>NC_092080.1:24505000-25211666 GCF_043229965.1 Drosophila suzukii | reverse complement strand
AGGGTTCTGGAATAGATACAACAAATATATTTTACTACGTTTGATAAGGTTCTCTTATGTATTAATGCGTAGCCTTTTATAAAATAAGTTTAGTCTTTTCCTAAAGTGTTTGATATTCATACATGATAATAATTAATAATTACAGTCTTCAAATCTAATATGAATTTCGCCTATGGATAAGTAGCCGATCCAATAATTATAATGATTTCATTTCTAAATATTACAAAAAATTGCCACTTTTGTTTGTTTTCCAATACTTCTTACCCATTCCATAGCCAGCGGATGCGGATAACAGCTCCGATGCCCGGATCTTCAGCGGAGTGCGACGCAGAAGTTCCTCAGCACTACTGCCCTCGCTTCGATTGTACTCGTTGAGCGTTATGTCGGCGGGATTGCGCAGACCCAAGCCGCCACCACCGCTGGACACTTCGACCGGCGAGGTGATCGCTCTTTGGTAGGGATGCATGCGCTGGGGACTGTGCTGTGAGGGCAATGATCCGTTCCTACTGCCATTATAGTGCTTGACGGGCATGTCCATGTAGGAGCTCTCCTGCTGCTGCTGGTGCGTCGCATGTTGGTGATGTTGCTGTTGTGACTTGGGGCTGTTGAGCGGGGGCGAGATCGCGGCCGGGGCAACGGATGCGGGCGCAGAAGATGTGGATGAGATGGCTGCAGCAGATGCAGCTGCCGTGCTGGCCGCGTAGGCTCGGAAGGAATCTTCCCCGCTGTTCGCCTCGATCAGTGCCTGGATGTGCTGCACTTCCAGGTCTAGAGAATGTGTTCCTGGGCCACTGGTTGTGGCCATCGAGTCCAGGGAGGTGTTGACCTGACTGCCACCCTCCATGTTGCCTGAGTGGGTGGGGCTCTGATAGTCATTTGACTGATTGGGCGGCGACAGGGGCAGAGGATTGTCGGCCAATTCTCCTGTGAAAGCACAAACAAATATTTAATCAGTTATTATTCCGAGTACACCGAAATTTGTATATCTTCGCACCTCCCAGCAACATTTCCTGAAGTAATGAATCGATGTGGGCCACACCAAAGATCTTGGCAAACTGAATCTGTTCGATCATCTGCCAGGTGATAGACTGCAGAACCGGCAGGATTAGCAGGATCTCGCCAAATCGACCGCGTGACTCGTATTGCCTATCCGATATGTAGTCCTCGAGATTATTGAGTATCTGGTGCCGTAGCGATTTAATGCGATGTGGTTCATTTAAGCCTTTGGCATCTATAGAAGGTATATATATATATTAAAACACTCTATCCATGGTAAACCCGGGGAAAACTCACTGGGATCAAAGAAGACTAGGGCCTTGATACAAGCGAATTCAGTTTCGTCGATGCCCACATCCTTCATAACCGTCACCAGTTCGTCAATGATGCGGGCGCCAATTCGTGAGATGTCCAGATTGGGTGACACAAGGGGATCTGCAAGGGAAAATAAAGAAAGGCTTACAAAATAGTTAAGACCCAATACCTGATCCGTGAACATTACCTGGACAGTGCCTGGTAATCACACAGTTGTTGCTCAGCAACAGGACATCCTTGAGGTGCATTGAGCGACGCGACAGACCGAGGAGCAGGTGCTCACCAGCGTGGGCTCGCAGCAGGGCTACTTGGTCGTCCAGCTGCAGCTCGTTGAAGGCCGGGATCTGCTTTGCCCATTCCACCAGGGTCAGCAGCTGCTGCTTCATCGACTCGCAAACGTCGTTGATGCTGGCAAACTGCTTCGTGGAGAGGTCCTCGTTTATGTTTGGCTCCATAGCAGCGCCTGCCTTTGACTGGCGCGATTCATTCTCGGCCTTGACCAATGAGATCACCGACAGCCCATTTCCCGGATCCGGGTCGTCGTTGGAGGTCCGCCGGCAGCTGATCCGGTCCCGCTCGTTTTGGACCGCCTCCTTCTTCATGCCCGCCTTGAAGCACTTCCTCAACCGGCAGTAGCGACACTGGTTCCGCTTGTCCTTATCCACCACACAGTTACGCGAAAATCTGTAAAGCAAAGTTAGAATTCAATAAGGGGGTTTACTATTTACGGATGGATCACACATAAAACTATGAATATTCTAGTCTCTTCTCACTATTTTGTTACGATATTGAGAACGTTGAACCCAATATGTACTAACACGATTTTTAAGAACGAATGTTTAAGAACAATGTACTTGAATGTATGTCTCCGTGTAGAATATTAAATTCTTAAGTTTCGGCAAATTAAAAATAAGTAAATACCACTTTTAATACTTAAGTAAATACTGAGCTTATTTTAAAGGTATTTAATATGTCTTACCTGGGTAAAAACCCAGGTAAGGTAATAGCTACCATGAAAATTTATCTAGTATCTTTCGCCTCAACAGCGTCTGAGCTATTAAATTAATGGGTTGTATTATTTAGCCAAATAAATTGTTGAATATAAATTTCAACGTACCTGCAAGTATACTGGTGGTTCTTCCTCACACTCCTTCTGAAGAACCCTTTGCAGCCATCGCAGCTGGAAGCGCCGTAGTGTTTCCCCGTCGCCCGATCCCCACAAATGGCGCAAACCGTCGGCGATTGCTGTTGTTGCTGCTGCTGGTGTTGCTGCTGCAACTGCTGCTGACTGCTACTGTTGCCACTTCCGCTTCCGCTTAGGTTGTTGTTGGGCGAGAACATGCTGTTGTTGTTGTTGTTGTTGCTGCCACTGCTGGCACTTCCAGCTCCTACGCTGCCAGCATTGCCATTTGCGTTCCCGTTGCAGAGCGCAAAGTTCTCGCTGCTTTGGTTGCTACTGTTGCTCAATCCCAGTCCTACGCCATTGGGGCTGAGGGCGTGGCCGATCGGACTGTGAGGCTGCGAGGCAGCCGGGTAACCAGCGGCCAGGGCATCCGCGTGCATTATGTGGCTCTCCGATTCTAAAAGAGCCAGGTAAACAGAAGTTAATAGGGGGATCAGTTTAGTGTGTTCCCAGACTTATAAGGATTTCTACTACCTAATGCAAATAAGATATGGCATAAAAAGGGAAAAAGTTACTGAAAACGGCACGACCTCAAAGTAAAGTATATTAATATAATCAGAGAAACCTCTTAAGTATGTCTACGGTGGTAGCTTCTCACCAGACTGTATAAACATACATTTTAGTTCTATAAAGTCTTGTTGTAAATTTAAGTAGAATTATATAGAAGAAGCATTTCAACAAGAAAAGAGACACGATATTTTGATTGTTGAAATTGATTTTTTTCATATATAATATTAAGAAAGGCTGAGACGTAAAACGATTCGCAGTAAATGTCCCGTCATGCTGATATTTACAGTTTTTAAGCTTTTGGTGCTGGGCACGCGCACAGTTTTTACGCGAAATCCTCTCTGCAGTTTTATATTTACTGGATACGCTTTTAAAGTGCAACGGCAATCGTTGCGAAAAGAACGTACATAGAAATAACTAATAGAACTCTCTAACAATTATATTAATTGGACATATTCGTTATTGCTAGAATTTGTATCCTTTTTGTAACTTCCTTTTATGTTATAAAGGAAGTAATTTAAGGTAATTCCTTCGCCAGACTTTCAGTTTAACAATTACGCAAATATCTAAAAGGTAATGAAGGGTCAACTCAAAGAGGGTTGAATTGATTATTGAAAGATTAGGTTTATTTAAGCGATCGTGACTTTTTTGGGGTACTTTTATTTTCTCCACAGCAGTACAATGTACGATACACAGGGGTCATTTAGATGTGCCTTTGTAAGAGCCAACAAAAATCGCGCAATAGCAAAAACCGAAATGACATAAACAATAATAATAACAAAAACAACACACCGTCGCTGGAGGCAGTGCGGCTGGCGCTGCTGTCGCGCCTGCGTCGACGTCGTCCCGCTGCCGCTGGCTCTGCCGCTGCAACAGCGACCCGCCCACTGCCCACTTTGCCACGCAACAGAATGTTGCCAACGGCAGCGCGCTCGCGACTAGAAATTTTAACTCTACCGGACTTGCGCACCATTTTAATGCAACTGATTAATGAAAAAACATGCGACTCGAAACTTTTCAGTCGCGTATCGTTGTCTCTGCACCTCTCTCGCTCTCTCTCCGCCAACGCACAGTGGGGTAAATTTGAAAATGGCAATCAAACTATTTCATTCAAATTTTAATTAAAGTCTAAAATTTAGCTGTTACCATATACTGTATATGTTCATGTTTAAATTAGAGCTACCTTGCTGGTTTCCTAATAAAAATTTAAAAAAAAACTCTAGGTAGACCAAGCCACATCTCAAAATGTCTTTAACTAAATTTATACCAATACATAAATAAACCTATTCATAACGTATGTGTAATGTGTAATTTGTTTAATTGAATGCAATGTTTTTTAGTTAGAAAAAGTGGACTAACTAACTATGGTGTTATCTGTTGGTCTTATAAAGCTAAAAAATTGTAAGTGCCGTTCCTACCACTGAAGTCCGCGTCTTTTTATTTTAAACATTTTTAATTTTAAGTTCCACGGTGCGCTTTCAGTGTGTGTGTTAATCGACGCTTAAATCAATTCAACTGTGTTTGCATATCTCGCTCTCCCTCTCTTTGAGAGAAAGAGAGCGAGGCCCCAAAACCAAGCTTGGAGCTCTCACATACAATGATAAGCAGTCACAGAGACAGAAATTCATCTGGAAAAAAATAAACAAATAAATAAAATGTGTAGAAAAAAAGCCGGCTTTAATTTGGGCATCGTTATGAGGGATCGTGTGTGTATGGGAAAATCATTTGGGGAGTCGGAGAAAGAGAGAAACCAGAAATACTAGTAAAACGTAGAAGAGGAAAAGTCGGCCAATAGTAGTTACTTTTAATAAAAAACAATAAAAGTGCTCATACAGTGGGATACATACAGAAATATAACGAACAATTGTAAAATATGGATAGCAAATCTAACTTGCATTAGTTTTTTAACGATATACACTGTTTTCTCTATTAATATTATGAAATACGATGACCTGGGGTTTTTAAGGAATAAAGAGGAGACAGAACATTTAATGTTATTTAATTTAACTAATAACTGTTTAGAATTTTATAAAAATAAACCGAGATACTGTCATTGACGTTAAATTGCTATAAACTAAATTTGCACTGCCCATACGTGGCTACGCCGTACAAATAATGTACTTAGGTTATATCTCTTATTTAATTCATATTGTTTAATGAAGATCGTGGAAAGATTTCGGTTTTTAATGCGAATATCTCAAAGCAATCGCGATGGGTGTGTTCTGAAAGATTTTCCACTATTTAACTTATTAGTTTTCATCTCCCGGGAATTCTCTTTCAGTTAATTGATTGGCAAACATTTACAATTTTAATAGACTTTTCAACAGCAAATTGCCCAGTTTGTTTACAGATTCTCAGATAGTTGATCACGGCACTCCGACAATTCCGATCTACGATCGTACACCTAAAATATCTACATATATCGTCACCGCTTGAAAGTTAAACTCGAAATAAGAGCCGTCACTCGACTGAGAGACGTTTGAGTAAAAAAATAGCGCTGATAATTAAGGTGCCAAAAGTTCTTATCTCTCTGCGCATGGGTGTGCTTTTGTTGTTTTATCACAGTAAATGTTGTTGTTTTTGCAAAGCCGAAGAAAACAAGACGAAACACCAACGATTAAAAAAGGTAAATAAAAAAGCATAATACTCGTTGGCTATCATTTCGCGCATAAAACTTTCTCGCCCCGCACTCGCTTTCCCTGTCGCACACTACCTACGTTTCGCTCGCACATTCCGCGGGTGCGAAAACAGGCCCCGGTGTAAGTTTTATATTCATTTTAGTCAAGTCATCGTTAGAGTTCACTTTTTTAGCTGCGTCATCGTTAGTATTGCAAAAATGTTGGCGCTTCTGATGCCCCCTGCTGAAGTGGGCAAATCCTAATCGGAGATTAGAAAACACTGGATTGTTGATCGCCAAAAAATATTATTTGAAGTATTTTCTATGCGTGGTTTTGCGCAAGTAGTTTATGGCTTTTGATAAAACGAAGGAGCTGAGAACAGCAATCAAAGGTATAAGTATGTACATTAGGGTAGACTTTTTTAAGGTCATATGAACTCACCATCTGAAATGGTAGTTTTCTGTACAAAGGAAATGTAAGAGAACACGAAAAATATGTATTTTAAAGTTTAGACGGTGCGCAAAGGCTTGAGACCTTGTTTCTTCCTTTTCTTAATTTGTCAACTTTTTGGTTCTGATCGCATAGGGGAAATAAAGAGAATCTTCACGACTCGAATCAGCTTGAAGAGCTGCGAAGAGCTCCTGTCTCTGAATCGGAAAGGACCGTGCTCGGACACCAATTTTTTTGTCTGCTCGTTTTCTATAAGGTTATAATGATTTTGTGGTATTCATACTGAAATAGCGATTGTTTTTACAATTTTTGAAGATTAAGGGCTATGATACCATAAAGCAATTCGCATACATACATATATAAAAGTTATAGGCTAAAAAATGGTGGTTTAGGCTATCACGGTATTGCGTATTATTTTCAAGTGGTATTTGGCTTCCAGAGATTTTGACTTTATGAACGACTTCAGAGTCTGAAAAGGGTAAATTTTACTATTTAGCAAACTCTGAAAGCTAAGAATCAACGTACCGTATAAAACAATTTTACTCATATTTTTCTTTATGTAATGAATTAAGGATATCAAAAGGAAATATATAACGGGGTTAATCTTAAAAATTTCATACAAAAAAGTCCCCCTAATGAACAGAGATTTCGCGTTCCTGATAAGAATCTAAAAATAGTGTAGCGAAAAGAGAATCGTATAATACCAACACAGTTTCTTATATATTAATGTCTTTCAATATGTATGAACGGTCTAAATTTCTTTAATTAATGTGCCGAACACAATTTTTGGGAGCGGCGTATGACGAGCCCCCAAAAAACGACCAAATAACTTTTTTATAAATAAATATGTCTAGAGAGCGGTTCCGATAGAGAGAATCAAGTATTTTGCGCCCAAACGATAATTTTTGTGTTGACTGGTACATCAATACCAAATCGTATTCTTCTATTTCTCTTAGTGTTGTGGAGTATTTAATTAACTAAACTATTGTTTAATAAATCAATAATTTTATTATTCTGGAGCACCCAATTCATATTTTTTAAAAGTTTTGTTTCGCGTTCCTTCTCTTTCCTAAAAATAACTCATCTTTACTAGAATAATATAGAAATAACATCATTCCAACATAATTATTCTAACAAACACGAGTTGGATGGGAACTTTGCTCGATCTATGCAAGATGAGTATTTATTTTTGGACGAAAAGTTGTCGTCTATCAGACGTTTGAAAAAGGCAATTATATAACACAATTACTTAAGTGGTATTTTGAAAAAAAACAGGAATTATTTTAATTAAATCAATGTTGTACGACAACCAACACAAACTTTTATATCAGTAAATTGATTTATATGTCTCGTTATATTTCGGAATGTATAGGCGTATTTAAATTTATTTTCGGCTGCTTATATGCCAAAAACCGTTTGCATTGTATTGCAATGGTCAGTTATTCGGTCAGTCACGAAAACAAATGAAATTTTATAAGAACTGAATAGTTTCATAGATTGCAGATTGTAAATTATTAAAACATACCCGTAACAGAACAACTTAAATCACTTTCGTGAGAGAAATCAGTTTTTAATTTTTATACATTTAAGGCGGAATTTAAGGTGCCAAATTAAAGGTTTTATCATACAAATTTGGAAATGCATTTTGCAGAATTATTAAGAAACGACAAACTTTGTATTTATAGATAGATAGATATAGAATGGTCGAAAGAATCGTTCGCATATGTAGCTTGGTTAGGAATATATATATATACAGTTCGTTGGGTAAAAAAGCTTATCAGAAAAATCTTGAATAAGCTTACACAGATTATAGAATATGTACGATAGACCTGAGCAATTTAGCAAAGACCTTAATTATTATTTTGTTTCATCGGCAACGTGAACAACTAGCATTAGCTCACATAAGTGTATACTTTTAGAACCCCCTAACCCCATCTGGCCGCACACACATTTATAGCCCCCAATCGAGCTTTATATAGTCTCTTATCGTCGTCTCTATGCCGCGACAGAGACTGAATAACGTGCCTAATGGCAGCCAAGCTCCCAACCGCCGCTGATAGCACACATGTATGATCAATTTGAAATAGGCAAGGAAAATGGAAACACTGCAAATCGAAACCGAATCCAAAACAATAGCTGCACACACGGTGTTCACATGCGACAAGAGCAATAAGCAAAAATTGAAAATAAATCGAAGGTGGGGGGGAAATTAAAAATGAATCAGCGAGTTATCAGTGGGACTGCTGTTGATATTCCAATTCTTAATTTCCAGCATACTCTGCACTTAAAAAAGCCAGAAAGGTATGGGGGCTTACAAGTCTAACATTCTCTATTTAAATGTATATTAATATTAAAATTTTATTATTTTGAAATAAAACTTTAAGCTATATTTGGGCTTCTCATGTACCATTTTTATTTCATTTTCCTTTGAGTGCTTTTTTGTAATTTTTTCGATTATGATTTTTTGTATTCCCTGCATCGCTCATTTTTATACCCTTGCAGAGGGTATTAGGATTTCAGTCAGCATCACTAGACGAGTCGATCTATCCATGTCCGTCTGTCCGTCCGTTTCTACCCAACTAGTCTCTCAGTTTTAAAGCCATCGGGCTGAAACTTTCCCAAAAGTCTTCTTTCATTTGCAGGTAATATATAAGTCGGAACCAGCCAGATCGGACAACTATATCTTATATCTTCCATAAAAAATTATATGTTTGTTGTTTTTTAACATGAGGTTATAAATTCGCTTGGAAATAACATTTTTTAATAAGTTCTGAATTTCGAATTTAATTTTATCAAAACCGGACGACTGTATCATATTGCTGCCATAGGAACGATCGGAAAATTGGTCGGAAAATAATATGAACGAAATTATAGCTTCGGTGTTTTTTGACATATTATCTTATACTATTGGGAATATCATTTTTTGTATTTTTAAGAATTTCGAATTAAATTTAATAATTATAGCTGCAAGGGTATACAAGCTTCGGCTTGCCAAAGTTTACTTCCCTTCTTGTTCATTAAATGTTTCATGAAACATGAGTTATTAGAGCAGACATTTTCATATCATATTATCGGCAAAAATAAAATAAAGCAAGAAAGGAAGGTGACTTCGGTACGCCGAAGTTTCTATACCCTTAGAAGTCGTTCCCGTGGGAGCATTGTACTTACAGGGCTTTCCGATTTTTATAATACTAAACACTAATTACACAAATTTTAAGATAGTGTTCCATTTCAATTTACTACCGTGTATGTTTGCCGAAAACGAAATATAACGGTCTATGCATTATTTTGACATTAATTATCCGATCGTTCCTATGGCAGCTATATGATGAAGTCGTCCGTTTTGATTTACATTTTATTCGAAATTCTAAAATATTAGAAGAATGATAGTTCCAAGAGAAAAAGTTAATATGTCAGAAACAACGAAGTTATAATTTTCAAAAATTTAATAAAAAATATTTTTTTGATTGCTATGGGAGCTTTAGGATATAGATGTCCGATCCGGCTCGTTCCTGCAATAGAAATAAGACTTTTGGGAAGGTTTCATCCCGATAGCTTTAAAACTTAGAGACCAGTTTGCGTAGAAACGGACAGACGGCTAGATCGACTCGTCTAGTGATGCTGATCAAGAATCTATACACTTTATGGGGTCGGATACGTCTCCTTCAGCCCGTTTCAAACTTCTGCCTGAAATCATTATACCCTCTGCTAAAGACGTATGTTCGTTGTCTTATTACTATAATTACTTTACCATTGAAAGCACCCCTTTGTCGTCAGAAGTTTGCAACGAAGGATTGGCAACACTTTCACTCTATAAAGTGTAAGAATTCTCGATTAGCATCATCAGGCAAATAAATCTAGCCCTGTTCCGTTGTCAGTTCGTTTTAATTTAAAGTGCATATCACAGATCAAAGACAACAAACATGCGTAAAGCGGGCTTGGAAAACGAACCTATAAAAAGGGTACATATAACATCATGAGTAACTTGCGCAGCTGCTTGCACCCACCCACGATCTATACACATGACAACGCCCAGAAATTATGCAACTTTAAAGGTGTCTGTTCTATCCATTTAAAATAATTGTCGGGGTTCTGAAAGATCCTTGAACTTTCAAGATTTTAGTTTTTACGCGACTTAATTGCATTTGTAGTTACGGGGAAACAAATGAAATCTACGTGATTGTCTTCGTTTCCTCCTGTAATTTTAGTTAATGATTTTGACCCAGCTGTGAAAAGGTTGTTTCTACTGTTTGCAAAGTGCAATTAAAATCCGTATTCGACAAACAATCTACCATAAATATCGAACGGGAATAACCGGAAAGCCAAAAACCCAACTTAAGCATTGCATCATATTGGGAAAACAGGGTGGAAATTGGGAGTCAGAGTTTGGATGGAATAAACACTTGGGGGTGGAAATATCTGTGAAGTCACTGCGAATATAAACCTCAACTCAAACGTTGAGCTCATCTCCAGGAATTCCCGTGGTGATCTCTATAAGATTACATTCGCACCTAACCGCGAACTTGGGGAACGACTCCTTCGTCATTAACTCGGGATGGACTCCCCACGGATGTTTACTACGGACATTAGAAATATCCAAGTTTCCATTATTTGTGCGAAAATCTACAAAGTCGGTTTGAGATCTTGTCAATTGAGTGCAAATATTGGTTAATCAATGATAATGCCACACTGCGCAAAATCTTGATATAATGCAAAATATATATGAATTTATATTTTAAAGACGCTCCATAAAAAATATTTCCGACTTTAAGTACCACTTCAATACAGTAATAAGGAAGTTTTATAAAACGTGCTTCCTATATCTTTCTCTGCATTCTTAAAAGAATTACAAAAGTTTTTACCTCTGTGTTAAAGGGAGTGGATTATAAAAACTGGAAATGCACTCATCATGCGGTTGTTAAAAATACTACGGACATATTTGCAAGGAAAATATAAATGCAGTCAACGTTAAGTGGATTTTCCAGCTAACAGAATGCTATCATAGCTTTAGGTTGGGCTAATTTGGTAATTGAAAAACTAAAAAGAGTTTCTAATAAACGAATTCAGTGTGCTTCTCAGATTTCCCTTCGTTGACCTGATCCAATTAAAAGCGACGGCGTCTCGTAAGATTCAACTTTTTATTGGCATTATCATTATTTTTATGACTAATAATTGCGCTCATATTGTCTATAATTAAAATACTAAAAACGTCTCAATTAAATTGTTATTAACCAAAAGGCAAAGCGGCAAGCAGCACACGGACCAATCAAACAGCAAAACGTCAGCTAAAACTATTGTATCTCTGTAAATGTATCTCCAGACCTGCTGCTGAAAGTAAAACTTCTCGACTGGTACTCAGAATCGAGTCAAGTGTAATTTCCATTAACTATGTTTGTTATGGTCGCCGTGTCCGTCTGGCCTCTTAATTGGGCGCTAACGTGTTTCAGATACATTTGTATCTCCAAATAGCAAATAGCCGCCAGCAATTAAAGCAATCCTCGCCTTGAACCGCGTATCATGACATTTAGAACTTGACTGCGGCAAGCGCTCGTTTAGTTCACCCAAAGCTTAACAACTTAAACGGCTTTGATTTTATCAGCTTCTTATTTTGTCTGGATCATTCCCTACTGCCCTATTCCCTATTTTTAGATGCGACAGGTGCCGAAGACTACGCATTCTTTTTAACATTAATTAGCATAGTCTGTCTTTCAGCGCCAAGCTAACTGCAAGTCACGGTGACTCGAACAGTGACTGAGGGCGTGTGAAAGCAGTGATTAAAAATCCCCAAACGAAGTTTTTATTAGCACTTTTCTGAATGGGTTGTATTAAACCGATAATGCAGCTGGTCAGCATGACCCAACACAAATTGCGCTGTGAACGTAACCTACCCCAAAAAAGTTTACATCATTACAGAACTGATGCGAAAAAGTTTCCAAGTTTCTTCTGGATAGAATGAAAGTCTGCTTGTAGCCTTTTCTGGGATTTCTTTTTTCTCCTTTTTGGCGGTTGTCTCTCTAGTTCATAAGGGAATCCTGTTACACACTAAGAATCAACTAGTTAACGAAAAAATAACTTCGTCAAAAAATGTTATTGTGTGAATCACATTAAATTAGCATGCCCGTTAGTCTTTAAGGTACTTTCAAAAAAATTATTCAACACTCTTAAATATTTAAGTTAATAGGCAAAACATCCGACTTAAGCTTATCTTCTCTTTTTGAAGTGTCTGCACTCAATCTGACTCAATTTCAGCTTTTTGACAGTACTTAACGATAACACCGGGGTTTTGTAGATATGAATCTCGAGGGGCCTTTTATCTTACATATGCATGTACATATATAACACGGCTTGTATTTCCGGTTAGATCACTGTCATTGAAGAACTAGTGATTAGTTCAATAAGGTAGCTGAATAATTGCAAGAAATTAAGTACAAATCGCTTCTATATTAGTATTTGAAGTAGTTTTTTCTTGTGATCACTGCTTTTGTTGAGGTGACCTACTGCTTATCGCTTTTTATATGGGTTTTAATGGATTCAAAAATGTGACAAATATAAACTAGTAAAATGCACTTTAACTAAAGAAGCAGAGGTCCCATCAAAATTATGGTTGTTTACTGTTGGAGTCAAAGGTTGAAAGAAACATTTCTGCTACATTCTTGTCCAGGGCTACGAAAATTGGTTTCTTTGACTATGATTTTCTTAGAACTGTGAAGTGATGGAAAGTATCCAAGTTTGGGGTAGGAATCCAAGGGTAAAATGCTTTCATATTTTATAGCGTTAAGTCTTGGGCCAAGAAAAAATCCGGATTTGGTCGACCTGTGTAATTAACCCAGCCAGTCGTGTGCGAACATATCATAGGAGTTGGCTGAGTGATTTCAGGCTGGTTCTCTAAATAGCTTGATAATCACATCGCACTCTACTCTTCCGCAACCTCGCCGCCAATAATAAAATAAACAACATCACATATTTTAATGTTTTTAATCTCAAGTTGAAGCTCGCATAATAATTGCATACATTTCTTTAAAACCTAAAAAGGACACGAGAAATCGCTCTAGTTGACGGCCTTGACTGTTACTCAGCTAAAGGGAGTGGGGTATTGCACAGCACACAAAAGCGCCACCTATCGTTTACTCTTATCGGATGTTTACGAGATTTTACTAAAACGCCATATAGCGTGAGACATAGGTGGCGTGTTCTTAAAATCCCATAATATGCATGAATATATCTCCATCCCTTTCACTCTATTGAATTTGCTAATTATTTAGTATTCTTTGGTTATAACTTTTTAATGAAGGGTCAGATTTGCATCATTTTTGGCATGGCTAGGTCGACACGGCCGATCAAGAATACATATACTTTACAAGGATATATATACCTTCTACCTTTTACTTATGAGTAACAAGTATGCAAATGGTGCTTCCAAACACCAATAAGAAATATAATATTTTTAAATTATTACTATATACTTCAGTTTTAAGAAGGATCAGTTTTAGAATCTTTCTCGAGAGTTCGTTAAGAATACCAACAAAAATTGTAAATGGTATTTGCCTTTGTCTGTTTGTGACTTTCTCTTTTTCTTGGCTGCTTATGGAATCTTATCGGCTTTGATGCACACGAGCAGAGAATCATAATCGCTGATAAGCATTGCAATAAAGTTTTTTATGGTACTGCCTTATGTGATAATGAGCCCAGAATGCCACGATAAGTCCTATACCCCCTATGGATGGCTTGCACATGATGGAGTCCACTTATCTGATGGCAGATATAAATAGGCAGAGATAAAACCCATGTCGGGATGGAGCAACGAATTACTGTGCAATTGCATGTTCAGCCTCACAAATCGCAAATCGATGGGCACATAGTGAGGAATGATCTGAAAGAACTGTGTCGCCTGATTTCGGCTTTGAATCGTTTATGATCGATGTTGTCATGGACGCAATTAAGTGTATCTTATCATAGGCGTTTAACTTTGGGGACAAAACAATTTGCAGAGGTGGCCATTCCGAGCTAATAGATACCCACTCAGTAGTATTATTAATCATGTGAATATAGGCATATATTATTTTATTTTAAAATCTAATTTCATTTTTAGTAATTCCTAGATGTACATAAAAACATACATGGTATACACTTTTGGAGATGCCTTTCTCAGCATGACACGATGAAATTTGAGATTGCTGTATTCCTAATTAAACCTATTTAAATGTTAGAGGGTTATTTTTTAGTGTAGATTATTACAAAAACTGCGCATTTCAAATGAACTACCAACAACGCTTTACCCTCATTGTTCTTGAGTTAACTTTTATCGCGCAAATCTGTTTAATCTATAAAGTAGTATCACTGTGGACGGCATTTCATGTAGTGACGACATAGGACACCTCATTTGATAAAATCCGATTTTCCTTTTGAATAGAATTGCAAAAATAAGATTTTGGCTTCGTTATTTTTGATAATTTTTTCTTATACTCTGGTATATAGTATTTTCATTATTTCAGACGAATTCAAAGCAAGAAAGGAAAATAACTTCGGCACGCTGAAGTTTTCTATACCGTTGTAGGTCGTTCCCGTGGAAGTATTGTATGTTCAGAGCCTTCCAATTTTTAGAAAACTAAAAACTAATTACATACATTTTAAGACATTTTTCTATTTCAATTAACTACCGTATATGTTTTTCCGAAAACTAAATTTAACGGTCTATGTATTATTTTGACATTAATTATCCGATCGTTCCTATGGCAGCTATAT
The DNA here is from genome assembly GCF_043229965.1 of Drosophila suzukii. Classification (NCBI taxonomy): domain Eukaryota; kingdom Metazoa; phylum Arthropoda; class Insecta; order Diptera; family Drosophilidae; genus Drosophila; species Drosophila suzukii. The sequence goes on along the minus strand of NC_092080.1, from coordinate 25,196,855 downwards.
AATAAAGTCGCCCGACTTGTTTCAAATTTTATTCGAAATTCTGAAATATTTAAAGAATGATATTCCTAAGAGTAGGAGTTAATGTCAAAAAACACCGAAGTTATAATTATACCCGTTACTCGAAGAGTAAGAGGGTGTACTAGATTCGTCGGAAAGTATGTAAAGTATGAAATGGCTAGATAGACTCGGCTAGTCATTCTGATCAAGAATATATATACTTTATGCGGTCGTAAATATCTCCCTCACTGCGTTGCAAACTGCAGACTGCAATCATAAATCACTCTGCAAAAATACAAAGATAAAAAAAATTTTCTATTTCATTGAACCTATATATTTATATATATACATATATATAAATTTATATACATATACTACTTTTTAGAATTCTAGAAAAAAATGCAATAGCTTCCATCCCTTGACTTACAATGGTGGTAAATATCTAAAAAATTCGAAAAAAAATAAGAACAAAGCTCTTTTTTCCCATCAGAGAAATTTATTGGCTGCATGCCAATAAAATTGAGTAAAAACTCTCAAATATTGCAAAATCAACATAGAAAAGTAAATACTTTACTACTGACAAAAAAGGAAGAACTTTTGTTGCTTTATGTTTTGGGCTAATGAACATTATAAAAATTAAAATTCTTGAAATAATTACATTTAATTAAGTTGAAATTTTTATGATGATACTCATCTGAATTAAATAGTCATATTAATGATAGTTTCTATGTAGTTAAATTATAAAAGCGCACTTCACCTAATTACCAAATTACTAATTGAATAGTAACATTTTTATTGGGAAATTAAAAAATAAAATTAGAAATATATTTAATAAGGACCAGAAAGTTTTTCAAAATAAATATTTAAATATATTGTAAATACTTGTATTCATTATTTGCTGGAAATATTGTGTCTATTTCTATTGAAATTATTTGAATCCTATTCCTTCTAGTATGAATACCAAGAAAGTAGTAGATCTTTTATGCCCTTCTTACTTTCAAATAATTATCCTTGTATCGATTTTTAACTCACCCATAATGTGCAATAGATTTTCTTCCAGAAGAAAAGCATCGTCATAGCTTGAATTAGTTAGATTCTCCGTTTTCATATTTAGCAAGCTGGGCAACATTGAGGCATACATTTAGATTGCGTTAATCTCTGCTGATAGTTCACGTTTTTAAATAATATATGTATATAAAACCGATCCGGTTGGTAGCAATGGATTTCTCAAAAGTGGGGAAGACGACTGCCTAGTTCCTGGTACTTTATTATGAAAACCGTGGGCGAGGGGCTTGCGATTGTGGCAAAATCGGGTAAATATTTAAAAATCCTTCACACGCTTTGACAAATTGAGTTTTCACAAACGGTTGCTGCTTTTGTCGCTGCTGCCGACTTTGTTGTTATTGGTGGTGTACATTTTTTTGCATATAATTCTCTGGCTTTTTTTGCTGTTTTTTTTCGAAGCCAGCTTAGGTGAGGGGCCAGAAACACACTTAAGTAAAGTTAAATATTTACACAAATTAAAACCGAAAATAGCTGAAGCGATGGAAGTTAAGGAGCAATGGAAAACACAGCACCGCTAAAAACCCGAAGCGAAAAGAACCGTCGGCAATTGGTTCGATACAATATATATATTTACATATGATTACGATAAATAAATAAATGCGAATTGGACGGTAAGCAAAATTTTTCAAAATATCACAGTTTTGGCGGGGGAATCCCTTATTTTTAGCAGAATTGGCGCACAGGTTATTTTTTCAGTACAAGTAGTGTTTTTCAAGCCGGCTTGTTTTTTTTTTGATGTGAGTAAAAGGGAGTGAGCCTGCGGCGCCTCTCGGCGGTCTGTATTATTACCGCCTAGTGCAAAACACTGACTAAACCTCAAATAATGTTCTCAACACGTACTAACTGTCTTAATATTATTTGTTGTAGATATAGAAGCCGACGGCGCCGACGAAGCGACAACGAAAGCTTTGGATCGCTCGGCTGGCTCGAAGCTGACCGAGCCCAACGATCGTCAAAAACTTTAATAAATATTATTACTACGACAGTGGCTATTCTAGCTATTCAGACTGTTGTTGCTCGCACTGTGATTAATATTATTATTGCAGCAGTCGTCTTGGCAAAATTGTTAACAGTTCGGATCGGACCGCTCGGGTCGGCTTGGATCGCCTTCGATCGCCTCGATTCGGGGACATGCGCAGAAGATCGACGGTGCTACTACGGCCGGTCTTATCAGGCTAGATTAAGCGGATTTCACTCACACAAGTAAACAACGTCCGAGTATATAATTCAAATTGTTTAATGGCACACATAAATAACCATATCTTGCTTTATGTGTTTGGGGCTAAATGTGTTTTTGAGCTTTCATTTAACAAATAGCACCAGTTTACAAAAGAAAATTGATGAAATACGCCTTTCAGGAAACCTTTGTTTTCCGGTAAGATACATCTCCCTGATTAAGAAAAGGGCCCTTAAAATTTTTTCTATGGTACCAATTTTTTTTTAAGTGTAAAAAACGTTTTTCGCACTTTTTTATTTTCTAACTCGAGTTGTGATAAACCGAATTCGGTCATCAAAGACTCATTTTACAGGTAATAGAATGCCCTTTAACTTTCTTATACACATCATCAAGTTCCATTCATTAGTTCAAAAGCTACACTTCGTCAAAGTTGAAAAATTTTGAAAAAAATCAAAAACGCTGGCATAAATGGCTTCTTTAAAAATACACGCGTAAAAACCGAAATTAGTTTTATGTTGTTTTCTTGAAGGCTGAACCATAACGGAGAATATGCGCCATCGATCACGACAATCCGTTGGTAAATCGATTTTTAACAGATTTTTAAACGTATATACCCAAGTTCAGTATTCGGGAGCAGCGGCCGTTAAACGTTATTTTAAATTTTCAGTGTTGGGGAACGTAAGAATTTGGTGCAAGTTGTTATGCATAACGTCAGTTTCCTTGCTATTAGCGCTGGGCAAGCTAAAAAGTATGCGATTGCAGTTACGAGGAAATCATTTTCATATATTTTTAGCAAGGAAACTGACGTTATGCATAACCACTTGCACCAAATTCTTACGTTCCGCAACACTGAACATTTAAAATAACGTTTAACGGCCGCTGCTCCCGAATACTGAACTTGGGTATATACGTTTAAAAATCTGTTAAAAATCGATTTACCAACGGATTGTCGTGATCGATGGCGCATATTCTCCGTTATGGTTCAGCCTTCAAGAAAACAACATAAAACTAATTTCGGTTTTTACGCGTGTATTTTTAAAGAAGCCATTTATGCCAGCGTTTTTGATTTTTTTCAAAATTTTTCAACTTTGACGAAGTGTAGCTTTTGAACTAATGAATGGAACTTAATGATGTGTATAAGAAAGTTAAAGGGCATTCTATTACCTGTAAAATGAGTCTTTGATGACCGAATTCGGTTTATCACAACTCGAGTTAGAAAATAAAAAAGTGCGAAAAACGTTTTTTACACTTAAAAAAAAATTGGTACCATAGAAAAAATTGTAAGTGCCCTTTTCTTAATCAGGGAGATGTATCTTACCGGAAAACAAAGGTTTCCTGAAAGGCGTATTTCATCAATTTTTTTTTGTAAACTGGTGTAGTTTTTATTGCTTATTTTTTCACTGCTTCGAGGATTGTCGAAAGCTGAGCGCTCCGAAAAAAGATCTTGAATTGCGTCGCTTATTACGATAGATCAGGAAAGGTGCTACAAAACATTCATATCTTAAGTCTAGTTGAAATTATGGAGACTTTTTTGTTTTAATAGTAAATTGCATTAAAATAAGAAATAAGTGTCATAATTTAACGACAATTTTCTTTGAATTTATGGTGCTTTTTGTTTGTTTTAAAGGTAAAACGCCTTTCAAGCAAGGGAAAGTGGCCTAAAAATAAAAACAGATTTTTATAAAAAGAATCGTATTTTTGACATTTCCGAGGAATTGCTGACTTTTCCTAGGACCTTTAAAAATCTTTCGACTTAGTGTGCCTTTTTATCATAGTTTGAGAGGTTGAGAAAGACAAGCTAATTTTTAGCCCGCTCAGGCTCAACGCATCTTGTTGAACTAGGATCATAAGAACTAAAAATAGTCATTAAACTAAATAACAGAAATAAACATAAAAATAAAACAAACTTTTTTAGAAAATCTTCCTGGTCGCTGCGAGAATCGAACACCTGCCGCTCGATTTGGAGTCGAGAGCGACGCGCAAAAACGTTTTATATCTTACTTTGTTGTGGTCCAAATTTTGTTCTTACTAAAGAGACAGTATGAAGTTTACTTGCCTCACGCCATTCACGCATTATACCGCTACGCCACCGATTTTGTAATTTTACGGGTCAATTTCTAATTTTAGATAACTTTTTGTTGCACGAGATTGCGATTTTTACCTAAAGAAAGTATTGATATCATCTGCTCGAAAAAATTCAAGGTAATATAAAATTTTGGATTTAAAACTGGATTTTACCTTTATTCAGTGCTAGCCTTTCTTAAAATAGGAAAATCGTTCTTAACTTAAGGGCGATCTCGTTTTTAGGCCAATTTTTCTAATACTTAGAGTGTGAATAAGAGCGAGGCAGCAATATTTAAAACTCTTCCAAACAGAAACAGGGCATATTAAAATTACATATCATTGAAACATACAGTATTATCAAAATGAAAGAAAAGAAGTCAACTTGCTCTGTATTAAATAAATCAAGAAAATTAAATATTATTTATATATTTATACAATGATGATTAATTTTATTGTAGAAGAGAGATTAAAGATTGCATTTTAGTGACATTTTCTTACATGTATACATTTTGTTGAAAGCTCTCTCTCACGGTTTTTAAGTCAAATAACAAATTTAATATATTCTAGTTCACTTAATATCTTCTAATAATCCTTGGTGAGTTTAAAGCTTCAAGAGCTATTTACCTCTATGTATGTGAAATGTGTTTCTCTATTTGTAAATCACTTCACTTTCAGTTCGACAAACAGTCAGTGTGGAGTCTCCGTGGTTGCTTATCGAAGCCGGAGCTGCAGTCTCATTGCCTCAGACAGCGTCAGAAAGAGATACAGATAGATGCGCAGAAAGTATATGTACATTGTAGTGGGGCTTTATAATAGGTCGTTTTTGTTTCTGATGATATAGTCGACTAGACTAAGTCGATTAGTAAGCGCCGTAAGCTAGGCCATTCAAGACACTCGCTTCTCTGTCGCCTATCGGTGATATTCGGAAAAGCAGTCGGAAAATTCCGAGTTTCCAATGATACTGGGTGAAAACCAGTGACAGAAGCTCTTCAAATGATTTGTTTTGTTTTTCGGTTTCTTTGGGCCTCGGCGATGATTGACACTTCTGATTCAATTGAATAAAATTTGCAGTCATACAACACCATCGCATGCACAATCGCAGTCAGCTGGACGTCGCCAGCCGTACTTTATACGGCGGAATTTCTGTGACGAAACGGAGCAATACGCCAGCCCCAGTTGCCCACTCATGGTGCACTTTGTTTCATTCCATTCGATTTCGAACGCCTGATTGGCGTCATCGTGTAACATCGTCAACATCGGCTTTACGGAAACTTGATATAATTATGATGGGGCTATTCTGGCGGCAACAAAAGGGTTAAGTTGGCAAATTGCTATGTGCAGGAAACTTTGATTGAATATAAATGGTTGTGATACACACCAAAGATCGAATTTCTGCAGCTACATTTTTATGTTTGTCAACAAATAAATGCCTCAGATATTATTGTAAGTTAGTGATAAAACTTTATAAATCGATTTAGCATCGATTTCTTTATTTACTTATAACTTTTTTACTTTACTCCAATTTTGACAATTTTTAGGCATGAAAATAGGTTGTGATAATCAAAAAAAATTGCATTTGCAAAGGCAAGTTTACTAGAGTGGCACTGTGCCAAGAATTGGCAAGAATCTGCATGCCAAATCACAATTTTTAAGCTTTTATAGTTTCCGAAATCTCAACGTTCATAAGGACGAACAGACAGGCGGCCATGAATAGGTCGACTCGGCTAGTGCTCATAATCAAGGTATTCTATTTACTTTACGCTTTATAGGTCGGAAACGTTTTTTTTCTACCTGTTACTTACTTTCCGACGAATCAACCTTTTTCTCTACGAGTAACGGGTATAAAAATTTGCTCGAGTAGAAATCAATAAGAATAAAATACATGTTGCATATACTTTTTAACACGACTTACTTTATCCCCCATATCACCTTGTGGATCCGCGCATGAATTGCAATAAATTTAACTTGTACTTTTTTTCCTACATTTTTATTTCATTTAATTAAATTATTTGGAACACTTAGCAATTTTGTATTTGAAAACAAAATCAGATTATATCAGATATTTTAGTGTGTTTTATATTTCAATAATCATATACTTTAGTGCCACTTCTTTTGGCGCGTCACACACTTCCGATGCCAGCACCACGCCACCTAGCGGAGGGTAGTGATACTACTGACCATGCCACAGCCTGTTTAGCTTAGTAAGTCATAACCTTTAAAATATCAATGCGTTTGGTACGATTCTTAGCATTTAGGTAGGTATTGATCGAATAAATAAATTTCAGTTTACACTTTAAAAAATCTTCAAAACGTTATGGGCGTTACTTTCCAACTAATACTTTATTTTACAAAAAATTAAAAAAACACCGGTTATTGTGACAATGGCACCTTTAACTTACAAGCGCTTTGATATCAATTTTGTGACGAAAAATGCTTGTAAATTCGTTTAAGTAAATACACTTTCTAAAACGTAGAATTTAAACAAAGTATGTGTAGTTAAGCATCAAAAATCAAATCAAATCGAAAAAGTTTAAGTTGATAGCGAACTTGTAAATGTTTTTCTTTTACTTAAAAAATATCTTATAAGAATTTTGTGCCATCAAACTGATGATGCATAGTTTTGGGCAGTCAAGGTAAGCATGAAATATATTTCATAATGAACTGAATTGGGTTGAACTTATTGTCGCTCAATTACTTCTAAACCGTAAATTTTTTGACAAAAAGTGTTCTAAACAAAAAGTTGAGGAATCTCAAGGGCTATATTGTTTAAAATTTAAAAAGATATCTTGCGAACCAATTTTAAGAAAATAGACAAAAAGTGGTTTAAAGAAAAACATTTTCCTATAACTTTAATAAATAAAGCCATTTTTATTTACCGTTTTGTTACCTAAATATTACATCTGTACCTTGCTAAGCCCTAAGTTCAAGTTGTCCTCACCAAATAATCCAAACATCGTCTGGATGATCCCTTAAAATGGGGTTGATAGATTAAGTACAATTTCAAAATATGTTTACAAAACCCATTTGTAATCTGTGGGACTGTATGTAAACCGAGCGATCAGGACATGACGCATATGTTTTGGTTTGAATAAAGCGCTCAACTTAGTTTATTCCATCCAATGCGAATGAATCACAGCCGCACACACAATTGTTGTCCCCACAATCGGGAATTCGAATACGAATCCAGCAACTCCAGCAGTTGCTATCCGAGAGATATATTTCCTGGGGTGTGGTGGTGATGAAAACAATGTATGTATGTTTGTAAGAGAAAAACAGCAGCAAGAGTGGAAAACAACAGGGAAAGAGATATAATTGAAATAAAATGCATGTCATGTTCGAGCTGATGGCTGTCGCTTTTCCCGGCCACATGTGGCGACCCTTGGTGGTTTGCAATTTCCAGGGAATTATGAAAATTAGCCAAGCCAAGCTGCTATTTTGTGCTTTCCTTCGCTCGATCTTCTGGTGCTTCGTTAAGTGAATTCTGTGCGAAACTTATTATTTTATTTGCATACATTTTTATAGAGACAACACACCGAAGAATAAACCGAGCTCTTCGTATCCATGGAATACACATGTGATTTGCATGTGCTGTTCGTCATCGGCTTCATGATCATGATCAGTCGTTGTCGGCTGACTGCCACATATGAATGCAATGCAATGATGACGATCGCAATAATGACGATCATGGTATTCGTAATGTTTGACTGCAATTTACTATTTACACTTCATTTAGCGGCGACAACTTTAAGTGAAATGTGTCCACATTGGCTGAGTGCTGTGCTCGCTTTCCTGTATCTGTGGGATACTCGGCGTCGCGATTCTCCTGCGTTAAACAATAAGATATAATGAGCATCGCAATTGAATAAAGCGGCCCGCAGGTCCAACTAATTGGAAAATTAGCTCAAGTGTGAGGATAGCCCGTCCGAGTGGATTGTGTAAGGAGCGAATCTCGGGAATGGGTTCACTAAAGACTACTAACAGTCAGGTACTCAACTAAAAAGCTTTTTCGTCGCCCCCAGGGAGAAAAACGACTTGAGTTCTAAAGATACACTGGCGTGGTCAGCAATTAATGTAACATGGAAACAAAATAAATATATATTGCGGATCAATTGAAATTTATTCGTAATATACAATATAATAGAATGTACCTATGTAAGTACTATGAAGAACTGGAAATAAGGACTACCAGATACTCGTTACACGACTGATGGCATTGCGAGGGAGATGGAGATATTTAAGCAGCAAGGCCACTTTAACCAAGATTGCCACCTTTTTTGCCTATAACTTTTTAATGCATTGACCGTTTTGAACAGTATTATATAATGTGGGTGTTAGACGGGTTGTGGGCGTTAGAGTGGGCATGGCGTACTGCTGAAATAAGCTTACTTGCGTAAGAAGCTTGAGAATCCACATGCCAAGTCTCAACAATGGTAGTACATGTCTTAAAAATGGGGGAAAAGACGCCTCTAGATGCATGTAAAATATTTTGGGGCTCATATTTTTCCTTATATTTTTTAAAGCCTGTTCACCACATTCAATTTTGTGTGAATAGAGGTGAAGAGATTATTTAAATGCCCATGAGTTGTGATCGTCTTAAATTATGACACCTTAAATGCAAGTCTGTAGAAGGCCATCTGAGCAATTTATTGACATACATATCAATTAAATTGAGTACAAACTATCGAAGACATCTTTATTCAAAACATTAAAAGTTGTCTTTTTTCAAACCGGTATTTACAAATACCACACGTCAGGATATGCAGATATAATTATATACGTCTATATTAACGTAATTTAGTATCCATAGGACTACACCAAATGCAGTTCTTGCATTTTATAAAATCAATAATTTAAAGCACGCTTTGAAACCCAGTTTTTGGCAATGCTTTTAATCACCATTAAAGTAAGCGTGAGCAATATGGCTTATCTGGCGGTCACTCTTAGTTTTTATTATCCCATATATACATATATGTATATACAATGTAGGCATATATGATGGACGATTACAAAACGTTTCTAGACCTCAAGCAAAGTGACATATTGGTTAACTTTATATCACATGTGGCGCAAGGCACTTCTTGAATTATCTATCATGGAAGTAAATGAATGTCTAAAGCGGATATCGAAGAAATAGAAAAAAAATGTATGTGGCTTATTTTCTTTATTTCGTCTACCATTGGGTCTATTCCATCTTAGATAGCGGAAACAGTATTTTTAATTATGCCGCTTGACCCAAAACAAAAACGGACCAAGAACAAAATAAAACGCCGCAATGAATCGAAAAACGACGAAGATTCGCGAAAGCCGAACCGAAGGCGAATGCAAATCAATGGAGTTCGCGTCTGGGCGATAACCCCCATATTATATCAGCAGGGTGTGAGAGTCGCCCGGTCTGACGGTCCTCTGGCCTCTATATACACACAATATAATACATAGAGGCTCGGGCCCCTGAACCTCTCCCATGCATAATACCACGGAATTACAGGAGGCATAAATAGGTACGAAAATAAGTTAATGCACATCGACTAAGGTGACACAAGCCCCATTCAACGCCTCAGCTTAAGCTATAGACAGTCGGGCTGATCGTCTCTATAAATATTCAACAAGTATGAGACGGGGCTTGTAAGCTGGGTTTGCTGGGTATACTTATATGTATATAAGCCACAGTATTTAGTCGCACCGTGGGCTTGCCATTGCGCATATTTAACCCTTCGGGGTTAAGTTAAACATTACGATTACGTTTCACAACGCTTAAAGTTGTGCGCGTTTCCTTTGTTTTTCACAGCCCTACACCCAGAAAAATTGAGAACAAAAAAACCTAGATCGGTTCCTCTCTGTTTGAGAATATTGTCTTTTCTCTTTTTTCTTCTCGATATCAAGATTTCAAAAACAATCTCGGATTTGAGGTGGTTGAAGAGGACGTCAAGGGAAGACGCAGAAAAAAAGGAGAGTGAGAAAAGAGAGAGACCGAACTCCTCTTTTGAAATTATTGGGAAGATATCGAAGTGAGCTGCGACTCTGTGTCGCTGCAAAGTTTCTTCGTTTTTGAGAACCTTGTCCTCGAGAAAAGCCCCTTCATACTTACAACGTAAGTAAAATCTTATTTTTACAATTTGTGTCATTTTATTCTGCGTTTTTTTACTCGGAAACGTTGTCTTAAGAAATTGAAATCGGTAATGCGTTTTATTATTTACGTACATATTGAATAATAAACTTATGCGCCGAATATTTAACACAGACTTAAAACTGCACGCATATGTAATATATATTATATGTATATGTATGAAATAGAGTCTGATTGTTGTTCGCAACCCATCTTAAGCATGACACAAATGTGGGAGGTATATATACATATGTATGTATAATAATAATAATATAATGTTTTTAGGTGTCGGAGTTTCTTACGAGATCCTTAGGTACATAAGGGATGTCGAAATTAAAGAGGCTATTTTATCGATTAAGATTCATCAAGAAACTACATTTATAAGTTTATCCAATTTGTATCTCCTCTTGTATATCAACTTTATAATGAAATGAAAGCCGAAAGGCTTTAATATAATAATATTGTCATTTTATTATTCAAATTTTATCATTTTTATATGAGTATGGAATCTGGGAGCAAGAACGATTTATGCTTGAGTCCGAGAACGATTCATCTCGAAATCGAGATCGATTCGGTGTTAGAACCGACAACGATTCATATCGAAATCGAGATCGATTCAATGTTGAAACCGAGAAGATTTCATCTTCATATCCAGAGCCATTTGAGAATTTGAGTATGAATAGATCTTGGCTCTCTTTTGAGATAAAATATAATGAAACACTTGAGATCGGGTTCTTCTCTTAGTGTATTTGATGGCATTCCTTTTTCATCTGTGCTCCGGTTAAATTGTAACATTAAATTCATCATAAGCGGTTGCAGCAGGCGGCACGGCCAGAAAATTTTCCTAATCAATAAACAAACTATAAGCATTTATAATGATTGCAGGCTTATCGGTTGGAAAGCGGTCTTATCAAGGCCATGTCGCTCCATTTATAATGCTACCACTTGCTTATGAGATTTTAACAGTATTTTGCTGCCACACGTGACACGTGTTAAAACATCGATCTAAACCAATCGATTTAGCTGTTAAAAGTCTTAAAAATATTGTAAAATAAATAATTTTAATGTTTTTAAAAATGTAGGGTGGGTTTAGACTATGGAAGGGAATCTCAATAAATAATTTACTCGAATAAATAAAATCATCGTAAGATTTTCTAACCCTTAAGAGAATTAGGAATAAAGTATTCCGATATTATGTTCTAGCAAAATATTTTAATAATGATACATTTTACATTTTATTTAAAATATTTACAAAATAGATATAAACATACCAGGCTCGTGGAACTCCTGCTCCATTTTCTCCACCTTGTTCACTTTCATAAGCTGCTGGCCATCCGTAACGCTCAGGTCCTGTGGATGCTTCATGTTCTGTGATCACTTTATATTTACAGGTCGGTCGAAAAGATCCAATCACATAGTCGTAAAGAAATGCCCGGCAACTGTAAGTGGGGAAAGGCAATCGATAAGAAGTCGTATACCAATCTATTGCTGGCTAAACCCACAGAACGCCTGGAGTACACCAATTTTTATAAATTTTTAATGATGGTTCGCTAATCGAACTGAAGTATCGCCTGTAAATCTACAAATGTATTTTTTGTATTTGTCATTTGCGCACACAATGTAGGTGTCAACTCGAGTGCCTGACAACCAAACGCTTCACATTACATGACCCCCATCGGATATTTTTAGTAGGAAGGAGTCACTTGTTTTACGATCCCATATCGGCAATATGCCAGACGCACCTGTACTGGGGTATATCGCTTATTGGACTTCAATAAAGCAAAGCAATGTAGAGTGTACACTCCCCAAATCAAATATCTAAACTCACAAAAAGGGGTAACAGGAAAACACAAAAAAAATACCCGAAATCATAATCATCAATGCTTGATTGACTGGCCCAGGGGCAGATAAAAACACTCATTGCGGCCAAATAAAAAACAAAGGTAAAAAATTCACTGACTGCCGATAACGTTGAAAACAGAGTTTCTGACTATCAGACGTTTATTGTTTCTTCTGGCCATTTACCGTTATGTGAATTTATTTTTCGCGCCCGACATTTTGCGAATTTAGCTCGAGTGCCAGAACAGCCGATAAGCCCCATGGGCTCTGTGGGAGCTATCGCCCTGCTTCCCGCGTATCTCCCTTCGAATTTCTCTTTCTTATCGCTTATCGTGGTGCTACTGACGCAGACCCCCTCGACTGCATTGCCAATTTGCCACCTTTGAACCCTCGTGACTGTCGCGAGCCGCTTCATCGGCGCCAAAAACAAAAACCCTTAACACAAACATAACGATTCGGCTGACAAAACCAAGTGTGTATCTCTATTTCCGGCCTGAGCTGATAAACTTAGACATATTAGTCCAGCATAAGACCCTAAAATTTGTAATGTATCACTGGTTCTGATACTCGAAAAGTAATTGTACTGTTCAAATACTACTTTTCCTCTATCATCAGCAGCATAACAGTAAATTTCGTTATTTTAAAACTATACAGGAGTTTTTTGGATTTCACACCTTCCCAGGTACACTTAGAACTAGACTTCAATTTTAGTTCGTATGTTTGACGACCACCATCACTCACAACATCCTCGTTTGCTGTTCAAATCAATTGTGTAAAATATAACTTTAAAAACCGTTTGTTTGGAAATTTAAGTTTTTCTGGCGGTATCTCGATACAAAATTTAAACATGTGTTCACGCGATCCGGCCACAAATCAATTGATCGACTACAAGAATAATGACTCCGAGGTGCAAAAGGAGATCACGACATCCAGTGGAACTCCGGTTGGTGTAAAGGATGCCATACAGACGGTGGGACCTAGGGGTCCGGCTTTACTTCAGGACTTTCAGTTTCTTGACGAGTTAATGCACTTCGACTCGGAACGGATTCCCGAAAGGGTGGCCTATGCCAAGGGAGCTGGGGCCTTTGGCTATTTTGAGTGCACCCATGACATTTCCAAATTCTGTGCGGCCACAATTTTCGACAAGGTTAAGAAACGTTGTGCCATCGCCATGAGATTTTCGGTGGCCTGTGGGGAACAGGGTTCGGCTGATACGATCCGCGAGCAACGTGGATTTTCGGTCAAATTCTATACGGACGACGGCATTTGGGATATTGTGGGTTGCAACATGCCTGTGTACTATGTGAGGGATCCCTCGCTGTTCCCCAGCTTGATCCATGCCCAAAAACGCAATCCGCAGACCCATTTAAGGGATCCCGACATGTTCTGGGATTTTATGACGCTACGTCCGGAAACGCTGCACGCTCTGCTTATGTACTTTAGTGATCGGGGAACTCCTGATGGATATCGCCACTTGCACGGCTATGGAGTTCACACTTATCGCATGATCAATGCAACTGGGGAAACACAGTACGTTAAATTCCACTTCAAGACGGATCAGGGTGTCAAGAACCTGGACAGCCGACGATGCGAAGAGCTAATGTCCCATGATCCGGACTATGCCATCAGGGATCTATATAACTCGATAAAGAAGGGCAACTATCCCAGCTGGACCATGTATATTCAGGTAGGGATATAAACAATAAGGAAGACTACTGTAAGCCGTAAATATTCAATCTTTTTTTAACGTAGCATCTTAATAATATGGTTGAATAGATCAAGTTGCCTCTCTTATATACACACAAAAAAGTCGATTGCCAAATCTAACCAATATAAAAGTATAACGGTCCCCAGCCATCGATTTGTTAATTTTACCCATCAAATAGTTACTCATACGTAATACATTCACGAAAAATAGTTATGTAACCAAAAAAAAGGGTTGAAAGGACCCAAGCCAAGAATTGTAGTTAAATAACTATTTTTATAGTTATCGAACCTATTTATATTTAGGGAATTTTTTAATAGTATATATACCTGTAAAATTGATAGTAACTAAACAAATTCTAAGATGCGTCAATTTGGCATGGTAATTCATAAGCAACATAAAAGAGTCATATTCAAAATGCACTTTTAATACCCTTGCAGAGGGTATATTGATTTCAGTCAAAAGTTTGCAACGCAGTGAAGGAGACGTTTCCGACCCCGTAAAGTATATACATATATTCTTGATCAGCATGATTAGACGAGTCGATCTAGCCATGTCCGTCTGTCCGTCCTTTTCTACGCAAACTAGTCTCTCAGTTTTAAAACTATCGGGCTGAAACTTTCCCAAAAGTCGTATATCTTTTGCAGGTAGTATATAAGTCGGAACCAGCCGGATCGGACAACTATATCTTATAGCTCCCATAGGAATATTCGGAAAAAAAAATTTAAAAAAATTATATCTTTGGTGCTTTTTAGCATATAACCTCCTAAGCTTGGAAATAACATTTATTTATTAGTTTTGAATTTTGAATTAAATTTTATCGAAATCGGACGACTATATATATAGCTGCCATAGGAACGATAGGAAAATTTATGGAAAAATAATATGAAACAAATTATAGCTTCGGTGTTTTTTAACATATAACCTCCTACGCTTGTAAATAACATTTTTTAATTAGTTCTGAATTTCGAATTTAATTTTATCAAAATCGGACGACTATATCATATAGCTGCCATAGGAACGATCGGAAAATTGGTAGGAAAATAATATGAAACAAATTATAGATTCGGTGTTTTTTGACATATTATCTTATACTATTTGGAATATCATTTTTTGTGTTTTTAAATTTAATAATTATAGCTGCAAGTGACTTTCAGCTAAAGTAAAGTATGTTGAAGACTTTAGAGAATAAATTAAGTAGAATTGACTTTTTAGAGTTCGGGTTAGCAGTCAAGGTGAACGAGTTGCTAGACCCAGTTAGGAGTTATTGGGAACACATTGGAGGAACATTTGTAAAGTTATTATTGCATACTTTTGCGTGGAAGATTTTACGATAGAATAACTATTTTTGATAGTTAATAAACTATTTACTTTTGCAATAACAAAATACACACATCACGTGAGCGTGTTATGTTGATAGTGGTTTAACTATTGAATAGAAAGCAAGGCAATATTATCAAATAAAACCATTTTTTACCAACCAAATTATTTCGTTTGCAGGTTTTATAAAAATATGTATTTATACTTTGTACGCTGTACGTTAGCTTTTTGCTGGAAGTAAAAGGATAAGCAATTCAATAGTTTTAAATATCTATTTTTTCGGCCGAAGCTAATCCAGTTCCTATAAAACCCAATTATTAGGTAATGCTCAACGAGGAGGCCAAAAAGTGTCGTTTCAACCCGTTCGACGTGACCAAAGTGTGGCCCCAGAAGGATTTTCCCCTGCTGCCGGTCGGAAAACTGGTCCTTGATCGCAATCCCACCAACTACTTCACGGAGGTGGAGCAGCTGGCCTTCAGTCCGGCTCACATGGTTCCGGGGATCGAGCCATCGCCCGATAAGATGCTCCAGGGTCGTCTCTTTGCTTACGGGGACTCGCAGCGTCATCGCATGGGCGTTAACTACATGCAGATCCCGGTGAACTGCCCCTACAGAGTTAATGTGAGGAACTTCCAGCGGGATGGACAAATGACGGTGACCGACAATCAAAATGGGGCCCCCAACTACTTCCCCAACTCGTTCTGCGGCCCGAAGGAAAGTCCCCGGGCTTTGGGGCTGCAAACCTGCTGCCCCCTGACCGGAGATGTTTACCGATTTATGAGCGGTGATACGGAAGATAACTTCAGTCAGGTCACCGACTTTTGGACCTACACCCTGGACAATTGCGGCAGGAAACGACTTGTTCGCAATTTGTCCGAACATCTCACCGAGGCCAGTCAGTTCCTCCAGGAGCGGGCAGTAAAACTCTTCACCATGGTACATTCCGATTTCGGACGACTGATGACGGAGGCCCTGAACACGGCCAGAATATCCAAATTCTAGAGCTATCACAGAACTTGTTAGTAGTACAATGGCGCTTAAATTGTTCGAGATATTGTTTAAAGTTGCTGTAACTCTAATGTCTAATTAGTAATTTACAAGTAAATTGCATCAAGATAGAACTAGGTCTATACTTTAGTTGGTTTTAGTCTCCTGTCTGGCCTTGAGGAAAACATAGTATGGGGAGAAAAAAACGATTTGATTTCTCCAAAATAATAAAAAAGTTTAGCTGACAATTTTAGGAGAAGTCCACTAAGTGGTAGAGTGGGGAATTACATTTTAAATGCTTTATATTCAAAATGGCTTTCAGTTGTTAGGATAGTTCAAAGAAAATGCTTGTATCCATTCAGCTAGATAACTTGAAATGCCAGCTAAAAGGTTTCCTTGCACACGGTTGGGAGTTGACCTTGGCTGACAGCAGGTAATCATCGCGAATCTGGTTACCCAACTGATCTGATGGCAGCGATTATCCAACCCGGATGACAACGCCCTTTTGGAAACACCTCGAGATCTGTCATTAGCTATCCGCTCGTGCCCGGGCGATTCTTTACTCGATTGAATTCGCCCGATAACAGTATAGTTCATCCTTAAAAGGAGCAATGTTGTTTGATTGAGTGGCAGAAGCGTTCAGCGACTACTAAAGCGATGTGTGGATACCGTATAGAACCAAGTGAGTAACCAAGACCTGAACATTTTGGTAATAGATAATAGCTGAATGTACCATCCTTTACACTTCTGTAACGCACTGTACCGCGCACCCCTGGTACAAAACCGAAAAGCTTGTCCAACTCGAATGTTTAGCAAATAGTCGGCTGCCAAAGTAGTAAATGTTGGCAACAGGTTGGGCAACTTGAACGCGGTATCTGAGGACACAGTAAACTTACTTAAAGCTCGATGGCCACACGAAGTTCTTACTATCTTGGTTGGGTTGCTTTTGTTGTGGCTTGTGCAGGGCTTTTATCAGCGATTGTTGTTTTTGTTCTTATAGTTGTTATTGAGTTGACCGCATGAATGAAAGCGAATAGGGAAAAGGCAGACACACACTTGTTGATTTCCTTATGCGATTTTGTGGCCCGTTATAATTAACGTTTCGTCTTTTTATTTACATTTATTTTTGTTTTCTTTTTGGCACTACTTCACGCTGCTCCGTTTTTTAGGGGGCTTTTGTTTGGCTTTTGATTTTTATTATTTTTGCACTTGTTGCCGCCGCTGTGAAATTCATCTCAGGCGTTTCTTAATGAGTGACTTTTTGCAGCCAGTTGTATAACTACCCGCACTGCTTATTCATTTATATCAATCAAAGCGGAATATTCAGCTTATAAACATGGTCTTTGTTTTGCCTTTGCAGTTGTTTCTTTCAACGTCACTGGAATTCAACTACGGCTTCTGTGTGCCGTTACAAAAGCGCTCTTGCGCCTCTCACTTATCACTCTCAGTCTCGCCCCCTCTCTCTGCCTGCTCCGTCTCTTTCTCATTCTCTCTCTCACACACACCAGAACGCAGCTGTTACGTAGTTGTTTTTGCCAAACAAAAATTCCATTTACTTTATAAGTTTAATATGCATTAATTGCATAAATGTAGCGTTTCTTAGGGGAGCATTTCGGGGGTAGAGGGGAAAGTGCTCGACTTGCAAACTGCAGTTGATTGAACCCGCTCTCTTTCACACACACGCACACCCACGTTCCAATTGGAGAAGAGAAGAGAACCCGGCGCACCGATTGACGATTGGCGACTGAAATCAAAGTCGCCAAATCGAACGAAAAGATACAAAATAAAAATAAAAACAACAACCACACACACCGATGCAAAAAGTGGAAAACGCGTGTGCAAAGCAAGACGCGATAATATCACATTTTGTTGCTAATATTCTGATTGACAGAGTTTAAAACGGAGCCACGCGAAGATAGCAACAAAGCGATTCGCAGAGAGTGAGAGTGCAATTGTGGGTGAGTGTTGTGTGTGTGACGTCCATCACGTCAACTTTTAGCGATCGCGGAAGAGCGTTGCCAGTTGGTCATAGAAAGCGACGGTCCGGTGGCACTGCCTACAACAGCTTTTTTGACATCCCAAAAAGCTTTTAAGAGGGCTCGAAATTCAAATTCACGTTTTATACTTTAAAATATCAAACAAACCTTATTATGGATGTAACCATGGTTATCTCAGACATTTGAAACAAACAAAAAATTGTTTATAAAACATTTCCCTTACGTGTACAAAATGGTAATTTTTTGCAATGTTTTTATTCTGTGTGTAAGGGTACGTAGGGTTACATATCTTTTAACTAAAATAAAAGTGGTTGTGGGCGTAATGCGGATGGTTTTTAAAACTTCGATACATTTATGAAAAAAGTAGCATAATTATGCGGCAACAAAAATAGCACTATTAACGGTTTTTGGGTATAAAACTTCATTTGCTCAGATTTGTTGGCTGTTTTTCGTTTTGTTGTACTAAGAATAAGTACTACTAAGTGAATTGGTAAAATAATGAATAAAATAGTGTTCCCAATGGGTCATTTAGCGCGCTGTAATGATACAGATAGAAGGACATTTAAAAAGCTAGTTTATAAAGGCAATGCAAAAGATATTTTAAGTTGAATCGTAGAATTCTTTAAAATAATGATTAGTAGTTACCTAAAACAAGAACACAAAAGAATAGCACGCAGTACGAAAGCCGCAATGACCCCATAAATGTTAAAAAGTCATTTGCATGAATGCAAGTAGGTCCCCAGGCGCTTATCAAGTCGCTTTTTTTTTAATATTTGTAAGTACATAAACAGTTGGATATAATGTACATAAACAAAATGTAATGTACATAAACAAAAAATCTCCCTAGACTGTAGAGCATGGGTGAATTTGAAGGATGAGTCTTAAATAAGGCCCACAATAAAAGGGAAACTCTTATACGGTCTGGCGGCTGAAAATTGCTCATGTTTAGATGAAAAAGACTTTAATTCACATCAGATAACCTACATATCCAAAATTGAGTCCCCAATTCACATTTGCAAAGAATAATAATGGTGAAGCAAGTATCATGGTATGGGCATATTCTCGTACTATAATGTTGGTACCATATCATAATGTAAACCCATACAGGATCAACATGTTCACCTTGATAGCTCAAAAATTGTGATGCAATTTTATTCGTAATACAAAATTAATTTATTTTGGAAGCTTTATCACTTCTATAAACCAAAACAAAACTGATAGAGAGTCGACTAAAGTATCAAAACCCTTAAGCTAAATTGTATAATGGGGACCTTTCAAGACCCAGAAATGTTAAAAAACTATGTTTTTAAAGCAAAATCGAAGAAAAAAAACTGCCCTTGAGCTATTTTGAAAGAGCCAGACAACAATTTTGCCAAGGGAAGATTCTGGTGTCTAGTGACGTCAAGGTCGGTCGTTGTTGTTGTTGTTGTTGCAGCCCAAGCTTTAGAACAACATTTTTTTACATTAAGATGTATAAAATCATACATTTCAAAAAAAATTTTCAAATCGCGTTATTTTTAAGTTTTTTAAGCCTTTTCTTGAAGTGGTGCTTTTTTGATAAATGTATCGAAATTTTGAAAAACCATCCGCATTGTGGGCATAACCACTTTTATTTTAGTTAATAGATATGTAACCCTACTTCCCTTACAAACAGAATAAAAATATTGCAAAAAATTACCATTCTGTAGCACAAAGAAGAATTGCCTACACACTGGTGCCATTTTTGTTTCGCAGCTGTAGGTACAATTTTCATGCTAGATAAAAAATTTTAACTGAAATGTATTGGTGTCGTCAATACCTATCGATTGATCCAAAAATAAATTTGCCACGCCCACTCTAACGCCCATAACGCTTAAATCTGTCTACCGCCGGTAGGTGGTGCATTTCCATTTCCCTTTGAGTAACGGGTATCTGATAGTCGAGGTACTCGACTATAGCGTTCTTCCTTGTTTTCTCTTGCAAATGTGAAGTGTTAAGCGTGATTTTCAAGACTTAGTTTCTTTGGCAATGTTGCTTAGAATTGTCGATTACCTTACCCTGCACACCCTGCAAATAATCTCTATTTTTTAAAATTAATTTAATTAGGCTAGACTACCCTCCCAAAACGTTTGATTGAGTTTAGGATATGTACACAGAAAAAAAAATATCAAACCTGGCCATCGTACGGGTATCTTTGCGTATCAATTTTGGTCCCTTATGTTGGCATTTCCTATTGATATTTTCGAACATATCGAATTGATATTTTCGAACATATACAGGGGAGTATAAGTATTTTCACAAAAATCAAATCAAATTTTCAAAAAATCATAAAAAGTATAAGCAAAATGATTTTTGAAAAATTCTTTTGCAGTTACTATTATTTTTGTTTGAAGAAACTTTTTGCATAAACAAATTTAAGTTTTCAAGTATAAAAAGTAAATTTTCACACAAATTCGACCTTTTCAATAAGTACTGAATGGGTTAAGAAAAGTATTGAATCATTCAAACGACATTTAAATTACCTTTCCATTGTTACCAATTTAACAAGAAGTAAGTTCAAATTACGAGTATATCTAACTTTTGTTTTGTGAAAATACTTTTGACCACCCCTGTAAATAGGATAGGAAAACCACGTTTCGGTGTCCAAGAAGCTAATAAATGAGAATTAAACTTTTCGTCGAATGTTACTACTGTTTACATACTAAATACCAGAAATTACAAAAAAAACGAAGGCACGTCATACTTTTTTTCAAAGACTTTGCAATGTTACATTTGATATGAGAAACATATCAAATTGATACGAATTCATATCAATATGATAAGATTTGTAATTGTTATGATTTTGTATCATCTCGATATGAATTCGAATCACTTTTAAATAAAAAAAAGTGATATGTAAAAATTGAGGAGACAATCTCAAACGGGTACTGTTCTATTTTTTTCTCTGCGTAGGATTAGCAAGTTACTTTTGTTGTTATTTGTTTAGTCTGACAAAACCACGTTTCGAAGACCGGCACACCCGATAGCTCAACAAGTTTTGAACCAATTTTTTTTAATTCGTTACACGTACGCTACGTAACACTACTGCTGATACGAAGGATTTTGAATGTTTTTAGTTTTAACAAAATTTTTAAATTAAAGAGCTCAAATATTATTAATTTAAGATATATGCTAATAAATAAATAATCTTATTGCAGGTTGACAATGATTATACTCAAAAAAGTATTGACAATTCTGAAAATGATAAACCATACATTGGTAACAGCACATATATGTTAGAAAAATGGTTTTATTGAGATATTTTTTGCCAGCTAACTGGTACAGTGGGTCACTATGAATATACATAAACATAATTGGGGTTTTTATATAGTAATTAATTATTTTATATCTGTTTCTCACTATGTTCATAAAATATATTTATTTTAGTTAATTTTTGCATTGTACATATATGCACTAAGAATTGTACATGTTCGAATACTTACATTTAAATTAGTTCGTGCATCACGTGTATGGTGTTAAATAAATAATAAATTAGCATAAAGCAAACAGCTTACTGCGAATATAGAGAGAGGGGAGCTGAATGCATGACTTTCTCCGTAAGGTTATGAAATGCGCTCTCTGGGCGACGACATTTTAGTGGTTTTACACTAGTTTTATGTTTTATTGTATATAATATTACGTATAGCTTTAACTAGGTAGAAGAGTGTTCTCCGAATACGATTAGACACCATTTTGGTTAGTGAGGGTGTAATAAGTAGAACGTAATTGCACTAGGCCTTAGACTTAAACATAAGCTTAAATTGTCACGAGCTGGAACTTGAATACAGGTACGTTTTAGCAGCGGTCGCGGTTGTTGTACGCCTTCACCTTGGCCACGGTGCACTCGAGGGCAGCCCGAATGTCGGTGAAAACGGGCACGCCTTGCCTTTTGGCCAGGTCGATTAGGTACGACCGTCCGCGATTGTAGTCCTTGATGGCCGCCACAGTCAGCTGAAAGGGGAAATAGCTAGTTAGATACATCTGACTGAAAACATGTTTTGTTTGAAAAGTCCGCGACTGAATATGTCATACATTTTAAAAGAATTGTTTAGCCATAACTTACCTTCTCACCACCTAGGACACAGTCCTCGGGCAGCATCTGAACCGCCAGAACAACGTTGTACATGAGACCGATGCAGTGGGCGGCCAGGGTCATGGGTGCCAGGGAACGGGTCTCGTTGCTGATCACGAAGAGCAGGACTCGGCTGGAGTCGAGCAGCGATGGGTTGTACAGGCTCTGGCGGACTGCGACCGGCGGCAAAGACCAGCTGAGCGACTCCTCGGCCACCGTCAGCTCCTCCTGCTCCTCCAGCTGCAGCTGATTTCCCTTGCACTTTCTGCGAGTGCGCACAAAGGATCTCTGCTGCTGCTGTTGCTCTTGCGGTGGCGCTGTTTGCTGCTGAGAAGCACCAGTCTGATCCTGGTTTTGAATCATCTGCTGGATACTCTCATGCAGCGCTGGGGTGTGGAAACTAACACTCTTGGACTGTAGATAGGGGACAGCCAGCTCTTGACGCCACTTGGTGCGGAGGACACAACTTCCGCCCAAATAGACATCCCGGATATCCAAACCACCACCACAACAGAGGGCATCGCCGGCACTAGCTATTGAACTGTTACTGGAGAAGACCGAGTCATTGGAATCACTCTCCTCCTCTTCGGCAGGCACAACAACTGATGTAGTCAACGGATTCGTCTTGGTCTCTATAGTTTTGGTGGTGATTATCTCGGTTGTCTCGATGGACTCCACATTTAGCAGGATCTGTGGCCGGGGGCTTTTACTAAAACTGATCGATGCTGTGGGCTGGGGTGAGGAAGTTCCACTGTCCCTACTGCGACTGAGTAGCTCAAAGAGACTCGGTCGCTCCAAGTCATGGCCGATTCCACTGCTGCTGTTGGACGGAACACTTGCGTTGCTCGACGTCCGCGAAATATTCTTGCTGGCCGAGTAGTAAATGTCCACATCGGGAGCTGGTTAAGGAAAGGTAAACAAAGCCAATTAATTAATTCTTAAAGTAGGATTCCGCAACTACTTACCATTGGTGAAGTAAACCTGCGGTGGCGGCACATTGGTGCCCTTGATAGGGGAAATGCAACCGCTTTCGTGAATCTCCTGCTGTAGGACGGACAGATACGCCGAGATCACACAGAACAGATCGAAATCAATGAGCTCCTGGCTAGGCAGGATGGACTGGCTGCAATTGCCAGCATCGACATCCTCGTCCAAACCACACACCACCGCTTTTGTGCTGTGCGCCTGGAGCAATTTCAGTGATTCGCGTTGGTTGATTATGATCTTAGTTAGATTGTCTAAATTAACTAAACTCTGAGCATAGCCTAGGAATAAGAGAGCACGTTTGCACTGTTCTACAGTGAGCAGATCGCCTTGCGGGTTTACGCGATCAAAGGCGCCGCGAACAGTACTAAAACGGTAAAACCAAAGTAAAGTTGCTTAATTATTCGATTGGCGTTTAAATATGGCTTACTTACTCTAAAATAGAAGATATTTTGGACGGTGGATCCCTGATGCCAGACAGGATGTCCTTGGTGCGCTGCAGACCCAAAGGTATGTTATCCAATACGGGCAGACCGCGACGGGAGACCAACTCCTTAAGTATCAACTGGTTGCGATTCAAATCGATGTATTCTCTAAAGATGAAACGGCGATAATTAGATTTTAATTTAAGATAATATACATATAAATATTTATTATTGGTAGTTAGTTACATAAAAAAATAAAAATTAGTGGGTCATTTACGTCACCAACTTTCCAGCAAGCAAGGAGAGCAGCAAAGGTACCCGACCTAATTGTTAATAGTTGATTCAATTACGGAACAATTTCGAAGGAACCAAAAATTGCTTTCAAGTTGTCTTTTGATAGTAAGAGTTTGCAGAAACACTTCTGTTTCTGAATATTCAGTACAGTTGTAAATTGAAAAAAACAATTGTGCCTGACTTAAGCAGATATAAATCTAAAATGATTTGAAAGCTTTCCCCATTTTTTTTTTGAGGAAATGCAAAACTGATTGCCTTTTATAAATTAGAACTTACTGCTGTGAAATAGGCTCATTAAGGATCTTCTGATTTGGTTTATACGGATGCAAAACCAACACCAGCTGCTTGCAGTTTTGACCCGCTATGTGTGCCGCCTCGATGGCACCAGCAGATGCGCGTGTTTCCGAATCCATAACGAAGAATAATACACGGGCCTTTTCCTTAGCTCGGTGCTCGAGCTCGATGAGATCGGGCGTCCAATCGGATACTTGCTGTTGGTCAGGGAAATCGCAGATGAGCTGGGTACTCCCAAATCGTATGTTCTAGGGCATACTCACTGGATTGTAGAATGAAATTCCCAGTTCCTTGAGGGCTGGAATGGCAACGTCGGCTCGCCAGGTGGTTGGATTACAGGATCCGCCCAGGAACACCTCAACGGGCTCATTGCTGGCGCTCTTCTTCTTTTTGGTATCATCCACACTGCTAAACGACTTGGTGCTCCTCAGTTCCGTCCCATGGCTATCCGGCTTTTTGGTGCTGTAGGCAGGTGACGTGGTGGTGGCAGCTGAGGACTGCAGGTGTGGCTTAGAAGTGCTGGCAGGATTGTCCTGTTCCGGGAGCAGTAATCCCGAGGACAGAGTCTGATAGTCGCAGTACGACGACTGATTCGAAATTGTTGAAGCTCTGAGGATAAGAAATAAATAAGGAAGATTATTAAAGAAAATTATTATGATTTCAAATTTATAAATAGAAAATGTAAATGTATGTAAATTACTTTAAATTTTATTTGAATTCTAAATAAATGGATAAAAGGTACAATTTTCTTTGAGAAAGAATCGAGTTAAATAGGCAAAGTACACTTTTTTCTTTAAGCTTACCTGAAGCGTTTCAGATCCGCGGCTAGAACACAAAATTGACCAAAGGTCAAGCCATTCGCCTGACCACTTCCTCCCTTTCGGGCCACTTTCTTGGCAGTCTGCAGCATTTCACCAACTGTAACAATATAAAAAAATAGATTATTATGTTTAGACATTATGTTTTAATACATTACGCATCTTAGACATGGTTTGTAAAAAAAAATATGTTATAGGAGACAATATTTGTATTTCATTTTTGAACACTCCTCACAATTTGAGAGGTGAATGAAAGTCGAAAAGTCGAATATATAGAGACAATTACTATTTAATTAAAAGGCCAATCTTTGGAAAATAAAAAAGTTACAAAATCAATTCATAAAAAAGTAAAAAAGACCGTTAAGGTGTTAGTTATGGAGAACTTACTCTGCTTTTGGCTAGGATGGAAGCTTAGCTCGTGGAAGAGTTCCTGCGTCCGCTCGTCGGGCACCACATTGCATCTGGCCTTTGCTCGCCATGCATTCAGAACTTCTCTGTAAGAGTCAAAAGAGGGAAAAGATCAGTGGGGAGCCATTAAATTGTATCTTTGTTCAAGATTTAAAAATAAACTGCCCTGAGGTAATCGTTTGATGAACGATTTATGGGTTCATTACACAATTTATCGATTTATTAGCTTCCGACAAAAGTTTGCTAAGCATACAACTTTTATTAAGTTATGTTATGTTGTTCAAAATGATTAAGTAAGAGTAAGTTGCAACAAAGAAAGATGGGTGAATCAGAATTTTTTAAAGTACAAAATTACTTGAGTTAATGGTTTTGTATTCAATTTTCAGTATACATAATATTATATGTATTAATGAAATAATTAGCGGATTTTGATCTTTGTAAATGCTAAAAACAGAGCTTAACAAAACTGATCATTAATTTGTTTAATTTATTTTTCAACCCGGCAAGGAACTGTTGCCTTCAATTCAATACCCCAGAAAATGCCCAAATACATCATGCCGGGAAATCACTTCAACAACTTGGCTCCTTATATAGAGGGATTACAGCAATGAACCCGCCCAAGGACGCAACAACTGAACAAATTCCGAGCTGTATGTAGTATACATATATATTGTGTAAATCACAATAAATCAGAATCGTACGCCAGTCACGTTTCTCGGGGCCAACACATGTTTTGAAGCAACAACTTTGATTCATGTAAGCGCGAAAATGGAAAAGCGAATCGCAAACAAGTCTAAAAAAATATTAAAATATGATAGTATTACGAGATTTCAGAGGTAGCTTCGCCGGCTCCTTCTGTGTCTTCCGGCTTTCGGCAAGAAACCCCCGTCATAATCGTCAGCAGAAGCAGCCAAATCATTGAAAATTGCATCATTCGTGCAATGGAAATGTAAATGTCGCGTATACGAAGCGTATGCCTGCCGCAATGGGAGAAAAACAGATTGGAACGGGATGGCAAGTAGCTAAATGGATAATAAATATGAGCACAATTTTGCGGCGCAGTTACTTGATTTCCATTTTATTTCGAAACTGTATTTATTTTTTTCCTCTGTCTTATTTATTTCACTTGGTTCGAGCTTGAAATGGAAAGCGCAAATATAATTCATTCGCAATATATCCCTTATATTTCTTAATATATCTTTTGCGTTGTTGACAATTTGGACAGTACACAACAAAAAAAATATTTGTAATATAATGCGTAGCGTTAAATACGTTTCTTCTACGCTTTTAACAGATGCGATTGAGAATCAGGACTGATCTCAAGAATTTTTTCCATAGTACATTTGGTGAAGAGCTGAGAATTATTTCATTTGATTGCTGGCTGGCTTATCAATAATAGAGAGAGAAAATAGGCAGTATTCTGGGAAATGACGTCAAGTCAAGTGACAAATAGAAGTCGGAAAACCAATTAAAAAGCTATTCTTTAATCCATAAAAATATGTCGAAGTTGATTATTTTTTCAATTTTTTTGTTTATAATTTACTTTAATTTTAGTGAAGCAAAACAAGAGTCAGTGGATCGACAACACTGTAAGTTCAGTTCTTTTACCTTACATATATCTGGAAAAGATATGGCAAGCTAATAGGCAAAACGCTTACTGCGGATGAAAAACCATGAATGAGGAGCAACATTTTTAGTTTTATAGCTCAACAAACAAGTCTGTTACCTGTTTGGGCCGCTACCCACTGAAACAAAACAAAAGCTATGCAACAAAGGGGTAAAGAAACTCTAACAACAAAGTGACACATGTTGAGCAAACCCCAATACCAGACGATTATGTCAGAGAAAAAGTATTTTAGAAGGTAAGGAAAAGGTAAGGCAGCTATCAGTATACTGTGCTGCTATCAAAGCTCTTTAAAGCTATAATTAATTTTTTTTATTATAATAAAACATTAAGCTGTCACAGCCATATAAATGTGTTCATTTTTAACAGTGCACAAGAGTGAATTAAATAAAGCAGTTCAAAAAAAAAATTGAATAAATAAATGGGAAACAAAGACTTATTTCTTATATAGACATATACGTTTATAGCATTAAGTAGTATTAACTCGGTCAGAAATTAGGGGAGATTACTAAAAGATTAAAAAGAAAAAAATAAAAACTAGAAAGTTAAAAATTACAAATTTTGTGTATAAATGTACCGCTATTACTGTCCCTGTATTTGAAGATCGGTTCTAAGCAGTAGGCTTTATATTTTTTTAACTATGCTTTTTGTTCCGAAAAATCTCAAAATGGTCCCAATATCTGGCAGCGCAGACTGGTTGGCTAAGAGACAACACAAGACCAAGTGCAGGCGGCGGTCAAACTTGTCTAGATGCCAATTACATGACTGCATCAACCGACTAGGCACGCCCACATCCTCACATCATTCACTAAATTTGGCCTGGCCTCTCTTTTCGTTTTATTTTGATCTGGTCTGGCCTTCTATTTTTGGCCAGCTTCTGCCTCTACTTGCCTCTGCCCCGCTGAATGGGTGAAGTTGAGCCATATTTGCTAAGTTTTTTCTGGTTTTTGGAATTTTTATGGCAAACAGACGCAGCAGCCGCAGAATTTATGCTTTGTTTACCACAAACACGAGAGAACCAGAGATTTCCGACCCATTAAGAGGAAGAGGAACGGCCGCCAGTCGATGATCAAGTTTGGCTGTTGAAATATTTCCGGGAAGAGGGGATGCATTTATTGCACACGAGGAAGTGCAACAACAATAAAACTGACAGTTTTGGTCATAACTTGCAAACATCTATGGGACCAGTTTTACATATTTATTTGTTATATTTCCTGATGTTCCCAAGGCATCCACTTAGCACTTAAGAAAATCAGGAAGCTTCTTTTTGCCAGTTCTTAAGCCCTTAAAATACATTTTAGAAAGTGTTTTAATATTCAATAAAAAATAGTAGATAAGTGAAGTTACCACTGGCCTGTAGGTTGTAGGTTTTAAGGCTATAAAATTGGAGACCTACTTTTAGTTATACTTAGAAGCGAGAAACTGTTTCATTATTTCTAAATTGGCCTGATAAACTAAATGTAGCTTTTAAGCCTACTAAATTAGAGACCTAATTTTAGTTTTACTTAAGAACGAGAAAGGGTTTTGATTCTAGTCCTACCTAGTCCTCTAATAACTTTAAACATTCTTATACTTCTATCTCTATAAAAACAAAAAAAAACACACTTTAACAAGGTAAAATGTCGTCACGAGTTTTGATATCAAATTATGTGACGATAAACTAAATGTACACTGACTAAATAAATATACCTTTTAAAGTGTTCTTATTCCATATACCGTAAATAAAAACATGAGCCGTGGAAAAAAATCAAACCATAATTTGGTAGCCATTGTATTATTCTTGAAAAACAATAAGTGAGCCCAGAAAATTGAGATTCTTCAGATCTAACTATATGAACTTAATGACGAAATACAAAAGGTGCATAGTAAAAATTCTGGGATTCTTTCCAAGTTTTAGAAAGGGTCAGGTGGGTCGAAGTTGTTTTCGGGTGATTCACAACCTTATGATGAAATTTTGGAACCAGATGGATTCTTAGAACCCGACGTGATGAGCTCCTAAAACCACGACGAAATTTAGTGGTAAACAAGTTCGGCGCTCTCATTTTTATGCTGACCAACCATGTTGAATAAGAAATAAACAATAAATTTTAAGCCAAGAGAAAACAGGCTAAAAAGAAGGAACGCAAAAATGTCGGAATGATTATGAGAGAGCCACCAGGCTACCGGAAATTCGCCGTGACCCATTAAAAGCTAAGCAGATAAGGCCAAGTTAAGAAATCAAGGTCCCCTCGCTCTGTAGCTCTCTATCTCACCTTTACTATAGGCCCTACGTGGTGAAGATAACATTATAACACTCTACTTGAATCAAGACAATGCAATCTATAACTAGCCTATCTCTCGATAGCCAGAGCAAATTGCTTATAATGAAATCCCGGATTGTTTTCACTTAGTATAAGCCATTAGGCCACCATATTGGAGATAAAAACGGAGTACTGGACATTTCCACGGCAGTGATTCATCCGATAGACCAATTAATCATTGATTACAGCACTTATCTTCTTGGCTATTATCATTTAAATCAGTGGGGCCCACACAAACACAATGAAATGTAAGACTTGTGGTTGTGTGCGTAATGCGAGGACGCATGCCGAAGCCACACGAGCGTTTACAGCAGTGGTCGGCACACACATATCATCACAAGTTTGCCTTGCATTAGTGTGAGTGTAACAAACACGAAGTTTGCGCGCGGCGTGCTGTAGCGAGACGTTTCTCTGCTTTGCACTGAGATCCTCTGCCACAGCAACAAAAAAGCGCGCCGAAGTTGAGAAAAAATGACCCGAAGACCCATGCCGAAGTCACACGAACATGTACGTTATACGTGAGCGAGCAGAGGATGGGCAGAACACTTCCCTATGCTCACAAGATAGGCCGCTGCCGAACACTGGTTTACAGAGTCGGTGTAAGCAGAGCGTCGGCAGAGGAACTCTTAAGACTCGCGAGTCAGGCCAGTGATTTAAATGAATGAATGTTAAAATCAAATAAATATGTATGTATATCTTTTTCGAAAATATACTGCAGGTTATAAACGATAATTATTATAAACTATGTATATTTTTATTAACGGAAGTACATATTTTTAAAAATTTCCCCTGTAAAGCCAAGCAATTTTCAAAGATGGACAATCTTTAATTATTATAAAATGTATTATAGTACTGAAGAAAATTGACAGTTCGAATTTAAATACATATTTTATTAATATAACATAAAATTAAAAGAAAAAAAAAACAAACATCTGTTAACCTTTTTAAATTTTGTTTACCAAAAAATCTAGGATTATTCCGAAAAGAGTATAAATTATTAATTACAAGTGTACGAGTGTTTTGAAATCCCACTTTTTAAGTCAGCTTGTCAGCAATTTGCGCTGCCTTTGCCAATGGACAAACCGCACAGACTTATCTATGGATCAATGTATTAAACAAATCAGCATTTCCGCAAGTGAACGGACTTTTCCAAACAGATCGCATGCAATAATTTTGGCCTGGGGCCAAGCTGAATGACGTAGCGGTCAATGTTCGATCTTACAGACACTCATCAAGAAATGCATTTGTGGAAATGATTTCATTGACCCACGCTCCTCGCCGAGTGCTTTATAAATGAGTAATAAACAATTTCCGAACACAATTGAACAAAGTGACAAAATGTACATTGAACTCCGTGAGCGAGAAAGGAAGATTAAGTGTTGCTAGTCGCAGTAAAAACAATAATAAACATGTTATTGCATTTGGCAGTTTGTAATCTTAGGGAGGAAGAGTTGGCATGATCTCTCAGAAATGGCAAAAAGCAACAGCAACTATGAGTTACTAAACATATATTTGCCTTTTACAGCTTGTAAATCAAGCGAAAAATATTTGCGGACAAGTTTATAGAACACATGTCAAGCACTCGCGGATTAATCAGCAGATATCTAAGCAAAGATGGAGACAAGTCTCAAAGAGAGGTGTGTTGCACACTACACTCAAATAAAATGTAATACGTAAAGATTACTCAACAATACTTTCAGCTAACCATTTTATTACTCCTGTATTTGGTTCTAGCGTGACTAAAATGTAGTGCTCGTTAAGCTGAACTGGTAATTTGGGAGTTTTTAAATACGTTGTATGAATGGAACAACATTCGTCAGCTTTAATTAAATTTAATATTAGTCAAAAGCTAAAATAAAAGTGAAGTCTTAAAAAAATGAATTTGCAATGATTATCGAACATTTAACATTTAATTGTTGTAAAATGAATAAGGTTCACTTTTTGCAATTTATAAAAAAATTAATGATAAATGCACATATAACAAATTTTAGAATTTTTTCTCCCTTAAATTAAAAACACCTCCTAACGACGTAGAAAAATGGTGACGATCGCGCCCTTAACATATATACGATCTACTAATTAAATACACTTTGAAGATTGTTCTCGTAGGCAATAATCTGTACAAATGATTTTTAGCTCAATATAATACGACACAAAAATAATGAAACACAAAAATTAAGGCAAGCCGACAGACACACGTTTTTGTCTTAATTTGGAAACTAAAATTAATGATAGTCCAAAGTAAATTGTATTTTAATGGAGGCCGAAGTACTTCCTTTTTTTCAAGTGTATGTTTGCACAAGACTCGTGGCGCCCTAACAAGCACACGAACACACACTAGCACACAGTCTCTCTCTTGGTAACAGGTAGAGCGGGATGGAAAGAGAAAAAGCGGGGCGTTGCTGGTAGAGGGGGTGGGCGGGGGTTAGGTGCAGCTTGCTCAGCGACGACTCGTTTCAATACAAACACACAGGCACCACCAACACTGGCACAACTCGCCCGGCAATAATCGATGATGAGGTCATAACTAATAATAAAAATGACGCTTACTCACCAGAGTAAAACAAACAAAGAGCACCACTAAAAAAAAGAGACATGGCAAAGAGAGAGCAAACAGCTGTTTTTAGTGGGCCGGCCAATCCAAGTCCAAAGCAATCTGGGCAATACATATCTCATCTACTTAATAAGCGTTATCTGTTCTGTTATCTGGTACCTTCTTTATCAATGAAACTGCCTGGCGTCATCAGAGAGCTCTTTGAACTTTCTGCAGTTGTTCCGGTGTTTATCTAAATCCGTGCCCACATACATTTATCTCTAATGATATCGCAATATCACCAAGAGAACTCATGTCAATAAATCAGACGGCTAATGCCATTTAATGGGTCAAGAAAAGTGGAATACTAATTGTATATGGAATTTCGTCGTATGCTTGTGAGGGGTTCGCTCAAAAAATTATGCCGATATTTCGGTATTTGGACAATTAATTGTGTTTGACTAGTCAGTGCAAATTGGTTGGGTAGATAAGGGCCACAAGATAAGAATTTCGAAAAGTGGTGGGTTTTTAAACAGGATATAATGGTTTGGGGTTCAAGCCGAAATGAATGTTAGCTTTAGGAACATCTTTTTTGAGATGGCTGAGCAAGGAGCTGTATTTTGTATACCCGATACCCGTAGTGCAAATCTCCATCTCTAACACACTCTCTTTAGCTGAGTAAGGAGAATCTATTAGTCAAGGCACTATATACCGTTCTCTCTTGTTTTTAACAATATTGTCGGTTCATAATCAAAAGTTCACTATGTTTCAAATACTTGCTTTTCTTCTACAGATATCTATAAAGTCTACTACTCAGCTAAAGGAATCCTTTTACTGTGAGTAAAAGCAGAACAATTGTAACTTTAAATTCAAGGATACAAAGTCTTTGAAGTATAGTAACCTCATTCAGTTTATCAACAATGTGAAAAGGAACCTTGAGGTTACCCGGTGAAATATCAAGACTTACATTAAAAAATAAGAAAAAAAATGGGTTCTGGTCCTATATTTTATCTTCTAGTGATGGTGATCTTTCTGTAAATTAATGACTGAAGTTAAATTTATTTTAAGAAATCACTCTTAAATTTCACTTTGTTCAATGATAAGCTCGTTAAGTACATCATCTACTTTTATTATTACTTATAGACTACCCTAGAATAGTTTAGAAAATGTTAAAAAGTCTGATTAATCTGTGGTCTATTTAATTATAAAGCGTGGCTTCTGCCGACGTCGGCTTTCGACCAGCGCCTATTTATAGACACTGGGCAATCATGGCCAGAATTTTCACATCAACAATGGGGCAAAGCTTTCACAAAGCAGTTAGACCATCGTCTGCAGAAGAAGATGTAGCGTCATCGTTTGTCTGAGAATCGGTTTAGTTGTTTAGTTGTACGGCTCATATCTTGATTACAGAGTCGTTGTCCTATAACCTTTTAGTTTCGCTTTATTCTGCGATTCGCCAGCGGCTTCTCCTGTTTTTTATTGTGCTCGTCTGCTCGGCTTGTGACATCAACGTTTATTTTTAAAGCTTCACACTTTACCATTCGTATTTCGTATTTATATATTTCTTTCGTACTCTCCCCATGTTTGCATTTATTTATTATTTATTCGATTGTATACCCTATTTGTAGAGCGCCATGATATCACTAACGAGTAATTTGTTTACCTTCGTAAACACTTCTCGGTGTTCGCCCAGGAATTCCGTCCAAATAATTGGGGGCCAGACAAAAAATGGATTGGCCTGTATTGGGTAAACTAACTGTCTGATTGCCAATCTTTTGGGTTTTCTGGAGTGTACAATGTGATTTTCACTATCAAGCTGCCATCTAATCTAATCAAACAGCAACTTCTGATGGCTGGACAAAGGGGAGTCGTTTAGAACAGTCGATCTGTGAGTACGGAAAGCGAAAAAAGTTGGAAAACGAACACGATTCGATCATGCTCCCGAAAAAGAACATGTACGCCTGGGAAATCAAAGCAACCACTCGTTTCTTTAGTGGGCTCACAATTACTTACTAAGAATAAAAAAGAATAATGACTCAATATTAATATTTCAAATTTTTTGCGTAGGGCAACAAAAAAATGTCTAATTTCAAAACACAAATACAAAAATGGTTAATGGTTTTATTTAAGAAAAGAAGCTTTGCTGTGTCTGTACTGCAAATTAACCTCGAGTTAGCTTTTTTCGTGAATACACATGTGTATTTAAAATTCAAAATAAAAATAATACTTTACCTTTTTGACATTCCGACCCCATAAGGAATATTTATTTACAGTCTCCCAGTTTAAAGCTTACGGCACGGAACTTTCCCAATTGTCTTTTTTCTATTGTCAGTACTACGTAAGTCTAACTATGTCCTATAGCTTTCATAGGAATGCTTAAAGAGGTAATAGAACTCATTTTCTAGCTTCGGTGTTATTTTTTGGATTATTATCTTCTTTTCTGGGGTTTTAACGACTAGTTAGAACCAAATATAAACGAGGCAAGGGGTTGTGACGATCGCACCATCAACATATAAAAGTTTTGATATCAAATTTTGTTGCGAAAAATGTTTGTAAATTCGACTAAACAAATACACTTTCTAATACACTTTTGGAATGTCCCTCAAAATCTTCCTTATGGAAGACCCCAACACCTCAACGTTCACTACCTTTTATATATTTACGAGTCTTCAATGACATGGTTTAAGATGCAAGAGTATGGTAACTTTGGCTTGCCGAAGATGCCTTCCTTTCCTTCCTGTATAAAACTACAATTTACTGATAATGCTGAGGTTTTTGGCTTTTTATACATTTATGATATCAGTTTGGGAGCCCGAACTTCAAGAGAGAAATATATTTTCTTTTGCTGAAGAAATTATAAAATAAAATAAGCTTTACCAAAGTAAAATGATGTGCGGAAGGTTTCGCTTTAAAATATAAACAAGCCCGATAATTCTTCCTGCGGGTTTGAATTAAATCCGATATCCGTGAGCACTTTTTAAGGAGCGAGTATAAAGTCGAGATGCAGGCACACGACTGCTCATTAGACGAGCAAACGGGAAACTGATTTGCCTTTCTTCGTGTGCAATGCTTCTTTCCGCCGCTTTTCATTTTGTTTTTAGTTTAGCTTTTGAATCGCTCCACACGGACGACAACTTAACATAGTTCTCGATGAAATTCCGATTATGAGAAAATTGCCCGCCCGAGCTCACGAACTTTTGATGTCATAGAGAAACAAAAGTCAGAGTGGATTGTATTAATAGGAATTACAACGCGAGCCAGGGGCGGCGAGCTACGGGGTCAAGCCAGAGGGCTCACATTTATTTAATATTGTGTTAAATTACTAATTAAGCGTGCCACTCAAGCGGAAAGGGGTAGAACTTGGGAGTAGACTGTTACGGACGGTTGCCGATAGCAATAATGATGATGATGACGATGGTGATGTCATGAATTATCGTTTTCTGATTGAAAGTATCGAGATAGTGAACCGACACTCGACGACCATCGCCGCTCTCTCTATCGGTCTAGAACAAAGGCCCCGCAAAGGCCCACGAACCGTCACCCTGTCAGTTTGTCACTCCATCAGTCCCTCAATCATTCAGTCACTCAATCATCCGTCCACATGCTGCGCTAAATGAAGTTGTCATCGACACATTTGGTCGCTATCGATTTACTCCCACTTAAGCAACACAGTGCGTATGAGGTCAACATTTCAAAAATAAATAGGTTACATATTTCGGTCGACTAACAAAGAACCGAAAGCCCAGATCGAAGCGATCGAAGCACACAAACCCACATATTAGAGTACCGAGTACACAAATTGGTTTTTGCGCAAGGTAAGTGCGGCATTGGGCGACATCTGGTTTCCTCTAACCAGTGAACAAAAGGCTAAATGCTGTGAAATGTGAGTCAGTTCGAGGTGCAAAGTTAAAATAATTCGTTTTTAAAAAAGATCCATCTAATCAACTTTTGTTGGCTAAAAGGTAATTGTATTTTTTTAAACATCGATTTAAGGAGTTATATAAGTACATATTCCATTAGACGGTTAAAATATAATTTTTTTGATTTATAACAATAATATTTAAACAACGCAAAAAGAAACCCTGCCATAAAATTATATTCTAAAAAATAATAAACTGTTTTGCCGTTTCTTTTGCAATATATATTTTATTTTTTGAATTTCTTTATATGTTGCTATAAAATATTTTTGCTTTTTCAATTTCCTTTTTGCATTTCAGCTGCTTGCGTGTTTGCTTTGTAAATTATGAAGTAGCCTCAGTTAAATGGCCCTCAAAAATTCACACTTTCTTTTGACTTTGGATGATGCAGATTATTTTTAGAACATGCTCGCGTAAACAAAGCGACGACTGCAAACCAAATAAATAGACGCTCGTAAACAATGAAAAAAGAAAACATTGTTAAAGCGCTTTTAAGTTTGCATATCGAAAATTTAAATGGCCGGGGGCATAGCGGTGAATATAGCCAAAACTCTGTTCGTCTTGACCGTGAAAATGGCACAAGTGCAAAGTGAGTGATATTTAGCCAAGATCATCACAAATAGATCTGCTCAAAAAAATATATATCCCGAGGGAATAAAACGTATGTTAGAATATTTGCTTAATATATGTAAGTCTATAAATAATTTTTAACTTCAGTTGTAAAGTAAACATCTTTTCATCAAATGTTTTGTCAGTTATTCAAATGCTACATAAGACACGACTTTTAAGGGGTGACCATATCATTTGCGTTGCCGCCAAGTCAAATAAAATTGGATTTGTTTGGAAATAATTTTATCAAAGTTTGCCTTCAATAAAGGCCTTCAAAGGCTTTTGAAGGTTTGGATATGGATTTTATATATAACCCCTTCTGGCTTTATCAAACCAAATAAATGTGAAAACTGTTTTAGAGGTGACAACATCAATTGATTGGCTCATCCACTACAATCACAATTCGACTTTATCGGTGACATTATCGGGGATCAATAAGGAATACATGGTTGTCGGAACTTTCGGACTTTGTTACATTTTGGCCTTTTAAAGAGGGACATATATATATGTAATGTAGTTCTGATAGCCTGGACTATTCTTAGGTTCTTATTCCAGCCAACTGCAATCTGCATTCTGCCGCCTAGTTTGTTGTTATTTTTAAACGATTAGCTCAGTGCTCGTTATACGATATTTATGTTTGGTACTGGATGTGTTTACAGCACACGGATCTCTGCAGTCTTTCAATTTCAATTAATTGTTTACAGCACGTTTCTCAATTATGTCGACTGAATAATTAATGCCACCATTTGCTTAGCCTATTAATGCATTTCCCAGCACATTTATTACTATTTATTTGCTAACGTGCCGCAGTTCCGCAACGAGAATTGTGTGAGAATTGGGTGTGCGAGTAATTTTCCTAATTGAATTCTCCCGATTTCTATTGGCGGCATTATCTACCTGACGTCGATTGTAATTGTAAAGGTTCTTGATAAATGACTCAGCTAAAAAGGGTATAAAATATATGCTTCTGATCGAATGAACGTTTTGGTACTGCGGATGATATCCATAGATGGCAATAATGTTATGTAGGAAATAACTTAGTCCGCACTTACAGATTACGTTAACATTTTTATTTTAATAAAAAATTTAACTCTAAACATATAATACACATATAAACTTTCCTCACAGCTTGGTTGTGACATATGAGTAAGCAAAGTCATTAATTCTGAAGAAAACCCTCGTTTTGAGATTTATCTGGCTACTTGGTTTTTTTATTGTTCCGGATAAAGGGGACCAACAGTTAAAACACTTCTAAAAATAATGAAAATGGTCACAATAGCTCCATGCAGCTCCCTGCATTTTGGATACGCTCAACCGGAAATTGTGAATGATTTGAATTTATGTTTTACATTTGCATTCTACCGAATGAGTCGCTTTTTCCAATGATGAATAAAGTTGATTAAAAGAATTAAGCTACTTGCCTATTCCATTTATTACATAATCAAGTCAAAATAAATCATAGTAATACGAGGCAGTAAAAAAGAGAGGGCAAACAAATCTATGTACATATATGGAAAAACAAATTGATAAATGCACTTTACGTCAAGAGGAATAACAAAACAATAAAGGGGTAGACATCAAAACAAGACAAATAATGCTACTAGAGTAATTGACAAAGAATGCGGCATTCGGTTGAATTGAAAAGCCTTTGATAAACTCATCATGGAGAATTTTGCCCGGCCAATGGTTGATTTATGGTTGCATCCATAAAATTAAATTAAGGCGAAATAAAAACAATGCCAAAAGCATCCAGCTCTTTTAATTGAATTTTTCTGTGAACCTCATAAAGTCTTTAATGAACGCGGCGGTCCGTGATTTATGAGTTGAAATTAGTTGACGCTTTTTTATCCATCTCAATGGGGCAGAAAAATGACCAAGCCTTCAGTGCAATACTCTGCAAATCGACAACACGTGTGCCGCACACAATATGGATCTACAAATCGAGTGTGTCACGAAGAAGGTCAGTCTACAATAGATCATGGCTAAAATTAAATTTCAGCCATAACATCATCGGCCACGAAGACGGTGGAACGCGGGAGAGCGATAGCCACATAGCCAGGCGTTCGATGAATCGAACTTTTTTCATACCCCGCAGCTAACTCTATGGGCTTGGGTGTGGTTCTTCAATTCGACAGAATTTGTGGCAGTATCTTTTTCTTTATTTTTCATGATCTGAAAGGCAACTCACGAGGTATATCAAATTCGGTCGACAAAATCGGCTGGTTATCTGACGTGCAACCAAATAACCCAGCCACTGAGTAAAACAAGCTTGTGTGCTTATAGGTGATAATGATGCTATTCGGATAGCCGGTTTTTACGAGTGAGTGGCAAACACTATCTAGAAAGTGCTTATAGTGCATACCAATTTTCATAAAATATTACAATTTTGCAGGGCATCTCATATTCGTTATTATGCCAACTAATATAACTTCCAGAGCTAAAGGCAATGTGCTCAACAAGTACGTTATAAAAGAGACAATTTGTTGCCTTATTTATGACTTTATTATATGCAAATTGAGACAAATATCCAATCTACAGCATGTACCCGATACCAGCAATCGCACTCGATACTCGGTGCTGGCGAGATCGTGTTTACAGCGCGCTTTGACATTTTAATGCTTTGTTATTATTTTGAATTTCAATCCAATTGATAAAAGGCAAAAAAAGAAGTATATGCAATACACACGCTTCTGTGTATGGAGGAGACAACAAAAATAAATAAACAAAAAACAAAAAAACATCACACAAAGATCAAGTTCAATGAATTTTCACACAGTGACAAAAATGGACACCCAACCATTCGCGGGGAGAGGCGGTAATTTTATTTAATTGAATATTTTTCCTTCTCTGCTTTCGAGCGCGCGCAATATAAATATAAATATATCAGTTTAAAATAACGATGACAAAATCTTTCAAGAACGAGCGCACCAAACGGAACGGATCGCAGTGCTCGCATGCAAGGGGGCGTGGCAGGTCGTAACGCCCAGCATATAAATCTCTGCCAACGGCGTATTGAACTTATCGGATAATGCACAACGAGCGGATAATGGCTAAAAAAGTGAATAGCCCTAAAATGTCAAACAAACTCGGCCTATGTCTTTATTAAGGAAAGGGGATAGAGTTCAACTACCTAAGATCGATAATGAACATATGAATGATTTTACCCCGTAGTTTTCCTGTTTTTTATCCGCAATCTCACTACATCACCTCAAGACCCATACACTTATTGAACTACCCATAAATATTTATGCTAATGCTTATTCACATCTGGATTGCCTTTTGGGTGACCTTGCGTAGATGCAGAGAGCTTGACCTCACAATTGACCAGCAATGGATGAGAAAGATGAATGGGCAAACTGAAAACAAAGTTTTGTTTATATCCTTGACTTTCGGATTCTCTTCCTATCTAAATATTTACCCTTAGTTTGAAGTACTGACATGGTTTGCAAAATATGCACATAAACATAAAAAAGTTTAGCCTTCGTGCTGATTCCCGCATTAAAGAGCCTTAATACCTGTATCTGGATACCAATTTTCAAGTTAAAATTATTTGTTTTAGTGTAGGAGCTGAGATAACATAGATGGAAAGGAAGCATAAAACGTAATTTTTAAGTTGGCTTAAACTTCATGATGTTATACTTTAATGGTGATAAACGTGCAAGGTCGCTTGTTAGTCAGTTAGTAATACGCACGAGCCAAACTTAGGAAAACAAACGGAAACATACCCAAAGAACATTTGCGTTATCTGCGCGGGCGTCTGGCAGACATTGTGGACGTTGAGGGTGCGGGGGCGGGCGTACAGCATTCCGGCGGGGGTTAGGGGGGGCAGGACGGCCTGATGGAGGATCGCCGACGTCGAGTTGCTCCGGATGGTGGCGTATGCCCTATAGTGCGAGCTGGCCGAGGAGCGCAGCTCCACCGAGGTGGTGGTGGTAGTTGTCTCCTCGGTTCCGTCCTCCTGCCCTGGGCTCCTCGACGATAGTGCCGCCGGTTCCTTGTCCGACCCCGATTCCGTCTCCTTGTCCAGCATTATCTGGTGGTGCCGGCTGAGGGGGGTTGCGGGTGGCATCGTGGTTGGGGGTTTGGGGCTGGCCGACTGTTTGGCGGAGCGCAGCTTGGTAATGTTCTGGCCACCTAGCTTCTTGGTCCGCCTAATGGTGATATGGTTGCCG
Source organism: Drosophila suzukii (assembly GCF_043229965.1). Taxonomy (NCBI): domain Eukaryota; kingdom Metazoa; phylum Arthropoda; class Insecta; order Diptera; family Drosophilidae; genus Drosophila; species Drosophila suzukii. The sequence goes on along the minus strand of NC_092080.1, from coordinate 25,156,133 downwards.
TTGCTCCCGCTACTTATCGCGTTGTTATTACTCGTATTTGTGGTCGGATTACTGGCATAACGATGTTGCAAGCGCATTTTGCGTGGATCTCGTTTTAGGAGCTGTCGATTCAATGTTTAAAAGTTCATATTCGTCCCTGCTCTTGCATTCGATTGTCAGTTTTTTGCGGAATATCTTAGCCATTAGCATAACTTGTCCGTCTGCGATCTCAACTCGCCGGCAACAACATTTCACGACGATGGGGCGACGCCGCTTTCACTTTCAACTGAAGAATTTATGTGAAAATAAACAATGTTCAAAAACTCATATAGAAAGCAAAAAGGCAAACAATAAATATAGTTCAAATGCAGCAGGAGCATTTGGTAAAGGTGTGCGTGCTACGACTTTTGTCTGGCCAAAATAAATCTCTACATTTTATTTTCCATTTGACCGTTGTTTAGCTAGCACTCGGTTGTTTTTTGTGTGTGGGTGCTCTTTGGCAAATATTTATGCATAAACATACATCTTAAGGCGTTACGTCTTGCACAAATTAAATTGATTTCTTTGGGCGGGAGGGTGAGTGTGTGTGTATACGAGTTTGTTTTTATAAATTTAGAAATGATTTTATATGGCGCACACAGGCGCGGTTTTATATGCGATCGGAACGGAAGTCGGCTGAATAATATTCGTAATATCAAGAGAACTCAAGAAGAGACCCGCACGAACACACACGCGCCAAAGGCGACGGCTCTCCAACACTCATGCAACGCGGCCGACGAGGCGTATACGCAACGTTGTTAACGCGTCGAGTGAACGCAAGCGAATGAGTCTCACAACCCAAGAGTCCCCCAAGTACTTCGAGCATCGATCGCCTCTGCGAAGAGAGGAGAGCACTCGAGAACCGGAGCGGCCGAGCGAGAGGCACAGGGAAGAGAAGCCCTCTCTTTCCCTCCCAGCACACTCTCAAAACAAACAACTATCAATCAAAAGGCGAAAACTTGACCAACATCGCAATTTTGGTAGGAAGAAGCCCCCAAACTCGCGTTGCGCGTGGGCCACTCTCGATTGTCTAGCCATTTTCGTTGACCAGGGTAAAAATATAAGTTCGCACCGCACAATAAGTGGTCCAAATCGATTTCACACCAAATAAAGTAGTTACTGGTTCGTTTAATCACCGAGTGATTAAGATGCAAATAGCCAGATTCCGCTAACAAGATAGTTCTCTTAACTATTTAATAGTTTAGCTCCTTCTAACTTAGTTTCGTGTATTGGTGAGTGTGTTTTGTTATTACAACATTGAACAGTCAATTAGCTGTCAAAAATAGTTACTCTAATCTTTTATACAAGAGTAAGCAACAGTAACTGTACATTTTCTGAAATGTGTTCCTTATAAATCCCAACTGGGATAGCGTTCCGTGCATAAAACACATATTCTGTAAAGTGTTCAACATACTATATCACTAGCTGTCAAGTGCAATCCCACCTGTAAAAGGTCTATGATAAGCTCACTTTTGAAAATAATAACTAAAATTTTAGTTTTTTTAAATATTTGTATACCCGTTACTCGTAGAGTACAACGCCCATAACGCTTAAATCTGTATACCGCCGGTAGGTGGCGCATTTTAGTCTCGCTTTGCTACTTGCATATCTCTATTTAGCTGAGTAACGGGTATCTGATAGTTGAGGTAATCGACTATATCGTTCTTCCTTGTTTTTAACTGCGTTTCAATGGCGTACCCTTATAGATACTATTTTGTAAATATTTGAAAATCACCCAAAACAGGTATCACCCAAATTGGTAGAAGATACACTCAGAAAGATTTAAGGAAACATGGACATGGAATGTGGACTTAAAATTAGTAAAAATGGACATAAATATTTAGCCTAAGGCCATCAAATGTATGGAATCTATAGTGCGAACTAATTTTATGTCAAGGGCTTTATAATATTATCTTTAAGGGATATATGAAAAAAGCAAAAGTCACTATAATTTTTAAAGAAAAGAAAGTGTTCAAAAGGGGCGCTCTAAAATTCAGAATTTTATTATCAAATACACACACTTATAGGTATATAATAATAATACTCGATAGTTTTCAAGGTACGTTAAAATATTGTTGTAGTTTCTTGAAAAAAATTTAATTTGGCAAATGTGAAATGTTCGCAAACATATCAGATATTAGCCAGTGGGAGAATGTTCCACTCACCAGAATGGAGGTTTGAGTTCGATTTTTTTTAAAGCGAGAGGACCCTGGTTCGAGCCTTCGGGAGTAAGTGAGTTGCAGGATTTTCAATTGTAAAATTCATTTACTAATGTTACTACAATTTACAAAATAGAAAAAAACATGTCTTATACAGGATTTGAAACCGGTTCAAAAAAAAACAGGGAGCTCACCCAGTTCCGACAGGCCACGCCATTGTTAATTGTTCGAGCGGCCCAATGCCTTTGTAAGATTAGATGAAAATTTGAATTTTAACAATTTTTCATATTATACCCAATTTTAGTCCATACAACCTAAATTTAAGTTAATTATTTGAGTTTAAAGTATATATTTTTTATTTAAAACTGTGGAGCCCACTTTTTTAATGCTTGAAAATAAATTTCAACTGAAATGTATAATATTCGTCAATACCTTTCGATTGACCGAGAAAAAAAATTGCCGCTCACTCTAACGCCCACAATTTGCCCAAAACAGGCGCCCACAGTTTTTATACCAGAAACAAATTTTTTACTGGAATGTATTTGTCTCGTCAATACCTTTCGATTGATTTAAAAAAAGTTTGCCACGCCCACTCTAATTCCGAAAAACGCCCATAACGCGTAAATCTGTCGCGGGTAAATAGAGCATTGGGCTGAAACTTTCCCAAAATTCTTATTTCCTTTGCAGGTAGTATATAAGTCGGAACCAGCCGGATCGGACAACTATATCTTATAGCTCCCATAGGAATAACCGGAAAAAAATTTTAAAAAAGTATGTCTTTGGTGTTTTTAACATATAACCTCCTAAGCTTGGAAATAATATTTTTTAATTCGTTCTGAACTTCGAATTTAGTTTTATCAAAATGGGACGACTATATCATATAGCTGTCATAGGATCGATCGGAAAATTGGTGGAAAAATAATATGAAACAAATTATAGCTTCCGTGTTTTTTGACATATTATTATACTATTGAGAATATCATTTTTTGTACTTTTAAGGATTTCGAATTAAATTTAATAATTATATCTGAAAGGGTATACAAACTTCGGCTTGCGAAGTTAACTCCCTTTGTTGGTTTTATTTTATTTGTGTTAAATTAAAGTATTACCTATAGTATCTACAAATATCCCATTTTATAAAGCTAGTTGTGTTTTCTAATTTTTTACTATTATCAAGTCATAATTTTTAGCCACAATTTTACAAATTGATACTATTATTTTAGGAAACCAGGCTTTCTCTTTTTGTGTGTTTGTTTCGGTGTTTGTGTATTTGACTTTCTTTGATTTCGCAATCAAATGGAAACTCAAATGAAAGTCAACCATATCTGCAGTTCGTTTTAAAAGTGAAATCCATTTTTAAAGTAAAGATCTTAGCTTCAATACAGAACACGAGTTCGAAAGCAAAATAGAAAGAAATCGATTGATAAAGATAAAGATTTTTCAAATTAACTGTACCTTGGCTTGTATTTCTATGACAATGAATTGGAATCGAAGTGACTAATTTGACTGGTTAAAACCGATGTGCTCCCAATTGCTAATTGCTAATCGCTTACTCATGGCCGAAAAATGTGAACATAGATTGCACTTGGCCAAGAGTCAAGTGACTAATAATGGGACTCCCTTCCTTCGTCAATTAAAGAAGCCACTAAAGGTTATTTCGCTTAAAATAGGGATACCAGGTAAACATTATATCCGCACCGTTTCTTTCTCCATTTGTTTGTGGGCGGGCTGAAGACTATTTTAGCCAAATTTGTGGCAATATATACTACTCAACTCACCCAGATAAACAGAAAACGTGTGAATAAAAATCTGACTATGTCTGCCAGGTCGGAAATTTATTGATGCTGCTCGAAATGGGATTAGGCGCGCGTGTAGGTGAACGAAATATTAATAAACAAGAGAAAACGCTAGTAGGCGGTCTCGACTGTTAGATACCTGTTACTCTGAAAATGGGAGAGCGAGGGAGATGGAGATATGCAAGCAGCAAAGCGATTGTTACGAAATTAGAACACTTTAGTTGCTTATTACTTTTTAATGAATGGTCCGATTGGAACTGTTTTTGGCATGTAGATGGGTATTGATAATCAAAACAAAATGCCACACTTTTCAAGTATTTAATAACGTGTGCGCTAGACAGATTTTAGCATTATGGACGTTACTAAGCGCAAAAAGCTCTAGAATCTGCATGCCAAATTCCTTTCTAGCTTTTATAGTTTCCTAGAACTCAACGTTCATACGGACGGACAAGGCTTGATCGACTCGGCTAGTAACCCTGATCCTTCTACCTGTTACATACTTTCCGACGAATCTAGTATACCCCATTACTCTACGAGTAACGGGTATAAAAATATAAGTTTTCTAAAAAAAAGTTTTAGAAAAAAGAGGGCGTTGCTAAAAATTATAATGTATGTCAGGGTTTGCTCTTGGCACTTGCTTCTATTACGAAAGTTCAAAAAGATTTGCGCACATGTCCAAGACGTTTGTTTCGTCTCTTTGTTTTGAGTTTCTTTTTATTTTTATTTTACCCTCTTGTTGTGTTGGCCAAAAATACTCAAATTTGCACGGCACCAGCGGAGATGCTGTCATAGACGCGCCTTTTATGAGCATCTCGCGATGGTGCGATTCGGGTTATCTCGGGATATATGGTGGCCATAAATCCATCTAAGCCTAACTAATTACTTGCCATGGGTTGAAACAAGGTGAAAAACATTTAATTTGCGGTTCCGGATAACCGCGGATTACAATGTTGGGCCCGCAATGGCATTGCAGGCATTGAGGTACAAAAGACACAAAAAAATTAAAAGTAACTATTCTGCTTTCCGTCTGTGCTTGTACCATTTGGGAAAATCAATAGACTCAAAATCAACATTCAAGAAATGCACACAAAATCCCAACTGAAAAAGCGGGACTCGAATTATGGGGTAGACATTAAAATAATTAGCCTAATTAAGAAGTATATTTTAAAACACAGAATACGTGAAAGAAAGAAATAGTATTGTTACTGTTATAAGTGTGACGTTGCTGCAACTGTGGCCAGTAAGTAAGGTGATTTTTTAATTTAAACTTCGCGGGCCTAACAATTCGGGCTAGTTCTTTTTTTCTTGAGTTGTCAGGACTGTTAATAACATCTGGGCCAAATTTCATGTCAATGTCATTATCATTAATATATTTACGCTTGTGTTTACTAAATAGTGAATTTTTCGATTTTTACATTTTCGGATTTAATAGAGCAGAGCAGAGTAGTGCCATTAAATGTGGTTTGCGGAATGAAATTTCGGCTGTGAAAACGTTGAGGATGTTGCGGAAAGCCTTTGGTGATTCTACCAAGTCGCAGAAAAATGTTTATAAGTGGTACAAAGACTTCAAACAGGTCGAGAACGTGTTGATGACTTGGATCACTCCGGCGTTGTTAGGGACCTTACTAATATGATCGGAATATTAAAAGGATCTGTGAAAACCATTGTAAAAGACCATTTGGGCCTAAGAAAATTCAAATTTTTTTGGCACAAGTGTATTTTATTGGAAGGAGATTACTTAAAAGGGCATGCAATTTTACAAACTAATTTACCTTTGCCCACAGTAGTATTTACCGGCTAAGAACAACCAAATACGTTAAAATGTTAAGTATAGTAATTCTAACTTTAACTGTTTTATACTATTTTTATTGGCCCAAAATATTACTCTTTTTATACCCGTTACTCGAATACTAAAAAGGTATAGTAGAAACTATAAGCTAGCTATGTCCGTCTGTCTGTCCGTCCGTATGAACACTAAGAGCTCGGAAACTATAAATGCTAAAAAAGCTGGGACTTGGGATGTAGATTCAAAACTACATGCCAAAAATGCATTAACTTCATTAAGTTATAAGTAAATAAACTGTGCTTTCTTGGGAACAGACGCTACTTGTACATATGAATCTCCCTCGCACTCCCCTAAGCTGAGTAACTGTTATTTGATATCGGTGGCATCGACTATATCATCAAATAATGGTTTTAATTACCCTTTAACTAAGTAACCTTAACTAGGTATTTATATTTGGCAAATACATAGTACTTTTGTAGGTAAAAAGTAGTAACTTCCTTCCTCAACGCTGTATTCGATTCGGATTTAGATCTTATTCTCCTTTGTGTGTGATCTGGCTGCTGATAAGCATCAGTGGATTGTTTTGGGGGGCTAATATACTGACTGTTGTCAATCAATCAATTCAATCAAGTTACCATCACACATACACTCATTAACAGCCATGCTCAGATAAGCAAATGGTTGGATAGATAACAAAGGCCTACAGATAATACAAATCGCAAACACAGGGAAGCATTCGGGTAAGCATTTGTGATATTTGCTATTAAGTCAAAAAAAGTTTATCGCATGCAAACAAAAACGACCTTCAGTAATGATGCCTTTGTGTTTACCTAGCCATAATGTCGCGGCGATTACTTATTTTATACATACATATACATATATGCATATATGTACAAGCCATTAAACACATACTTTTAAAAGCATTTAAGATTCAGTTCTTGTCTTCCTGGTTGTTACGTATATGTACATAAGTGCTGCATAATTGTTTATATTTTGTTTCTAGGTGTACGTTTTTCCTTCGCACGCTTGCTTTTTATCCCGCCTGTTTTCATTTCAAAACAACCCAATCTCGCTCCCCACTCTTTATTTATCCTTCTTTGTTTAAATCTAGTATATATACTAGTTTCGTCGGAAAGTATGTGACAGGCAGAAGGACGCATGTCCGACCCTATAAAGTATATATATTATTCATCAGGACCACTAGCCGAGTCGATCTAGACATGAACGCTCAGATCTCGAAAACTAAAAAAGCTAGAATCTTGGGATTTGGCATTCTTGAGCTTCTTTCGCAGCGCCAATACCCTGTCTAGCGGCCACATTTTTAAACATTTTTTAAATGAGACTTCGTTCATATAATCAATACCCATATACATTCCAACCAAAATTAAAATGGCACCATTCATTGAAAAGTTATAAGCAAATAAAGTGTGCAATCTTGGGGACAGTCCCTTTTGCAAATCTCTTTCTCCCTCGGACCCCCTCAGATGAGTATCGGGTATTTAAAATTCGATGACATCGACAATACATTACATTACGGTTTTACATTATTAGTAACGTTTTTTAACATTCAATGTATTTAAAATGAGGGGAATAAAGTTCCCTTTTAAAAATCCGTAAAATACTTTAATGGCATAAAGGGATATTTTTTTCTTAATAATGCCCATCCACAGCCAAACATTTTTCAATTCGGACAATTGATTAAAAAGTTATAAACAAATAATGTAACTGGCGCTAGGTGGAGCTGGTGCGCAACCTCGGAAGCACTTTTTTGGTGCTTGCATATCTCCGCATTCGCACTTCCCTTAGGTGAGTAAGAGGTATCTATTAGTTGAGGTACTCTATTATAGCTTTCTCTTTTGTTTAATTTTAATCGCTCAGTAAATAAAGTACCTTTTCTCATGAAAGCTGTTTACTTTTGTTAATTTTTGTATGTCTAAAAAAAGTTATATAGTTTAAGCCATTAGAAGTAACAATTTGCATTCAAAAACATTGATGTTTTATCTAGTAGACAAGTCTCCAAGCTCAGGGTACCGAGCAAAATATCTTCAAATGCGATTCCCGAAATTAACTTTTGCAAAACGGCTTACTGCGAAAAAAATGAAAACACACCTACGCCACAGGTTCTTAATTAAAAAAAAATACATGGAAAGTGTTGATTATTTTATAAGAAGTGTTCCTTATTATATTGTTCAGTAATCCAGCTATTTGAGAAATGTGGAACGGATATCAAAATTATTGCCTTCACATAATTTTTTCCAATTTTAAGAAAACAAGTAAAAAACGAACTTACGTTTTTTTTTTAATGTTATGATTCGCTGATTTTTTTGGATATTGCATATATTTTGTGAGATTTGACTTAAAGTAACACTTCAGACTTCAAAGATATTTACAAGCGCATAAGAATTCTCAAGAAACGAGTAAATTGTTTAACTCAAACGTATTAAAATTAATTAAGACAAAGTTAAAATTAAGGATCCTTCAAACATAATAATTAACCAAAAACAAAGTACCACAACACCCATCTATCATGCAGGGTTCAAGCCAATGACATGGGTTTGTCCTTCCCTATTAAAGTAAGTCCAATACGATGGATACATCTTTCATGAGTCAACCTGTGATGTAATTTTGTATAAGACAGTCAACATAAAATACGTTTTTAGTACATTGCTTTGAACAACTTTAAAACTGTGAGCACTTCAAGTTCAGACAGTTTTTCAACCAAAAATGTCTTGGTATTTTTATACCCGTTACTCGTAGAGTCGTAGATTCGTCGGAAAGCATGTAACAGGTAGAAAGAAGCGTATGTCTATGTTCGTCTGTCCGTATTAATGCTGTCATCTCGGAAACTATAAAAGCTACAATACCGGGAATAGGCATGCAGATTCCTGAGATTCCTGTGCAGCGCAAGTTTGTTTCGTCAGTGTGCCACGGCCACTCTAACGCCCACAAACAGCCCAACACTGAGGCGCCTTCAATTTGTATAATAGAAGATACATTTTAACTGAAATGTATAAGTCTCCTCAACACGTATCGATTGACCCAAAAAAAGTTTGCGCCCATAAAGCCTAAATCTGGCTTCCGCCCACGTAACCATGGTTATGTACTTATATGTACATATGTATATGCATATGTTCAGATCGCGGGTAAATTGCGTATTTCAATACGCCACGGACCCTTTGGTCCCTTTAGCTGAGTAACTCTTTACTCTTATTGAACGATGTCAAGAAATCGACAAAGTTGGGAAAGTGAAATCGATTTTTTGGTCCATAATTCTAAATGGAACACATATCGTTTGTGTGTGAGTAGTATTTTGTGCTTTGCACATGGTATTCTTAAGTTAAAAGTTTTCCAAGTCTTTAATTTTAAATTTCTTTTTAACAAGCATGACTGTGTATACACTGGTCGGCATATGTATTTTGACAAAATAAAAGTTAAGTATACTCATAACTTGAATTTACTTCTTGTAAACTATAGGCATCAATGGAAAGGTAATTTCAATGCCGTTTGAATGATACAATACATTTCTTTACCCATTCAGTACTTATTGAAAAGGACGAATTTGTGTAAATCAACTTTGAAATTTTTAAAAAAAACTTTTTTCCTCGTCTTGAAAACTTAAATTTTTTGATGCAAAAAGTTTCTTCAAACAAAAATAATAGTAACTGCAAAAAGAATTTTTCAAATATCATTTTGCTTATATTTTTTATGACTAGCACACCTAGCCTATAGTGCCACCTATTTTCCCCTTCTATAGCGCCACTTGGTCTACGCTAACTTGCCTATAGCGCCCCTAGCGGCTTGGTGGCGTATTAGTGAAAACAGTTTATTTGCTGCATGGCGTGTGCAATCTCTATTGAATTGCAAAAAATTGACTATTATTTGGATAAACCTTTTTAATGACTGAATATTGAATATAGGAAATTGTCACAATTTTTACAAAATATTAAAAAATGTGGGTGCTATACGCGTTTTATTGTTCTAGTCGTTTGTGGGCGTTTATCTTAGTTTTTAAGCTATCAGGATGAAACTTTTCGAAAAGTGTAAGTAAATCACGGGCGTGGCACTTCGCTGAAACAAAGTTCCTCTGCTCAAAAACCCCTATAGTCTGTTTGGTTAATCCCAACATTCCCGCTTTTATAGTTTCCGAAATCTCAGCGTTCATACGGACGGTCAGACAGACGGACATGGTTAGTGATCCTGATCAAGAATATATATACTTTCGGGGACGCTTCTATCTACCTTCTATCTACCTACGAGTAACGGCTATAAAGATTTTATCTTCGTTTATTTTGATCATACAGCTGTATTCATTGAAATAGCAGTGCATACAACCTGCACGTATAAAATCGAAAAACACTAATATAAACACAACATTGAGACAAAACATAGATACAACCGTTTAAATTATTTACTTTTAAATAATTTAGCTGTTTTTTCAATATTTTAGCAAATATGGATAATAACAAAAAAAAAAACTGAATTATGGTGTTTATTGAAATAGCAGTCTTAAAAGAAAAATATGATAAAATTCAATATAGCTCATGGCATGGAGTCCACCAAGTCCTCGCAACGTTTGCGGGAAATCTGACCCCATCTCTCCTGCACAACTTGCCAAAGCTGCGGCTTAGAAGTCGGGAATTTCTTGGCAACATAACGATTATGTCCCCCCATAAGTTCTCAATCGGATTTAAATCCGAGGAGGCTAATCCACTCCTTGGCCAATTTGCTGGTGTGCTTAGGATCATTGTCCTGCTGTAATGTCCATATTAAGGACATTTCATCATGATCATGACATTTCTCAGTATATTTACGTAATCATGTTGGTCCATGATCCCATCGATCGAACGTAAGGGACCCACACCGCTGTAAGAGAAAAGTGCCCATACCATGATTTTAAGGCCACCTGCCTAACAGTCTTGAGCGTATGGTTTGGGTGGTACTCGGTGTTTGGTGGTCGACAAAAATACTATTTTGAACCTGTTCCACCAAAAAACACCAGCTAAGACTCATCTGTCCAAAGGATAAATCGACCTTTTGATAGTGGCTAGTTCAAGTGGCTTTTGGCAAACTTTAACCTATCTTTGGGGTGTCTTTTACCAAGTAAAGGCTCCCTTCGTGGACTTCTAGCATTCAAATTTTCATCTAACATACCTCAGATAATAGTGCCATCACAGATTCCCAAGCTCACATCAAAAGGATAAGTTTTGCTGAAGCGCACTTTGCGTACGTCCTCTACAATTGTGGTTTTCCGTATCGCATAACTTTTTCGGGCTTGGGTTCATAATTTATGGCATTGTAAACCATATTGGCTGGACATTTTAAGGGGCACTGAATATATTGACACGTTTTGCCCTCCCTTCTAAGCTCAATCAATTTTTCCTTTCTCCCTTGGAGCAATGAGGTCCTCTACCCACTAAAGTTAATTTTTTTCTATAGTTATAGTGTATTATGGTTCAATTTATAATAATGGTCTTCATTAAACCTAATTTTCACCAAATTACAAACATTTTCGGGACTTTTCCTGGAAGAAAATCAAAAACTGCTATTTCAGTGAACAGACAAAATGTTGTGCCCGTGTTCAAAAACCTGAAAATAACCAAATACAGACAAAATCTAATGGGTTTTTGGGCTTGTTTTGTATCTCTATGATCCATTCTAAAAAAAATAATAAACCGTTATATAGTTTCGCTTCTGTCGCACTGCTATTTTAATGAACACAGCTGTATATGTCTATTCTCTTTTAAGACATACAATATTTCAGAGTTACGAATTAAATTTTATAATTAGTGCCATATTTGTACAGATAATAATACATTTCTTGTCGCTTATTGTAATCTTGTCTTGAGAGCTGCGTACTTGATTTTTAAAATAAACATTACTTACATATTTGTTTTAACTGTGTCTGATCAATTGGTCGAAGAAAAGGTAGGGAGAGGCAACTGCTACGGCGATATTAACCTTCGCAAGGTGTAACAAACTTTTGAAAATAAACTACAATTTTTGAACTAGCTCATAGAAAAACGCACGGAAATAGGCGAAAAAACAAAGCGAATACAACTAACGGGCCAAAAAGCTTAGGTCATTGACCAAAAAAGTTATAATATGGTAAAAGAGAGAGAAGCGCTCTCTTCTTTCTCTCTTAAGGCGGCTAGCACGTTTTTCAAGAAAAAACCAACGACGCCACTTTTACTTGTGTGCGTGTGCGTGTAGGGGGAGCTCACACACGCTGTAAAAAAAACGATTCTGTTATTTTCCTTTGCAAAACAACAAAAGCAAATTGTTGTTATTGCCTTTGTAGGGGCACCAAAGAGGCGCGCTTACGTCATTCATAATAATAAATGCGCGAAGAGAGAGCCCAGAACAAAAAACAACAACAATGAGAGCACAAGAGCAATCTTGTTATTGTCGAGAATAAAATTACCTGAGGAATAATTTAACCATTTTGTGCATTTTGCGCTCTCTTCTCATTTGTTTTGCTTAATCAATTTTTACGACTGCTCCATTGTTTTTTTACTTTTCCTTTTCTCCCGCTCTTGTGTAACCGATTCACTTAACACGTTTTGGTGAAAAAAAATCAAAACAACTATTGGTTTATTACTTAGCAAACATTTGAATTGCTGTTGTCACATTTTAAACAATTAACTCCAGTGTTTGCTGACAATTTCTCTGTTGCACTCTCTTTGGTTTGGTTATTTTAGTCACCTAGTGGTGGTAAACATAGATGTTAGTGATGATTTTAAAGCATCGATGTTTGGTAGCGCATTATCGATGTATTTATTAATAGTCTGTTCAGACAGTGGGTGCTTCCGCAACAAAAAAAAATGTTTTTCAGCGCGGTACTCAGATGAGCTAAGGAAATACCAGAACAAATACCAGATTTAGCGAGTGATGGAAGACTCCAAAAACGACTGCAGGAGGTCAGTGCAGATGAAAAAGAACGCCTGTTGCCCGTTATTGTGGGACTTCACCGACAGGAAGCAATATTACAACAGGGAAAATCCGCGGAATAGTTGAAGTGCTGGAGGAGATCCACTAGAGAATCCCAGTGGGAAGGAACATGCCAAGTGGGACTTAGCTCCCTACATCGACAGCCTGCCAAGCGTGTCCTCGCAAAGAAAGTAAGTTGTGACCAAACGAACTTGTTTACGATGTACTAATAGAAGTATCATTTTAGCAGAACCACTAGAACAATCTCCGACGAGCTCTCTATTGGGGAACCACAGGACTCCTTCTAAAGCGGAGATGAAGGACGCGCTAGTCTCTATAGGGAGGAGGAAAAAGGATGCCATTACCAGCCATTGCCAGGATGCTGGGAGACTTTCTGCAGCATCAGGCGGACCTCCCACTTCCCCACTTCCTCAAGGTCCTATGCCTATTGGGATTCGGAGCTGGGCTGCAGATGGCGCGGGGAAGATGGCGAAGTATCCGTGGGACGAGAAGGAAGCTTTATACTACTTATTTACATAAATAAAACATTCGTTGAACATTCCATTTATTTTTATGTTAATTTCTTTGTGCACCAGCAGACTCTTCTTTTTTAAATTGATCTAGTTGATTTGTTTTCCATTTGTCAAAAAACCCAGCTACTTGACAGTAAGGCCATGCTACATGCATTGCGGGATAACATTGAAAACTTGGGTCACACTACAAGGAATAAGATTTTTCGACTAGTGAAACTCTTAGCTGATCTGCGTACTGGGCCTAAGAAACATCAATGTTTAAAAAAAAATGTTTGTGCGCCAGCTATAGGAGAGAGCGCGCGGCACACCGCGGTACTCAGATGAGCTAAGAAAATACTACAAAAATACCTGATACCCTGTGTGAAAATCGCTGAACGCTCGTAATACCCTTTGCACACAGCCGCTTAAAATCGCTGTTGCAATCTTATGCGGATTCTTGTTCACATAGAGAATCGCTGAATCGAAAAGCTGATTGGTATAAGCAAACCGTATCCTTAGGAAGAGGACGTCAAAATTCTGTTGCTTCAAAAAAATGCAAATCTAAATACATAAAATTTGAACGCTAGCATGTGTAATGTTTTCAGCGCCACCTTTTAAGTATTTATAACTATGTCTATTTTTTAAGCCACAATTTTGGGATTTATCTTTTGCTGTGTTGGTGCAGAGCGTTGTTCAAAACATTTTTGAAAAAATACTTTTTACACAAAATGGTTTAAAGTTAAAAATGAAATAAGTCGAATTATTGGCTCATAAAAAATCGAAATAAAAACACTTTTAACACACAAAATGTGTGTGGGATATACATTATTTGAAATGCATCTGGAAGGAACGGATGACTTGAGAGAGTCCATTTCATGAATGTAGGGATGCAGAATATGTGGGAGCTTCAGTTGATTGAATGATATGGTGGATCATTTCTGTGCGGTCGAGACCTTTAACTTCGTGTCGTTTTCATCAGCATCCTTGGTAAGGGCCCAGTTTCCGGGTTCCTGCGGTCTCGAGTATCGCAACGTGGACACGAAGGCGGTTTGCGGAGTTCGCTTCAACGAGGGCAGACTGTTTCCGCCCAGCGTGGACGCTGGATGGGGGGAATACCTCTACTTCTGTGTGTTTCCCAAGGATATTACTTGGTTTCTACAACTTAAAGAGGCACCCAAATTCATTCTATAATCCTCCATAGAAAACAAGCGCAAGAGCGACCATAACTTGGAGAACTCAACGGCCAAGACCAAACGGTTCGAGACCCGATGCGATGCACTGATCTTATGGTTCTGGGCTTGCCCTGGAAGACAACTGAGGTTAGCTTGCGGGAGTACTTTGAGACCTTTGGCGAAGTGCTGATGGCCCAGATCAAGAAGGAAACCAAGTCGGGGCAGTCCAAAGGCCTTGGATTCGTACGCTTTGGGTCCTACGACGCCCAAATGCGCGTTCTCTCTAACCGTCACCTCATCGACGGTCGTTGGTGCGAGGTTAAGGTGCCCAACTCTAAGGTAACCCCTCTAAGAATTCCCTTAACTTACTAACCCTTTTTATCTCCCAAGGCATGGGACATCAGGTGCAAGGTCTTCGTGGGCCGCTGCACAGAGGACATAAACTCGGACGACTTGCGCGAGTATTTCTCCAAGTTTGGCGAGGTCACCGACGTGTTTATTCCCCGACCCTTTAGAGCCATTAGTTTTATCACTTTTCTCGATCCTGATGTGGCGCAGTCTCTGTGTGGAGAGGATCATATAATTAAGGGTGAGTTATTGGAGATAAGAAAGTGAAAATCGGTTAACAACATGCTTTTCTCAGGTGTTTCGGTGCATGTGTCGAATGCTGCCCCAAAGGCAGAACAAAACAGGGGTCAGCAGACACAGAGCTACAATTATAGCCCGACCAACAGGCAAGACCTCTATCAACACCTCTATTATTGTTTCAAACAAAAAACTCTTTCAGTTACTTCGCAGGGAGGACATTTTTTATCCTGGATGGCCCAGAACGGCCACAACAACGCCAACAACTTTGGCGGACGGAAGGGATCTAATAACCCAAACAATCCGGGTGTCAACGGGATGACAGGACCGACAGCTCGGGCTGCAATGACCAACAGGTGTGTACTTGAAACATTTCCGCAAAAAAAAACATATAACTACTCATAAAACTATTGCAGAACGGCAACCTTTTACTCTACCTAGGTGATTGATTGCTCAACCATAATATCGTAGACGCAATCCCTGGTTGTCAGCCCTGCTATAATGTAGCAAGGACTCAACCCACTCTAGCGAACCAAATAAAGCTCTGTTAACTTAATGCTTAAGCACATTTTGAAAAGGGTTTCAATAAGTAAACAAATTGTATTTAATGCTCGCTATTGCCGGTAGCTAAAATTTACTTACAAACAGTTACAACTATTTTGTTATTTCAAAATTATTATTTCCACTATTAAATTCCTAGAAGTGTGAAAATCAAAAAAGAAAATAAAAGAATGCTTTTTTTATTGCGCTGGAGGAGAATCAATTCCTAACTGTTTCGAAAACAAAAACTGTAAAATCCGTTACTGGTGAGTTTCCAAGTACAGAAGAATATTTACTCATGAGCAGAATCTGTGTATCGCCCACATAAAAAGATTTTGTAAGAGTAAGAAAGCAATTTTGTTTAATTTTTTTTTCAGTTCCCTTCAAAAAATTGTCTTAAGGTTATGCCGCTAGGTGGCGGTCTCATTTTAAAAGCTAGAGAATTTGACATGTAGGTTCACTACATACATACGTATGTACTCTATGGCCTCGACATCGGATACCCATTACCCATTGCGATGGAGATGGAAATATGCAAGCAAGCTACTGATCCCAAGATTGCACAACTTGCCCTGCGTCATCTTCCTTTATTTCGATTCCTTTATTTGATTATATCTTTTTATGAATGGTCTTTGGATAAAATTGAGTTTGATGAAATTTTTGGGTCAATGAAAAAACGATGTAAGAATAAAAATAAATATCTGCATATTTAATTCGAATCTTTGAATTCAATATGCAGAAATTTATTTATTAAGTAGGATTATTAAATATAATACATCCATATTTGGATAAAATTGAGTTTGATGCAATTTTTGGGTCAATGAAAATACGATGTAAAAGTTAAAATAAATATCTGCATATTTAATTCGAATCTTTGAATTCAATATGCAGATATTTATTTATTAAAAGATAACAAAAACCTCAATGGATGGAAAACAAATCGAAGAATAACTAAAATAAATATTTTTTAATGACAGAAAATATTTAAAGTAAATAATAATAACACTGACTTGCTTATAATATTTTCAAATAGAATCTAGCATTTTAATGTGATTTGTATTAAAAGTTTATTTTTTTATTAAATCAAATATGTAATACGACACTTTAAATTCAACATCCAGATATGTAATTTCGTTTTCCATTATTTATTTAGTGCATGAAAATGGATATTTATAATCAAAACAAAACATTTATACATTTACGAAATCTTGAATTTGTTTTCATTCTGCCCGCTTCAGCAAAATATTAAGCTTTTGGCATGCAAAGGCATATTTAATGGCATCGTGCCGAATAGAACTTCTTAAAAAGTGTGTTTTGTTAATGGATTGCACATCACAAAACCAGAACTTTTTTATGTTGAAGTTTCGATTGTCACGATATCGTTAAGCGGTGTTTTGTTTTGGTATCAGAAGATTATCTAAAAGCAATAATTATAGAAGAGAAGTTATATTCATTTTTGCGGTAATACTCATTTGTGCTACATATATATTTTTATTACCAAAGACAAGTCCACTTGGTTACTGTATTCCGTAATAAATTATAGAAACATTTTTTCTAGGAATTTATATAAAGTAGGGGAGTGTGAGGGCACAGTGACGCGTTTGAATCGATCATTTTTTTAATGACACCTTTCCAAAAATCAATAGTTTTTAAAAGTTTAATAGCAGAAAGTTGCTGACATCTATTGATCTGTAGGTGTATAAAGTGCCTTGAAATAGAAAACGTTTGTTCTACGACTTTTGGAAAAACCCGCTTGTTTAGCGGAAAAAAAGCAGTTTTAAAATGCTTAAAGTATCTAAACAACTAATGATACAGAAACGTGCTATCTCTGAAAAGATAATTTAATTTGCTAAATACTCTTCATACAATAAAATGGTCTGAATATAATAGATTTAGAGTTATGACAAAAAGTTATTTTTTTAAACCACTTTTTGACTATTTTCATAAAATTGAGTCGAACGATTTCTTTTTGAATTTCAAATCATATAGCCCTTAAGATTCCTCAACATTTGATGTATAACACTTTTTGCCTTAAAAATGACCGTTTGGAAGATATTAAGCGATAAAAAGTGCAACTCGTTTCAGCTCCGTATACGAAATATTTCACACTTATTGGAATAAATAAGAAAAAAACCAATATGATGAAAAAAATAATTATTAAATTTTTTTCAAACGGAAAATCTGTTATGGTTTTAGGGTCCTTTACTTGCATGAAGCTAATCGAAATAGGAAACTTGATCTATTTGTTCTACCACTTTGGAAAAACCTGCTAGTTCGGCGGAAAATGTAAGAAACGACAGATTTCTCTTGGAATCTGAAACTATACAGCCCTTGAGATTCCAAACTTGTGCTATTAAAATAGGTAATTGAAGCGATAAAACTTGTTATTAAAAAGTTTAATATTCATATCAGATGTTTTATTCTTATTAGAATGTGAATGTAAGCAACCCATACCTTATTAGAATAAAGTTAAGCCGAAGTAAAACGTGAAAGTTTATACATTTTTTAGAACTATATATTTATTTACTTAAAACTAATGAAAGAAAAACTTTTCTTACAATTCTTAGAACATTTTAGAAGCTAAGTAACAATTACATAATGTACATTGTACATATATTAATAGATTACTTTAATCCTAAAAGTATTAAGACAAATAATGGGGCTATAATAGAATACAATAGATTAAGAAGTTTATATAGAAGAGATTTGCAACATCTTGTTGGTAATAATAAAAAAAATAAAAATATTTCTGATAAAAATATATATTTGAGACGTCAAACAACGTTTGACGTCTCAAATATATATTCCTTAATCAGTATTGAATGATCAGAATAATAACATTTTAAAGGCACCATTTTTAAATTACACAAACCTTTTATTAATGGCAAAAAATGTAGACATATCCGATTTACGTTCGGAAATATTTAATAATATTGAACAACAAGACAGTGGAGATTTTTTGAGGTAGCTTTTGGTTTGTCCTTCCTTGCAACAAATGAAACCATTTTTTATACTTAAGCATGTAGAAACTATAAAGTGCTCTAACTGTGATTATGGAAGAAACAGACAAATAGATGAAAACTTTTTTGCTCAACTTCATATTCCCGAAAGTATAAAATGAACAATAAAATAATTAATAAGCTATAATTATGGTTCATGGTGAACTATTGTAAGCAGCATTTGTACGCATTGCGCCAGTCATCTTCAGTCAGTCCCTTATTGAAAATGCAGGCCGAATACTTGTGTTCTCACTTAGATTAGTCGATCAGGCGCATACGAAGATAACCAATTTTAATTTAATAAACACCTCACAAAGTGAGTTAAGATTTGAAAATACGAGATACTGTTTAACAAGTGCAATGTTTCATCATGGTCAAGGTTTTAACGAAGGACATTATACATCTATTTTACGAAAAGATGGAAATCTATACAAAGCCGATGATGCAACAATAACTAAATCTTCTTGGCCCCGGAACAGCAAAGATATTTATATACTTTTTTATGAGGGGAAATAAGTTATGATCTATAGTTACAAAGAAGTAGAAAGTGTAGTAAACAAAATTTAAGTTATTGCATAAAATATTTACATTTGTTTTGGTTGGCAAAAATCCCCATACTGAACCCTCCTCGAGGGTGCAGACTGGTAATGACGCTACAGTGCCTAATTTAAGGTGGCGTTCAGCTAAGATTAGGGGTCGAATCAGTGTGTTTGGTTTTTCAATAGCCAAGCCATATGGGGATGACTCCTAGTCATGGTATTGGAGTACTTGTGCAAAAAAAAACTTCTGATATCAAACAAAAACACCTCTTAACGAGGTAAAAAGTAGTGCCGAACGCGTCTTTAACAAAAATTTCTGATATCAACAATGTGACGAAAAATGATACAACATTCGATAAAATAAATAAACTATATTAAATTTATGTATTTTTGTATACAAAAATCGTGTTTGGACATGTTAGCTGTTTCTCGGGCAAACATTGTCTGCGGTAAGAGGGTGAGAAAAGGCAAAGTTATTATTTGGCCGCTACAAGCGTTTTGGTATAAACAGCTAATTAGAGTCATATGAACTGAAAGTAGTCATTAAACAGAATCAGGGAAATAACATAAGTATCAAACAACTTACTTTTGAGAAAAATATTGGGAGTCGCTGCGAGAATCGAACTCACGGCCGCAGGGTTCCCAGCCGTGTGCAAAAACAAATTCTCAATTTAATTCTAAGAAATATTCTCACTAATGACAAAAAAATTATGTTTTATTTTAACCAATTAGACTAAATACATTAAAAACTGTTATTTTAATGTACTATACATTTTATTGAATATTATTTTTACGTGTTCTTAAATGTTTTGCCTTTGCACACAAAATTGTTTAAGAATTCAATTCTTAAGACTTGCACAAAAGAGTAAAATAAATGTTGACTTTTCGTGGGCTCCAACTTATGCCATTTTGATTAGTTTGAAAGTTCAACGCATTAGACCGCTAGGTCACCGATTTTCAAATTTCAAGAAAATATTAATAGCATATGCTCGGAAAAATTCGCCTCAAATAATAGAAATAATAGGCATTTTTGAAAAAAAACATAGAACATATTTTTTATGACGATTTTTCTTATATTTAAGGCGATTTTTCTTAATGTTGGGCGATTTAATGTTTAGGGCGATTTTTCTAGTACTTAGAAAAATAATTATATGAGTGTGTATTTTCTTGATCACTAGCCGAGTCGATCTAGCCATGTCCGTCTGTCAGTATGAACGCCGTGATCTCGGAAACTATAAGAGCTGCAATAATTCGGATCAGGCATGCAGATTCTAGAGATTCCTGCGCAGCGCAAGGCACAAGAGGCATGTCACGACCAATTTCACTTATAAATTGTGTAAGTATAAAAAATGTATTGTTTTTTATAATTTAATAATAAGAGATATTACTTTTTTTAGGCAATCACAAATTTGTTCCTTGGTGACCAAATGCAGTAGCGGCCAACGCGCCGCAAAGCGCCAAGAAGGAGATCAGCTTTCCGCCGCCGACGGGATACAAATAAAATGAATAAGTTGTGTTATTTTTGAGGCCACAAACCATATGGGGACCGTCGGCTATACGCGTTTGCAGGCCTGGATCACCTACTCCAACGTGCTCAATCCGCAGTCGCCCCACTGCCTCTGCCTGGTGAGCGAGTCATCCAACTTCCGGTTGAGCGTCTTCAAGGCGAACCCACAATGAGTCGTCCTGGGCTCAGCGGATTGCACTTTGAATAAGAACACTCAGAGAAATGTTTGATTGATTTTTTTAATTGATTTTTTTTAGGGTATGACAATTTTGTGTTCTTTTTACATTTTTTGAATTCTGGGAATTGGGTCAGCTAAACAATATTTTCTTACCGATTTCCAGTACAATATTTTTATTTTTTGCTAATTTTGCTAAAAAATGGTGTTTTCCACCGATTTTAAAATCATTATTATGAAATAGATTGCAGAATAGCAGACTCAAAAGAGTGCTAGAGGTATGGATATATATTCATTTTTTGTGGCGTGTTTTTAAAATCTCGTAAACAGCCGATAGGAATGAACGACTAAAGCGTTTTCTCTTTCTTTCTGTTATACCCATTGCTTGTAGAGTAAATGGGTACACTAGAATCGTCGGAAAGTATGTAAAGTATACATATATGATTGTATATTCTTGATCACAAGCCTAGTCGATCTAGCCATGTCCGTCTGTCCGTATGAACGCTGGGATCTCGAAAACTATGAAAGCTAGAATGTTGTGACTTGGCATGAAGATTCTTGGGCTTCCTGCGCAGTGCAAGTTTGTCTCGGCAGGGTGCCACGCCCAGGCTAACGCCCACAATCGACCAAAACACTTTAGCCCGCCCAGCGCCCACATTTTATAATATTTTGTAAAAATTTAAGTGAGAGTTTGTTCTTATTATCAATACCCACCTACACGCCAATATACGCAAAATAATTTAAAACGGTTCATTCATTATAAAGTTATAACCAAATAAAAATCAATATTTTTTTTAAATTCAATCGAGATTACACACCACATGCAGCAAATCAGCTGTTTTCACTATAACGTCACCAAGCCGCTAGGGGCGATATGGGCTAGTTGGTGTCATAGGCTTGGTGGCGCTAGGTGGCTCTAGCCAGAAGAAAACATATCCCTATCCCTCTCCCACTCTTTTTAGCTGGATAACGGGTCGAGGCCATCGACTATAGCGACTTTTCTTGTTTTTAACTGAAATAAATAAAAAAATTTAACATTTTCAGGATCTCACACAGCACTACAACAAAGTCAAATGGCTGGCTAGGATGCCGAGCTGGGCAAGTTAGCGTCTACCACTTCGCTGGGAGTAATCTATCGAGGACAGGAGAAAGAATCTGGAGCTGTTGTAAGCCTCCATGAGTGGTCCAAGCTCAGAGTGACCGGACACACATTGCGAAGTTCTCGAAATATGTTTCTAATAGACCCAAAATATATTGAAAATACAAATTTAAGCAAATTGAAGAGGTTTTTATATTAATTTGTATACAATATATAAAAAAGTGGTTAATATTTATACTAGAAACATATAAGTCTGATATGAAAAATAAAAAATTAATATGAAAAAACATCAGTTTGATATGAAAGAATAACAGATTGATATGAAAGCATATCAATTTGATATTGAACAAGAGAGGTCGCGACGGTCGATGCCATCGATTATCAGATACCCAGATCGATACTTAGCTAAGTGTACTAGGAGCACTCAGGGAGTGCGACGGAGGTAGAGATATACAAGTAGCAAGGCGTCTGTTCCCAAGATTGCACACTATGTTAATATAAATCTGGCTGGTAGACGGGCTTAAGCGTTATGGGCGTTAGGGCGGGCGTGGCACCCTGCTTGCAACAATCTTGCGCTGCGCAAGAAGCTCAAAAATCTACATGCCAAGTCCCAACATTCTAGCTCTTACAGTTTTCGAGATCACAGCGTTCACATAGAGAGACGGACATGACTAGATCGACTCGGCTAGTGATCCTAATCAAGAATATACATATATTCTTTATAGGGTCCGTGTTCGGAGCAGATCGACAGCGCCTAGTCTTGCGCGCATGGGTGTACGACGGCACCTGCAGCGCTCTTTGCTTGTTTTTTTCGCGTATCTATTCAGCAACTACTTTGTAAGCCTGCATATGTCTATATGAGGATCTTGGAGCCGAGCTTTTACACAGTCCGTCTGCCGCTCCGAATAAACGCTATACATTTAATATTATTTTTTAATTGTACACTGTAGGCTTACTTATAAAAATTAAGCTACAGGGAGGGATGACAGCCATAGCTGCTGAGGCTTACATTTAATATAACCTATTCGTGCGTTATTAAATATAAATATAAGGGTGGCATATTTGTTGTCTTCCCCACAAACAGTCTGAAACGATACCTTCTATCTGTTACATACTTTCCGACGAATCTAGTATATCCTTTTACTCTATGAGTAAAAAAGAAATCAATTTCAATGATGTTTATGTTTTTTGCGAAAAAATAGAAATTGAAGAATATAATATCCATTTAAGATCCTCTATAATTAGATTTCATTGTATATGAGCCCTTAGAATTCTGTACATTTCCACCTTATATATATTTACATAACAATAATAAAACAGCTATAAGAATAAAATATTTCTAGTAACAAGAATTTGTAATATCTCTAATAATAATTTGTTAAATAAATTAAATAAAAGTGAAAAAACTTGTTATTCAAAAAATTTCAACTGGGATTGAGAGTGGTTTATGGTTGAAATCAAGAAGAAAGTGTTTTTGAAATCAGGCACGATTCATACTCAGATCAAGCAGAAATCGCTTTAGAAATCAAGCACAGTTTCGTCTCAATAAGAGAGAAATTGTACAACAATCAAGAACGATTTACTCTTGGAAACGAGATCGCCTATGCTTGAACTCGAAAGCGCTTATGCTTGAATTCGAGAATTCTTTTTTTTCTCGGTGTATCGCCACCTGCAGAATAAAAAGGAGGCAACGCAATTGCAACCATAATGTATGGGCCTAAAAGTGTTTGCATTTTAATTTGCAATTTCCTAATGGCGAAATACGTTTCGCACCTTTTTTAAAGGCACATCTGCTCATTGTTTTGGTTTAATTTAAATTACCTGTTTGACTAATGTACGGTCTCAGACATAGGCAACAACAATAATAAGGAGACTCTCAGCTCATTATGCATTGTTTATTGCCACTCAAAGCTCTCTCTCCCCCTTTTCAGCGTTTTCTGAGCACTGCAGTATTTTCCTTAATGCACATGTAACAATAGGAAAACTCCTCTTTTACTCCATCCACGCATTTTTTTTGTTCATCCTTCGTGATTCTCAGAAACAGTTGGGAAATCCAAAATTTTCTTGGAAGTGCTATGTGTTTTTAAAAATACTATTTACAATTTATTAACTATCATTACTTTATAGAATTGCATTTTTCACTAGCAATACTTCAGGGAAATCTAATAAAATAAGCTATCAGTGTATTATTTTTGTATAATCAAATTAAATATTTTTAGACGTATTCCCTTTATTTAATGCCAATGAAATTATTATGTTTTTTTAACGATTATTAATAATCTTCTATGAATACACATTAAACACCTTCCTTTATATTTTTTGGCATCACTCTTTTCTATAATGAAGGGAATATGCCAATAACCTTGCTTACGAACGGCTATATTCATATACTGAATTTATATTAGCACACCTAGGTAGGGTATGACAAGTAAGGTCTGGCACTTCATTATGCACATTAGGATACAAGTTCTTTTGGCACAGGGGAGGTGGTATCTTAACTTAATTTACCCAACTAAGGACCAGCGGGGATTTGTTGGTTGCTGCTAATGGCCTAAATAAAAAATGCAACATTTTGATTTAATTTAATTGAAATTCACGCCACTCGAGCAACTCCATTAGGCGGAAACGTGTCCGACGTCAAGGATGCAGATGATGGTAGCGTCGAGGAAATGAAATTACCCAGAGGCAGTGGCTCGAATGTGGGCGGAGGGGGCTGGCATGCTGCAGGGGGCGGGGCTGTGGGCGTGGGTTGTAGCAGCTCAAATAAATATTGTCAAAACACTTGTCAAAAGGCTAAACAATGAGGACGGAACGTGGACAGGGCACGGCGCACACTACTTGTCCAATATGGCGAAGTGCGTGCCAATTGATAATGCACAAAAAAAAATACTCTTTGCAAATTTATTTTCATAATTTGAAAATCTAATTTTTCTGAGTTCAGTGATCAAGTGATTTGTTATTACAATCTCGCTTTGCTGCTTGTATATCTGCATCTCCCTCTTGCTTCCTTGAGCTGAGTAACTGGTATCTGATAGTCAAGGCACTTGACTATAACGTTTTCCCTTGTTTTATATTCTGTATTCTTAAAATATTAATCACATTTTACTTCACTGCTTTCCGAATCTCTTTCTCGCTTTTTATTTAAACCTAACTTATTTTAATGGAGATCCTGTTGCTAAATAAAAGTGAAGTCAGTTAATTCTTAGTTAGACGGTTCTCTTTAACCAAAAACCTGATTATTTTTAGGAAATCATCAATAATCTTAGCTTAAAATAATATCAAACAGAAGAAGAACAACTTACCAAAATTCTTCACCCGTTATATTTCGATATCTCTTTCAATTTCCTACAGCGTTTTTACAATTTTTTCAAACATCTGTTTGAATATTGTTTAAAAATTATAGCATTTTTCGAGTGTAGCATTGGCGTGAGTAAAAAAGTGAAACTGGAACTGTAAGCAAATCAATTTGATTCGATTTAAATTTAAAAGCATCTGCACACAGGCATTCATCACCGCCACCATTTGGACGTTCACCCACTTCCTCCGCCACCATCAGCCCTATCCATTTGCCATTCTCGACGATCTTGAGCGTGATTTTCATGTCGGGTCACGTGCCGCCGACGCGTGCCACTGACATAAGTTTTCAGTTCTAGACTCGCAGCACTTCGAGCTCAAGAAATCGGGGGATTCGGAATTAAGGGTCGACCTTTTTCAGTGGCTGTTTTGGGTCTGCCGACCTATTTGATTTAGTTAAGTTATCAGTTTAATTGTATTAGTTAAAGAGATTTAATTTTTTCTTAATTCTCCGCGTGTGTATTTGATCTGTTCTCTGATAAGAACTGGGGGTTGGGAATAAATTTATTAATATGGTGTAGCAACAAACAGATGGAAGCGCTTTTAATCTGAAAAGCGTGTCAAAGGTATTATTAAATAAATTAATGAGTAGCTATTTGCGTAACGGTTGGTAATACATTATAACTATAACTTAATATTAATTTTTAATTTCTAGCTTTAATTATGAATTAAAGACAAGAAAAAACGCTATAGCCGATGGCCTCGTCGATGGGAGAGGGGTAGAGATATGCTTAAAGCAACTCAGTTTTTTTCATTAACACACCAACGCTGTAGCGCCACCTATCTACTTCTTCAATGGCGCCACTTGGCCTACAGCGCCAACTAGCGTATAGAGCCCCTAGCGGATTGGTGGCGTATTAGTGAAAACACAATCTCGATTGAATTGCAAAATATTGATTATTATTTTCTTATAACTGGTGACCTTAGTGACTGGTCCTATTTCAATAAAATGACACGAAGATTGGTATTGATAATAAGAACAACATCTTACATTTACATTTTTACACAATGTTAAGAAATGTGGGCGCTAGACGTGTTTAGTGATAAAGTCGTTTGTGGGCGTTAGAGTGGGCGTGGTACCCTGCTGAAACAAACGTGCGCTGCGCAGAAAGCTCAAGAATCTTCATACCCGGTCCCAACATTCTAGGTCTTATAGTTTTCGAGATCTCAGCGTTCATACGGATAGACAGACAGACGGTCATGGCTAGATCGACTCGGATAGTGATTATGATCAAGAATATATATTCTTTATGCGGTTGGAAACGCTTTCTTCTACCTGTTACATATTTACCGACGAATCTAGTATACCCTTTTACTCTAGGAGTAACGGGTAAGTCTAGCTTGTAACCTGCTCCCAATTTGAATTGAATCGGCTTAAAAGCTTTCGAACGCAGTTCAAATTAATGGAGTTCGGGAAGAAAAACTTGGGGAGTTTAGGGTAAGGTGACGAACTCGTCAAATATCATATAATGCTGCACGTCAAAAATTTCAAGTACCTGTAGAAGATTTTTTTATCTTTTGTTGATTTTTGTGAAGTAGAAATTGAACAACTTTATTTGTTCAATTAAAGCCCAGAACTGAAGTAGACATTTTAATAAGTTAGAAGTTAAATTGTTAGTCCATTATTGTTCGTACTTAACTTTTATTGAAGGAAAACAATTTTAACATCTGGATAGATATTTAGTGTGTATTTATCAGTTCGTCACCTTACACCACAACTTTTACAAGTGAAACAATTGGTTTATGCCAAAAAGCTCTAGGATTTAAGTCCGCTGGAATTTTACAATTAAGCTTTTACAGGAATATGCTCAATAGATGTAAGCCACTTTATGCTTTTAAACTTAAAAAAAATATTTTGGAGAAAATACATTTAAAAACGAATTGATTGTCACTATACCCTACACTCCCCTTTATAGTGCAATAATTAGCTCAAAATTTGATAGTTGTTATTTTCAAACTAATTCTTTACCAATTGTTCGTCATTTATTCGAAACCATTAAACCCTTGAAGCACAGTATTTCCCAAGGCTAACTTATCCCATTTGTCCGACGAAAGTTGACAGCCATACGAAGGCCAAGTATGTACATCCTGTTCACCTGTAGCCTCTTTGCTCTCGAAGTTCTCCAAAGTTTGGATCAAATCAGCCATAGAGGTGTCAGTATACAAAGGACGCGCCCTGACACGCGTCTGACGTTTATTGGTGCCCTCCAGCTGCAGCGAAAACTTTTCCCGAGCAAAAAGCCTTTCAAGGAAAACCACATGTGGAAATTGTAGACGACAAGCAGACACAACACAAGAAACAAAAAATTCAAAAGAATGGATGGCTCTGGGTAGCACCGAAGCTGAGAATACTGTTGAAAAATAAAGAAAATATAATATAACTATTTGTTTTTTAGGAGACACCATTTTTACAATTTCTTATGGTATTGACAGCCAAAAATTATTTTAAATCAATTTTAAACCGAAAAGCTGTACTTTTTTAAAGATCACATTTGAAGTAAAAGAAAGTGGATGTAATTGATTTTTAAGGCCTATGAAAATACATAATATGTATCAACGGCTATGTTTCTAATGATTTTTGTCCCGCTCTTTGAAAGGGTATCTGA
This sequence comes from Drosophila suzukii, assembly GCF_043229965.1. Classification (NCBI taxonomy): domain Eukaryota; kingdom Metazoa; phylum Arthropoda; class Insecta; order Diptera; family Drosophilidae; genus Drosophila; species Drosophila suzukii. Next base: position 25,128,359 of record NC_092080.1, on the reverse strand, counting down.
AATACCTCTTAAAGAGAAATGGTAACAAGGGCCCGGTCGCGATTTGTATTTTTGTGTAAATATTTTCATGTCAATATTGAAAAAGTAAACATGAACTGAGAACAAAGTGGGGGGAGGGCCTTTTAAGTGCTGCCCTTTAGGCCGCTGGCAAGTGGGTTTAAAATTTCCCATGTCCATTTTCTCGCATTCCCTTCGTTTGGCGTCACCGTGTCCCAGAATTTTGGCTTGGCTTTCTTCTCTCGCCAAATATTTGAAGTGTTTCAGATTTCAGAAAAAAGAAACAGAAAATTAAAACTAAATTTTTCCTTTCCTTAAATTGTTTTTTAGTCGCTACCCAAAAAAGGAAAAACTACCCCCTCTTTTTGACAGAGGAATCTCCTTTTGGACCAAGTGTTGCCAACTCACTCAATGATTTCTGGTTTGCAGAAATTTTTATTTTCTGCTTTTGCCTCGTGGAGGGTTTCTGTTTCAAGTCGGGTGGATGGGCTGGGGGCGGCAAGGACTGCGGGGCGTGGCACACTCGAGTGCGTGCTTGAAAATACAAAAATTTCACTGCATTTCGCGTTATTAACACGTAGGTGCCAAGAACCCTCGCGGGTTCGGGCTAGAAACGGTATTACGACTATGGTTCGAGTTAAGCTTGGGCATGCGACCGCGTAGGAATGGTTGGTGGTGCGTCCTTGCACTAAAAAAAATACTCATATGCACCTTTATAAATATAAATAATTTATGCATACCAAATCCCCGAATGGTGATTCAATTTTTTAAGAAAAGCCCTTGTTAGTACTCTTTAATGTCTGTGGAGTTGTACAAATTATTTCACAATAAATATAGACAGTCCTATTTGCTCAGAAGATAAATTTAAATTTAAATTTCAGTGTGAACCGGCCACGCTGACACCGTGTAATAAGGAGTTTTCATGGCCTCTTGAACGCTCACGCTTACCAAGCGAGGACATTTTAATTGAGAGTGTTGCGAGGAAGGACGACGACGCTGATGTCGATGATGGCGGCGCGGTACTTGGCCAGCTGCCGCTCCTTCTTCCGCTCATTCCGCTCCTCTGGAGCGCCTCAAGTGCGGTCCGTCGTCCTCGGCACTCGGCGCCAGCCCTTCTCGGCTTCAGGACTTTCAGCGCTGGGAGGAGGGGTCTGCTTTTTGCTCAGGTGTTGATGGGTGAAAATTCTGAGGGCAACATCTGAGTGGCGGACACTTTGAGGACAAGCCGCCTTTCAGAGTTAGCCATGAATAAGATCTTGGCAGTTAACCGTAGTTTACAAGCCTGAACCAAAGCTTACTGCAAAAAGTATGTATCTCTCTCGTCATTATGTTACTTTAAAAACTATAGTTCTATAACTCTATTGAATTATGTCGGATTGAATATTTCTAGTCCTAATATTTTGCGTTTTTATAATCTTATAGTTGTCAAAATTACACTGCCAAACAGTACTAAATAATAAATATATAAAATAATTGGGGAATAAATATGTCTTAATAGTGTGAGAAAACAACAGTACACGAACCACAGAAGCTATCGCAATTTAAAAGTAATTTTCATTTTGGGACCAAGAGGGGAGGCATCATTAATTTGCCCTCTGGGGAAATCGAGGGGAAAGGGAAAGTGACAATTGCCAAAAATATTTACAGGCAAAACAGAAGCTGGGACAACAACAATCAGCCACCCTAAGCCTCACCCAGTCCTTCCTTTTGCCAACCCACAACACCCCCTCATACTCACTTTAAGTTTTGTTCCCAGCGGAGCAAAAGAAGTTGAAATGAAATCAACAGAAAACTCAATGAGCAGAAATGGATGGTCTGAGTTTTCGTTTTGGTTGGGCTACACTACAACTTTAAAAATATTTAAGGACAAAGTATTTTCATTCCTTGCTTTTTTTATTTTTGTCTTGAGTCGCGTAAATAGCGCTAACCTCCAAATGAGTGCTTCGGATTTTACCGATCTATTTTCGTAGCGAAGTGAATGTTTCAATTAATTTTTTTTAGTGCAGCGTCTCTTGGAGTTTTCCAGTGATATCAGACAGTCAGACGCCCTGTCGACGGTGGTTGATGGCTGCAATTGATGGCTGGCAACCAACCGCTGCCCCCCCCCACCCTCCAAGTCCGACCCGCCGCCCACAACGCTTGGTTAGCGAAGGGGTTGTGATTTCAGGACTTCCCTGTGTGTGTGCGTATCAGCTGCTTAAGCCAAAACTTTAGGGGAGCTGAGGACACTACGAGGCACACCAAAATTTCGGGGGGTGGCGTGCGGAGGTGACGTGCAAATGCCAGAAAAATATTATGTGACATGATAAATATTGCACACAGGGGATTTTTCGAAGCTATAAGCGAGGATACAGCTGCTGTTGTTGTGAACATCATTGCCGAAATAATTTGACAGATTCATTCATGAAGCTGATGAGGATGGCGATAAGTTGTTGCTGTGGTTTCGCATCTTTTGGTGGCTGCGGTGGCACTGGGTGTTACAGCGTGGGTGGATTGTGGGTTATGCAAATAAAAAGGGAATGATACGAACACACTCTAGGCCTAACAAAATAAAATGGTTTAAAAGTTAATATAGAATTAATGGATTTTAAAAGTAAACAAATTATTCGAGACACTAAAAATAAGAACGTCCGTACTGAAAAAGTTTTCACATTGACCACATTTTGTATTTAAAAATCTAATAATTCCCAACTCCTTATTCTGAGAGGCGCATTAATTACACTGTGTTAAAACTAAAAATATGAATATTATTTAGATATATCTCGTTTATTTCAGTTTATAATTAAAACCCAATTTGAATATATTCAATGTATATATACAATATATTCATATTGATTTAAGATTTATTCGTCCTTAAATCATGCCTGCAACTTTCATACTTTATTGTTAGATCGTTCTTGTTTTTGGTACAATTATGATTGGATTTATGAGTTTTTCATACTTTATTGTAGAATAAAAGGTTCTGAAACCTAGTATTTTCGGTCTTGAAAATTGGTGCTTTAAAGCGGCATTTGGTTCTCGGGTTCTGTATTTTCCATGCTTGGCGAAGTTTTGACACCAAAAATACTTGATTTAAGAACGAAATACTTGATTTTTTTTCTAAGTGTTAAGTTGAAATTGCTGAAGAGATTCTTTTGTTATTTTCAATACCCACCTACATGTCAAACATTTTTCAAATCGGACCATTTACTAAATAGTTATAACAAAATAATAATCAATAACACCAGTTTACAAAAGAAAATTGATGAAATACGCCTTTCAGGAAACCTTTGTTTTCCGGTAAGATACATCTCCCTGATTAAGAAAAGGGCACTTAAAATTTTTTCTATGGTACCAATTTTTTTTTAAGTGTAAAAAACGTTTTTCGAACTTTTTTATTTTCTAACTCGAGTTGTGATAAACCGAATTCGGTCATCAAAGACTCATTTTACAGATAATAGAATGCCCTTTAACTTTCTTATACACATCATTAAGTTCCATTCATTAATTCAAAAGCTACTCTTCGTCAAAGTTGAAAAATTTGGAAAAAAATCAAAAACGCTGGCATAAATGGCTTCTTTAAAAATACACGCGTAAAAACCGAAATTAGTTTTATGTTGTTTTCTTGAAGACTGAACTATAACGGAGAATATGCGCCATTGATCACGACAATCCGTTGGTAAATCGATTTTTAACAGATTTTTAAACGTATATACCCAAGTTCAGTATTCGGGAGCAGCGGCCGTTAAACGTTATTTTAAATTTTCAGTGTTGGGGAACGTAAGAATTTGGTGCAAGTTGTGATGCATAACGTCAGTTTCCTTGCTAAAAATATATGAAAATGATTTCCTCGTAACTGCAATCGCATACTTTTTAGCTTGCCCACCCTTAGGTGTTCTGAACTGGTGAGTGCAACCCATTTTGTTGTATATAACTTTTAAAGGTGACTTTTTACAAAAATGTGTTGTATGTCAAAAGTGGATAAATTTAAAGGGGTCTACATTTCGAGGTTTAAACAGATATCGTTAAAGCCGTTTTTGAGAAACCTGTTTTCTTGCCAAACTAGCGGGTTTTTCCAAAAGTGGTAGAACTAAAGTTTTTCATATAAGTCTGTTTAACATCATCCAACATTTTTTCTTCGTGTATATCACTGTGAACGGCAGTACACATAGTGGCGAAGCGCGCAAGAGAGTGTGCAACACAACTACTATATATAGCCGCAGAATTGAAAATCTGCCATTGTGGTCCGATCGTAACGAGTGCATACCAAGACTTTCGAAATATAGATTGGTTTGGGAGAAAAGACGGTGAAAGTGTAATAGTAAAAACTGAGAAAATTGTAGCTGCCGGATACGGTGGGGATAAAAGCCCCCGACTGTTTAGCTAGTTGTATTCTTACTGAGAATACGCGTCGAATGACACCGCATTTGTTGAAATCCGATGTCCCGTTCAAAAGTAATTCAAAAAACAAGATTTTCTTCTTCTTCCTAAAATGAAAATGTTTGTCCCTTTGTTTGTGGGTTTGTATGCATCCCATCTTAGTTTTAGGGTTTTGGAAACCCTATGGGTGTATAAAGTAGCTTGAAATAGAAAACGTTTGTTCTACGACTTTTGGAAGAACCCGCTAGTTTAGCGGAAAGTCCAAAAAAAAATCCAGATTTAAAATGCTTATAGTATCTAAACAACTAATGCTACAGAAACGTGATAAATATCCATGAAAAGATAATTTAATTTGCTAAATACTCTTTATATAATAAAATTGTCTAAATATAATAGATTTAGAGTTATGACAAAATATATATTTAAATATATTTTTTAAAACCACTTTTTGACTATTTTTTCAAAATTGAGTCGAACGATTTCTTTTTAAATTTTAAATCATATAGCCCTTGAGATTCCTCAACTGTTGATGTGTTACACTTTTTGCCCTAAAAATAACCGTTTGGAAGATATTAAGCGATAAAAAGCGCAACTCGTTTCAGCTTCGTATACGAAATATTTCATACTTATTGGTTTAAACAAGAAAAAAACCAATTTGATGAAAAATATTCCTATTCGATTTTTTCTAACGGAAAATCTGTTATGGTTTTAGGGTAAAATAAATAAACTATATTAAATTTATGTGTTCGGCACGCTACAACAGAAAATTTACGTGTAGGTAAATAAATATTTACTGTTGCGGGCCGAATACATAAATTTAATATATTTTATTTATTTTATCGAATGTAATATAATTTTTTGTCACAATTGTTGATATCAAACATTTTTGTTAAAGGCGCGTTCGCCACTACTTTTTACCTCGTTAAGAGGTGCTTTTGTTTGATATAACTAGTAGTCGCATTCGCACATTCTCTTGGTGCGCTTCGTCACTACGTGGACTTCCGTTCACAGTGATTAGAGACGAGAGGTGGTGATCAAGAATGGCTATTTCTACACTCACAAACATTCTACGGTAAAATCGCCCTAAAAACATGGCCCTATCAATTGACCTAAAAAATTTGTTTTCAAAAGGTCAATTTTCTTGTCCAGTCTAATACAGCTGAAAAGCCCTCGATAGTCGACAATGTCGATAGTGGGACATGAGTACTCAATACTATCAAAATACAAACTTTAAATCCAAATCTGAAAAATGGCATTTAAGCAAGTTATTGACATGCGTATTAATAAAGTTGAGGTAATACTCTACTCCCCACCCCCGAATCTCATGAACATATTATCCTCAACAGACCACGAATTCTTAAAAATTTAAATGAAGTAATAAAGGCGTGGTATGCCATGGTCCTCTTGTAATCAAATTTCAAATTTGATCAAGGAAGAGCGCTATAGTAGAGTGCCTTGACTATCAGATACCCGTTTCTCAACTAAAGGGACCAAAGGGAGATGGAGATATGCAAGCAGCAAAGCGAGATTGTAATGCGCCATCTACCCGCGATCTCAATATATGGTTATTTGGCAGGCAAACAGATTTTAGCGTAATAGGCGTTAGAGTGGGCGTGCCAAACTTTTTTTGGGTCAATCGATAAGTATTGACGAGACTAATACATTTCAGGGCGTTAAAGTGGGCGAGGCACTTTGCTGCGCAGGAATCTTTAGAATCTGCATTCATAATCCCAGTACTGTAGCTTTTATAGTTTCCGAGAACACGACGTTCATACATGGCTGGATCGACTAGACCATAGATCCTAATCAACAATATATATACTTTATGGGGTCGGAAACGCTTCTTTCTATACCCGACTAACGGGTATAAAAATCATGATTTAAGAACGCTCCGTTCGCATGTTTTGCGTTCGTAAAAAACAAACGACGCGGGGTCAAATCATGAACATTTAGGTGAACAGAGAACACCGTTCTTAAATTATCAACACCGTTCATAAAAACATGTATGTAGGTCTGGTCTCTCGATTGTCCATACTTGAAAAATCGGTTTGGTGGTCCAGCTGCTACACACAAAAAAACGGTCCCCAACCAAAAACTTGTCAATTTAACCCAACAATTAGTTACTCTTACGTTGGAAACTTCTGACTGGATGTATAATACCCTCTCCAAGGGTATACAGATAAAAGTGGAACATTTAAAGACGCGTTGGGTGATTGCTCTGCCATTCCAATAACCTTTAGCAATGTCTGCGGGTCCCGGCCTCCCGACTCGGAAGTACCTAAAACAAAAAAAAGAACCAAAAAGCAAACAAACAAAATTGGCGAACGCAGGGCGGAGATGGGCGTGGGTGTGAGGGAATCCTTTTGTTCTTATTGGAGCACGCGCTGCGAAATGCCAATACAAATGGCGCAAAAAAGGACGCGCCGCCGGAACAGAATCAAAAAAGGGAGAAAAAGTTACTCAGGGTTGCAACCACTTTGAAGTGTTGCTGTTTGCTCTGCTCCCTGTTGGCGGGGACTTCGTCCTTAAACATGCGCACTAAACGCTAATAGTTTGCCCTTCGCCCCCAAATCAACCCCAGACAACGGAGTTGCTCCATTTTGTTCGGACTGGGGGAGGCTTTAAGAATTCTTTGAGCTTAAATGCCCAAGCGAACTTGCTCGTAAAATATTCGAAAATTGCACTCATTAATTCCCATATTCACGGATCCTGGGGGAGCTCTTGTTTACTTCCTGTGCCCGCAAGATTGATTCACAGCGTGACCAAAGGTCCTGCAACAAAATTATTCACGCATCTCGGCCCTGGACATGCAAGGCTAAAAATCATATAAAAGGACGAAAAAAAATGGACACGTGCGCTCCCTGATTTTTTACGACTTCTTGGACTTCGGGCAGCAGAAAGTCGAGGAGTGGTAGTGAAAACTGTTTACGAGGGTGTTGGACGCGATTTAATATCCTTGACCCGTGGAGTAGCCGACGAGCTTCATCAGCCAGAAGTCCTGCACAAAAAATATTCATTAGCCACCCACATTTGTATAATTGTATTTTTCTTTGAAGGCAATGTTACAATATCAACATGCAAAAAATGTTTCACATTTTAAAGTACCTCACATACGTTAAGAGAAACATTTATCTTTAAATATAGTACAACATTCGTAATCTTCTTCTTTCTGTTGTAGGTAGTACGAGTCTACATAGTAAGTCTGAACTGACCGAATCAAGCAAATATTCGCTTCATTGTTTTTGGAGATCTATTGTTCTTCTCTGGGGTAAAGTATTTGTTTAAGTTTTCAGATTCATTAATTAAATGTTTTTAAAATCGGTCGATTATAGAACTATTTTCGAATTAAATTTAATAAAAATCAAAAAAATCGGAATCGAAATAATATAATGTAGCTGCCATGGAAAGAATCGGAAGGTAGTTGAAGGGGAAATAATTCGAAACCATACAAGTAAAACAAACATAAAAAAACCAATCGAAAAAATGGCATTCAATAAAAAGCAACCAGAAAAACTGGGCGTATCCGGTACCCGCAATATCTGTCAAATATCATGTGCCCAGAAAAAAAGGCAAGAAATGTCATATAATAAATAAATTTATGTAGGACAATAAAAATAAAATTCAATAAAAATTTCCTTTCCTCTGTTCCGCTTCCAAAAACCCCAACTCAAGGAATTTGACTTGTGAACAATAAGGATGTAAAAATCAAAACCAAAATATGTTTAATAGATTTACATGGCTTGTAAGAGGTAAAATACCCGCACTTTCAAATAAAGGTCAAGTTCAGTGATAATCAATGGTATTAATTAGTTTAGATTTGTTCCCGAAATTTAGGGAGGAAATAAATAAATGTTTCTTTTTATTTTGCCCGCATTTGCCATGAATCGGGCGCGAATTTGGATATTTTTGAACTATTATAATAGTGTTCCACTCTCGGTTAGATTTAAGAGGGCAAATGACATATTGCCTAAGTGACCCTAAAATTCTTAAATACCCCTACCAAGAAATCGCATTGTTAATTTGCATGACCCTGCCTAATGATGTTTGCTGGAAATTCGTTGTCGATGAGGGTTGCACAAGCCAGCAATACATTTAATTATCGTTAATCTTCTATAATTTGCTCTGAGAAAATAGTCAGTTGGTTTGTTATGAATGATTTCCAATGATTATTTATGCTATCCAACCCTCAGCACAAATCCACATGTTGTTTGTCAACTTATTATCAATATGATACGAGGCTAGACCTGCAAAAGTATGTTTTAAAACGAGGATCGAAAATAATCGTTATCAGGAGGGGGAAACGCTTCTTTCTTCCTGTTACCTACTTTCCAACGAATTTGGTATTTCCTTCTACTCTACGAGTAAATGTATTTTAGACCGCTCAATTATTTCATTTCGCGTTCAAACTATTTAGTTAAACAGTACAAAATATTCCAACATGAGATTTTACAGTTCATATCAAAGGATTGATTTACTCGAGCCCACGAAATAAAATGAGCCCAAAAACGACGGTTTGCCAAGGAAAATTTAGACATATGACAACAAAATAAAATCAATTCAATTAATTTCCAGGCTCCGAGCAGATCGTAGATAAGCCAGCTAGCATTACAATGAATAATCAGCTTTAAATGGTATTATTTGCCCTAGGTTAGGGTGGGGTTTTCGATTAAAACACACTACACGGCAGTCGATAAGCTATACGTATTTACATACACCCCAACCATTCAGATCCGATCCAGACATACATCAAAGAGAGGAAACAAACCGGACAGACTTGACATTTTGCACTTGGTCAAGCAGAGAGCTATGCGGAATCGGGGAAATTGTGGCATGCAGCGAGGGGGTCGACATCTGAAGGGGTTTGCGACTTATGGCGACATCGATAGGACAAACTGAAAAAAAACCTATACCTAAACCTCAAAAAAAGTGGAGAAGGCGGGGGCGAACCACTCGACAAGCTGTTGGCACACATAAAATGTGCTGAGAGCCCAAAGACACTCAAAAGTATGCTACAGTTGCCGGCAAATGTCTTCACACACAAACATACAAGCGCTCTTTAGGAGTCGTTCCCATATTTCCATTCTGAAGTCCGATCCAAAATCCACGGCCCCCGTCCTCTAAAGTTCCCTGTCATTTATCTTAACCATTTTTTCTGTACCCGGGGTCTAATGGGAAATGTCGAGCAACCCAAAGTTGGCTGCTTTGCTTTTTATCTTTCACAATTAGAAACGTTGACCCACGGTTTTCCAGAGAGAGAACCAATTATGAATCATCAAAATTAAAATAAGCTTCGAATTTTTAGTTGACAATGGGAAGATAAATATTTTGAAAGTAGAAAGTGATTGGTGTTTTTCAATAAAGTACAACTTCCTAAAATTCCTGAAGAAAAAAAATCTAAAGATAGGATTGTAGCTTAAAGACCTGAAAGGATAAAATAAGAATGAAATGGGCACAGTTTTTTTACTGTGTTTTTAGATATATATGCCTATTTTTTCTGCGAGTTTCTCTTCCTGATTTGTTTGTCCCTTGGCCAGATAAATGAATTTTTGGATGCTTCTCCCCTCGGCGCTAGCATGTGATTAAGGAAGGAAATTGTTTTGGACAACGCACAAAACAAATAACGCTCTTGGGGTTGTCCTGGCGTTGTAGGAGGATGTTTTTTGGTTCTTATCGCCTAAGTAGAATCATTTAACTGCTGTCTGTGGTGCGCTATTTTTATTTTTTTGTATCATTTGTTTTCCTTTTTTTTTGGGTCACAATACCGGCATTGTAATTTGTCTCAATGCATTTTTAGAAATATTAGCTTGAACCAGGGACCGTAATGATAACCAGTTTTATCTCAGCGTTCATCCAGACGGACAGACGGACATGGCTAGATCGACTCGGCTAGTGATCCTGATCAAAAATATATATACTTTGTGGGGTCGGACATTTGCCTGTTACATACTTTCCGACGAATCTAGTATACCCTTTTACTCTACGAGTATAACGGGTATAAATACTTATATTTATAGCAATAGTCAAAATAAATAAAAAAATGTTTGACTGAGATGTTTTAAATTTGGCAAGGGCACAAAATATTGTTTTCTTATTTTTTGGTTTCTAATCATGTGTTCTTATAAATAAGCTTACATAAATTATATCTGTTGACATAAAACCACTAATTGCCATTGGATTTGTGGTCTTCTTGGCATTCCGATAAAAATATGTCCTAAAAATTATATGTACAACCTTTTCTCTCGATATGGGGTGGATGAAGCTGTGAGGAAAGCAGACCCAAACCTAGATAATTACATAATCAGGAACGTTAAAAAACGGTCATTGTCAGTCAACCAGGGCAACGGGTGAAGTGACATTTTGCGGTTAAGCAATTTTGTCCTTTTCGGCGAGGGAGTTGACTGCGCCTGGCAACGAACGCATAATTTATAATTGTCAAGGGAGTGTCCACCGAAAGAGCTCGGGGATGGGTCATGCCAGTGCTGATTTATGGAATTTAATAAATTTCAACAGATTTTAATCGCTTGTAATTATACGAGAAGAAGCACTGCAACAACAACAAAGAGCAAAAAAAGATATTGTACAAAGTTCAATTAAAATTAAGAACGAAATCAGCGACAGGTGAAGTCCAGGACCAGTTGGCGCAGGACTCTCTTATTTGATTGGTTTTTCCAGCATTCAATTCAATGTGTGTGTTTCAGTCTGCGCATTTCCAATTCAATTTCCCAGCCAAACATTTCCTTTTATTTTTATTTCATTATGCCGTTCATGTACGTATACACAGTTGTGGTAAAAGTATTAAATAATTATATGATACTTAAACAAATATTGAAAACTCTTGATCTGTGGAGTAGTCCCTAGAAACATAAACTAATTAATTTTATAATTAGCTACATATAAATATTTATTTCCACTTACCTGATACTGATTATTTAGCTTTGTTTGTTGTTTTGTTCTTTTATAACGGAACAGAGTCTTAACTTACAAAATGCTCCATTATTTTTATGGAACTATTTCTTTGACAGCAACTGTAAGCACATATTTTTCCTGGACTCTGAGGTCGCTTCTCGGTATTTGTTATTGTATAGTATTATAGAGCCTCTCATATCCTTACCAGTGGCAGTCGCAGATTGATTTTCCTCTTCACTCCGCCCGTCTGCGATCTGAATTTTTTGTATTTCCTTGGAGACAAACTGGCCCACCCACACGACTCGAGTTTTTATCCAACTTCAAAGGACTTTCGGCCGCTTCTGAGCCTCAAGTGTCCTTGCAGTTTGTCCTGCGACGGCTTATGCGACATTTTTTTCATTTATGTAGCGTTTCTCGGGCTTCGGTTCTCTGATTTCATTTTTTGTTTTCTTCTCCAAAAGAGGATGAGTGGGCCTCAAATTGATGGCCCAAAAACGGTGAAGAATAAGCCCTCAAGAGGTGTGGCAGAGTCGGCACTTTTGCGGCTGCCATACATTTATATTACATTTTGTTGGGGAGGCTGCCAAATTGGTAGTACGATTGGGTGGAATATTTCTTATAGAGAATAAAACTAGAGAAAACGCTAAGTCGATGCCATTGACTATCAAATACCCATTTTTCAGCTAAGGCGGTGCGAGTGAGATGAAGATATTCAAAGCAACTGTTTCCAAGATTGCACACTTTACTTTCTTATAACTTTTTAATAAACAATCCGAGTTGAATAATGCATGTAGGTGGCTATTGATATTAAGAACAAAGATTGTTTAAAATTTTTACAAAATGTTTGAAATGTGGGCGCTAGACAGGTTAGAGCGTGGCACCCAGCTGAAATAAACTTGCGCTGCGCAAGAAGCTCAAGAATCTGCATGCCAAACTGTCTAGCTTTTATAGTTTCCGAGATCGCAGAGTTCTTACGGACGGGCAGACAGACGGACGGACGGACATGGTTATATCGACTCGGCTAGTGATCCTCATCAAGAATATATATACTTTATAAGGTCGGAAACGCTTCCTTCAACCTGTTACATACTTTCCGACGGATTTAGTATACCCTTTCAATACAGTAAACTAAACGCTGTAGTATTGGGTATTGTAATTTTGAATTTATAAAATTTAGTAATACCTTTTGCTATTTATTTATTTTCAGTCATCCCGGTCGTTTCGAAATTGTTATCAAACAGTTGTGTATTGTTCGTAGCGTTGAAAGACAAAAGCAATACAAGTTGCTAGGATTATCCAGTTTATCCAGTAAAATATAACTATGGCGGACGAAAGTGGCATAACTACGAGTATGACCAGATTTGTGGGATGCACACTTCTAATCCTGGCGATCTGCCTGCTGGTTGCCACTCCGCAATGGATGGTGATGTGCCTCTTTGCGAAGGATGCCATGGCATACACGCTAACCTGTTTCTTTCTGTCCTTCGTGGTCCTCGCTTTTATCCATATGATTGAAACGCTTAAATACTCAAGGCCCTGGAACTACATCGCGATCGCCGTTTGCTACGAGCTGCTGACACTTGGTGGTGCCAGTTTTCTAATGGAATGGAATCTAATTTGTACCATTATTGTCTTGGCCGCGGGCCTTCTACTTCTTGTGATCGTGCTGCTCGCCAGTGGCCTTTTAATCTGGAGCGGATTCTATGCGAACCCCTTCAAAATGGCCGTTGTTGGTGTGATGGGCTTCGTGCTGGCATTTTGCATTGAAGTGATGGATGTTCTCATGCACTGGTTCTTTTGGCAGGATGTGGCTATTGGCGTTTTCATAGCCAGTGTAATTGTTATAACCATCTCCCACGTGCTGATCACCTACAACAATTTCGAATTACTGGTCAGAGATGACGCTCTGCTCGTCGCAATCGTGCTGTACATAGCCTATTTACTCTTCTTGGTCGGCGGTCGTATTTCCGTCTTCTACGTCACTGAAAATGCCTATCATTTTGCCACGACGACCACCGAAAGCATAGAAGAAGATTATTCAGATTGATAGGTAACTTTCATACTGATTATTACCTTATAGACAAAAGAAAAGAAATAAATTCGTAGTTAGCTATCTCCTTAGAGTTAGCTATCTCCCCTTTTTGTAGGGTTTGGATAAATTATGAAATTACTATCAGCGACCGAAAATAAGCATTTTTTGTAATTTTTCTTTAAGAAGACTACAGTGATTCATACTTTTACATGTTAAAAATGCCACTATTTTTCCTCTAGGGGTGTATAACTTATCCAATTTGAAGAGATTCCAACATTTTCTTTACTCTTTTCGGCAATGTTTCTAAAAATCAGACAAATTGAAAAAAGAAATACCAAAATCTTAGTAGGTAATTTAATATAAGAGTCACAAATAATGATTATATACGGTCACTGATTATTTTTTTTTTGAGTTTTAAATTCCAGAAAGTAGCGAATATATTATATTAATAAAGTATCAACTTTTATATAAGGTAGATGTACGTTACATCGTAAGTGTGATTCATTATCGGATTAGTGACTGAGGAGCAGCCTCAATCACGTTCCTCTTTCATTGTGCATACGTGACTTGAGAGCCGATCTTAAATCGAAATATGTACATCTGAGATATCTATAGATTTGTTTGCGTTCAAAGTATTTTCCAAGGTTGTCACCATTTACCGAATACATGAATATGCTACATTGAGTATATTGTGAGCTACGAGTCGGCCAACTTTGAAAATTGAAATTTTTTCTGTTTATACCGTAAATACTCAAAAAAATCCACAATTTCAAAGTATGCCAAGTTGTAGCTCATAGCATACTCAATGTAGCCTATTTATTTATTCGGTAAAAATTAAAAAATAGTTAAAAAATAAAACATATCACACAAAAACACCTCTTAACGATCTACTTAATAAATACACTTCCTAAGTTGTTCTCATTCGGGACGCCGCGATACAATATGCCTTTGTAGGCAATTGTCTTTACGATTTTGATGAAGCGTGCCGAATGAGAAAAATTCATAATATGGCAAAGCGACAAACATACTTTTTGCTCTTCGTTACTGTTCACTGCTATATTACTAAAATTACCTAAGGGCAAAACGAGTTATAATATAAGAGAGATACCAACTAAGACTGTTCTTTAAAAATTAAAAAACAGTATTTTAAAAAATTGTATAGCTTATTTTTTTAAAGGTTTAGGTGTTTAACTCTACTAGGAACTACCAACGTACTTCTTGGAGCATTTTCAAAATATTTTTTAAACTAGTGTTATTGATCTCAAATTAGTTTACAATACCACTAAGTTTAACGTTAAAATTGTGCGAAATCTTTACAGCTGGTATGCTTATTCTTTAAAATTTTGCAGCACTATAAGGAAATTATAAAATACGGCAATAAAACATCTGTCTAAAATTTACAAATGTATTGCAATATGTGTTTTTGCTAACTATTGTTTGTTTACTAAAACGATAGATAAGTAACAACAGTGGGCCATAAGTTAAACAGCCCCTTTGTCCAAAAACGTATGCAAGGTCAAGTCTTTTATCAAGAGACTGCCGCTTCTGTTGCATCAAAAGGAATTTCCCTAATAAAATTCGGTAACACACCAGAAACCGAATTCATTTCATTCAACACTGTCAAAGGCCAGATAATAAAGATATTGGTCCCTAATTACAATCCACACTGATAACCCAGAATCAATCAGAAACCACATTAAATTGTTGAACATGAAACAGATTTTCGTGAAATATAGAAAGTTATGGTCACTTCGGTCTGCCATAAATTAAACTAGAAAAGTAATTGGCAATTCGAACAGCCGAGTAAATTGCGGAGTGGGACCGGGCGTTGGGATGAACCAGAAAAGAGGGGGCGATGTAGAGGAAGAGATGCTTGCAATTGAAATTGTCGTCATTTCTGTTGTTATTGCTCGGTTTTTCTGGCTCGCAGCGGATGCAATTCCTACAAAATGATAATTTATGATAATGATGCTTCCGTTATGGGGAGCACAAAACTGGACACAGGACATTGGATTGTGTGTGCCGTGCTGCATATAAAAATCGTCACTGAGATATGGCGAAAAATTTGCCCGTTTCATTCATTTTACGGGTCGGGCCTCGCATATTTATTGATAATTTCCGTGAATTTTGCAGCAGTCAAGCAAAGCGGAAGTTATGCCATTTGCTGCATGCCCGCCTCCAAAAAGGACAATAAATAGTGCTGTCCCGGCGAAGGGCGTGCGCCCGAAGTGGGCGTGCCAGTGGGTTAGAGTGACTATGGTCGCCCAAAATCAAAGCGCCTATCGATTGCGTTGATTTGCCTTGTTTATTGTCTCAGTTAAGGCGGTGTACGTGTATCGACCCCCTCCCCCTCCCCAATCGAACCCCCACTCCACCCTTCCGATTGTTTCGACTGCCCCTGGGTATTTATGGGTTACGCTCGAGCTACAATAGCAATAACAATGAGTCCAAAGTGGGCTAGTCCATTGTCTGCGATTATCAATAAACATTAGCCAAACAATAGGATGCTCAGTGTCAGTGGTCCCCCATTTCGGTGAGCCTTCTAATGACCTTGAAAATTAGTTCCTGCATCAATCTCTCTCACCCATTTCTCACTTGCCCCGCACCCGGCATTTTTAATAATAGGTTCATAATTATTGTTTATTATTTATCGCCGATTGCATTTTAATTGTTCACAGTATGACAAAAATTCCATTTTAATTTGCAATTACAAACATATGTATGGCTGGTCGGTCAGAAGCACTGACAATATGGTCGGAATCAACTTATGGCTGATGCACGGCATCCGCTTTTGGCCAACGGCAGGAAAATCCATTAAGGCCATATAATATTCAGTGGACCAATATAATAAGGATATTAAATTTTCTCACTGGGGGGATTAAACTCCCTCGCCGTCGTGTAAAAAGTAAAAGCCAATTTCCTTGTAGATTTTATTTCAGTGTAAATTGAAATTTTATACATCAATCTCTGTGGACGGCAGTCCACGTAGTGACGAACGCACAATTGAAAATCTGCTACGATAGTCCGATCAAAGCCAGTAATACACCGATCGAAAGTTGTTGTGATTTTCTTTTATTTTCGGTACTAAGCCCTTTAATAAGTCGATTGATTCAGGAGAAATTTAGATGGAAGTATAGAAGTTCAATTTTAAAGATTTAAGCTAGGGAAACCGGAGAAGCGAAATGTACCTATTATTTTATATTCTTTAAAGCTTCATACAAAATCGTACAGCTAATTGCCTACACAGGCATATTGTATTGCGGCTTGCCGAATGTGAAAATTTTAAAAAGTGTGTTTATTTAGCAAATCGTATAATACATTTTCATCACAAAAGTTGATATCAAAACTTTTATATGTTAATCCTTAGAAAAAGACGGAAAATATGAAGAAATTTAAAAAACACCTTGCTTTCTGAAATAAATTATTTTTAATTATAATTTATTTTGTAAGTTAATTATTACATACAAATATATTTTATAAAGTTTATAAAGTTAAAGGGTTCTGCAAACCAAAAAACGTATGTCAGCACCGGAATTCCTCTTAATTCGCCGGTACCAAAAGGCCAGCATCATTTATTTCAATCATTTATCAAAATACTCAGGCCAAAAAGAGAAACTGAAAAAAATCGAATTTCAGGCTTTCAACACGACCGCCTAATGAGCCAAACTCTTGTTGTTGTTCCGAGAAACCCAATGAGTCAAAATGTATCGTGGAGGATGGCGGCCAGACAAGTTGACAGGCCCAACCTCAAAGTACGAGAGTGAGGGTGACAGGAAGGGGGCAATGCGGCCAAGTTAAGTGCGCAGATTCATTAATTTACATTAAAATGTAATTAGCGGTCAAATAAGTGGCAGGAAAAATACTCAAACCACAAAAAAGGCGAACTGCTACAAACAAAGCGAGAAAGATAAAAAAACAATTGAAATGAAATTTAAAATTATTTAATTTATTGCCTTACTTAATAAATAGTACAGCATTAGTGGCCCAAATAAAAAATAGTACTCTACTTATAATTGCGGTCTGGCATTTAGAAAAGTACATTTTAGTCTGGATTTTTGAGATCTCATTAGAGAATGTTTTAGTTTACCAAAAAGTCTGATGCATACTGCAAACAAAGCCTATTCTCTACAAATACAAAACAATTATAATTCACCAGAGCAAGAAGAGTAATTTTAAAAGTGTATATGAAAACTCCGAGTGCTCTTTTGAAACTACAATTATGGAAACCTAAACCTAAACAAAACAGTTTAATCAATCAAATCCAACAAATTATTATATTTGTCTCAGAGCTTGGTATTCGAATCGAAAAGCCATTTAATATTTTACCTATAGGTATTATTATATATATATTGTTATATTAATAAATTGCTTTTAAAGCAAGGATAATAATTATTAATAATACTGGATATGGGCATTTCATTTTTTTCATCATCATTAAATGAAGTTAATAAACTAAATATAACTTTTGAGAAAAATATGTTCCTCTCATAATGATTTAATATTTGCAAGGGTGCTGCAAAGAAAATTTCGCCCTTGTTAACAATTTCCTCTAAGAAAATGGTTGCCTTGTTGTAGGTGCGGCCACCCTCGGATAAGTATGAACAAGGCATTATTCTTTTCCTCTTATTTTTTCTAGATTGTTAACAAATTTTATGCATTTCTGAACTTTTGGAGGCGAGTTAACGAGTCCCGTGCCCGCGAATTCAACTTGCTTATTATTATTTGCGGCGATTCTTTGGCTTGGAATTCTCCTTGGGGAACGCAGGTTGATGGAGGGAGGCGGGAAGTGTGGCCTGCATTGTGGTTATCATACTTTAACAAGTTTTCAAAGAGCATGAAATTTCCTTTGGTCGAGTTCCCCGGTCTAGGCTAAAATGCAACTTGGCTGCAAAAATGCAGAATGAAGAATGCAAAATGCTGAAATTGCTGCGTGCAGCAAAACTTTTTATCGTAGCGGCCTGGAAAAAATCTCATGCAAAATATGGCATTAAAAACGACCCGCCAAATGGGAAGAATTGTGATCGGGAAGCTGCTTCTCAGCACTACAGGTGCATTGTCCAAATGCGGTCGCATTTTGTTAATTTCTCAGACCTGGCGAAAGGACCAAAGGAAAGCCAAGAAACCCATTTGTTGTGGGTGCTGGTGCCGGCATAGAAAACGAAAATGAATTCATAATTAGATGACACCATCCGTGCGTAAATAATAATTTTTGCCAGTTTTTCCTTGTGCTAGCAAGCATACTCGCTCCCTCTGCTAGTTAGTTAAGACGCGCGAATGAGTTTTCTTGAGTTTTCCACTGCTTTTCCATTGTCAGCGAAAAATTCAGCTCCTGCCGAAGTTTTATATTTAGCCAGCCGCCGGCTCAGCGGGTTGAGGTTGAGCAAGTTTTCATCCAATCGCTGCAAATACCCTGGGCCATAGTCTTTTGCTTGGATATATCCGAACAGATTAAGACAAACGATTATTTAGAAATATCTTATTTAATTCGGAACTGAAAAGCATTTTCCTTTAATTGTAAGCGTTTAGATACATTAGAAAAAGCTTTTAAAACTAAAGAAAGTATTCAGTACACTCTACTTTTCTTTTGTAAAATCACGTTATAATTTAGAATTTACTAGATGCGTTAAAGTCTTCAATTATAAAGTATGAGACAACTACATGTTGCTTCATTGTTCTTCGTTTAAATAAAAAAATTTAACATGGTAATTTGGTACATTTTACCAAAAAAATGCAATTGATTGTATTAAATACATCAAAAGATAGAGGTCAAAGAACTTTCAAAAAAAAAAAATCTCAAAAAACTCAGTAATAGCGATTATTTCTGATCAAGATTTCGGTTTTGGAGTCTTAATTTGGTTTTCTCATCTGAAATTCAGACGTAGCAGTAGTTCGTAGTACGCCAGCGGTCGGAATATTCTGCTTTTGGCCAAGTTAGCTCGGCATTGCTATCTACTCGACGGCATCTTCTTCGCTCCTAGTTTGGCTGCTCATCTCATCTCTCCTTGGTGCCCAGCTCCATTTTGCTCCGTTCTGTTCCGTTTGTTTCTTTATCGCGCATTTGCCAAGTGGCAAAGTTTTCTCGTTATAAGTTTTGTAGCCTTTGTGTGTCTCTCGCGCAGCTCGAAGCTTTTTGCCTTTCGCCGAGCCGAACGCGATTCGAGGAAACTTTCGATATTCCTTGAAAAGTTTATGGCCCAGCGTCGAACCAGTCGCGAATGGCCAAAAAAATCTCTGAGCAAGGGAGGAGGGATTTTCCCTGACTTACCAACCCAATCGAGAGTTGGCAAACAAAAAATTATATTATTTTATTGTTGTTTGGCTGGCGCATAACTTTAAGCCAAACACTTCGCTCACTGTGGGACTCGCATTATCCCAACGAAAGTTTTTTGAATCGAGGAAATGGAAGTCTTCGGTGCGTCCATAACTTTTGGCTCCATTTGCCACCGTATTTTGCCAAAGTCAGAACCAGACTCCAGGACAGATAAGGCAAACTATTTCCATATTCATATGCATCTGGCAAGTGCACTTTAAATTCTTGCAAATGAGCAGCTCGGCTCAATGCAGTTGAGCAAAGTTCCCCTTTCGTGTTTTGATTGCCAAAAGTTGGTAGTTGCCATAAATAAAAAAAATTAATTCATATGAGTTATTAAAATTACGCAGGCTTAACCAGTGCTATCATTTTGTCCTTTTCAGAACAGATCTGCCCTATTTTAAACTGCCTCGGTCGAAAAAAATTAAGACATCCCCTGTCTGGAAATCTGTCCTTTTTTGCCTTTCGAACTGAATTAATTTTTTTTTTAAGTCGAACTTATTTATTGATGGCCGCATTAAATAGACTTTTGGGTACCATTCGATAGTTCTGAATATCGATCGGTGTATGTATAGTCACTAGGGCGGTCGAAAAAATAAAATCTTGTTCTCACCCCTTCACAATGTTAATTTAAATGTTCAAAAATGTGTTAAAATCCAAAAATTTTTTGGTTGAGTTTTAGACTTTGCGAAACGCACTCAAAGTTTCTTTAAAAATAACTCATACTACATGTATACCAGAAACGTTCTCAAATACTGTGTTTATGCTATGCCTATTTCATAAAATCAATTCATCGTGTGTGCATAAACACCTTTTCATGAATTCGATAACACACGAAAGTTGACTATGAATTCAGTCCCAATGCGCGAAATGTTGAGGCACAGCGTACTTCACATCCTACTTCTCTATTACTGTGTTTATGCGATGCCGAATTCACGCTTTCATTTCGCGATTTCAGCCGATTCGTGTGTGCATAAACGCCATTTCGTGAATTCGGCAACACACGAAAGTTGACTATGAATTCAACCTGAAAGCGTGAAATGGTCACAATTAAACTCCGGTAACTCTGTATAATTATCGGAGCTGCCAGATCGATATAAATACATAAATACACCTTACTTTTAACAAATTATTTTTTAATTCAGTGCCAATGGAAACTAGTTTTTATCTTTTATTTTGATGGTAGAAAAAGTGTTATACTGGCTTGCACACACTTTATCTTTAATATTAGCAAGATTTTTTCATGCGAATCGAAAAAAATTTTCGGTTTAAATATCGCTCACACCTTTTTCCACCGGTCCGGCATCTCTGTCAGCTGAGATTGGTAAAATGCATGAATTCGGCCGCGTCGCATAAACAGGAGCAAATTTTATTTCACGCTTTCAAGAAATCATGAAACCCTTAGCATAAACATAGTATATAGAGCTCTTTTTCATGAAATAAATTCATGAAATGGGCAAATTCGTGTGTGCATAAACACCTTTTCATGAATTCGATAACATACGAAAGTTGACTATGAATCCAGCCCCAATGCACGAAATGTTGAGGCACAGCCTACTTCACAGCCTACTACTCTATAGAGCTCTATATCAAATTCGAAAAATTTGACAGCTTTACTAATATCATTTCATGAATTTGTCTGTGTTGTATAAACAGGGGTTATTATAATTTCATGTGTTGGGGAATGCATGAAATTCATAGCATAAACATAGTATATATCAAATTCAAAAAATTTGACAGCTTTACTAATATCATTTCATGAATTTGTCTGTGTTTTATAAATAGGGGCTATTATAATTTCATATATTGGAGAATGCATGAAATTCATAGCATAAACATAGTAAAAGTTTCTTTACAAATTACTGATACAACATGTATACCAGTCATAACTTTTTCCAAAAAGATCGGTTTCCCCTACCCAACTTTGTCGACTCTCGTCGCTCAATCAATATGAATACAAAATTGACGAAAAGTACCGAAATGTTTTTGGAAAGAAAACTTAAGTCAGAACTAGACAACGGACTTTCCAGTCAGGGCCGCCTATATGAAATTAATATATTTGATCAACCTCAACAGGGCTTATGAGTTCTAAACTTTGAAACCAATTCGCTGACCCTTGGTCACACAACTTTTTTACCCATTACTATTTTTTTCAACGTTTAAGATGTGTAAAGAAAATTATAATCAAAAGTATAAGGGATAGTTTTTAAATAAATCAGAAATTATATATTTAAGAGTCCAGAAAAGCTTAAAAAATGTGTAATACTCTAACATAATGAAACATTAAATTTACCAATAATTAACTTTTGTCAGTTTTTTTGTCGGTTTCTAAAAATATTTGTCTGTTTTTTTTGTCGCTTTAATTTGGTGGATCTGTCCGGTTTTTTAAGCTGAGTGATGGCAGCACTGGGCCTAACTCTAGTGTGGTATGCTGTAACAGTAAATTAAATTAATTTAAAGGAAGAATATATGTAAGTCGAAACGAGCCGGAAACGAGTCGAAATATATCCTATGGCTTCCATAGGAATGATCGGAAAATAATGAAAAAGAGGATTACAAAATGATAGCTTCCGTGTTTTCTGACATATCATCTTCTTCTCTTAGGAATAATATTTCAGAAAACCAAATTAAAATAAAAAAATAAACGGACGACCATATCATAGAAACGATCGAGTAGTTAATGGGAAAATAATAAAAGCTTGGCTATTCCGTCTGTTAGTCAGTCCGTCCTCGGAAACTATAAAGGCGAGTTGAGACTAGGCATACAGAGTCGGGAGATTCCTGCGCAGCGCAAACTTATTTCAGCAGGGCGCCACGCCCACCCTAACGCCCACAAGCCGCCCACAACTATGGCGCCTAAAGTTTGAATGATAGAATAACAATTTTAACCAATACCTATCGGTTGACCCAAACACCCACAAAAAACATATTCAATTTATATGTGTTTCAGTAGTGCCAGAGCAAAGATTTGCGGGAAACCAAGTCAGATGATAAATATATACAAGTATTAATAAGATCTTAAGCAGAAGTTATTTTTTTTTTGCTCTTTATATTTACAACAGTACCTTGTAGGGTACCGTGTAGGGTTGGAAGATTTTATTTTTTTCGGTATTTTTGACATTATATCGCTATTTCTATTTTTCCTACAGCCGATAGCTAAAAAAGCAATTAAATTGATTTTATGTGATATTGAAATTTAACAACTTAACGTATTCAACTCCGAGTTAAAGAAGTAATTTTTTAGTGTATAGGTATAATTTTAGCCCATTATTGTACGTTTTCAACCTTTTTTGAAGAAAACATAAATTTTCACATCTACTTAGAGTTTTGGTCTACATTTATTAGTTCGTCACCTTACCCTACAACTTTTAAAAGTCAAAAAATATTCGTTAACGCCAAGAACTGTGGTATTTCACTCCGTTGAAATTTTACCATCGAACTTTTACAGGAATATGTTCAACAGATGTCAGCAAATTTCAGCTTTTAAGCTTTTGAAAAATATTAAGTTTTGGATGTGTTTGTCACTATAAGCTATTTGTATTTTTCTTTCCTTATGTTTTCACCCAAATAAACTTATTACCAATTTGATTTACCTAATTTAGATTAAGTTAATGTGAAATTTAAATTTCTGAAAAACAATGGCATGGTTGCGGAAGGAAGTGCTTTTCGCTCTTTGCATTTTCTCTTTTCCAATGACCTGCAATGCCTTCACTAACATACAGTAAGAGGACCGAAAAAATCCGTGCACGCAAAATTGTCGGATATAAACTATACATCGCTGTAAATGTCTACGGAATGTAAATCTGAAATCCCAATTCTCTATCTTTGATAGTTTCCGAGATATCCGCGTTCATATTTACGACTTTTTGAAGTTTGTGGGCGGCTTGTGGGCGTTAAGGTGGGCGTGGCAATCGATAGGTTTTGATGAGACCAATACATTTCAGTTCAAATTTTTACTCTGGCATTAAAACTGAACGGCCTTTGGCCGTTCGAGTGGGCGTGGCATCCGAGATCTCAGCGTTCATCCGGACGGATGAACTGAGAAATTTCTAGCGCTCAAAATGAGAAACAAGTTCTTGATAGTGAACTTATAAATTCTTAAATGAAGAACTTTTGCACTTAAACCCGCTCCACCCATTCCCAGAAAAAAGGTAAAATATTATTTTTCATTATATTTTGTAATACAGTTATATATATACAAACATATTATTTTTTATTTAAGTTTATGTTCCATGTTATGGGTTATGATATTATTCCCTTAGCTGTCTAGTCTAGCGAAAAGCAAAGAGGCTGAAAAGAAAACGTTATTGTTAGCAAATATTGTAAATATATATGCATATATAAATATGAAACAATAAAATTAGAATGTTATTAAATGTACATTTAAAATGCATGTATGTATGTACATATGTACATTATACATAAAAAACTAACAAAACTAGACACGTGCTTCACGCCACTTACATCCACACATATGTACATAAATATTGATGTACACGCTTTTGCAATATTTTTGCAGTGTTTGTTTATTGTATCATTATTTATACATTATAAATACAGTTAAAATTAAAGAACTTACCCTCGAGGTACTGAAGGGTGGCACGAATGTCCAGTTCACTACAAAAGTTTTTTAACTTTGTGTTACGCGCACGTCTTCACTTTGCTAAATCACACGGCAAATGACAGTCACACAAATGCGGCGCGTACCACTTTACACACCCATTAGTGAGAAAGAGACAACCATATACGCAACGAACTAAAGGCCGCTCATCTCTCGTCTCGTTCGCAGAACGGAACTCTCTAGAACCAATTATGAGAATTATCAACTCATTTTTGAGTCTATCGATTACTCATAATGAGAATATTAATTCTCAAGTTTGAAATTGAAGAACACATTTGCTCAAACTTAGAATTTTGTGATCAATTCAAGTTATTTTTCTGAAAATGAGTGCAACTTTTCTCAACATGAGCTTTTTCCACAAATTTTGTACTTTAATTGAGTACATCCTCAAAATGAGAATACAAATTCTCAATTTCAGAACGTCATAATTTTCTCTGTGTATTAATTGACTTTTCTTCAATTCGACACTAAGAAATTCGATAGGTTAAGAAGAAATTGCGAAAAAAAATACAAAAAGTTAAATTTTGAGATTTTAAAATATCATGTCATTGGAAACCTAAACACTTTAATTAAACAAATTTATATACTAAAATCCCTGGAAAATTAAAAATAAATTACATTCTTGTGTAGATATTTTTCGGGATTTTTAAAAAACTGACGATTTGAAATACCCTTAGAGCTTGTAAGCATTGAATGAAAAATAAGACAAATTTAGAAAGCGTATTTATGTAGTAGATCGTATGCTACATTTTCGTCGGTGAAGATGATGTCAGACCTTTGGTATGATCAAGGTGCGATCGTCACTAGTATTTTACCTAGTTAGGAGGTGTTTTTTTTTGAGTGAAGCCAGCGTGTATGTGTACTGAAATCTTTTTTTTTAGTTTTTACCTTTTATTTTGCATACTTTGCGACAAAATTGTATACCAAGGCTGCGATATTTAATAATTGGGACTGTTCAGGCTTCGTTTTGAGTTTGAGAATTAAACGACAATAAAGTTCCTCCTAAAAAATATATCCATAAAACCAGATTTGAGCACACAAAATAGCACACAAAAATTGATTGTCCATAATTTTTAAATTGCTTAGACAAATCAAGTTAAGGCAGTGTAAACAGGATTACAAAATATCCTTTCACCAGACAGGTAGCATGTGATTCAAAAGCTAGGCGCGTAATTAATAGCTCCATTACCTCTGATCTATCGTGTTTTTTAAAAATTCTTCGCATACCATTAACTACCTTACTTTTCTTTCAATATTCAGAAAAATAGGTATTGTTCAAGCAATTGAATGTATGACTGTTACTTTAAAATAACTTTTCATATATGAAAACAGGTTGATACAGCCACTGCAGTCAAAACTAAGACCAATGCCAAAGAGTATGTAGATCTATACTCTTTGCTTATAGTCATCTTTTCGAAAAAAAAACTTATTTCCGGACTGGGGATGTTACAATTTTTTGGAGCGGTTTGTCGAACTAAAGAATCTATCGTGCTCAAACTTAGGACAACCTTTTTTTCTGAGGTTAAACTGGCACAATAATAGGTATATATTTGTAGAATTTTGCTGCTACGGGGATCACTGCAATCTGAAAATTAGCCGATGGTGTTCGCACCTCATGATTAGCTGAGCATTTCCAGCTCTTTAGTAGTTACACCCACTAAAGAATCTATCGTGCTCAAACTTAGGACAACCTTTTTTCTGAGGTTAAACTGGCACAATAATATGTATATATTTGTAGAATTTTGCTGCTACGGGGATCACTGCAATCTGAAAATTAGCCGATGGTGCTCGCACCTCATGATTAGCTGAGCATTTCCAGCTCTTTAGTAGTTACACCCACTAAAGAATCTATCGTGCTCAAACTTAGGACAACCTTTTTTCTGAGGTAAAACTGGCACAACAATATGTATATATTTGTAGAATTTTGCTGCTACGGGGATCACTGCAATCTGAAAATTAGCCGATGGTGTTCCCACCTCACGATTACCTGAGCCTTTCCAGCTCTTTAAACATTACACCCACTCAGCTAATTTTGCAACACATTTTGATAAGCTGGCAGCATCTTTCTTTCCCCATTTTGTTTCCGTATTAAAAATATTGTTTGCCCCGCCTTACGTATGTGAATGCACGTTCTATACTGCCATTATGAAAATGCGACGCCCGTTTTATGATTATCCTCACATGTGTGAAATTGCATGTAGGTGCGAGAACATTGACGTTTATTTGGGGGTGGGGAAAACTGGAGGTGGGCGAGTGATGCATTAGAGACATGATAATTAAACGCGGCATGTGTTCATCATCATCGCCACGAGCGGCATCATTATCATCAACATTTTTTCGCGATTATAATAAGCCATTTGTGTTGCTGCTGGTTTTTTTGCATGCCGTTGTTACCGTTTTCCTCGCGCCAATTAGGGAAATTGTGTGCTATTTCCAATTTGAAATTTTCAGCTCCTCCCGTCATTCTGGTTGGCTCCTGCCGTCTGGCTTAAGTGCCTGGGAAGGAGGCAACCAACCAGGATGCGAATTTATCCGAAAGGATAATGACAATGAGCGACTATCCCTCTAAATACTCTTTACTTGATATTTGATTCATGTATTATGAATATGAAAACTATAGTTCATAAATCAGCAGGTTTTAAAATAATAAACCATCAATTGCGTGCAGCAAGGACCAAAAAGAGTCTGTTTTTATATATACCCTACGTAAAGGGCAAGAACGGCAAAAAGCAAAGGAAAATTTGCGATTTATTTGACGCTAAGCTTTCGCGTTGTGTTTTCTTTGTGTGCGTGTGCTTGCCAGCGTATTGTCCATTAGCCAAAATGGAGCAGACTATTTTTGATTTAATGAGCCTTGGTCTAAAGGATTTTAATGCTTCCCCAACTGTAATTAAACACTCACCGCAAAAAAAAGGAATCAATTTTTCCGAGTTATCTCAAGTTTTCTTTTGTTATATGTACGCAAGGAGGATGGTGCAGGTACAGAGAAGTTTTACTTGAAGGATCTGCTGCAAAAAAAATTTGAGGGGGTTTTAACTCCAGGAAAATATTAAATCTTCAAGTCACCAGTAAAACCCAAAATACCTAACACGAATCAAAGTCCCAGTCCGACGTCAGGGGTGCAACTGAAAGTGCGGCCGAAAAAAGGCAAGTGAAATAAAATAAACAAACAAATGCCTCATTACATGCGAAATTAAATTTAAATGTTCGCTTAATGCGATTCCAGAGTTGCCTGTGGTGCTTCGGAGTCCGTTGTCCGGACCACCGTTCTCTGAATGAGCTGGAAGGGCGGAAAAGGTATACGGAACTAAACAAACCCAAGCACCAGGGCCATCAAATTTAATTTAATTTTGAAGCCCTGGGCTAACCAAGGATGATGACGACGATGACGATGGTGAAGGGTCACCGACGCATGCTTAGAAAAATATTTCTGGTATTTTCCTCGTCCATTTCCCCCCATTTTGGTTGTTGCTCTCCTCATTTTTCCTTGCTGTGTTTGGGTTCTTTACTGAGTGGAGAAATTAGAATTTTTGCGTGTGTCTGCGGTCGCCGCATTTGGACGCCGACGGATGCCGATGCCGCCACCGCCCCAGGCCGCATTTCCTGACGCCCCGTCCCCCGTATGGCACCCAGAATTTAATATATTTATACAGGGTGGGCCCGGTGAGCAGGTTATACTCGAATTGCCCAGCGATACCAATCTATGTACTTTATATGATGCGAATTAAGTTTACTTATGAATCACATATACAAAATTTCAATTTCTACACGATCCATTTCTGAAACTATTAGAAACTATAGGACATAGAGAAGACTATAAAAAGAATAATTATTTTTCAGGTAATATCGTTCATTACATATGTGTGAATGCCAATAACATCTTACATAGGGAACTTTAAAAATCGATTAACGCTTAGTTGGATTTGCGTCAATGTAAATTCTACACCAATTCAGCGCTAAGTGATTCAGGGGAATCTTTTAATGATAATACATTATTTTTTAATATCAAATATGTTCGTAAAAACTGTGTATTTCATTCACGATTAATTGTAAATGCTATATGTGAATCAGTGGCGTATCCAGAATTTTGTTGTGGGTGGTATAAAAATAAAATTTATTGAGTAGAAATCAACAAATTTGGAATAAAACACATATGGGGAGGGGTCCTCCCGTGGATTCGCCCATGATGTGAATTGAAAATCACTTGCCAAAGTAATAAAAAGACTAGAAGGCCAATTGTCAGTTCCAATGGGTAGCCACTTGTCGAGTTGTCCTTGTATTTCGACTAAATAAGGCCAGAATCTGGCAGAGACAAAGTCATAATAATTTCAATATTTTTGTTGTCGTTGATGTGCCTGTCAGCGGCAAACTGTCAACACAGGGCGTTTATTTGACAGCCGCTGGGGATTAGAGGGGTATGCAAGGCAAGGAGACTGATGGGGCGGATGGTCGGTGGTTTTGGGTGGCACGCTCAATTAAAATATATAATTTTGCTAGCCACGACGGAAATAAAAAAGAGAAACAGCGGGAGCCGGGAAGATCCTTGTTGGGATCTGCATCCCATTGCATTCACATGGCCATAAATTAAAAACTTAATAACGAGCGGCACACAGGATCCGAGCCGAAACCAGGACATGCCCAATACGTGTGTCCTGCTCCTGGCGACGTCCGCAGTTACGTCACCAATGCCCTCTCCTCTCCCCCTTCCCTCCGTCGGACGATGGGATGCGGCTGCGGTAGCAATAAATCGCTAACAGCAAATAAATCAACGCGCATAAATTCCAATGTTCGGCGAGGATGCCTCCCCGACTTTATTTACGACATTGCGACAAAGACAGTTACGGCAAAATGCTGCCCCTGCCCTCGGGGCCTCTGTACAGCCACGCCCATGCCCAGACTGCGCCCCTGACCGCGCAGCTGCCCCCTTTGCAATGAGGGGTACGAGGTCAAGCCAATAGGCTAGATGTGCCGTGTCTTATTGCCTGCCCACACGAGAGACAAACTTTTCAAGATGTCAGCTATATCGTTTGCGGATTTCAAAAATATGTATTTTTATTCCCTTGCGGAGGACATTACAGCAAAAGTTTTCTTTCTATTGTAGGTAGTAGTCGTACATACATAGATCGGGACGGACCGATACAGACAACTATATCTTATAGCTCCCATAGAAAGGATCGGAAAGTAGCTATAGCTTCGTTGTTGTTCATAATACTCTCATGATACTCTCTCTTTTTAAAATTTCAGAGTGACGATTTATTTGTATACCCTTTATCTCTAGGAACTAGAGACCACGATATCAGATTTATATCCTAAGCTTCGATCGCAGCGCAAGTTCGTTACGGTCACTCTAACGCCACAATCCGCCCTCAAACCTCAAATGTCGTCGTGAACGCTGATATATCGGGAACTGTAAAGTCTTGAATGATCAGGATCACTAGCCCAGTCGATCTAGCCATGTCCGTCTGTCCGTATGAACGCTGAGATCTCGGAAACCATATGAGCTAGGCTATTGGGATTTGGCATGCAGATTCCTGAACTTCTTGCGCAAGTTTGTTTCGGCAGTGTGCCACGCCCACTGTAACGCCCACAAACTGCCCAAGACTGTGGCTCCTACAGTTTTGATGCTAGAATAAAAATTTTAGCTGAAATGTATTGTTTTCATCAATACCTATCGATTGAACCAAAAAAGTTTGCCACGCCCACACACCTCCCACAAACTTCATAAATTCGTCCATATGAACGCGGATATCTCGGAACCTATAAAAGACATAGCATTTGGATTTCAGATTTGGATTCCGTAGCCTTGTACGCAGCGCAAGTTTGTTTCGCGAATATGCCACGCCCACTCTAACGCCCACAAATCGACCTAATCTGTCGCGTTCACAATTTTGATTTTCAATTCATCAAAAATTTTAACTGAAATGTATTAGTCTTGTCAATACCTATCGATTGATCCAAAAAAAATTTTGCCACACATAACTCCCTACGCAAGAGGATAATACATACTGAAAGCAACCCAATCATCATCTTGAATGTGGTTTTAATCTCGGACATCCATGATAATAAGTCCGATTTTCATAAAAGTTTCAGCCGTTAGCGAATAAACCCTAGTTAGTTGGTTGACCCTACGAGAGGAAAAATATCCTAACAATTTTCTTGACCAAATACTGTCGACCAAAGGCGAATTCGTATTCTGCGAGTAATAAAGCCGATAAACATGAAAAAGGTTGACCTCAGTGTCGTGGCAATATGTCCTGGAAAAATGTCATCCAGCGCTGTACGTGGTTAACCAAAGAGGAGCCGCTTGCCAAGGGTTAAAAGGGTTAACCCAGGGCAAAAACAAAAAGGAGCGTTGAAAAAAGCCAACGAAAATGGTAGTTGGCAGGGTCGAGTATATTTGGCGTATTTAAACAAAAGGATGCCGTGTGCTAGGCAAATAGACAAAGGACATGCCCGGACACATGCGAGGCGCCAAATCAAGCCTTGATTTATGGCCAACCAGCCAAAGGATTGCCAAGGAGCAGGAACAGGAACTCACACACGAAACCGGAGAAAAAGTGCACAAAACTAGCATTAGCACCCTTGTAAATGTGTAAAACCGCCAGGAAAACACTCTTGCACACAGACAGACGGGTCCACCAACAAATCATAGAAATCCGAAAATCATAGAAAAAAGGAATCCCATCCTGAACGGAACGAAATCCAGCATCTATTAGTTGCGCCACTCGGGCCATCCTGCCCGAATAACCTCTGGTGATAATTTATTTATTTCGGATTATTTATTGCACATACATCATAATTTTCGAGACTCGCTGGTAAATATATTTTGTTCCGTAAGCAGGCCCTGCCCCGTCTCCGAAGATGCAAGACTTATAACTTTCAACAATGAAAGATGCGCAATAAATTAAAAATTCCAAACTTAAAAACGCAACAATAAATACACGGTTCTCATGGAGAGGGAGAACGAACGAGGACTCCGGGCAATCGCCAGGAACAGGACATGCAGTTGATTTATTTCTCCTCTATGGAAAATCAGAGAGCGAGCGGGAAAAGGAGCGGAATTTCTCACCCCGCACTTCTCAACTCGGGAGACGTCTCAAAGAAGCGGAAGTATTTATTTCATAATCGTTATGATGTAATGAAGAAAACGTCAACGTTTTCGAAAGATTGGACAAGACTGCAGTTATTGGTCATGTGTACTTTCAGCATTAAATATTTTGTGTAGTATAGACTGCATTTATTTGGGAGTTTTTTTTTGTATATTGTCGGACTGATATTACACTCAAAGCGTTTCTCTCCTCCGGAGTTGCATAGTTTTTTTTAAATAATTAATGTGTAGCTTATTGATCTATATTGTAATAAATTTAAAATTGATTATTTAAAACTTTTTAATTTGATTTACTATACAGAATCAAATTTTTTATTGACAGATTCAAGCCTATATACCTGGTAATCAATTTTTCTGCACAACGTGTGAATGATTCAAGGAACTGCGCAAAAAGGAAAAGGGCGAGTACGAATAAACCGAAACACATCCTCGACATCAAAATACGTGGCGCATATTAAATTCTTATAAAATCGGCGCTCACTAAGGGGTGCTTGTCCTAGGAGGGCCTGCGGGGGAAGGGCCCGAGTTGGGTTATAGATAGACTAGGGCGCTATTGTTAAAAGTTTGAAGCATTTTATGAAACTCTCTACCGCTCCCTCTACCTCCAAGAATGTGAAGACCCGCTGCGATATTAAAAACTTGTTGCTAATAAAAAGATTTGGATACGGCTGTCGATGTCGCACTTTCATAATGCCTTTGATGATCATCGCGAGCTGCAGTGGCAGTTGAGGCTGTTGATGATGACATCAATGACATTTGTTGCGGTTCAATAAATTCGCAAGCGCTTGGAAACATACTCGGATATTCAGCATGTGTGCGCCGTTTTATAGACCCTAAGTAGGCTTGAGCCTCACTGCGCATTTAATTGTCGTAAGGAGGAGGGTATAATATGGACCGAGCCGAGTTTAGCACCGTAGTGCCAATTCTCGAAACGGGTGTTGTTTAGCTGTCGGATAATCCGATGCATGTTTCCGTTGATTAAAATGACATACATAGGGACACGCAGCCACCAACTTGCCCACAATTTACCGCCTGGGGCCGTAGGTCCAATGGATTTTCCGGGGGCGAATGGTCGATTGTCTATAAGCCGACTGCAGTTCCATGTATTTGAAGTGCCAAAAAGCGCACTTTGGGTCGTTCTTTTTTTGCCGCTGTTGTTCTCGTATTATTGAGTTGTCGAGTGAGCGCTTTGGCGAGAGGATTTATGCTCGATGACGATATTTGTTTAGCCGCTTAGTCTACCGTTGGCCCTTTTGTTTTTATTTTCATCCGAATGGTTCAGACCAATTCGAATATGTACTAATTCGAGTTCCCTTTGAACTGTGTTTAAATTTTTGCTTAACACCCTTTTAAATTAAAGTCAAAAATAGTTAAATAAGACAATTGATGTGGCAACATATAAAACTAAAGGTTTTTGTTTATTTCAAAACAATTACTTTGATGTAATTGTAAATCATAATAAAAAACAAAATTAACGATAGCGTAAAGAAGAAGGGTATATTAGAATCGTCTAAAAGTGCCTAAAAGGTAGAACGGTTTTCGACCCTATAAAACATATTAAATAAAAACACCTCTTATCGAGGTAAGGGATCGTAAAGATCGCGCCTTCAACTTACAATAGTTCTGATATCAACTTGCTTGTTAATTCGACTAAATATATATACTTTTTAAATAGGAAACTGGAATGATCGATAGGTGGGGCTTTTTTGTTAGCTGAGTAACGGGTATCTGATGAATGAGGCCGTCGACTTTAGCGTTTTCTTTTGTTTCTTTTTTGTTTTGTACGCTTCCCCACTCCCACACAAGGGAATAAGCGACGAATACTCGGATTTGAACACCCAACTTATTACTCTCCTCAACGTTGAAATTACTTAATCAAAGTTGGATTATCTGGCAAGCTCCGGGAGTAAACAGGATGCGAGTGGGTGGTTTCTTGTATGGGTTTCATTTGAATTAAAAGCGCCAACTCGACCGGAAGTCGGCAAGGCAGAGTTTGACAGCCAGCATGGGGTACTTGGTACATATATGCCAGGCCACACTGTGGTAAGTCCTGCACAGAGAAAAAAAAAAAACGCTTTAGTCCATGTCCTCTACTATCAGATACACGTTACTTGGCTAAGGTGAGTGTGAGAAGGATGGAGATATGCGTGCAGCAAATCGGCTGTTTTTACTAACACGCCACGTAGCGTTTATAACTATATACGCTAGGTGTATAGGTTAGTAAAAACATCCTATTTGATGAATGTGTTGTGCAATGTAAGAATATGCCGATTTCCAGCATATCTCCATCCCGCATTATATTGAACTTGCTAGCTATCGATTATTATTTGGCCATAACTATTTATTGGAATTATTTGAATAATTTTTGTCATGTAGATGGGTATTGATAATATTAAGATTATTAGACAATGTGGGCCCTAGAAAGGTTTTAGTATTATGAGCGTTTGTGGGCGTTAGAGTGGACGTGGCAAAATAAACTTGCCCTGTGCAAGAACCTGACGATATGCATGCCAAATCCCTACTTTGTAGCTTTTATAGTTTCCAAAATCTCAGAATTTAACGAACGGACAGACAGACAGACGAACATGGCTAGTTCGACTCGGCTAGTGATCCTAATCAAGAATATATATACTATAAAGGGTCGGAAACGCTTCCTTCCACCTGTTACATACTTTTGTTGCTATTTAAATATTTGATATTATTAAATCACTAAACTTCAGAAAAAAACGAAAAAGATAGGTTTATATTGTTTGATAGTTATAAGAAGTTTACATGTGATATAATTTCGATTTCATATGATAAGTCATAAATTTAAAATTATAAAGCTTAAAAAGTGGGGAAAAATATACTTTACTATACAATTTTGAAAGTATTCCACAAATAATAATTGTCAGTTATTAAGCACATCATTTTAAAACGCAGGAAATAATTTTAACCTGAGAAAGCTCCGTTAAATAACTTGTTGTATAAACATATTAAATTTGTCTCTGTGAATAAGACATAGAATTTTTGTTTCTTATTTATTCTACTTGGTTGATATTTTGGCTCTGTGTGCTGCAGCTGAAACTAAATTAAATTCCGTGTCTAATGCTCGGCAAGGATTAGTACCAAACAACGCCTCAACTTGCCTCGCCTCATCGCCTAAGACGGGCAATATTAAATAATTTTTCCCATCTCCCGGGACACAGGACTTGGTACACACATATGGCATGAATTCAGGAGTTCATTGTTTTGCATCGCAGCGAAGTGAAATGGAGTAGAACCAGGGGTGTAGCTGTGTGTGAGCCGGCTGTCCCAGCCAGGAGACGGAAGATTAAAGTCTCCCGTGGAGAACTTAATAATAAAAGCCCAGGACCAGGACCAGAGTCCTCCTGCAATGCGAGTGTGGTGTTGGCACAAAAGTATTTAGTGGGCAGGGGCTCAACCTAGGGGTATTGGGCGCAAATCTTTTTTCGAGTGCCAGACATTAGCAGCATTAGACCAACAACAAGCTATCGCACACAGATATCATTTCTACTTATATATCGTGTATATATAAGGACCAGCCATTGCACAACGCCGAAAGCTCAGGCAGAAATGCAAACGAGGGGATAGAGGAAGCCACGGGTTCACCAAATAACCAAAGGACTTATGCCGACGCAGGCCGGGATTCGAGGTGTTTTCTGTGGGTGTAAGGCTCACGGGTTGGTGGGTGAGCTGGAAGCCAATGCAGTAAATGTATCTGCATTGTAAGCGGTAAATATGAGAAGCCTGCGGAGAGGCTGATACTGATAATCTCGAATCGACATTTCCGACCCATAATTATCATTGCGGTTCGTCTATTTGGGAAGCTTTACCACAACACAGAGCTTCTACTTGAAATAAATAAAAGAATAATTATCTACCAAATGTTAAAAATGGACAAAAGAAGTTTAAAACATGAGTTTAAAACTTTTAGAGAATGAAATTAAAGAGGTCTTACAAGGGGGTTTAAGCACGGTGACTAAATAGTTTATATTAACTGCCGTTTAGTTAGGGGTCTCCCTGTTTAATGATGAATGTGCGGATTTGCGTAGGATTCGATGTGACGCTGAATTGCGATGCGTCCTGGGATTTGGCAGCTGCCAAGGGGTTATGCAGAGTGGTGAAATTTTCCGGGGTTGAGGGACTAGACCCTGAACCATCGTGATGGAACTTTAACCGCTTTATATCACTTAGTGGAAGATTGCCATCCAGGGTGGTTTCCCGAATCTCCAGCAAACTAAGATCATCGAAGATCTGGCAAATGTTGAAGCTAACCACATTGCCCTCGGCTTGATCTAAAAAGTTCTCCAATCGCAACAGAACTTCATTCTTGGTTATAAATTAAGCAACTATGCAGTGGCTCCATCTACAACAGCGTTGAGATAAAGGTAAAGTTTTCCGGGAGCAATCAATCCTTTTGATGGCCTCCACTGAGCGATCGGCGAAGAGAGGCGATGATGCAGCATCATCTCCAAACATCCTTTCTCCAAGTTGGCACCTCCCTGAGAACGATCAATAAGCAGAACCATTCGCCTGCTAGCATCCTGCAGAGCCATCCTGGAGGTGACTGGGTAGTAGGGTTGCTCACTCAAATCGGGACTGAAATCCTCCCGCTTGTCCTTCTCTCACCGGATCATATCATGACCATTCGAATCGGTGCTCCTGAATTTGGTGACAATCTCCTTGCCCAGCTCATCGTCGATTGGAACAGGACCCACAAGCCATTCCAACTCCACTCGGTTGACACCTTCGTAGATGCGGATCACCTGCGCAATCCACTCGTTCCTTGACGTACCTTCACTTTCGTAAACACTGAATTTAAATGCGTCTTTCACAATTTTCAAGTCTACATCCTGGTGGAATGACAAGATTTGGCTGTCCTGTACATTCCTAAGGTCTGTTTAATGTTTTCGAAAACTCCATTTACATCAACGATCTTCAAAGGGCCTGTGTTGTTGTCGATCACCAGTTTTATATGCTGAATATTCAAACCATTAACATTGAGTTACATTATTTTATTATAGATCCCAGACTCACCGAATTCTGGACTACGGTATCTCCGTCATCGTGGGTCTTTGTATCAGCATTTAGAGTGTGAACCTTTTTAAATCGTAAGGCACTTCTTCTTCTTGCTTCTTTTTTATCGACCTTCTTAATGTAGTAAATAACATTTTTTTAACGGATGCCTTGAAGTCGAGCTCAAGCTGGGTCTCGTTGTTACGGAACTCCAGGGCCAGGACTTGCCAAGGAACTGGGACCAATTCAGAACCCACCACATGACCCTTCTCGTCGGTAACCTGGTAGTTATCCTCCTTCACCGGAGCTCTTACGTACTGCGTGGAAAGGTGTGCCAATTGATTGTACAAAGTCACGATCGAGTTATCAGAGAGGTGAAAAAACATGTCCAAAAGCTCTTGCTCTATTGGGAATGGGTCAGGAAACCTTGGGTCTTGGGCCAGCTTTGGAGACTCTTGTGCAGAAAGTTTAGATAGCATCCTGCGGTTGAACAAATCGCATTGTACTTGGAGCCACATGCCTGGCGCTAGTTAACATACCTTAAGGGAGTATTAAAAAATCAGCTCACACCATCAAACCATCAACATTTGCTTACTTGATCAGTTTGTCCATGTTCTTGTATACAGGCATTTTCGTACTGGAAGTCATTACCCATAGGCACCTTTATGTGATCGGAGCGATAATAACCAGCCAAATTAGATGCACAGTTAATGAAATCATCCATCCTGGATTTGACATTGTTATCGTAGCTTTTTCCATCAATTATAGGATCATCTTGGATCGAAGCAGAATCCAGGAGGTGCTGAGTAGTGATTGTAGAGCATGCCAGTAAAGAGATCTAGTTCCTTCAGGGCTTCGCTGGCTTTCCAAATCATTTCGAGACCGAGGTTATCCTTGTTGCTTGTTCTTGTCATACTGCCATGCGTGCGAAGATTTTGGGTAAACATCGACTTCTGCTCCCTGGAGTGTCCCAAGGCATCGACCTTGTTGAGTTCCGCAACAACCGTATCGAATATATACTGTACTCCGGCATGCTAAACGTTGTGTTAACTGCCATAATACTACTGATCGACCGTTTTTAGCCAGCCCAAATCGTCATGAGATGGGACACCAAGTGAATATTGATCATATTCGACTTTGTTTCAGGACACTACTTCACTTACCTCATAGCCACAGACAGCCTCAGATTGGATATTGTGAAAGGGAGAAAATACCAACAAGATGGAAAACGCCTTAAAATGAGCCATTTTTAAGAATTCTTGAACCCCTGACAACAGACTAAAAACGGACTATATAAAAATGTTTTCACTTTTATAAACATCACAATGGGGGTTATCTGATAAGTAATCAGCACTTCAGAAGTTTTTAATTGGTACTAGTCAATTACCTTAAAACCAGCCAAGAGTTTCAAAGGGTAAGTGCGTTGCGTTTTATTCGGACCACATGCAGTGCTTCAGTTTTGGTAACATAATCTTATTGTACACATAAGCTTATCAGGAATTCGGCACCAATTGCAGTTCTTATTACTCGATCTTTATTACTTAAATGGATTTTAATTGAGGATTGTCCACTTAAAGATAAAGATAATTTTACGACATCGAGCCACTTAAGTTTTTCAAAAATACAGTGAATTGAGTTCTAATCTCCAATAAAAGTGAAAGCCCACACTTGCAAAAGTGGCGGAAAATGACTATGAACCCAAGAAATGTAAACTTAGTCATAATCGGTAGTAATGTGTTTTTATTTCCTGTCCTTAATCGGTTTCAATAATAAATGTCCGAATTTGCATAGGATATAAAGTGACAATAAACTGCGAAGCTTCATCGGATTTGTCAGCTTTAAGTGATTTATGCTGAGCCCTTAAGAATTCCACGGCTGATGGGCTGTATCCGGATTCCTGGGCATGGAACTTGAATCGCTTCATATCGTCCAGTGGCATGTTCCCATCCAAGGTGGTTTCTCTAATCGCCGAGCCACCCAGACTGTCGAATATTTCACGCACGTTGAAGCTAACTACTGTTCCCTCAGATTTGTCCAAGAAGTTTTCAAATCGTAGTAAAATTTCATTGTCAGTAAAGGGCTCCAGGGTGAGCAGATGAATCGACAGCGGAAGATCACCCAAGGCGGTTATAGTTTTGCTCGTATCCTTGCCGATTTCACTAGCCCTGCTGAAGAACTTCCAGAAAGGAAGGAATAGCTCTTTTTCTGCCTTACGTTCCATAACGGTACCTCCATCTTGCACAGAATCAAGTACCAAGTATAACTTTCCTCGGGCGATTAGCCCTTTGCCATACTGCATCTCATTGAGAGCTTCGCCCACACCACCACCATCGTTGAAAAGATGGCGGCGATGAATTAGCATCTCTAAGGCGCCATCCTCTAAGCTGGCTCCTCCCTGGGAACGATCAGTCAGTAGAACCAATCTCTTGCTCTCATCTTGTAAAGCTATTCTGGATGTGACTGGATAAAAGTTACCGCTCACAGGTTGGAGACTCAAATCGGAAACAAAGTCCTCACGCTTATTCTTCTCGCGTTTCATTAGCTCACGGCCATTAGAATCGGTGTAGAACACTCCCTTTGAAGAAATTTGACTCTTAAAGTTTGTGACAATCTCCCTACCCAGATTATCGTCGACGGAAATTGGTCCTACCAACCATTCAAACTCCACCCGATTGACATCCTCGTAAATGCGGATCACTTGCGAGATCCAATCGTTTACCCGCTGGTGGACTTCCCTGACCAAAGTTCCTTCGTAAACTGTGAATTCGAAATCATTCTCAAAAATCTCAATATCCCCATCTTGACGAAATGTATATGCACAAGAAGTGTGAGTCTTGTAAACGCCAAAGTTCTGGACAATTTTCTCAGACACACCGTTCATCTCAACTGACTTTAAGCGTCCTGTTTGGTTGTCAATTACCAGTTTGACGAGCTGTGGGAAAGATATTATATAAATTAGACATTTTTTTACCACTTATTTATATAGACTTACTGAATTTTCAACAACAGTCTCGGAATTATAACTTTCTCGCTGGCTAATCTTCTTTATGCGGAATGTCGAATTGCCCTCAACCTTTTTGATATGGTAACTGGCGATTTTATTCACTGTTGCCTTGAAAACTAACTCGTGTTGCGTGTCATTCGGTCGGTATTCTAAGGCCAATACCTGGTTGGCCACTGGAACTACTTCAGAAGGAACCGTTTTGCCTTTTGCATCAGTGATTTCATAGTTCTCCTCCTTCACGGGTATGCGAACATAATGATTGGAGCTATGAGCCAGTGGGTTATACAAGGTCACGACCACGTTGTCATCTCCGTCCTTGGTAAAAGCACACTCACTGATGTTCAACCTTAGGCAACTCTCAAATTCTCCATTGGGCATGTCGGTGAGAATGCGCAGAGCATCGCGGGCATTGTTAGATGCTCCAATAATGGCGTCGTACATCATTCGATCGTAGTCATCCGAGACAGCTTGTTTCTCAGTGCCCGTGATGGCATCGTGATGTTGCATTACTCCCATAGTCTGTCGCAAATTGTCCAAATATTTGTTGTGCTGTTTACTTTTAAGATTCGCGAGTACTGATAGCTGCTTGGCCACCTGTAACATGTGATTCCCATCCCGCTCAAATCGTTTCTGGGTAGGTCGCGAAGTAAAAAATCCTGTCCAAAAACTATTCTTCTCATGGGCATATGGGAAGAAGTCATTTTTTTTGGTTGGCCAGGACTGCATGCTCTGGTGCAGGGAATTTAGGTAGCAGCTCGGGGTGGAGTAGAGGATGTTGTAATTGGATCCAGATGCCTGGCGTTCGTTTATATACCTATTAAAAAGCAAAATAGTAGTCATTGACTTTTTACTTTTACCCACATTTACTTGATCAACTTGTCCATATTTTTGTAGTTGACTCTAGCATCCTCGTACTGGAAATCTCCGCCCATAGGGACCATGATGTGGTTAGTAATGTAGACCTCTGACATATTTTTCGCATAGGTAATGAAGTCATCTACCCTGTCTATTACATTGTTTTCTTCGCTATCGCCATCGATAATAGGTTCATCAGTGCAAAGTATATCGAAGCAGAAGCCAGGAGTGTCCGAGTAGAAATTGTACAACATGCCACTGAAGAGATGGACTCCACTCATCGATTCACTGGCATCCCAAATCATCTCCATTGTCAAGTTACTCATGCGAGTGTCCTTGTCATTATGATCCATTCGGGAAAAGAACTGGCCATCGTACCCCATGTGGGCGAATATTGCAGCTTGCTCCCGTGAGTGTCCAAAAGTATCAATCTGCCAGCCAACTCGAGGACGAGCACAGGCGCCGAAAGTCTCGTTAAGGAACCTAATCATGTCAGTTTATAAAACACCACCGAAAAATATACCTTCCCAATTACTCACTTCAATCCCACTGTAAATTGGTCAATCACTCCCTGATAATTAACATCGGCCTCATCGTTCATACTCCAAGCACCGCCGGTGAACTCGAAACGTCCTTCATTGACCAACTTTCTGACCACCATTTTCATTGCTTCCGACTGGTCATTCCACCACCTTGCAAAGAAGGCTGTCTCCACCTGAATGAAGCGACGCTTGGAATCCTGGAGTAGCTGAACCACAACGTTATCCAAAATGTATTGCACACCAGCATGATGAATTTTATTCTTGTAACCATAGTACGACTGATCAACCGTCTTTAGCCAGCCCACATCGTTGTGGGAGTGAGGCACCAAGTGAATGTTAACCATGTTCGCTTTGGTTGCCGGACACGACTGCAAAAGACATTTTAGAAATTTAATCCAAATCAACAGATATGTCTCACCTCATAGCCACAAGCTGATTCGGATTGTTGTACAAAGACCACCAGCAAGGTGGCCAAAAGAAAAATGCGACCGAGATATGTCATCATATGTCATGACCAAGTACTGACTTTTTTTTACCCAAGACTGCTGCTTTATAGGCAGCGAGTTCGGATGTACAATGTGATAAGAAAGTACAAGACGGTCACTGTGATAAGGTAACTTAATTACCAATTAGCGAAACTCATAAACCACGGCCACCATTCCAAGACTACGATAAAGATATTATAGGTATATTATAGGTATTTTATAGGTATATATCCATGATCTTCCCCACTCCGGTTTAAAAATAAAAACCAAAAAAAAACTGAACCG
This sequence comes from Drosophila suzukii, assembly GCF_043229965.1. Classification (NCBI taxonomy): domain Eukaryota; kingdom Metazoa; phylum Arthropoda; class Insecta; order Diptera; family Drosophilidae; genus Drosophila; species Drosophila suzukii. Next base: position 25,086,836 of record NC_092080.1, on the reverse strand, counting down.
CTTTTGGCCAGAAAAGCCAAACTCTAATGTTGTAACTCTGATTAAATCGATTTTTATTTGATTCAAAACTACCTTTTTCCCAAATCCTGAAGTACCTATTTACCAATAACAGAAAATTAGAAGCATATAAAAAGACTTTGCTCTGTCCACACTTTTCCTCCACACTAGCAGTGTACAACACAGGTCTGCACATGTAGATCGATACTAGATTACTTAAAAGATTCGCGAACTAGATTGTTATACCCGTTACTCGCAAAGTAAAAACGTACTCGTATAGTAGATTCTTCGAAAAGTATGTAACAGGCCTTAAAAGTATACATATTTTGATCAGGATCACTAGCCGAGTCGATCTAGCCATGCCCGTCTGTCTGTCCTTCAGTATGAACGTTTGGATCTCGGAAACTATAAGCTCTAGAATTTTGGGATTAAGCAAGCAGATTCTTGGGCTTCCTGCACAAGTTTGTTTTTAGCAGATAGCCACACCCAATCTAACATCCACTCACGACCAAACGCTAGAACCCGTCTAGCCCGCAAGCAGAACTGCTAGGAGGCACTATAGGCTAAGTAGCGCTATAGGCTATTTAGGCTAGGTGGGGCTATAGTCTTGGTGGCCTGTTTGTAAAAACAACCGATTCGCTTCTAGCATATCTCCATCCATCTTGCACTCCCGTTAGCTGAGTAACGGCTACATAACAGTCGAGGCCATCGACTGTTTTTTTAAGGTTTTTTTAAGTTCCCGGACCTCTTCCATGTTTGATTCATATTTGTTTCATGTTTTAAAAATGTATTTTTTTACACAATTTTTATATCGACCACAAACAAGTTAAGTTGATACATCGATAAGGAATTATTTAATCTTGATAATGAAAGTTCGGATTTGCATCGGGTACAAAGTGACGGCAAATTCCGCAGCGTCTTGAGTCTCATCAGTTGCCAGCGGCTTGTGAGAGGAGCTGTAATACTCAGCTTCTGTTCCTCTTGTTCCAGAACCCTCAGCGTGAAACTTGAATCGCTTCAAGTCGCTCAGTGGCAGATTTCCGTCCAAGGTGGTTTCGCGAATTTCTACTCCGTTTAAATAATCGAAGATTGGGCGAATGTTGAAGCTGACCACCTTGCCTTCGATGTGATCCTTAAAGTTCTCCACACGCATCAGAACCTCATCATCGTTAAAAGGCTCCAGGGTGAGAAGATGCACCGACTGGGGGAAGTCGTCAAAGCTGGGAGCAGACTTGGCAACGGAGCTACTGCTTTCACTGTTCTGGCTGAAGAACTTCCAAAGAGGCAGGTGGATCTCCTTCTCGGCCTCGCGCTCCACGGATGTGGACTCATCCGCAGCGTTGAGGATTAGAAAGACCTTACCACGAGCAATCAAGGGCTGGCCAAACTTCTGCTCGTTCAAGGTCTCATCAACTCCGTATCCATCATCGCGGACAAGACGTCGGTGCAACATAAGTTCTATTTGCCCATCCTTCATGCTAGATCCTCCCTGAGCACGATCGTTTAGGACGGCGATGCGCTTGTTGGTGTCTTGCAGAGCAATGCGGGATGTGATCGGATAATAGTTTCCGGATGTAGGCTGCACTGCAAGTTCGGGGTCAAAGTCCTCTCGCTTGTCCTTTTCTCGTCTAATCAACTCCCGACCATTGGAATCAGTGTAAAATACACCATTGGAAGCGATCTCACTGCTGAATGTAGTAACAACTTCCGTACCGAAGTCTTGCTCAACTGGAACGGGGCCAACCAGCCACTCGAACTCCACCACATTTTTGGTCTCATAAATACGGATGACCTGCGAGATATAGTCGTTGAAATGTTGGTGGACTTCCTTCACTAAAGCTCCATCGTAGACTGCAAACTCGACTCCATCTTCTTGGATGACAAAGTCTCCTTGATTATACTGACGGAAGACGTAGGCACCGGAGTCATATGTCCTATAAACACCATAACTTTGACTGATGTTCTCAGATACTCCGTTCATTTCAACCCTCTTTAATAGGCCAGTTTTGTTGTCGAGCACCAATTTAATAAGCTAAAGGAGAACGTTAGGCAGTTAAGTGAGTGCTTTCTTCTGACATGTATTGGGGACTTACCGATGTCTGCACAATAGTCTCTTCGTCATCGTAGGTTTCAGCAATAGTCTTCTTGTGAAGAGTGGTCAGATCGTTATCAGTGCTCTCCTTCCAGTCAACCTCCTTGATGTAGTAACTAGCGATCTTGTTGACGGATGCCTTGAAGACCAGCTCATGCTGAGTATCGTTGCTGCGGAACTCCAGGGCCAGGACCTGCCAGGGCACTGGGACCACTTCAGAAGCTACCACGCGACCCTTCTCATCGGTAACCTGGTAGTTCTCGTTCTTGACTGGCACTCGCACATACTGGGTGGAAGTGTGGGCCAGGGGGTTGTACACGGTCACTACCACGTTATCAGCACCGTCCTTGGTGAAGGCGCACTCGCTGATGTTCAACTGCAGGCAGCTCTCGAATTCTCCGTTGGGCAGATTGGTCAGCTTGCGCAGACCATCGCGGGCAGTGTTAACACCACCAACGATAGCATCGTACAAAAGCCGATCGTAGTCATCGGACACATGCTGCTTCTCAGTGCCTGTGATGGCATCGTGATGTTGCATTACTCCCATTATCTGTCGGAGGTACTCAAGATCCTCCTTCTGCTGGGCACTCGAAAGCTCAGCGAAGGCGCTCAGCTGCTTGGCCACCTGAAGTATGTGGTTGCCATCGCGCTCGAAACGCTTTTGCGTGGGACGAGAGGTATAGTAGCCAGTCCAAAAACTGTTGGTATCACTTCCATAGGGGAAGAAGTCCAGGGTTTTGTTTGGATAGGATTGCACACTCTTGTGCACAGAGTTTAAGTAGCAGCCGGGAGTTGAGTAGATTATGTTGTATTTTGAGCCACTGGACTGACGTTCGTTGATGTACCTAATAATTGAATTACAAGACTTTAAATATATTGGTAATAAAGAACCCAATTTCCTTCTTACTTGATCAGTTTGTCCATGTTCTTAAAGTTAACCTCAGCATCTTCGTACTGGAAGTCACCTCCCATGGGAATCATGATGTGGTTTGTACGGAACTTTTCAGCCACTTGAGCGGCGTAGGAAATAAAGTCGTCCACCCTCGACTTGACATTGTTATCGTAGCTATCACTGTCAATAATTGGGTCGTCGTTGCAGTGAACGTCGAAACAAAATCCGGGAGTGTCCCAGTAGAAGGTGTACAGGAGACCAGTGAAAAGCTTGACATCGCTAAGTGACTCACTGGCATCCCAAACCATCTCTAGAGCAAGATCATTCATTCGTCTGCCCTTGTCGTTGTGATCCATGCGTGAAAAGAACTCGCCATCGTATCCCATCTGGGCGTACAGTGATGCTTGTTCTCTGGAGTGGCCAAAGGGATCGATTTGCCAGCCAACCCGAGGACGACCACATATCCCAAAGGTGTCATCCAGGAACCTTTTTTCAAATGGTATTGTTAAAATGGAACACAAGGAACCACCTCTACTTACTTCAAACCAACTGTAAACTGATCGATCACACTCTGGTAGTTCACGGCAGCCTCATCGTTCATGCTCCAGGCTCCGTTGGTGAACTGCAGGCGACCCTCGTTGACCAGCTTTTTCACAATTGCCCTGACGGTCTCCGACTGCTCGTCCCACCATTTGGAGAAGAAGGAGGTCTCAACCTGGATGAAGCGACGATCGGGGTTCTTGATCAACTCAGAGATCACGGTGTCGATAATGTACTGGACTCCAGCATGCTGTATGTTGTTCTTGTGGCCATAGAAGTATTGATCAACCGTCTTAAGCCATCCCACATCGTCGTGGGAATGGGGCACCAAGTGTATGTTGACCATGTTTGACTTGGTTTCATGACATGACTGCAAACCGATATTTATTCTGTTACTTCAGTTCCATTGTGAGAATAAATCATAAAATGTCCTAGAGCCCTATGCCACCTTACCTCGTAGCCGCAAACCGCTTGGGCTGACTTTGATTTGATTGCCAATAAGGCCAAGCAAAGAACGAGTCTTAAATACTTCATTGTGAATTTCCTAAACCTTTCACGCGGATATAACAAATGCTCCCAATGCAGGCACACAACTGACTTCTTTGTTTTCGTAAACTGGCCCATTTATATCAGGCAACCGGTACTTGAGCTTATCTTGTATTATGCTAAGTCAAGCATGCTTAGAAATCAATTAGGTATACTCCAACGATAATTAATTAATGACGATTACGCTTAAGAGCACGTATTTTACTTACAATTAAATTGATATTGTTGGTGTTTAGCGTTTATCTTAACAAGCCTCTATAAATAGTTGCTTCTGTTTTGACAGATTGCAGTGCTTATCAGCGGATTAGTCAAACAATCTTTATAAGCTTGCAGAGGGTATTATAATTTCAGTCAAAAGTTTAAGACTTAGTGAAGACTAATTAAACCCTTTCAAAAATATATATATTCTTAGACACATAAAGTATACCCTCTTAATCTACGATTAACGGGCATTTACACTGTTAGTACTGCCTCTGTAGCATGAATTTAATTCCATAAAATGGTTTTAGCTGTAAGGGTATACAATCATCGGCCTTGTCAAAGGTGGCTTCCCTTTTTGTTAATGATTGATTGCATACTAACACTGTTTATGGATTTGTACTGGAAGTTATCTTGAAGTAATACAGGCCACGAAAGTATATTGATAACGTCTAAATTGGAAATTGAAAGCCCCAAGCAAAGAGCAAGTGATAAGATACAGTAAGGTACCAAGGCTAAGGATAGATTAATCTGCAACCGACAAAGCTCTTATAACGACCTAGATCTGCTTGACACCAATTGTAAATTTTCTTTGAAGCAATCGAGTCAAAAGAACTGTAAGAGCTGGACTCAGTCTCAGAGTCAACCCTAATAAATAAATCGTTAATTTTAATAGAAATCATATTTAAACATGCTGGCAAATATTGAAATATTCAAATAAAATTAATTATATTTGAAAATATATTACTCGCTTTAAAAAACCAAAATGGCGATAGTAGTAATACCGGTTACACGGTTAGTAAAAGGGTAACTATAAAAGCTGCAATACTGGGATTAGGCATGGAGATTCAAGAGATTCCTGCGCAGCGCAAGTTTGTTTCGTCAAGGGGCCACGCCCACTCAAAGGCCCACAATCCACCCAATATCATCGGAAACTATAAATGCTAGAAAGTTGGGATTAAGCATGTAGATTCCTGAGATTTTTGCGCAGCGCAAGTTTACGATTGTCACTCGACTTTAGCGAGACACTCGACTATAGCGTTATCTCTTTTGCATATTGTAAAAAAAGTAAAAAGTATTCCACATAAAGTATATATATTCTTGATCAGCATCACTAGCTGAGTCGATTTACCCCTGTCCACATGTCCGTCTGTACGACTGTCCATGTGTCCGTATGAACGCTGAGATCTCGGAAACTATAAGAACTATAATCTTGGGACTTGGCATTTCAGCTAACGCCCACAAACGGCCATAAAACTAAATCCCGTCCATTGACTATAGCGTTTTTTCTTGTTTCTAGATTCGTCGGAAATTATGTATCAATTAGAAAGAAGCGTTTTCGACCCTATAAAGTTTCAAGCAAAAACACCTCTTAACGAGGTAAAAAGTAGCGGCGAACGCGCCTTTAACAAAAATTTCTGATACCAACAATTGTGACGAAAAATGATATTACATTCGATAAAATAAATAAACTATATTAAATTTATGATTTCGGCCCGCAACAGTAAATATTTATTTACCTACACGTAAATTTTCTGATGTAGCGACACATACTATAAGATACTATAAGCATTTTAAATCTGGCTTTTTTTTTGGATATTCCGCTAAACTAGCGGGTTTTTCCAAAAGTCGTAGAACAAACGTTTTCTAATTCAACCTACTTTATACACCCATAGGGTTTCCAAAACCCTAAAGCTAAGATGGGATGCATACAAACCCACAAACAAAGGGACAAACATTCTCATTTTGGGAAGAAGAAAATCTTGTTTCTTGAATTACTTTTGAACGGGATATCGGATTTCAACAAATGAGGTGTCACTCGACGCGTATTCTCAGTAAGAATAAAACTAGCTAAACAGCCGGGGGCTTTTATTCCCACCGTATCCAGCAGCTCAAATTTTCTAAATTTTTACTTTTACACTTTCACCGCTTTTTCTCCCAAACAAATCTATATTTCGAAAGTCTTGGTATGCAAGTTTCTTAGTTAGTGCGATACCTTTCGATTGTTGAATCAGTTGTTACGATCGGACCATAATGGCAGATTTTCAATTCTGCGGCTATATATAGTAGTTGTCTTCGCACGCTCTCTTGCGCGCTTCGCCACTACGTGTACTGCCGTCCACAGTGATATATATTTTTGATCAGGATCACTAGCCGAGTCGATCTAGCCATGTCGGTCTGTCCGTCTGTCAGTCTGTCCGCTCTTACGCCCACATACCGCCCTCAACAGTGGCTCCTACAGTTGTAATGCTAGAATACATTATCCTTACCTATCGATTGACCCAAAAAAAAGTTAGCCACGCCCACTTTAACGCCTACAAACTTAAAAAAATCGAAAATATGATAGCGGATATCTCGGAAACTATCAAAGATTGGGACTTCAGATTTATTGTCCGTAACGCTTATAACGCTTAGATCTGTCTGCCGCCCACATAATCATATATTGAGTTCGCGGGTAGATTTCGCATTACAATCCCGCTTTGCTGATTGCATGTCTCCATCTCCCTTTGGTCCCTTTAGCTGAGTAACGGGTATCTGAAAGTCGAGGTACTCGGCTATAGCGTTCTTCCTTGTTTTTGCTTAAAAACGGCTCTTACGATTTCCTTTTAAAATTAAAACTGTATAGACCTCAGCTTTTTAAATATAACACATTGTTGTAAAATGGGACGTTTTAAAGTGCAGGTCAACTAACGCTGCCTGTGCATTGGTCGTGGTCCCGGAAACATTTAAATGGTATAAGAAACCTTAATTCTAAGACTTTTATAAAAAGTCTTTGCAAATATGCTTGCATCATGATCAGTAAAAAAGGAGCGTAAAAAAGTACGCTACCTTTTCGTGATACGTGGTACATTGGTGCTGGTTTGTATCCATGAGAGAAATATCGATAAGAACTAAATTAATTATTTTTAATAAACCATGAAGTAAGTTAAATTCTTTACAACTGTTCAGGCCTCTTGATGATAAGAATTAAATTAATTATTATTAAAAAACCATTAAGTAAGTTAAATTCTTTACAACTGTTCAGGCCTTTTTGATTTTTACGTGTCCACAATTGCTGTGCGCTTCAGTTGCGGTGTCAACCGATGTCGTTTTTGCAAAAGCAATTTCAATTAAAAAACATTTGTTTATAAACTGATTGTCAAAACATTACACTAGGACCAATTTAAAATGACATTTGAAATGCATAGTGGAGCTTTTCATGTAAAATGTTTTACCATTTCTCGTCGTTATGTATCATAAGCGATCAGCAGAACAAACTTTAACACTGATTACTGATGGATCCGTAATCATGTTGTTCTACTGAACGCGGCCATTGACACTTCAAAAACTTCTAACCAAAATACCTCTTAGCGAGGTAAAAAACTAGGGACGATCGCACCGTTTTTTACTCTTTAGGAGGTGTTTTTGCTTAGCTATAATATTTCCAAAAAATAAGCGAAACAAATTTTTAACATTGAATATATTTAATTTAATAATTACATTTCATTTAATACTGTGTTGAGAACTGCAGTTTACTCCGTCTTGATAATGAATGTACGGATCTGCATTGGTTGAAGTGTAACGCTGAAGTCGGCGGCTTCCTGAGATTTCTCAGCAGCCAAAGGCTTGTGGGCAGTAGTATAGTACTCGACTTCTTCGGGCTTGTGTCCTGAGCTATCGTGGTGGAACTTGAAGCGCTTCATATCCTTCAAAGGCAAGTTTCCGTCCAAGGTTGTTTCGCGAATTTCTAATCCGTTCAAATAGTCAAAGATCGGCCGAATGTTGAAGCTAACCACTTGGCCCTCGGTGTGATCCAGGAAGTTCTCCACGCGAAGCAGAACCTCGTCGTCGTTGAAAGGCTCCAGGGTGAGCAAGTGCACCGATTTGGGGAAGTCATCGAAGCTGGGAATTGATTTGGCAGCAGCGGTGGTGCTTCCGGTGTTCTTGCTGAAGAACTTCCAGAAGGGCAGGTGAATTTTCTTTTCGGCTTCGCGCTCCACGGCAGTGGACTCATCGGCAGCGTTGAGAATCATGTAGACCTTACCACGGGCAATCATGGGCTGGCCGAACTTCTCCTCGTCCAAGGCCTCACCAACACCGTAGCCGTCGTCGCGTACCAGACGACGGTGCAACATAAGTTCCAACTGTCCGTTGATCATGCTGGCTCCTCCCTGAGCACGATCGTTGAGGAGGGCAATACGCTTCTTACTGTCCTGCAGGGCAATTCGGGATGTGACGGGATAGTAGTTCGCTGCAGTTGGCTGCCTATCCAGACCGGGAGTAAAGTCCTCCCGCTGGTCCTTTACACGCTTGATCATCTCGCGGCCATTGGAGTCGGTATAGGAAACGCCATTCGAGGCAATGGTACTGTTGAAGATGATAACCACTTCCCGGCCGAATTCCTCTTCACTCTCAATGGGCCCAACCAGCCACTCGATCTCCACAATGGGCTCGCCCTCGTAGATGCGAATGACCTGGGAGACGTATTCGCTGAACTGCTGGTGGACTTCCTTGACCAAAGCTCCATCGTAAACGGTGAACTCAACACCTTCATACTGTACAATAAAGTCAGCCTGGTGGTATTGACGGAAGACGTAGGCACCGGAGTCGTAGGTCCTATAAACACCATAACTCTGATCGATGTTCTCGGAGACTCCGTTCATTTCGACCGTCTTTAGGAGACCAGTTTTGTTGTCGATCACCAGTTTGACTTCCTAGCAAAGGTAAATATTAATGTGTTAGTTAAGGTAGTTCCCTCACTTAAGTGGTTCCCGACAGCTTACCGAAGTCTGCACCACAGTCTCTCCTTCCTCGTCGTCGAAGGTCTGAGTAGCGTTCTTCATGGAATGAACCTTCTTGAATCGCTTGGGCAACTCCAAGTTAGATTCTTCAACCTTGACAGACCTCTTTGACTTGGTGTGCACAGCGACGGTCTGGCTCTCCTGATCAACAACCTTCTTGATGTAGTAGTTAGCGATCTTGTCGACGGAAGCCTTGAAGACCAGCTCATGCTGAGTGTCGTTGCTGCGGAACTCCAGGGCCAGGACCTGCCAGGGCACTGGGACCACTTCAGAAGCTACCACGCGACCCTTCTCGTCGGTAACCTGGTAGTTCTCGTTCTTGACTGGGACTCGCACATACTGGGTGGAAGTGTGGGCCAGGGGGTTGTACACGGTCACCACCACGTTATCAGCATCGTCCTTGGTGAAGGCGCACTCGCTGATGTTCAACTGCAGGCAGCTCTCGAACTCTCCGTTGGGCAGATTGGTCAGCTTGCGCAGACCATCGCGGGCTGTGTTAACACCACCTAGGATGGCGTCGTACAAAATCCGATCGTAGTCATCGGAGACATGCTGCTTCTCAGTGCCCGTAATGGCGTCGTGGTGCTGCATCACACCCATAATCTCGCGAAGGTACTCCAGATCTTCCTTCTGCTGCTGGCTGGTCAGACCGGCGAAGACACTTAATTGCTTGGCCACCTGCAGGATGTGGTTGCCATCGCGCTCAAAACGCTTCTGGGTGGGACGGGAGGTGAAGTAGCCGGTCCAGTAGCTGTTGTCATCGCTGCCATAGGGGAAAAAGTCCTCGGTCTTGTTGGGCCAGGTTTGAAGACCTTCATGCACAGAGTTCAGGTAGCAGGCGGGGGTAGAGTAAAACAGGTTGAAGGTGGAGCCCTCGGCCTGACGCTCGTTAACGTACCTGGGAACATTCAAAATAATGAGTATCGATCATCACTAATCAGGCATGAGTAATTACTTGATCAGCTTGTCCATGTTCTTGAAGTTAACCTGAGCATCTTCGTACTGGAAATCATCACCCATGGGGATCATGATGTGGTTGGATCGGAAGTGCTTGGCCACCTCCGTCACGTAGCTGAGGAAGTCATCGACCCTGGACTTGACATTGTTGTCGTAGCTCTTAGTGTCAATAATCGGATCGTCACCGCAGTGGACGTCGAAGCAGTAGCCGGGGGGAGCCGAGTAGTGACGGTACAGCAGGCCAGTGAAGATTTCATCGTTGCTCAGCGAATCACTGGCATCCCAGATCATTTCCATACCTAAGTTGTCGATGCGGTTGTTCTTGTCGCGGTGATCCATGCGGGCAAAGAACTCTCCATCATAACCCATCTGAGCGAAGATCGAAGCCTGTTCACGGGAATGACCGAAGGGATCGATCTGCCAGCCAATGCGAGGACGAGCGCAGGAGCCGAAAGTGTCGTCCAAGAACCTGGTTATAGCAATTTGAACCATTAAGATGCCGACCCTCTGTTTCAATCCTTTCTTGCACTTACTTCAATCCCAGGGTGAACTGATCGATCACACTTTGGTAGTTAACGGCAGCCTCATCGTTCATACTCCAAGCTCCTCCCGTGAACTCCAGGCGACCTTCGTTGACCAGTTTCTTCACGATCTGCTTCGCAGTCTCGGATTGCTCCGACCACCATTTGGCAAAGAAAGAGGTCTCCACCTGGATGAAGCGGCGGGAAGGATCCTTGATGAGCTCAGCGATCACGGTGTCGATGATGTACTGGACTCCAGCGTGCTGAATGTTGCTCCTGTGGCCATAGAAGTACTGATCAACGGTCTTCAGCCAGCCGACATCGTCATGAGAGTGGGGAACCATGTGAATATTGATCATGTTCGTCTTCGTTTTGGGGCATGCCTGTAACGAGTTTATGGACATGTTTCGAAATTAAAATGCATCAGATCGACCGTATCACGAATCTTGAACTTTACAATTTTCTTATAATTCTTAATTATATTTTAAAAGTTATAGAGTCGACAAATTGTCCACCGTATTTATTTCTTAAAATCACTTTCGCGGACTTCACTTAATTTTCAGTTTCTAAATATTCTCCTATTCCCATTCTGGTTCTCGCTTTTCACCTCGTATCCACAAGCCTCCTCAGAAGGCCTCACACTTAGGGCCAAAAGAGCGGCAAAGAGCACAATACCGCACAAATATTTCATGGCGACGACCTTTCAATTTATTTTAGAACTGACTTTTTCAGAAAATTTGAGCTGCTTTTATAGGAAACCCCACACGGGTTCACCCTGATAAGCAATCACTTTGGACCCTCAAAAGGCTTGTGCTTAGGCTTAGGGCCAATAAAACGGTTTAACGATAACCGAAAGCTTAGGGAAATGCTGATACTCTAACTACGAAGTTCAAGTTCAGTGTATTCGCGATCGCCAGCATTGTATATCTTAATTGGTTCTAATCGCTTCCATGCGATTAGTAAAATGAGTTCCCATTGATGATTACGCCCCGGTACTTCTTATACCATTTTTATGAATTTGTACTAAGGTGAAGTTTGCTATTTTTTTATGCAGATTAGGGAAATTGAGACCCCTAACGGGGCGGTAACACTATGGAGGCGAAAATTATATTTTAGCATTTTTATTAGCCCTTCAGGGAATCATGAGTGCTTGATTACCTTTCGGGAAGTGTTTTGAGTATTGGGACCACATGAAAATGTTATGAATTCGTTATCATAATTGCCCATATAAACTCGTTCATCGCCACTATTTAAGATTACAGTTTTTGATTTCTGAAAGTGTCACACATTTTACAACGGCCAATTACTAATTCTTCTTTATTTACCTGAGAAATCACACAAATTAATTTATCCGTTGTCTTGGGAACTGTTATCGAGTAGGGTGTCCTATTCCTATTCAGCCTATCAAGCCCTGAAATATAACAAAATGGGCATTCTATGATAGACTGAACGCAAATATTTGTTTTATATCATTGTCAAAAAGAAACAACAGCTTATGATCACCGGTTTTAGGTGCTACAAGCTTTCCGTTCAGGACTTGGAGAACTGACCCTCTCGAGGACAGAATCATAATTTCATTTCTTACGAACTGCGGATTTTGTGTTAAACACCTTTGCTGACACCCGAAAATGGAAATGAAATGAAACTAAAATCTGCCCTGTCCTGACCCGTGTTGTGAAGTTTACAATTATATTTATATATTTAAAAAAAATAGGAGCTTTATTTATCGTTGATCAATTCAAACCAAATGCAGAAATGAAAGACCTGGACGAACTCAATGAGATAAAAATTATTCAACTTTTAATGAGTCTGCCGACGATATAAAGACATATTTTTTAATGAAGCAAAAACGGCAATTATACTGCACATTTGTATTTATGCACATATCCCACTATTGCAAATGACGATGATTGCACAATCGCTTAAATGCAAAACTCATTAAAATAATTGCGAAATGCAAAAGTATAACAAACTCATGGAAGTCGACGTCCCAGGCGGAGAGACCAGAACCAGACCGCCAGAGAGCAGTGAACAGTGAGTACAGTAAACACACAGACTACGGCACACACTCATTAAACCAACCATAAATAATTAACAAAACAATTTATTTTCAAGGATACAGCCGGGTTGGGGTGGACCCAGGCTCAGTCTATAATTGCGTCGCATTATCCCTTCAGCCAGTGGGACTGCACTGCCTGCACTCGGTATGCAAACTTCAAAGCCCATTTATGGGGCCGCTTGTCTGCGCCGATGCCAAGATGAAAAGCCAAAAAGTACAAAAAACAGAAAAAAACATGAAAACAAAATTGTGCTGACAAACAAACAGCGTCTAAAAGTCAACAAACCATGGCACCCAGGGCTGGCTGTCGTTGGCTACTGATGCGCGATATCTGAAAACACTTAAGCAGTCCACACACATGACGCATACGCCATGTGTGCGGGTGTAGTTTGCGAGTCATTAAAAGCAAATAACCTCAAAGCAAAGAGCTGCCGCTTCTCTCGGTCTCTGGACCACTTGAGCCACAAAACGCTGGCTAGCTGGCAAAAAGAAGTGCTGGATTTCCTCATGGCCATGTCCAGCTGGGGTTCGTAGGACACGAACCACCCGTGCACCCTCACACTTCTAGCTGAGCGGCATTTGTCCGCAAACACTTTTGTAATTAATTGCGCATGGCCAGCGCAAATGTCAGGACCTCCCTGTTCCGTTCGCAGACCTCCGCCTCAGACCCACTTAAAAGTCATCCAGTGCGTTGGTCAAAGGTGGTTCCGGCCGCCACGTTAAATTCGAGGGCTGAATTCTGGAGCTCTTCGAGCAATAAACTGATGCAAAAAAGATTAATGGGCTTATGATTTTTGAAAAATTTCGGTCTCGTTTTTATATTTGTTATATATTTCGATTTTTCAAATACATAAAGTTGTTTCCTTTGGCTGCAGGGATACACTTTTGAAGAAGGCAAACGGAGAATAGAACAATGCAAACGGTGTTATTTCATTTTTATGTTGCTGTTTCTCTAAACGAATTTAGCATAATTAATTGCCTTGTCGAAATGTGTGCAAATGGAGCGCGCTGCATTGCCGCAGGTCCTGGCTAAGGATCTGCACACCTCCTTATTCCGTTCTCGACAGGATCCACTCCACTCCACTCCGGCACTGCAGTAAAATATTGTTTCGCCCTGCTCGAGTATTTGCATAATGCAGCACGATGCATTAAAACCATCCTTTGGCGTCTGAACTCGCTCGTCCTTGTGGGCGTCTCCTTGTCACTGGGGTGTTCTCATTAGCACATCTCGAGTGGATTCGGCCCTGGGGGAACTATTTAGCACACAACAGCGGCAACCGGGGAGAAAATGGCTGAATTGAGGCATTCGAGTGATCCAGCAATAATTGCTAAAAGAACTTAGCCGATTCTACTGAAGCTAATCTCGAAATTGCAGCTCAAAAATAAATATTGCCAAAAATCTTCAAAAAATGTTTAAAGTTTAACCAACAATGACTAAAATAAATATAGAACGCTATCTATGCGTGGGAGATGGAGACGTGCAAGCAGCAAAGCGATTGTTCCCAAGATTACACACCTTCTTTTATTTAATTATAACTTTTTAATGGATGGTCCGATTGAAGATGGATATTGATAGTCAAATCAAAATCATAAATGTGAGAGCTAGACAGTGTGTCGGACAGATAGTCAGGCGGACATGCCTAGTTTGACTCGGCTAGTCCTCCTCATCAAGAATATTTATACGCTTCCTTCTACCTGTATGTATCAGGTAACAGGTAATCTTATACACCCTTTTACTTTACGTTCATTTTAAATATTATTTATTTTTTGTGCAGCCAAATGGCGCTTAATTGCCCATTTGCCATCTCTAAAATGCAAATGACATTTTACAAACTTATTTAATTAAATGGATTTACTTTCATCGTTGTACCTCCCCACAGCCCCTCAAAACGTCAATCATCAGGGGAAAGGGTTTGCGCGTTCGCCTTGAGATGAGTAATTAAAACATTTTTCACTTTGCGTCTCCTCTCTTCTGCTGTTTATGTTCTAGTTGTTTTTAAGTAACGCGCTTCTTACAAATCAGTGTTGCACTTTCATGGAAAACCTTCTGCCTTTCCAATTAAAAAGCACAGATTCCAGGTGAGCCTAGGTTGCGGCATGTCGGACTTGTAGAACTGCTACTTTGGCACTTAAGTAATATATTTTTTCCATCAAGCTCACATTATTTAAATTCTTATTGCTATCAGGCATCTAATCTATGCCGGTTTTTTAGCTTCTTGAAAGCATAATCTACATTTCGTTTTGCCTTATCAAGTTGGTAATCAAAACGCAAAGAAAGCTAAGTGTAAGAAATTGATAGCCTCGACACTTTGATTAACTGTAATGACACCCTTAAATAGTATTATTTTGTAATTAAAGTGTTGAATAAACTGATAGTGTAGCGGAAACGCCTGAAGTAACACTTGGCGATTACCTTTTATATGTACGTACTAAGAAAAACATCATCAATCTTCAGAAAAATTCGATAAAAGCTTAGTTTAATGTAAACCAGAAGTATGCAACTTTTAGGACATTGGTTTGTTTAGTTGTTAAGTGCTTTTGTACTTATCCTTAATGTCGTTAAATACATTGTGCTCATTAACTGAAAATGGGTCTTAGCAGCTATTAAGTCAAAAGTCTTTATCACAATAATTTGAAATTACCTTTCTAGAGTTATGCTACTTTGCTACCATGTAGCGCATTCCCCAACTACTCAGCCTAATCTAAACAATTGCCATTTTCCTTGGCTGCAGCTCAAAAGTGTTAGCTTCAAGTGCAGCTGGCTCTGTTGCAGCAACGAGTTGCGTTTCGCTGCTGGTCTTAATGTCGTTTTTGTGTTTTTTTCTGTCACCTGTTTCAACACTTGAAATGTGACGGCAGCCGCCAAACAACCTAATTAGTATGCAAAACACATTAAGTGGCAGCCAACTACGTTGCCGCAGTACTCGTGCTAAAAAAAACAGAAAAGCAAAGTGGACGCGGAGTGGGTGGTGCTGTAGGATTACCTCGTCGGAGGCAGGCCATTGTTTTCGCAACCTACAAAACATTTCAAATGGAAATTTTGCTCCCTCCTGTGTGCTGGGCTGTGCGGCGATATTGACAACCTTCACCTTCATTGATGCCTATAATTAGTGCACACAACAACATAAATCGGGTGGAT
Source organism: Drosophila suzukii (assembly GCF_043229965.1). Taxonomy (NCBI): domain Eukaryota; kingdom Metazoa; phylum Arthropoda; class Insecta; order Diptera; family Drosophilidae; genus Drosophila; species Drosophila suzukii. Next base: position 25,071,114 of record NC_092080.1, on the reverse strand, counting down.
GGTGAATGGCGAATGGCGAATGGCAGCGAGGGGAATTTATCCGCCAGGGAGCTGTTTATTAATCATACGCCACGTTGACGCCGGCTCAACGAGCCCTCGTCGGGAGTCCTTGGCTGGTGTGTGCTAATTAAGCCTTCGATTAATTTACGCCTTTTGGCCTCAAACGTCAGTGTGAAAACAAAGAAAATTAAAAGCTTGCCGCCCGAACTTCAAAAGCCGGAAAAGGAGCGAGCCTCGAACCTCGAACCTCGGATCCCGGATCCCAGATCCGACATCCCAGATCCGGGTGTCTGGTTGTGCCCGAAAGGCAGTCCGGAATATGCGTTAATGACGCCATCACCGACAGAGTGGATGACACTGTCTGGGCTTAGTGGCTCCGTCCGTCTGCTCATCACGGTTTTTGGCGTGGGCGTGGTCGAGGTCTTTTTGCCTGGAAAACATCAAAGCGTTGAAGCTTGGGAATTGTTGACACACCGGATGAGCAAAGCTCGAGCCCCCGCTCTCCGTTCCGAGATCTTTCTGGGGTATATCATTTTCCCCACCTCGGGCTTCTCCATTCATTTTTTGTTTTTGTTAATACTGACTGCGGCGCTTACTGATAAGCTTGGGGATTTTATTATTACGATTTTTTGTTGCCACATTTCCCCGTTCATCTGCATTACGCTATTTTTTTTGCTTTGGGCCAAATCTCGCTGTTTTGGACGTTAGAAACTCTGATGTTATGATATTCGACAGGGTATTGATGGCTACTTATCTATGCTTTCCTGAGTTGGATAAATTAATGCCGAATGGGTTTTGCTAATAAAAGACCAAACATCTTTATGAACTTATGATCTTAATGTGAAGTGTGCGGTATACAAATGAAATATTCGCTTAAGTTGAACAATAACGAGAAAGAGAGCTAACTTCGGCAAGCCGAAGCTTCTATACCCTTGCAGGTCGTTCCCGTGGGAGCGTTGTATGTACAGAGCTCTTCGATTTTAGGAAATCTAAAAATAGAATTCAATTTTTACGGAAGATGAAAAAAAAAATTTCACATTAATTATCTATGACAGCTATATGATAAAATATACCAATTTTTTTTAGTTTAATTCTAAATTCTGAATTGTTAAAAGAATGATATTCCCAAAAGTGAAAGTTAATATGTCAAAAAACACCGAAGTAATAATTTTTGTACTTAAAAAAAATGTTCTTTGGTATGGGGCCAGTACTATACAGAAGCGGACAGGTGAACATGGCAAAAACGGCTGCTTAGTAATGGTGATCAAGAATATATATGCTTTGTGGCTTTATTAATGACTGTCATCATTATTCCCTCTGCAAGGGTATAAATATGATAGAATGCCAATAAAATCAGTTCGACATAAAAAGACTTCGAGATAAAGATGACAGAGCTATGGAAGCTGCCTCAACACTTTTAATTGGCCATCTGTCCCTAAAAAATGTTTGAACATTGATAGGAATAGAAATAAATTAATCGACGACTTTTCACTTTGTTGCAGGCTTTTGTGCCTATCGCAGAACCGATAGCCACAAACATCTTGGCATACCTGCCCCATAATATCAGAGCCACTACCGAATCGAAATCCAAATTCAAACCAAATCAAAGCTGCCATCACGTTGCTCATTGCGGGGAAATGGTCTTGCTGAAATGGAAATCCATCCAAAGGCCACACAAAGGACCACATCTGTGGGCTGGTGAATGGATGGATGGCAGGGTGTGGGTGTGTGTGCTTTGAGTTTGCGGAAATGAATTGGTATTTAATTAATAGTTTTACCCTGATTAATCTGCCCCTTGCGCATCCGCCCCCATCGTCATCGTCATCATCATCGAGGGCATTGCGTAAGCCGCAAACCAGCGATCCCGCCCCTCAGCCATTGCCACCCTCTCCAGTTTCGTAGTTCCAGTAACGCCGCATGTTGACCTAATGAAGTTGCCGTATAATTGTTGCTCAGACGTTCAGTCGAACGTGCCCCCTTCCCCGCTCGGAACGGAAATCAAATTGAAATTAACGTACCATCGACAGGCGGCCTCGGAGGGTTGGGGTGCAGTTTTTGGAAAAGGGATCTGACCTGGGTTTGGGTTCGAGGTCGGGCTCATCAGGGGCTTCATAAGCCCAGACTCCAGTCCTGCCTCCGCTTCTGCGGCCTGTTGTTGTTAATTTGATTGGATTCTGATGATGGGGCGGAGCAGTTGCAACGCCCACGCACACGTTTCGACATTCGCATTCGGTCGGTTGGTCTATTACTTTAGTGCTTTAGTGCTCCGGCTTTGATTTTTCGCCGGGTCCTGGCTTCCTGGTCCTGGGCTCGATTCGACGGGAGAAGGACAACCCCTGCGATCTGGGAGCTGCTGTGCCTGTTTTGATTGTGTAATGCAATCACGTCGTTGTTTTGCTTCACTTTTTCCCCTCACCCTTGTGGTACACTTGAGAAAAATTGCTTTTACACCATCAGGACGGTTTTCCGAAACTAACCATTTCTAATTCCTTAACCATTTATTTGCCGTTTAAAAATGGCACATCGGGCTAAATGTTTTCTTTTTGGTAAGCCTAAATATATACCTCAATGTTTTTGAATTTGAAAATGATCCCCTATATTAAAACTGTACTTAATAATATAAGAGTATCGGTAAAACTGATTTTAAAAAACCCTTGATACATTACGATTGACTACAAACAATTTGCTCAATGCTGTTTCAGACTTTTCATCAACAATTTTTTTTAGTGCAATCAAGGGCTAAGGTAAGTTAAGTAGGAGGGTATCTGAATTTTAATTTTCGACAGCATTTTGAGCTGCGCACGAACAATGTGCGTAATCATACGTGATGATGTGATGTGCCCCAGTCCAGGATCTAGTCCTCATCCCGGGTCGCTCCTGGCAGATCTTGTTAGGCGGTGACAGAAAGTTGCCATTGTGGCTGTCTCTATGGAAAGACATTGGTGTGGCTGGCACTTCATGAAATTAATAAGTTGAAATACTTGCGACTTCTGCTCGGCTGATTGCTCAATCTGTAGAAGATGGGATGGAAATGAAGGCGTGCCCCACAACATGTGTACTTGAACTTTGCACAAGGGTGACTGCTGCTTCATTAGTTAATAGTAATCAATGCAAAAGTTTGATGTTTTGTTTTCTTTTTTTCTCTTTAGCTGGGCCTTCCCCCAAAAAATATGCATAAATGTAATGCAAGTTCACGGTACAACCCTCTGGGATCTCCCCTCTGGGATCTGGCTTGTTTCCTGCTGGCACACGCCGCCGCCGAAGCTTGAGCCTTCAGGACTCAGCATTCAGACTTCAGGACTCAGAACTCAGAGCCTTCAGCCAGGATGCTGCTGTCTGCCGCTGCGCTGTGACATGCCACGCATTTAAACGTCACCGGAAGTTCTTTTGTTCTTGTGCCTCAACGATGACGTTCCCGCCGATGTCTAACTGACTGACAGGCGATGCCGGGGAACCCCTGCCCCACGAAATCCCCTCCCAGCTCACTGGGCGCTCAACTGCCAGCAGAGTTCAAGTGTAAATGCGAAATTTATATTTAAAATAAAGAATAGGGTACAGCAGAGCGTGAAAAAAGAATCGCTCCGAATTTAATCATTTCCACGACACACATCTTTACAAATATTAGTATAATTTAATATGAGTAAACAAGAAATCTTAAGCAATTACAGATTAAGGTCGGTAAGTAACAGTTTACTGCTTACTTTGTTTATTTAAAATTTGTAAAAAGGCTGGATTTCCAATTTCCAGAAATGCGTTTGGCTTCGTTAGTTTTTCAACGGCACAGTCCCCTCCTGTCAGTTTTTAAATTGATTTTTGAGGTTTGGCAACGCTAAAAAATGGAGTAAAAATCAATCAAATTGTTCACGTACATTATTCACACTTTCATGGTCAGGGGCTGGGAGAAGGGGGGTTCCAAGTCGGCCAAAGTGAATGATTGCGCATTATGTTAGGGCCTATACACCTTAAACAACATGACATTGGCATTATTTATTGTTTACCCCGCTGCTGGCTGTGTGGGTGCAAAATTGGGAAACGGAGGGGTAGGATAAGAAAAAACGGGGCAGAAGGAAACGTCCTGAATGCGGCTGTCAGTGACACAATTTGATGTCAGGAATAATGCGTCATTCGTCATTTGGCATTGTTCAACAAGCCAGTCACCGAGTCCTCGCTTCCAATAGAACATATTTCATGTGAATTGCCCCCGGAGTACCTGAAACTCAAACCCGAAAGTCAAACGATGTTTGTTATTTTGGCCAGTAATCCGCATCTTCAATTTCACCTTCAACATTCTATGCTGTATTATATTGATATTTCTAATGAATTGCCACTATGTTGGTTCATTCATAAAAAAGGTATCAATAGGAATGGTACCCGTGAGTTTGCGTATGGAATGATTTCGTCTAATGGTTTTTCGTTTTTAAGTGAAGAGAGTTTTTATAATATTTTATTGTTTGAATTGCTCACACATGAGTACTGCGGCTAATGAGTTCTAGTAATACCTTTTTTATAGAATGCTATTTTAAACGATATCTTAATTGTTATCAACTTTCGAATAACAAACTTTATTCTTTTCAACAGTACTAAATAAAAAATCTGAACAATATTTACTTCAGCGAAAAATATTCATTTGAATTTTAGAAACTATGGCAGAAAAAAGTTGTTCCTAAAATATATTACATCGCTCTCCCTAGCTTGTATTCAAATGCCCACATAAAAAATTGCACTTATATTTTCTAAAAAAAAGAAGCTCCCACAGAAAAGTGCTAAAAAAGCGAATTGTAAATATACAGCAGAACAACAATTACCATAAAAGTTGGCGGTCTACAACGACCAACAAACAAACAAACGGGGGGAAAGCCCCTAAAGCCGTCACAAAGACTTTTGTTGGTGTTGGCCAAGTGGAAAACATTTGCCAGCCTATTCCCGATCGGGCTTTGGGCCATTAGACCAGCAAATTGTTGGTAAAACAAGCGCAAACACCTTGCCAACTTTATCCAGAAGGAATTGTATTGGGAAGTTTATATAGAGACGCCACATCGATTAGTTGTCTATAATTTTTCCGTTCAGTGAGTCGCAAAGTGCAAGCAGAAAGGCGAAAATGTAAAGGAGAAGATACTTTTATGTTTGCTTTGGGCGGTTTGTTGAGCTTCGAAAATGGTATAATTATTTTATTTATTTTAGTAGTAGCCAATATATTTTTGTACATTTTTTGTGGAAATGGAAATTTGTTTTGCTTAGGGCTGTTTAAATATTTTGAAAAATAAGTTCCTAGAAACCTCTTGAAGAAAACGCCTCTTTACTTTTTAAAACTTAAAGTTCTGAAATACACGTAAAATATATTTTTTTATCTTCCAAATTTTATTTTTCTGTGAGATATTTTGAGATAGCCTGTTAGCTTTATCTGGCAAAAATCAGCTTTGAACCTGAACTAACTCCCCGACTTTGTCTCGTCGAGCAGCTGAGACTCACTTGACTCTAAGCCTCCTATTCTGGCCCCGAAACTCCGCCGTGCCATAGAAATCCGCTCTCCGGAGTGACGAGTGGCCTCGAGTGCTCCGAGGGTCTGGGCCCGATACTTTGTTTAAGATTTTTTGCAACCCCCAGCCACCGAAGCACCGAGGGTAGTAGCACCACCACCGCCACCCCAAGTGGAGTCTGTGTGCAGACAGACATCGGATTGCTTCCAATTCGTCGCGCAGTCGGCGGTGCAAAGTATTTGCCAAAGGCATCATGAGTGCTAGGGATTAGTTCGCCCATCCCCGCCACTTTGGCCATCCAGCCAGCCACTTCACTCCGGGATAGGAAAGCGGATAGCTCAGGATGGGACTAGGACTGGGACCCTTTCCCCCTTCATTTTTTCGCACAACCTTGGAAGCGGCTTTAAAGACTCGCCTGGGGGAAAAGGCGCAAAAAATTAGTTAATACCGGAAGTCATCGCACTGTTTCGTGCATCCGCCTCAAGTCTGATTTGGGGCCTCCCTCCCTCACCTTTTTGAGATTCTGCGCAGTCGAGTGGAAATTTTATGAAACTGTTGCCTGTCTGTCTGCGGTTTGGCCAACGTTCGAAGGCGCGGGTGGTGGTGCAAAAGTCATAATTTATAATTTATTGGGCCGCGCGTATTTATGTGCGTTTTATGGGTGCTAATTAGCTTGGCCTGAGACCTCGCTTGCATGGAGTTGGGAATTGGCATATCGGGCTCTGCGGTTGACAATGAAACACGGGTTTCACAGGGAAGGTTGTTAGGAAGTCCTGATGGGTGGGCCTCTATCTAAAATCAAATTGGTTTAACTGTGTCTTTTGGAACACATTTGAATAGTAATGTAAATTTAAAAGTTTAAGGGGGTGGTGATAAATCACAGCAAGTTCTAACTTTTTTGGGTGCTTTCTAAAAAAAAATGTTTTTATAGACATCACTAAAACCTTGAAATTATAATGTCAAGTTGAGGACTTTGGGTCATATACCCACGCAGTTTTTGAATTTAGAAAAGTAATGTTTTTAAAAAATGCATTGTGTATCTAAAATATATATCTGGTTAGTTAAGTAAAATTGTTCAAATACAGTAAAAATTGTTATTACTAGCTTATTTAAATTCGAATTTTTCACATAAAACATAAGGAAGTTAATTGGTCTGGTTTTTAGAAAGAGTTTTATGCCGAAATGATTCACTCCACCAACATCTCGTTCAGCAGACTTAAAAACCTAATTCCGAACGAAAACAGAAAATCAAAGGGACGCCCAATATTCATAAAGTGCCCACTAAGACATCTTGAAAATAATGTGCCGGTCATAGGAACGGAATTGGAGCAGGAACTGGGGCCAAGCGGAGCGAGGAGCACTGTTCACTAGGCACTTTCCAATTTTCATTAAAATAACAGAGCCCAGCCAGCCCGACTCCTCAGACCTTAATCCTCGATTCTCGGTCCCCCAACCCCGAAACCCCATGGCCAGTACGGCGATTGGATAGCCACCCCCAGAAGAGCACTTTTCGGGGCGGAGGGTGGGTTGGGAGGCGATGCAGATGAGGATGAGGGTCGTCTACGTGATTGCTGGGCGATGGATGTCTGCCTCGCCCCCGCCCCACATCTGCGATCTCGGGGCCTTCGTTCCATTCGTTAGTTCAACGCACACCCGGGAGTATGATGAAATTAAATTGGGGAAACTTTGCCAGTCGTCGTCTGTCGTTCGCTGGTCCCTCTGCTTTTTCTGCTCCTGCAGATGATGACGATGATGATGATGGCTGCCATCGCCAGAGCAGCCACGTCCCGGCTGTGAGTCTGGTGTCCTTCTGTTTTTGGGCCGGTTTAAGTCCTCGCCCTGCTCCGGCTGCCATATTTTATATGTACACAAACATGCACATATATTCTGCGTTATTCGGTTCCTGAAACATTTTCACTGCAAACGAAAGCGAATGTAGATTTTTTCAACGTTTCCCCCTGGCATGTTTAAAAATTAAAGCTTGTCGCTGAGATCCAGCACAGATTTGTGTTTTTTTTTTTTGTTATTTTAAGCTTTTTACCTGGCCACACTCCCCTGCCTCTCTTGTTGGAAAATTTAATCAGTTGCCAAAGTTTTGCAATTTTAATTAAATTCTCCAAATTGGGTTTGACTGCTCTGCGCTAAAGTTTTTCATTTTCATTGTCGCCCGTTCGTTCGCTCGGTTTTTCTTGCCGCTTTTCATACTTCCCACCAACCCGCCCCATTCGCCTCTGTCATCGGTTCTGGTTTAGAGGTTATCCAAATTGGCAACTTTGTAGGTAGACGAGCAAAGTTTTAATTGTTTAAGAAATGCACCCAGAAGTGCACACACAAAAAAATTGCACGCTGAAATGAATAATTTAAAATGGTTGGGAGCACCTATTTTTACATAAGTAAATTTCTTGAATCGTTTTAAATTTAAAACAAGGAAGAACGCTATAGTCGAGTACCTCGACTGTCAGGTACCCGTTACTCAGCTTAAGGAGCCAAAGGAAAATGGAGATATGCAAGCAGCAAAGCGAGATTAAAACGCCACCTACCGGCGGTAGAGAGATTTAAGCGTTATTGGCGTTAGAGTGGGCGTGTAAAATTTTTTTTGGATCAATCGATAGGTATTGATGAGAACAATACATTTCAGTTAAAATTTATTCTAGCATCAAAACTGTAGGAGCCACAGTTTTGGGCGGTTTGTGGGCGTTAGAGTGGGCGTGGCACTCTGCTGAAACAAACTTGCGCTGCGCAGGAATCTCAGGAATCTGCATGCCTAATCTCAGTATTGTAGCTTGTATAGTTTCCGAGATCTCAGCATTCATACGGACAGACGGACATGGCTAGATCGACTCGGCTAGTGATCCTGATCAACAATATATATACTTTATGGGGTCGGAAACGCTTCCTTCTACCTGTTACGTACTTTCCGACGAATCTAGTATACCCTTTTACTCTACGAGTAACGGGTATATAAAGTAAGCTCCATCCAGCGGCGAACACTTTAATTTGAACCATTACTAAATAACTATTACTCTTAGTGTAAAAGGGTATATTGCGTTCGTTAAAAAGTATGTAAGGGGTGAATGAAAAGCTATCCGACCCTTTAAAGCCAAAATATTTTTTATTAAGATTACTTTCCGAGTCTATCTAGCCAGTGCGCCAGAGTCAAGATAACTTTGCCACGCCCAATCTAAAGCACAGAAACGCAACGCTATTACTTTTCAACATTTATTTAATGCAAAATATCCTGAAATTATAAATTGTAAGACCCATAGTTTTTAAGAAACAGTTCTGGAATCAATTAAGTCTTTCAGTGTACACCGCCTAGAACTCCGTGGAGTGAAAAGAAATGATATAAAAAAGTTTTTGCTCATTTAATGTCGCCATTTTTGCTGGGTATATAGGGACATAAACTATCGTCGCCTGCAATGGATGCCCCTCCCCCATTTTCCTGCGCCCCTCCATCGCTGATGGAAAACAAAAACAAGAAGGAGCGGCTGTTGAGGAAGAAGATGGGACCAACACAAAAACGCCATTTAGCGCACAGGAAACTGTTTTAAAAGCGCGACAGGCGACGACGGCGATGGCGACGTCGCGTCGCTGAGGAAAACCCAGGGAAAACCCATGGAAAATGGAGGATTTCGGGAGTGGGCAAGGCGAGGAGTGGGTCGTTACTGGCCAACGCAATTGCGTTTAATTGCAAACACAAGAAATAAGAAAATATTATGGGGATAGTGAAGAAATGAGGCAGCGTCTGGTGGACAAATTACGAGTGGACCCTCGCACACAAAAATACAAAGTGGGAAACTTATGTTTTTGTTGTCCTCGCCTTGGCAAATTACCAAATGGAAGCTACCTCTCCACAAACTGCTTGAATTTCGGTCGATGAATGGAAAACCTTTTTGTTCGGCCCAGTGAACAAAACAGATCAAAATCGAGGCGGATCGCTCCATCTTAATTGCGCAACAACAAATGAGGCAACTGAGTTAGTGATGGTTGCTTTGAACTCTCTTTATGCGATTGATTTTTTTGAATCTAATTAAATTATTTAGTTTTTATTTTTAAATAGAAAACGGAAATATTTAAAATCTTCTAAGCAATTTTTTTTGAAGAAAATGGAAGAGGACATGGACATGGACATGCAGTTAACAGATTTGAGTTTAAGCAAGAACGTTTTGAAAGGCTAATTTCTACCTAATATTCCGAAAACTTTTATGGATAGGATGGGTTTCCAAGCAGGACAATCACGATCCCGATCGCCATTCGAACCACGCATCACTGGCACATCCGATTGAAATATATCAAATCAATCGCAGGGGATGGGATGCATGTAGACGGTCTTCTTATCAACTGTGGTCTATCGGTAGGATGGCTTCCAAGGACGGTGGGTCCAAAAAAGGGGGAGTGGGTCAGCGCAACGGAAGCGCGAAGATTAGTTGATTGCATCAATATGCTAGCCGTCCGATTCGATTCACCCTCACGTTTCCTAGCTCGCCGTGGGCTTTATCTCATCGTTCATGCGAATCCGAAATTAAATTATCTCCCAAACTGCCAACAGACGTCGAATTGGAGGACAACCCTTGTTTCAAAAGCCCTTTCCCCCCGCCCTCGGCAGCTTTTATTCCAATCAGATTGTTTCCGTGGCGGCCCTCTCGTCCTTTCTTCCTTTCGTCCTGGTCTCTATATCGCACTGGCTGAGCCTGTGTGTGTGCCTCAAATAGGCTTTTTACTTTGTCGCTGAGCTGAGCCTTGCAGATTGAATTCGAATTAATGCCTTTGACCCGCCCCGCAGAAACCTCATTACCATCACCCCCTCATCAGGAACGGCAGCAACATCATCATCAGTAGCAGCAGCAGCAACATCATCCTCATCCACACGTTTCGATTTGGTCCGGGTCCTCGGCTTTATCCCCATCCTTATGTCTCTCTCCTTGCGGCGCGTGTTCGTACGCCTGATTAACATATGTCAACAGTATTATATAAAGTGGTATTTTGGGCCTCATTTCGGGGGAATCGGAATTGGAATTGGAACTCGGATTTGGCATTGCGTTTGGGACTCCGATTCAGTTTCCGATTTGGTTTCGGACCACGACCAGGGTCTGCTCTCGAAGTCGGCACATGTTGCTTACGAAATTCAATTATGGCAGCATTTGCTTATTTTGGTAAGAAATTAACTTGTAGATTAAAGGAAGTGAACAGCCCTTGCGAGGGGGCGAAAGAGTTACTCACAAATCTGGTGACTTAATGGAATTTTCAATTTAGCCGCTGGCATAGTGGTGGCAGGGGAAATCTGGGTTAAGATTTAGGGTTTGTCAGGCCATATTTAAAGAAATGAAGGTCTTGGTACCACGTTTACGAATTAAGTGAAAATTGCATTCCAATAGTTAATGGCTTAATGAGGGAAAAGTAAGAAATATTTCATTTTTGATATAAAAATATTGTAGTTATGTATTACATTGGAATGGAATAAAAACATTTTAATTTCACCCGCATAAATAAAATTTATTCCTTCAAATGTGGTCTGAAAACAGGAGAAAAATAAAAGGTTAACAAACATCCTGCTTGCTTATTTAAGTTAAAGGAATGCAAAAAGTAACCATATTCAAAGGAACTTAATATAGATTCTACTCTGTAAGCCAAATTGAGTATACTTTTATTCAAAAATATATGCGAGTACAAGAAGTATTTATGAAATCGGCGCTCGCAATATCGATACAAGCTCCCACCTGAATAAAGGATTGCACTTGAAATTACTATCATCCTTTGGCCGGCGGTCAACCACCAATAAACCCTCCCAGTCCCCACGAAATGCAAATGAACAACCGCCGTTACCGCCCCGACCTACCCACTTGAATGGGATTCATCACGAAAAAATAAGGGGAGCACCAATAACTCGTCTTTTCCAGGACCGAGGAGTCGGGGTGCCCGCTGCAATAAATCAGGGCTCCAATAATTGAGTGGTGCACAAGGGGATGGGGCGGGTAGTCTCGTTGGGGGTGGTGGTTCCATGGGGGTGGTGCTGCCGCCGGATTGGAGTGCATGAAAGGGGCAGCAAGCGCAGTGGAGCAGGGGTATCGCGTCTGCCCGGTCGTCTGGTCAGCGTTTCAGACACTCGACATGGTTCAATGAGTTGGCCGCTGGCTGCTGGTTTCGAGATTTTTCGGCTTTAACCCGCTCCAGCCGGCGAGGCTTTTAATTAGGCTCATAATTTGAGAAATATTTCCACGTCATATTCAAGTGAACCGGCTGGCAAAAGGCTGTCGGGCCACGCCTAAACGTGAGCTTAACCATCAAATCACTCGGAAAAATCGTAGGCATGGAACTGTTACAGTTAATTAAGGAAACATATAATTTGCATTTTGTAAAGATAATAATACCAATAAGTCGAACACAAATACTTAAGTACAATAAAAATTAAAAATTTAATAAACAAAAATAATTTTCATTTAATATTATTATTAAATCCAAAAATTATTTGTATACGTTTACTCTCCTCTTTGTTAACTCTCCTCCAAAATAGTTTCACAAAGTAATTATAAATTATAAGCTACTCAAAAATTTAATCTGAAATCTTGGATACATTGCCGACTTACTTCCTATAAATGAAACAAATTACCTGAGTAAAGTAATAATTTGTTAACATGATTTAATATGTAATGGAGAGAACACAAAGCAATTCTTCAATATTTTTTTTTCTAATTTTAGTTGACTTGGAACAGGTTTAGTTTTTAAGTGTGGACAGGACCAGGACGGAACTGTTCACCCACTTTTCCCTTGTGGAGAAACAATGATGGGCAATAGAAGCTAGTCCTTATTATGAGTGCTACACCCGTATACACTCGAGAACCAGGCAAAGGGTTCATCATCATCATCGTCGTCCTTCTGATCAACAACAGCGTTGTGGTATTTTCTTCGCAGACGAGTTTTGTCTCAGGACTAAGGCCGTGGAGAACCAACCGGGGCAGTCATTCTAGCAATCCTTCAACCAGCCGCACTTGAAATATTTGTGGTTGTTGTTTGATTGAAGCAGCTCAAGCAGTTTGCAACGGAAGTGTGTTTGATTAAACGCAGGAGGACGAGTCAGGAGTGGGGAGAGTTGGCTCGCAAGTGGCTCAGAAATGGAATGGTGGGAACGAGCGAACCACAAGGGGACAGGTTAAAAGGATCCCGAGGACGTCCCTTTGGGGTACAGTGCTTTAACTACAGGTAAAATATGACGAGATATGAATTAAACTGCAAGGATGTAAAAAGAGATATTAAATGCAGACATTTAATCTGTACCATTGATCCCAATGACAATTAATAAATATTACAGTTATGATTTCGATGTTAACATGTAAAATTTTGCAATAGTATTATAGATCATATATAAAATATTATTTTCCAAGCAGCTTAAGTTACTCGAAGAGTAATGGGGTATACTAGATTCGTCGAAAAGTATGTAACAGGCAGGAGGAGTGTTTCCGACCCCACAAAGTATATAGGGGCCGTCCATAAACCACGTGGACAGTTTTGGGGGGAGGGGGGGGTTCGTCACAAGTCCACGATTTTCCACGAGGGGGGGGAGGGGGGGTCGAGGTAGATGTCCACGTGGACATAGTAAAAATTTAATTGTAACCATTATGTTATTTATTCCACTTTTAAATTTACTGCTAAACTTATGTTTACTTACCATTTTTAAAAATGTCTATAGATATCATTTTTAATAAGAAAAAAAAAAAATTTTTAATGAAAAAGTCCACGTGGACAAAATGGGGGGGGGGGGCGGGTTAGTTAAAAATCCACGATTGTCCACGAGGGGGGGAGGGGGGTTCAAAATGTGATTACAATTTGTCCACGTTGTTTATGGACAGCCCCATATCACGAGCCGAGTCGATCTAGCCATGACCGTCTGTCCGTGTGAACGCTGAGATCTCGGAAACTTTAAGAGCTACAATACTGGGATAAGGCATGCAGATTGCTGAGATTGCTGCGCAGCGCATGTTTGTTTCAGAAAAGTGCCACGCCCACTCTAACGCCCATAAACCGCCCACATTTGTGGCTCCTACAGTTTTGATGCTAGAATAAAAATTTTAGCTGAAATGTATTGTTCTCATCAATACCTATCGGTTGACCCAAAAAAAATTTTCCACGCCCAATTTAACGCCCACAAACTTCAAAAAATCGTAAATATGAACGCGGATATCTCGGAAACTATCAAAGATAGAGAAATGGAATCTCAGATTTAGATTCCGTAGCCTTGTACGCAGTGCAAGTTTTTTACGCGAAGATGCCACGCCCACTCTAACGCCCACAAGCCGCCCAAGCCTGTGGCGGCCACAATTATCATGCTAGATAAAAAATTTTAACTGAAATGTATTGGTCTCGTCAATACCTATCGATTGTGTTTGCCACTCTAAGGCCCATAACGCTTAAATCTGTCTACCGCCCACATAACCATATATTGAGATCACTGGTAGGTGGCGCATTTCAATATCGCTTGCATATCTCCATTTCCCTTTGGTCTCTTTAGCTGAGTAACGGGTATCTGATAGTCGAGGTACTCGACATAGCGTTCTTCCCTGTTTTATTTTCGATTCATGCACATTGCCCGGTGTGACTTAATTATTAAAAAAATTTAACAGTCTAAATTAACTAAGCCGTACGGCTGGACCAGATTGTTGGTTTTCTGAAGATATGTTTCCCAAAAAGAGAAGACAAATTGATAAACAGATTGGCCAAAGGGCGGTATGCTTTTAAGCACCAACAAATGCCTTACTTTCATGATTTGTGAAAATGTGAGCATTTCTGGGTTGTTCTATATTTAAATGCATGGAATACTTCGTCATTTAAGGTAGCTTAAAAAAAATGTTCATCCAAATACATTAACAAGGGGTTTTATACCCGTTACTCGTAGAGTAAAAGTCTTCTTCTAGCTCTTTGCATTTTCTCTCTCCACAAAGTATTCACATGCGCCAAAAAGAGATGGAAGATCGTTTACCCAGTGTTGAAAAGCACTAGAACTCAGTAAAAGGACCGAACATTTGTGCACGTAAAATTGACGGGTAAAACTTTCGGTTTTCTCATTAGTCTACAACTAATTCTGGTAGAACGAAACATTTTCCCATGCGCCTTTTGCGATTTCTTGCGATAAATTAACATATATCATTTTTTAATTAAGCGTATATCTATAAATAGCTAAAGTTTGTACGCCCCTAACTTGTGATTTTGTGGATAATTACATTTTAAGCTTTTTAAGTTTCCAATACCTACTCAGACCAGTATCACTTTTCCATTACCTAGATACGCCATCCCAGTTACCTCAATTAATCGGCCACTTCAGCCGCCGTTAATAACAGCAATAATGACAACCTTTAATGGGATATCGATTTGTGGTTAACGGCTGGCTGGGGCACAACCTCACAGTGCTCCCAATTTTTCCACCTTTTGGTCAGCCTCATCTCGGCCAGAATGCCATCCTTTTTGTAGTCCTGCCTTCCACGTCCTGCGTAGAGGGGTGTGTGCTGTTGTCACATTGTTGCCACTTAATCCGTTTATCTAACTTCGTACACCGTTGGACTTGATACCCCAAAAACTAGCTGAGCGTGGTCCAAAATCCCAGACCGAGCTGCATCTTTTTCTCCTGTTGCTCATTCCAGGAGTGAAATGGAAAACGGGTGGGTGGGACTCACTTGAAAATTTCAGGTCCATTCGACCGTATAGCGAAGCTCTCACACCGCCCGTTTATTGCGACTTAGTCAGGTTCCAGAGTTCGGAGTCGACATCCATTAGCAATCGCAGTCATACAGACTTCCGTATCATACTTTCGACTTCCGCATATTTTATGTTCCACTCTCTGGCACTCTCCACACAAAATGGCGGATTCAGATTCATGTTGGCCATGCGCGCGCTTCGACCTTCCGACTCCAACTCGGTTTTGGGCCAAAACTTTGCCCGCCGCCTGGGAGTTTCTGTGCTCTCGAATCCAAGCGATCCGATGTGAACTGCTTTGTTTCCAGTTCTTTGGGAAACGGGGGCCCGGCCTTCATCAGCCACTTGCAACACTTCTGCGGAGTTTTGATTGCTTTTATTGGGGGTTTCCCTTTTTGTGCCGATTTAGAGGCGATTGGAAAAGGTTGACGACAAACTATGCAAAAGCGATAAGTACTGACATCGTAGCATACTTTACGGCGCACGCAAGATCATATTTAACCCTGTTTAAAACATTTAATAATATATTTCAGAGCTCGAATATGTCTTACTAAACGTCGAAGCTTAAATCATGTTTTAAATTAAATACATATCTAATTAGTTAATTGTTCAAAATTCTCTGTCACTTTATCGGCCTCCATCGAAAAAGTTGTATAAGCATTTAGAATTACGACTGCGATGCTAAGTAATTTTTGGATACTTACTTTCTAAGCCTATTTACTCAGCTGACTACATCAATTTTATAAAATAAACTGATTAAATTACCTTAATTAAAAATGTTTCCTTACTTTCCATTGATAAACTCCCAGTTTCATCCCCACTCCTTAAAGAAGGTCAAGTTTAAACGACAAATTTGTTTGCAAAGAACCCAAAACCGGGAAAACAAATAAACAAACAAACAATCCGAGTGCGGTAACCAAATTTTAGCCGGTAAGAAATCAGCGACAAAATATGACAAATTCGGGCCCGTGAACAAACAGGAAACTCAGCGCCAGGAGCAGTGGAACAAAATGCTCCTTGAGAGGTTGATTCCACCTCCTTTCCCGGAAACTTCCTGTTTGTGTGTGTGTTCAAATGCAAATCCTCGGCAAACCTGAAGAACTTTTTTAAAGTTATGTACCGCTGTCGTGTACCACCCTCAACTTTTGCTACCTTGGCTGCCATAAATCACGGGGCTCCACCACCCTGGAGACCCCAAAACCCGAGTTTTGTAGGCTGGTGTGCTGCGTATTCACTGATTCTTTTCGCTTTGTTTTGTTGAGGACAGCATTTCCTGAATTTACCTTCGTTCGTACTTTTGTACCTCTCTCGCACCGTCTTTGTATCTGTCTATCTATACTTATAAAAAAAGCTATACAAAAAAGAAATATTCAACATTTCAGAAATCGAAAAAAACGTGCTAATATAAGGAAAATAACTAAAAGGTTTAATACTTTCAAGACCGTTAAAAAATTTCGTTGTACAAAAAATACAATTTGAGATGGAACAGTGACTTTTAATTTCTTAAAGACTTGGAAACTGATTTAAAAATATAATGCCCTTATATAATATTTACTTATATAATTTTCATAATTAATAACAAATGATGTATTCCTATAACATTTAGTAATATTTAATAACAATTAATAATATTTTCCTTGAGTTAACCATTCCTTCACAACAGTACTTTTAAAATTCATATTTTTCGGATCCTCAGAAGGAATTGCCCTTAAACACGTTTCCCAATTTATTTTTGCGTCTGTATCATGGACCCTCGCACTCCTTGGCATTTTCTCCTTCAGTGTTTGTTTCGAGAAGCGTCGCAAAAACATAAATCCGAACGCCAAGACAAATTTCGCAGATCCGCCGTTGGTTCCCGTTCCCGAGCAGGGGGATAAACTTCGCTCCAAGTTTTTCTCTATGCTCCACGTGATTTATGCCTGGCACGCCATTGGACTAGGGGTGTCCTGGGCGAAAAGTTTTTGGGGCTGCGCGAAAAATTATTTGCCCCGGCCAAGTAGTCCTCCCTTTTCATCTGCCGACGCCCCCGCCCCTTTTCGACTTTAATGCCACCCGTTGTTCTAAGCCATTTGCGTGGATTGCCTGCAATTTGCTGCCCAGATTTCCCAAGATGTTCCCATTTGCAAGGGGGTTGGGAGGTCGCAACTTCCCCAGTCGTGTGTCTGTTTCAAAATTATGTTTGTGCAAAAGATTTGCCGGAGTCGTGTGCCCGTGTGAGTGAGCGTCCATGTAAGACGGGCTCTCATCTTTTTGGGACCCCGACCCCGGCCGGAAGCGCTTTCTTGGCTCTCGAGATTTTATATGTCCGCCGTTGTCTGGTCCCGCTGTGCGGACTACGAAAATTGCGTTTAAATTAATTGCAAATGGCGCATGATTAAGGGGAAGTAATAAATGGCTAATTGTTCATGATTTAATGATTTCGGTCTTGCAGTTTACTTCATATCCCACAGCTAATCGAGGTCTTCACGGGGGAGTATTTTTCTGGAAGGGAACTTAGCGGAAGGATACATGGAATGTCCTATTGAAAGGCATTACAGATGCTTAAGCGTTACATATTTAATAGAGTTTCTTGCATTTATACGGTTTCGGACAACTTCTGTATTACGTATTTACATATCTTTAATAAAATCATTAATCCATAGGGATAGCATCGGCCTGCCTTTTGTGGAAACGATATCGGTAGGGCTTCCGTACACTTGAGAATTTCTCATCGGTCCCCTTCAATCCCGGGACAACTTCACAATTCCTGCTGTAATGACAAATGTAACCCTACTTAAAATAATTACTTCGCCTTAATTGCGCTGTCAGTTGGTGTCTACTTAAGGAAATATTATCCCGCATCGCGCACAGACATACATATAAATATTGTGTGCTCCCGGTGAAAGGGTGTGAATGGCGTTGGGCAACCAAGGCTGTATAGCTATATAGCTTATGTCTACCCCGACTGGGAATCTCAGATGAGTGTGCTCAGCATATGTCAATTAAGTTATAATTCCGTTCGGCATGCTGAGCCTCAACGAGTTGCTTACCGACTGTCAATCAAGCTATTTCGCCTCCGTTGCCTTACTGACTTCCTTAAAGTCCCAGGGAACTGGCTTTAAGACGAAACCACCACATCGAGTTGTCAACAAACAACCCCCGGAGCCCGGAACCCGACCAACTGGCTGGTTGGGAGGGGGAGAGCTCGCCTTGCCTCACAATTATCAGCGATAATTATGCTATATTTTTACCCGAGCGGATTCATTGATGCTGGGAACGAGCGCAATCCACCCAGGGAAATTCAAAAGCCCATTCCCCAAAACCCATTTCCCAATTGCCTAATTTTCCCATGCAGCATGCATGATGTGAGATTGATTGGAAAGTAGATTTCGGCGCGCAGTAATCAAGTTCTAGGGTATGCAAAGTATATCAGGTGTAGAATTTCAGGTACATTTTTATATTCCGTTTTAATTGTCTGAACACTCCATCGGTGGATTAACTTTAATGGCATAATGGGTACAAGCCTGAAAGACTAGAACTAAATTGTATACCAACGTTAAATATAAATTAAATATGAAAATAAAAATCGTATACATTTCGATAAAAAATCGTTTGCGTATTTTTGTTCCATGTGAGCTTCCTTCTTCACTGATAAATAAATTTTGCAAAATATTTTTTTAAGCCTAATGACATAAAAACGTGTTCGAGCCCTGCATTTGTATTGCATTCTTGTTTTAATTAGACTCAAATCGAAGCGGGCCTGTTAATTGGCCTGAATGCCCGACGTGGCTTTAATCCCCCGTTAGTTCCCAACGCTTCCACTGGCTCCTTTTAATGCTCCATTCGCTTGGTCCTTGATGCTGGCGCGCCAATTTGCGTCCTGGGTCTCAGGCAACTCAATGGCGTGTTAAGTCAGTCAATAGGCGCCGCCGCCAATCAGTGCTTCAGCTACCAAGGAGCCACGATGGTTCCTATACTGAGCGAAAAATGTCCTCCGAAGTCTGCTATAAAGATTCTTCCTAACTGGATCTTATAAAGAAAGCACGTTAAATTTACTATTCGTTATTATCTGTCATTTTCTGAAGATTAAATGTTAGTTCCTATCAACAACGTTGCTTATAAGATACGTATTACAAAACAGATTTAGAGAAGTTTGCATTGAATCAAAAACAGTTTTTCAAAAACGGTTTAGTTTTAAAAAGCATAATCCAACAAAATTGTTTAATGTGTATCCTCCTCACGCACACAAGCTGGCAGACAGAGAATCGCTAGCACACACACAGCAACTGGGAGATGGCAACCCTGGCGCGCGTTCTTAATAGAAAAGCGCTTTTCAATTATGTTAGCCAACTCCTTTTTGCCAAGAGTTTCTGGCTGCTTTTGCCGCCAGTCCTTCGCCCGTTCCACCACCTGCCCGGCATGTTGTGTACCTTTTAATTTACTATTTTTGCTCCTTCCTTGGCCAGGTGCGGAGGTCCAGAGCCACAGAGGACCAGAGGGCCCATAGTTATAGTCGGGCAGCATCCTGCTGTTAGTATCCAATTAAAATCGAAAATTAAATGTCAGAAAAGCAGTCCAGCTGCTGGGCGATGGGCCTGACCTGGCCTCTGTTCCTGTGGCCTGTCTTGCTTCGCTTTTGGGGGACGGGGCGACTGGGGCCAAAGAAATGGGGTAAGGCGCTTACTTATTGAATATTTGCAGCACATTTCGGCCCGCGGCCAGGAAAACCTAATTGCCTTGACCGTAAGTAAACAGGCTGGCCCTCAGCAGGCCAACTCAAAAATGCATGAAGCCGCACAACAAATAGACAAACATAATCAAAAGTACGAGAACGAGTACCAGCCACTTGAAAATCACGCCCAATTTGACATGCGCCTAGAGTAAACATACCCCGGCTCGGAAAAATCCGTGTATAAATTCCGTGAATAATTGATGTCAGCCGGAGTGTGTGCTCGGACGCAATGTAAACTTAGTCATTAATGGCCCCGGGGTCCTTAATATATGTATTACTCGCCCACTCGAAAGTGTACATTGTATACTTTGCCCAGCCTGAACCTTATCCTTATCCAAGCCCTCCCCACGGCGTATACTTATCGCTTTCCCCATCCTTATCCTTGACGTGTGTCGCAATATTTTCTTTGTGCATTTTAAATGCTTTGTTTGCTTTGGTTTATTGGACGGATCCGTCAAGTGGCGGAAGAAATGGCTTTTTCGGGGGAAAAGGGTCAGCTGAGATTTTATTAATGCCGAAACGTCTGAGTAGGTAAAACCAGGGGTAGGGTTACTTACACTACTACTATACTCTATAACAAAGTTTAGCCAAACAAGTGCTATTTTAAAAATCTCAAACTAAGATTGTTTGGTAGTTATGTTTACATGTTTTATTGTAAAAACTCCTCAAAGCTGTTAATTCGCAGTCTAGTGTCTTTTAGTCAGTTAAAAGACAATAATGGTTGACCAAAATGCATGATTCGTCCGAATCGGCTGAATTGAAATATGTTTTTAAAACAATTAAACTCGTTTTAGAGTTTTTAAGTCCGTTTTTGAATGTGTTGTAGACATGCATGTCTAACCATGGTTATAGAACAACCTAATCGTTAGTTAAATACAACAGAATGACAGAGCTGGTTAGTTTAACGTAAACATATTAACTCTTGTGATACCCGTTACGGTTACTTTACAGCGCAAGTTTCTTATTCCAATGACCCAGCCCCCAAATTTTGTATTTAATTTTGGTTCCTTTGTGAAGATAAAATGGTAAGCTACTAAAGTAAAAATAATAGTTTGTTTATTTTTTTTAAGTAACAAAATAATAACGATTGTTTTCTTTTTTTCTTGCGCTCTAGGCAGTAATATTGTAATTTTGTTTTTTGAACCTCTTTCCCGCCCTTCTTCAACGGAATTATGAAATGTTCCGCTTATTATGCAATGGGGAGGCTGTTGGCACTGCAGCCAACTAATGTAACTAATGCGAGCGATGATCAACAAATTATACAGGGGAATTATTCAAGCATTAATGAGAAAGCTGCCAAAGCCGAGATGGATGACACGGACGGACAGAAGGACGGTTCGCCTGGATGGATGGGTGAATATTTCGCTTTGGGTGGATAGGCTGTCAGTCGGTGGGGCAGCTCATATGAAATTTTAATGTCTGGGAACGCTTTAATATGGCGCTAGGGCCTTCGCCACCCACCAGGTTTTTTTACTGAATATTTTTAATAACACAGTGGCACGCAGATGGGTAACAGACAGAATCGCATGACATAAAATGATAAACAAGAAATGTAAAAAGGAGATTTATTACGCAGGCGGTGGCGACGTTCGTGAGATGCTGATGATGGACCATAAACAAAAATGCAAAGCAAAACACGAAAAAGTATATGGATAAGTATATATATACATGTATATTATGTGCACCCGGACTACCCGAGGAACTAAGTACTGCGTGCCACAAAAGCCATCAATCATTTTGAGCGAAAGGGGCAAGCGGAGGATTTGGGAGAGGGTTCTGGAACCCAGGATCCCAGGAACCCCGGAACCAAGGAGCCAAACAGAGACAGAATCAGGGGTTTTGGGGAATTAGAATAATCAGCCAACGTCATCGGCATGGAAGCTCTGCCCTGCGGCCCATGATTATTAAATATGGCAAGTCCCGGGTTCCACAGCCACCGACGTCGTCGAGCTAATCGATTTATTATGCTAACCAGGCGATGCAGCAAAGTGTGGAAAATCTGGGGACGGAGTGAAAACCCCACGAAGAGGCTCTAAATGTGTCTTGGTTGGCTGTCCATCAAGCAAATGAAGCGTGCGGCCGTCGCGGCTCGAAGGTCCCGATTGAGTTTAGATTCGAAAAATTCTGTTTGACAAATAATTTCGAATGCCTCGTCTATCAGATACGCGTTACTCAGCTTACCAATTTAACTGTTTAAACAATGGTCCAATTAAAGCCATTTTTGGGATACCGATAGATATAGATAGATAGATATTTTCAAATTAAATAAAATAAAATGTACACGGAAAGATTTTGGGCTCCACAAAATGTAGGGGGCAATCCGAATAAGCAAACATTGGCTTCATTCAAATTTTCAGAATGTGTATTTGTTTTGTCGAATGTACAATCATTTTTCGTCAGAAAATTTTATGTTAAAATTTTTTCTAAATAAGTTGTTACAATCTTTTGAAAGTTTCTTTACGTGGAAAAACAAATTTACATTTGATTTATTTTCCTTAAATTATTTTTTATATTTTTCATAATTATTTTCTTTAAAAATTGTTCAGACTGTCAATCGCTCCAAAAACACAAGCGTCCTAAGCATTTATTAATCTTTATGATATTTGCATACGGGGACATAACTGGTATTCAAGCCTAATACTACCGTATTACTCTTAAAGACTTCTTTTACCCGCATTACCCAATCGTAGAACTGTGCTAGGTACCATGTTCATTCGGAACCTTATTCATGGTTAATTGAAGAGTTGCGATTTACTCTGCCGCCTGCCAAATAGATTACCTAGAAACTATATTCCACTAGTTTTAAATCAAACAAAAACAACTCTTAACGAGGTAAAAAGTAGTGGCGAACGCGCCTTTAACACAAATTTCTGATATCAACAATTGTGACGAAAAATGATATTACATTCGATAAAATAAATAAACTATATTAAATTTATGATTTCGGCCCGCAACAGTAAATATTTATTTACCTACACGTAAATTTTCTGTTGTAGCGTGCCGAATACATAAATTTAATATAGTTTATTTATTTTATCGAATGTAAAATCATTTTTCGTTACAATTGTTGATATCAGAAATTTTTTACCTCGTTAAGAGGTGTTTTTGTTTGATATCAGAATTTTTTTGTTGCACAAGAGTTTAAGTACCTCAATACCATGACTAGGAGTCGTCCCCATGAATATTAAACTTTTTAATAACAAGTTTTATAGCTTCAATTACCTATTTTAATAGCACAAGCTTGGAATCTCAAGGGCTGTATAGTTCCAGATTCCAAGAAAAACCTTGCGATTCTTATATTTCCCGCCGAACTAGCGGGTTTTTCCAAAGTGGTAGAACAAATAGATCAAGTTTCCTATTTCGATTAGCTTCATGCAAGTAAAAAACCCTAAGACCATAAAAGATTTTCCGTTTAAAAAAATTTAATAAGAATATTTTTCATCAAATTGGTTTTTTTCTTGTTTATTCCATTAAGTATGAAATATTTCGTATACGGATCTGAAACGAGTTGCACTTCTTATCGCTTAATATCTTCCAAACGGTAATTTTTAGGGCAAAAAGTGTTATATATCAAAAGTTGAGGAATTTTAAGGGCTATATGATTTGAAATTTAAAAAGAAATCGTTCAACTCAATTTTGGGAAAATAGTCAAAAAGTGGTTTAAAAAAATAACTTTTTGTCATAACTCGAAATCTATTATATTCAGACAATTTTATTATATGAAGGGTATTTAGCAAATTAAATTACCTTTTAAAAGATATATAGCACGTGTCTGTAGCGTTAGTTGTTTAGATACTATAAGCATTTTAAATCTGGTTTTTTTTCCGCTAAACTAGCTGGTTTTTCCAAAAGTCGTAGAACAAACGTTTTCTAATTCAATGGGATGCATACAAACCCACAAACAAAGGGACAAACATTTTCATTTGGGAAGAAGAAAATCTTGTTTTTATACCCGTACTCGTAGAGTAAAAGTGTATACTAGATTCGTCGGAAAGTATGTAACAGGCAGAAGGAAGCGTTTCCGACCCCATAAAGTATATATATTCTTGATCAGGATCACTAGCTGAGTCGATCTAGCCATGTCCGTCTGTCCGTCTGTCTGTCCGGATGAACGCTGAGATCTCGAAAACTATGGGAGTTAGGCTATTGAGATTTGGCTTGCAGATTCCTGAGCTTCTTACGCAGCACAAGTTTGTTTCAGCAGAGTACCACGCCCTCTCTAACGCCCACAAACCGCCCAAAACGGTGGCTCTTACAGTTTTTATGCTAGAATAAAAATTTTAACTGAAATGTTATGTTCTCATCAATACCTATCGATTGACCCAAAAAAAAGTTTGCCACGCCCCACCCAAAAATCGTAAATATGAACGTGGATATTTCGGAAACTATCAAAGATAGAGAATTGGGATTTCAGATTTAGATTCCGTAGCCTTATACGCAGCGCAAGTTTGTTACGCGAATATGCCACGCCCACTCTAACGCCCACAAACCGCGAAAACCTGTGATTTTAACTGAAATGTATTGGTCTCGACAATACCTATCGATTGGTCCAAAAAAAAATAGCCACGCCCACTCTAACGCCCATAACGCTTAAATCTGTATACCGCCGGTAGGTGGCGCATTTTAATCTCGCTTTGCTACTTGCATATCTCTATTTAGCTGAGTAACGGGTATCTGATAGTCGAGGTACTCGACTATAGCGTTCTTCCCTGTTTGAATTACTTTTGAACGGGACATAGGATTTCAGCAAATAAGGTGTCATTCGACGCGTATTCTCAGTAAGAATAAAACTAGCTAAACAGCCGGCGGCTTTTATCCCCACCGTATCCAGCAGCTCCAATTTTCTAAATTTTTACTCTTACACTTTCACCGCTTTTTCTCTGAAACAAATCTATATTTCGAAAATCTTGGTATGCAATCTTCTTAGTTTTTGCAATACCTTTCGATTGTTGTATCACTTGTTATGATTGGACCACAATGGCAGATTTTCAATTCTGCGGCTATATATAGTAGTTGTCTTCGCACGCTCTCTTGCGCGCTTCGCCACTACGTGTACTGCCGCCCACAGTGATAATTGTAGGTCCAATTATGACATGCATGAACCTTTTAGAATCAATTTCCCATATCTCTCTTGTATTCTACGAGTAAAGGGTGTAAATATTTCTATAGATTATAAGATTAAAATCTAAAATGTATAGTAGCTCACCATTAACAGATGTATGATTGTCAAAAATGACTGACATCAAAAAATTAATACGCTATTTCTAAGCATACAACTATTCTTAATGGTAACAAAAATTGTTTAGCCTTCATGCTGTTTAAGATTTTTACATTTTAAGACACATTGGATTGCCAAACAGGACTCTTTCATTCCTTCGTGCTAGCGGGAATACGCATCTAATGAAGCGATTACAAGGGTATTTCTGTTTATGTTCCTTGCGGACAACATGGCACATGATTTATGGAACAAAATACACATATATATTGGGCTAATTAAAAGCAGGCAAAAGTGAAAAATCCCACCACTTTAAATTCATCTCATTTGGCGGGCAACACCATTAAGCGACAGCCGACACCCGGAACCATCCGCAGACAACTGTGATGCCTTCGGCGATGATTTCGCATGGTGATGTTGAGGATGTTGAGATGGCGAGGACGTGGACGGGATTGGGATGCGGCCCTGGAGGACTCGCAGCATGGGGCAGCGTGGCAGGACACGTGCCGCTAACTTGGCCAAGCGTGTGCAGCATCAGAAACTCAGAGACGATGGATGGATGGATGGATGGGCGGTGATGACGACGGCCCAAGGCGGTGTGTGTGGTCTTGTGGTCAGCCAATCGACCGCCCCGCCCACACCGGCCACGCCCCGAAGCCCAAGGTCCCCAGGACATTATCGCTATTAGCTAACAGGGCCGCCTGCGCAATAACTTTTGACATTAATGACCAGGGCGAGGCATTGGCATCAGGCATCCCTATAAATTGCCATTTGTATCTTTCACTGTGCATTTGGTTTGACAAGCTACAAATTCGTATCTTTGCTGTCCTTGGGTGATGTGTTTATCTAAACTTCGCGCTAGAATGCTTGTCAAAATCGTCCTCGCTCGGCGGCATTTCTACATCATCTGCTCCATCGCTTCATCTTCATCAGACTTTGGCATCACTTGCTCAACTTGTACTTCCCCCAAGTCCCAAATATGGTCTGCTATTAATAACAACGTTTCTGGGCCTCTTTCGCTTCACTGGGCTTTAGTTCCGGTTTAATGTTAATGCAAATTTCAAACTTATTCTTGTCAACGATTTAATTATTAGAACTTGGGAAAGTTACGAGCGGAGTTTCTGTGGGTCACTGAATGGTGTATATTTTATATACATATGTAGTTGAATAAACTGCACTATAAGAAACACTGATACTAACTATTTTTGAACGACAATACTTATTCAACGGTTCCACTTCGAAATATATTCACACACTCACCATCACGACGAGCATCCCTCGTTCTTAACCTACCACTTTCCGAATAGGGAAAAAACTGGAAATTAAATTTGCTGCTGACACCAATTTTCAGAAACAGCTTTTCCGCAACTTGACATGTTCCTAATTGATTTTTTTGGCAATTTAATTTGGCAAAGCAAGCTTTACCTGGACGAGGGCGTGTGGGCGTGGCCGATGAGGGAAGTGGAAGATGCAAGGGGCAGCGAAATCCTTTTCATCACATGTTCCTTGGTTGGCCACTGCCGAAAAGGAAAACCCCCAAAAATGGAGAGGGTGGAACTCCCCGCTTTCAACCTTTTCATCACCATTTTCGTCTCGTTTTTTATGCGCCACATGTGCCAAAAGCATTCATAAAGCAAACACACACTCCCAGCCATATGTATGTGCACATGTATATTATATATGAACATCCCTGCAAACCACTCGACCATTGGGAGCTGCATTGGTTATGGGAATTTTTGATTGACATCGGGTTCCAGCCCAGCATAAAAGTAAGCTCGACGCGTTAACTACACAAGCTCAATCTGAAGCTGAACCTGAAGCCGGAGCTGGAACACAAGCTCGATCCGGAGCAGGAGCCTCACTCGGATATCTGCCCCCTTTTCCTTATACCACCTGGGGCGGCTCTGATGCAATATTGACAGGTTAGCACACACACACGTACGCCCGGCGGAGGACTCGGGAACGAGGACCTCTATACAGCCGTACTGCCTGCCGTGGTAGAAAGGCTGGCTGTAGGAGCCTTGCGCACAGTGGGACAATATCTACACTTCAAGTCACTTCATAAAAGAGATAATAACAATTATATCAATAACACCACATAGTTCGGCTCAACTTTCATCACCAGTTTATCTATATCTCAAACAAAACGATTGTCCCGCGCCCAATTTGACATTTTAAGTCGATGTTTTACTGAAAATGTAGGTAAAATCACACAAAAACACAAAAGAAAGCGCCATAGTTGATGGCCTCGACTATTAGATACCCGTTACTCAACTTAAGGAAGTGCGAGAGGGATAGAGCTATGCTTGAAGCAACTCTGCTTCTTTCACTTTCACTTACACACAGTGCAACCAAGCGCCACCTACCCCATAGCGCCAACTAGCCTATAGCGAACCTAGCGGCTTAGTGGCGTGAAAACAGGTGATTTGTTGCATGTGTCTGTCAATCTCGATTGAATTTCAGAACATTGATTGTTATTTGGTTACAACTTATTAATGGCTGGTCCAATTTCAATAATATTTGGCATGATTTTTACCAAAAAATCTAAAAAAAAAAGCCCACAAATCTGCATGCCAAGTCCCAACATTCCAGCTCTTATAGTTTACAAGGTCTCTGCGTTCATACGGACAGACAGACATGGCTAGATGAACTTGGCTAGTGACCCTGAACAATAATATACATACTTTATGGGGTCGGAAACGGTTCCTCGTACCCGCCGAATATAGTATACCCATTTACTCTACGAGTAACGGGTATAAAGAGGAAGAACGCTATAGTCGAGAGCATCGACTATCGGATACCCGTTATTCAGCTAAAGGGAGCAAAAGGGAGATAGAGATACACAAGTAGCAAAGCGAGATTGTACAGTGCCACCTACCCGCGATTTCAGTAAAAGGTAATGTGGCACAGATTTAAGCGTTATGGGCGATAGACGCCCACTCTAAAATGGCAAGTGGCAAACTTTAAGTCAATTGATAAGTTTTGACTAGACCAATTTTTTTTCTAGCATCAAAACTGTGTGCACGACAGTTTTAGGCGGTTTGTTGGCGTTAGAGTGGGCGTGGCATTTTTTTTAGGTTAATCGATAGGTATCACAGCGTTCACACGGACAGAAGGACAGACGGACATGGCTGTATCGACTCGGCTACTGATCCTGATCAGTATCACTAGACGAATCGAGCTATAGGATATAGATGTCCGATCCAGCTCGCTCCGACTAATATACTTTTTCTCGATAGCTTTAAGACTCAGAGACTAGATTGATTAGAAACGGACAGATGAGCATGGCTTTTTGAGTATAACCTAGTCTTTATAGGTTCAACCACTATACCTTTGATTTGACTCGCTACTATTACACTAAGAGGGCATCCATCCATCCATCTGTAGCTTAACTTAATTATACTATGATTCCAGTATTAAATGGTTCGAGTTCTTGTCACACGTTTCAAGAAATTCATGCTAAAACTTCCAACTTTACATTTTTTCTTAATTAGAGAAAGTTACGTTGCGTTTAACAAAATAATTATATTGAACTATTGAACAACTTATTAAACCATTTAAGAAGGCAATAAAAAACGTGATTAGTTAGCGAATAAAATTTAAGCCATATTTCAAAGTTTTCACAAGTCTTTCGTGACACGGTGGCTGGTTGCTTCTTCTGCACCGACATTTTGTGAAGCATAAATGAAAAAGTTTTTCGGTTAGCACTCAGCGCGTACCCAATTTTCTTTTTGCCTGGCCGAAAATACGTGTATGTTTTTCCTTAGCCGGAGCAGCCACCTTTCCACCTTCGGATCCTTAACCCTCAAGGCCCCCTGGCCGCCATTATCCCGACCACCCCAGATATATACACACATCTCTGGTGCCTGTGTTTGCTTTTGAAGCAGCGCAAATTAGTTTTTTCACTTTGGTCGCGCCCGTTCGCGTTCTTCCCTCTTTTTCAGTCTTTTTTTATATTTTTTTGGTTGTTTGTCGTTGTTGGCCTTTGTATGGCCCGTTGCCTTGCTTTTAACGTTAAATGACGAAATAGCTTTACGGTTCATTGATGCCCGTAGCTTGTCCCCATCCCCATCCCCGTCCCCGTCCCCTTTTTTTGGGCCACCCCCATTTTGGCCAGCAAGTCACACGCCCAATTAGTAGACCAAGTTTTAGTCTGTAGCGCTAAGCTTCATTGAATTTCCACTTTGTATTTGCATTGGCCATTTGTTTGGACCCCCACCCCGTCACTGTCCGTGCACGTTATCCCTTCTAGATGTCAGTATTTTTATACGGAAAACGTGCACTTTTCGGTTACAGTTTTTTCTTTATTTTTTCAGCGTGTGTGCGGCTCTTTGTATAATAGCCAAAGCTATTTGCTGAGGCCAATGAAAGCCGTTAAGTTTAGTTGGAATTTTTGAAGCGTTGATTTATTCAATAAACACGAGTGCCAGAAGCGCGAGAAGTGGCAGAAGAAGCCTTTTGATGCAATTCATTTTGTTTGGCCAGTTTGAGCGTTGAGCATCCTGCACGTGAAGTGTTGTCAGCGGAGATTGGCTGGAGAAATAGGGAGACGTTGGGTGGACTGAATGGAAACCACTTCAAGCTGAACTGCTTTTACAGGTGGGGACCCTTGAATATAAATTTTTAAATTTAAGTTGAGGAAATATCAAAGTCTAAGGCCAAAGGCCTTATATTGCGCTATGCTAGCACTTTTGGAACCCAAACTTAGGACTAACAATTATAATTCTGAGGAATTTACGATTGGCGACCTCCACACTGTTCATTGAATTGCAGTAAGTATAAGCTAATTTTTGTGATACTGGATAGTTAAGTCTCTTTTACTAAGCTTATAAAGTTTTGTAAGGTCGTATTCTAAAGTAATACTGGAAAATTGACTTGGTCTGTAAATCTTTCTCAAGGCCGGTCCTCCCTTATCAGATCTTATACTAAGGCAAAGGCCTAGTTCCATCCAAAATATCGTGAGGTCCATTTGTTAATCACCCAAGTGTCCTTAAACCAAACACGATTTATGATCAGAACATGAAACTACTTAGGAATCCATTACCAGTGACTGATCGCATGAAATGCGTGAAGTGTGGCGAAATGCGCGTATACGTAACATAATTGAACACTTGCACGCAATTCCATATTTTACGATTCGAAGACACTCTCCCCTGGCCGAAGGCCATCAACCTGGGATAATGCTGCTTAGCCAACAATTTATGGTTGATTAAAAGCAACGGATGGCACGCAAAGTTTCACCTCGAATCGACCCAGAAATGTATGCAATGCTTTATGCCGACGTCCCTAGAACAACGAAAATAAATCGGGAACGTCATAGGGTGCGCAGGACTGAAAACTTTTACTGGTGAAATATTCGGGGTCGGGCCCTAGTCATTGACTTTAATGCCAGTTTGTCTGCAGCTCTTGTTTGTATATGCTTTCTACTTCCTGTTTGCCATGCAAAAGTAAAGTAAATTGCCCTGGACATGCCAGCTTCCTGCAGAAATCATTTTCAGATTGCCGGGCAGGCAGCACAGCACACAAAAAGAAAAGCCAAATCCAAAATGGGAAATGGGAAATGGTAAGCTGAAGCTGCACATATCTGAGTCGGGAATCTGGACTTTGGAGCTCTCTGTCTGCATAGCAATGTGACATTTGCATGCGCCCCAGAGTATGCAATGCCATATCCAACTGGATATACTTAAAGTGGCTTGCTCGACCAAAAGCAGCACAGGATGTACAGGAGGACCGGGCACCGACCCACTCGGCCATCTTGGTTGTTTTTCGGTTACGCTCCGCTTTTAATTTCCACCTGGGAGTTAACTAAACATGTGAGTTTATTTGATGTGCTCCGGCCCTTTCAACCCGGCAGAGGAAGAGGATGTCATGTGCCAAAGTGCAAACAAAGTAGGAATTTCTCCTCATGGCCCACAAAAAAACTGCAGATTTGCAAGCCCGAAAAACATTTGAAGCTTGTTTGATGTGACTCAGTTACTGATGTGAGTTTTGAAAGGAAGTGAACGAAAAGCGATGAAACACAATGGTCAGCTTTAAACAAATCGTAAGCACCGAAAATTATTTTAGAAAAGTTGTAAAAATAGTGTTAATATTTGACAGCTATAAGCTAAACACTTTTAGAGGTCAGACTTTATTAAAAAATTTAGGAATATTGGAACGGATAGTAAGTTACTTACCGTTTTTGACCTATTGTGGTTTTGGATTAAAAAGTCTGTTGTAAACTCAAACACCACTCAAACAAGAACATATATTTTTATTACCGATCATATTAATTGTTAATACCCATCATATTAATTGTTATAAAAACCAGAACGACTTTTTACTTAAAAACATTTCTATATAAGGAATACTTAATAAATAAATGAAAAACGCTACACCCAGTAAATAAAGCACCTTAGAACATCAATATCATTGAAAAAAATCATTGATTATCATTGAAAACCCATCTTGCAATAGCGGAGTTCAATTGAACACAATCCTTGGTAGCTGCAGGCCCTGTTCTCCTTGACCCAATCACCTCAAACAAAAATAAAACAACATGGAGTGTCTATAAATAAGCGCCAAGACGCTGGCATCTTTCCATAAATAATATTGATATATAAAACAGAATCGAAACTTGAATGAATTGCAACACGTGTTGATGTTTGTGTTCTACTTCACCCCGTCCCCGGTTCATTGAGCAAACCCAACTCACGGCCAAGACAAAAGACTATGATCGCGAAAGATGTGGATGTGGAGACGACGACGTCAATGCGATCGTGACCATTGTTACTATGGTATTATCAAAAGGCGACGACTGCTGAATGGAAGTTTTCTCCTTTATGCCGTGGCATCTGAAGAGGTTTTCCATAGAAAATTTATGGTATTTATATATAGCGCACGCGGGTCGGGTGCCCCGAAAGGTGTTCCCCTCGATCGCGCATGCGCAGCTGCCCGGAGTTGCGGATTCGCCCTGGACCCATCATCCAACTTTTAATTTCCAACTGGCAAACACACGCCACGAAGGGTGGGTCGATCGGGTGTTTGTTCCTTCGATCTCCATGAAATATCCTGA
Source organism: Drosophila suzukii (assembly GCF_043229965.1). Taxonomy (NCBI): domain Eukaryota; kingdom Metazoa; phylum Arthropoda; class Insecta; order Diptera; family Drosophilidae; genus Drosophila; species Drosophila suzukii. The sequence goes on along the minus strand of NC_092080.1, from coordinate 25,038,976 downwards.
CATATGTCCCCGCGGAGTTCGGGTTAATCGAGTGTCGAGAACGGGGGATTATGTTTCGGAGGTATGGCGCAGCCCCAAATAAAAGTACAGTTGTGATCGAGTATGGGCACATGAGCAATTGTTTGTCGTCCTTTTACAGATGCGTATAAATCGGCGAACAATAAAAGAAGCTGTATAAATAGTTACATAATATAATTTGTAATTCTGAAATAATTAAAGATTCTATATCTCATAATGGAAGAAAATTATAATAAAATCACCGAAGCTGCAATTATTTTTCTGTTATTCTGTGATAAAGTCTACCGATTTTGTTTCAATTTTATTCAATATTATGAAATATTAAACAAATGATTCTGTCAAAACACCGAAGCTTTAATTATACCCGTTACTTGTAGAGTAAAGGCGTATTTTAGATTCGTCGGAAGAACGTAAAAGATAGCCATGTCCATCTATCCGTCCGCACTGAGCACTGAGATCTCGGAAACTAGCATGCAGATTCTTGAGGCTCTTGCACAGCGCAAGTTTATTTCAGCAAGATGAAAACCCCACTCTAACGCACCCAATCGTCCATAACGCTTAATCCTGTCTAGCGCCCATATGCATGTCAAAGACTGTTCAAATGGGACCACTTTTAAAAAAGTTATTAGCAAATAAAGTGTGCAATCTCGGAAACAGCCGATTTTCTGCATGCATACATATATGTTATCTTGCACTCCCTTTAGCCGAGTAACGTATATCTTATAGTCGAGGCCTCGACTATAGCGAACTCTTTTGTCTTAGAAAAATTTAGCCAATAACATCCAAAATTATCCATAAAAATCTAACAACATATTTGAAATATTTTTAATCAGATTTTATTTGCTTAATACCTTAACCGAAAAGTACAGCAATATGGATTTAATCAAGCCAATTTTTCGACCAAGATACCGTCGACAGCCATCAAGTCAACTCGGCTTATGACCAGGATCGGATTCAATCCGGACCCAGATTCCGGCTCAGATCGAAGGACTCAACCTAGGGCCCAGTTTTTCGCTCTAATTCGCCTTAAGCCTTCTAAAACTGCCGCTCCGAATTCCGAATCTATGTGTATGCTACACTGCAAGCATGGATAAAACATACTCGTACATACCGATTCGAGAGTACATGTTTTCCGAAATCTGTATTTCATTTTGGCGGAGAACAAAACACGACACCGCTCGATTCGAAGGACCAACCCTCCTGTCAGGGCTCAGGACTACAAATCGGGTCCGAATCGAGGCCAGGTGTGCCCGTGCCGGTGCGCAATCAGCTTTGTAGGCGATTTGTGAGGATTAAACTGTGCACTGGGGCTGTCTGGGAGTGCAAGGGAGAGGGCCAGGTACTGCCAAAAAGAGACGACTGCCTACCTGCGAGATCCTGCGACCCTTGTAGGAGGATCAATTTGCTGACTAAATACGCACGGAAAGGTGTATCCGTAAAATCTGCCAGATACACACACGCACACAACAAGTTTTGGGGCAGGGGATAAATGCCTCATTTTTTGCGTTTCAATGGGCACTTTGAGCCCGCACCGAAAATCCGAAATTGGAAAATTGAAATGCAGGAAAAGGTATAATAATTTCATGCTTCCTGGTAATTGGCAAACAACAGGATGGCCCGGAGTTGGCAACAGGGTTTTCGAAAACAAGTTGGGATCCTCTCTCACTCCGGCCAGGTGGCTTCGGCTCCTTAGGGGTTGAATTCGCCAGTTCATGCCCATGCAAATTACTCCTCCTTTCATTTCTTGGCGAAATAACTGCGCAGTTGTAACGGGTTAGGCCCTGGAAAATTACGAGCTTCAATTAAGCCCAAAGTGTCTGTCACAAATGTTTGCCAGGGGCCTTTCTGAAATCCTCAGCAGGAATTGCAACATGCCTTCATCCTACAAAGACCAATATACAACATGCATGCGCGGATCCACGGGGGAACTGGGGGATGGAGCCCTCACTCGTGTTAAAAAGTAAAAATAAAAAAACATAAATAGGGTATTTAAATTAAAATATGTTTTTTATTTTCAATTTTTGATTTTCTACTTAACAAATTTTGTTTACATCCCCCCAAAACCAAATCCACGACCCGCCACTGCCCACATGCAGCACATAGCATCGATCATCGTCAAGCGCTGTCTGCCATTATGTCTGCCTCAGGTGTTCCAGCCAGCGGACTTGAGAGGGAGATCCGTTCAGATACTTGTCATGTTATTGCGCCGCTGGCATTTTCCCATTTCAACACCCGAAACCCCTCCGATTCGCCATCCTTCATTCAACTATTGCGCATTAGGCACTGCATTTCAGCACTTTCGATTGCCTTTGCCGTTGGCAAACGATTTCCTTTTACTCACAATTCCTGACTTTGGAAGTGGTGTTTGGTAGGTGTTGATTGAAGATTTGGCATAAAGGTGAGGGGTATGAAATTTAAAATAATAAACTTTAGCTACCTAAGTTTTAACTACCTTAATTTACTAATCAACATAACATACCATAAGAAACATATTAAACCATAAATAATATATGTAAACGAAACAACTTAATATGAAATTAATTAAATTATTTCTAATTAAAGTCATTTTTGAATCATACTTGGTACTATACAAATATTCAAGATCTAATGAGTGTATGGTGTTAGCGACAACAACGACTCCCAACGATTTTTGAACATGAAGACAAAATTAGAAAACGTGTATCGGTAAAAAATTTTAAGTAAGCTCTTTCTTAATTCCGATAATGTATATATATATTTATTACCAACATCTTATTAAACTTGTCCTGAGCAGTCTATAGTATTCTGTCCCTAGAGTCACGAGCTTATTTAGCTTCATTCTAAGCTGCGTCACTGCATAGACCTATGAATTCATTTTTCTTGCCTTTGATCAATATCCAAATTTGAACCAGTAACTTCATTGTTTATCTGCAATAGAACTTTAGGGAACCGTTTCGCTTTTTTGTAATTTCCCAAGCTGTGATCTTTATTAGCATTCCCACCGTCACCCGCACCGACAGGATACCAATTTTACGGCTCTTGCACAAATTTTCCCACCAATCTAGGAGGGCGTCGTTCCCAATAAGTCCCGTGCAATTTCCATTGACAATGGCCAGCCGCAGGATATATTCGGCATGAGCAAATACAATAAAAATACCTGTTGGCTGTTGCTGAATAGAAGGATGGATGCATTTACCTATATCATTATGTGGCCCTTGTCGGCAGGCGCAGGGGAATGACGGGAAAAATCAGGAAAACGGGAAGCTGCAAGTGCCCTCAACCCGAACGAAAAACAGTTAGCGAAACAATAATGCGAGTCGGTACTTGAGAAAACCGAATAATAAGTGCAGGACCTGAGAAAGAGAAATAGATCGGTAGATGGAGGGTAGCGGGCCATTGTCTATCGATTTTTGCACTTCGAGGGAATTGCACAAGCCGAACAGCAAATAAGAAATGCAATTCATTTTCACACGACACAGAAAGATGAACTGTGGCGAAAATTCAAGGAAGGTCTCCACTTCACAACTTGTTGGTGGGCGTAATTTATGGCACTTAATGATTTGCCTTCCTCCGACCGCCGATCGATAAGTGAATTCCAGACTGCCAGTATTTAAATGCGGCCTAGCCGAGAACTTTCACCCAGAACCCAGTACAACTTCGGGATGGAGTGGCAAATTTATTGCCCAGTCATAAATCTTATGGAGCTGCTCTCGCGATTTTTACGACCTGTGAGACGAGTAAAACCTCGGACTGGGGTAGCAATTGCCTTCGAACTTCGACGACGATTGGCGTCGAGTTGTCTGGTACCGCCAGGAATTTAATAAAACGCTCTCCTTCTACTCGGAAAGGATTCCGCTACCTTTAACAGAAATCTGAGGGCAGCTGGTAGTCTCTGACAAAAGGATTCTGCCTTCGGATCTTCTTATCCTTCCCTCCTCGCCAGCGTTTCTTAATTTTTATTGAATCCCGTTTTTATGACATTCCAGTAAGCAGAGTAAATTTCAATTTTTTATGTATATACGTGCGAGTATTCCCCGACAGCCCCCCTTTTTTGTATCTGGGCAGTAAATTAAGCGTAAAATCGTAAAACCAGGCAAGGTGTGAAATTTTATGCCAGCCTTGATTTATGCCAACATCAGTTCCTGATGCTCCTCCACGAGCACGGGATTAGCACTGATTTAGTGTTCTCGTTCCCAGGGGGACACAGCACATGGGATTGTAATTAAATGTATTTCGAATTTTATAGCTTTACTGCCAGGACCACCGGGCTTTTGTTCGATTTCGGTCAAGGCTGACATGGTTTATGCCTAAAAATATTGAATGCTGAACTCATAAAATCTTAATACTGTACCATAATTATTTTTAATAAAATGTGTGAATGAAATCGCATATAATTCAAATAATTTTGAAGGCATTTTAAATATATTTGCACAAACTTCTTCCAATTTGAAGATAAGTCTTTTCCATTGGAATAACTTCAATGTCGATGGAGACAAAAAACCAAGATCTCGTAATTTTTGACAATACCATCGTCTGCAAAGTTTCTCAATTATACTTATGCCAACCCTCCAACTCCGAGTGTGGTGACAAATATGGGAGCAGACAATTGCCACGCGGTCCTAGGAGGGATAAAAAGTCCTGATGAGACCCATGGGGCACTGAGCATCCACTAACTTGTCATCCACTCCTCAGGTATCTGCCCAAGTGCAGGCCCCTTGAGAAAATGTCTAATTGCGGCAACTTAAACTCCAAATAAGCACTTAATTTACCAGGCAAGTGCACCAAGTTTCCACTTACGACCGCCATAAATCACAAAAAACGCTTGGGAAAACAGTATGTGTGCACGGGGCACCATATTTGCAACATAAATAGAAGAAGAATCAACGACCCAGGGCAGGGGAGCTACTGTGGAATGAAAAGATGGCAGCGTCCAAGGCGAGAAACGACTCATTGCCAAGTCCCAGACCATATCAAAACCCAGACCCCGAGTCAGACTATCCGCCATTGCTGCGACACAGTGGGTTGAAATGTGGAAAGAACCCTGAAAGCCTAAAAAATATTCTACGAGCTACTAAATTGTTGTACTGTTCCTCCTTAAAAATACAAAACAGTACAGTAGAAATGTTGCTGAATCGTACAATTAATAATAAAAAAGCCATACAGAAATGGTTTGTATTTTTATTGAAATACTTTTTTAAAAAAAATTGAGTTGGGGTCTTGGTTACCTCATACGGTTTTTGGGGATGATTCGTTTGAAAAACAAACAAAATATCTAGATAGATTTTGGTGTGTTTCCGAGGAGCTTTTCTCCCATTTAATTGTTTATCTTTATACCCGTTACTCGTAGAGTAAAAGGGTATACTAGATTCGTCGGAAAGTATGTAACAGGCAGAAGGAAGCGTTTCCGACCCCATAAAGTATATATATTCTTGATCAGGATCACTAGCCGAGTCGATCTAGCCATGTCCGTCTGTCCGTCTGTCCGTCTGTCCGTCTGTCCGTCTGTCCGTCTGTCTGTCCGGATGAACGCTGAGATCTCGGAAACTATGAGAGCTAGGCTATTGAGATTTGGCGTACAGATTCCTGAGCTTCTTACGCAGCGCAAGTTTGTTTCAGTAGACTGCCACGCCCACTCTAACGCCCACAAACCGCCCAAAACTGTAACTCCAACAGTTTTGATGCTAGATAAAAAATTTTAACTGAAATATATTGTTCTCATCAATACCTATCGATTGACCTAAAAAAAGTTTGCCACGCCCACTTAAACGCCCACAAACCGCGAAAACCTGTGACGCCCACAATTTGCATGCTACATAAAAAATTTTAACTGAAATGTATTGGTATCGTCAATACCTATCGATTTATCCAAAAATAAATTTGCCACGCCCACTCTAACGCCCATAACGCTTAAATCGGTCTACCGCCGGTAGGTGGCGCATTTTAATCTCGCTTTGCTGCTTGCATATCTCCATTTAGCTGAGTAACGGGTATCTGATAGTCGAGGTACTCGACTATAGCGTTCTTCCTTGTTATTTTTGAGACCGACCCACTGTGGTCGCAATGCTTACTCCGAAACAGACACCGCCGACTGAAAATGCGACTGAAACGGCGGCGGACAAACAATGAGCGACAGTAGCACTGATTACTCGAGCACTGAATAACAACAGTTGCAGTGCCTCCTTCTACAAAACCCCTCCCGGAGAAGCTGCCTCTGACATTCGAGCCGCGTTTGGCAACGTTTTGGCCAGACTAGTGGGGCGCACAAGGGGTTTGGACAAGGTGCATGTGCCTTGAGAGTGCAACGCTAGAACTTAAGTAAAATAACTCATGTGCAAAAATAGAATGCGAGTGGCAGCCGAGGGGATGAATGCGTCTAGTTGTGCCCATGTGGGATGTGCAATGTGCCCTTGCCAGCAACCTGCAACTTGCAACCAGCAACCTGCAACGTTCGTTGCACTTGGCGGGGCACAGTTTGGAAGTCACCGCGCTGCCTGTTTGCACATTTGCTCAGGCAAAGTGCTTGGCTTACTTATGACGAGGTGGCCCACTTGATGATGGCCGGGTTAAGTCGGGGTTGGGGTCCATCCCCATCCTCCCAGCCAACCGAAAGCCAAAGTGCTTTTGCCTGTTCTAAGGAAGGGATCCGTTCCGAAGCACCTGCAGAGGCCCCAACATGGCCCTGGTATCTCCAGAGTTTGTTTGTTTGTTGTTTTGTTGGAGATTGCTTTCAAATTACTTTGAATCAAAAGCAAATGTCTGAGATTTTTGATTGATTTTGTTTTGCTTCTGCTTTTTATTCCATCCCCAGCTTCTAGCCCTGTGCATTATTCTCCTGCTTTGGATGAAATTGCTCGGAAAGTGCGCAAAGTAGATTCAAGTAATCACAGGCAGGGTCGATTGTTCCCCAGTTGATCCAGGTGTTTGTTACGATAATGGAAACTCAAAGAACAAATCAATGATGAAAAAATAAAGGAAAAATTATTACTCGACCTTTGTCTTTGGGGAAATTATTTTTGTCTGTTTCGGAAAATAATTTTTGCTCAAAAAGGAATAGATTATTAAGATGTTAGTAAGTGGGAGGTTTTTCACATTTTATAATGTTTAAAAAACTACAAAGAGCAAAAGAATAAATTAATTTAAAAATAATTAGCCGTATTTAAATGATAAACGAAATAAAATTTGACCAGTAAGCTGGTACTTTTTGTGATCTAACAATAACCGTCATGGGGTTCTCCTAATTTCTAGTTATTTGTAGGTATTTCCAACCATGAAATCGCTGCAAAGTAAACCAATCCCACTCGAACCAAATTGGCTCCATACCGCTGTTTGTTTTAGTCCCTCCCTGTAATTAGCTGAGCAACTGGGCTTCAATCAAGCAGAAAATTGGAACGTTTCGGTTCTGGCAATTAGAAGCGGTCAAATGCAAAGCACAAATAGTCGCCCAGCAGCAGCTAAAATGTGAGCAAAATATATTCCAACACAAGTTGTAACACAGAAAGTTACCGCTCCGCATGGCAAACAAAGCAAGTGCGGAGCTCAGCGAAAATTCCATCAGCCTGCCGAACTTGTGCCTTTGTTCGAGGTGGATTATTGGTGGTGTCAATTGCCAGTGGCCATTTCATTTCTGTGCTTTTATTTATCCCTCTTTTTTTGGTAATTTACGCCCTCGTCCTGCGATCCCTGGCACCCCCACCATCATCTCCATTCCCACTTTAACGAGCTCAAGTAATTTCAAGTTTCAAGACTCTGGCCGCCTTTGAATGCAAATGCTGACGATGCACTTCCTTTCAGTCGGATGCCGAAACTGCTGAAAGCAGCAGATTGCAAATGGCTCCTACAAGATGCAGACGTATGTACCACCCACACCCCACATATATTGGCTGCCCCATACATATATATCCGATTTGTATTATTTGTCCTGCAAGTTAATTGAATAAAATGGCAAATGGCGGATTCCAAGTGCGAAAATTTCAGCTGCTCTGGCTTTTTATTTTAGAGACATTCCGTTTCATTGACCGACGTGGACCGACGACGACGACAAATTGTCAGCCATATTAATAACATCCAAGAGGTGGAGCAGGGTTCAGTCTTGGGGCATGGCATTCATTGTTCCCCGACCGGCCGGCGAGCGCTCTTTGTTCGCATTTTCAGTGACTTGTAACAGCATTTCAATGGCGGCGACAGCGGCTTGCTTATTACTTGTTACTCGCCGATTGCAGAAGGAACCGCAGCATCCCCATTCCCATCTCCCATTCTCCATCCGAATCCCAATCCACTCCCGATCCCCTGTAATCCGGGGTCCGGCGAAACGAATGCCACATGCTCTGCGGTCAGCAAGTTCTTTGTTCCCTCCAAGTGCGTGCTCGCATACGAGAGTCGCCACTGGCAGTCAAAGTCATCTGTCCACTTCAAGTGACTATTCACAGTGGATCCTAAGCCTAAAGTTTGTGCCCAACTTTTTATACCCGTTACTCGTAGAGTAAAAGGGTATACTAGATTCGTCGGAAAGTATGTAACAGGCAGAAAGAAACCGTTTCCAACCCTATAAAATATATATATTCTTGATCAGGATCATTAGCCGAGTCGATCTAGCCATGTCCGTCTGTCCGGATGAACGCTGAGATCTTGGAAACTATAAGAGCCAGGCTATTGAGATTTGGCGTGCAGATTCCTGAGCTTCTTACGCAGCGCAAGTTTGTTTCAGCAGAGTGCCACGCCCACTCTAACGGCCACAAACCGCCCCAAACTGTGGCTCCTACAGTTTTGATGCTAGAATAAAAATTTTAACGGGTATCTGATAGTCGAGGTACTCGACTATAGCGTTCTTCCTTGTTTTATTATGAAATGAGTAAACAAATTTATTAAAATTTTCCAATGAGCTTTAATCGTGTCATTTTAAAGAAAAATCTTTGAATCGTTTAATCAAGTGAAGTTCTAACTAAACTAAAAATATTTAACGGTGAATACTGTTACTGTGTTACAGTTATTACGTAAAAGTAACGAGTTTACTTTTATACCTTTTAAAAAAGTTGTTCTAATTATTTAAAGGGTTCCTGTAAATATTAATGTATATTATTTTCTTAGCGTTTAAAGGTTATAAAAAAATCAAATTTTCTTCATAATCATTCCATAGTGCGGCTGACCACCGTCTAATTTATGTTTGTCTAATCTCACACTCCACCAGTCCAGTTCCAGCTTTGACCCAATCCGTCCTCAGATATAAAAATCCAGCAACTGCCCGAAAACGAAGGGGCTCATAATTTATGCCCCAATCACTGTCCACTTTTGTTTGCCTCCCCAAGAGGAATTGGGAGTTCAATATTGGTGTGTGATGGTGGCGTGAAGTTGCCTAATTATGAATTAATTTCCTCAGATATTAGCAAAATATTTGAATTTTTGGGAGTTATTTATTACAGCCATTAAGAGTTCTTTCTGGTGCGCTTGGTTTTTTCTTGTCTTGGGCTGCTCAAAGTGTTTTAGCAGAATTCTTCGTTATACGGCTCGTTATTCTCGTATTTTATTTTCACTGAATAAAGACATAAGCGAAGTTATTAATATGTGTCGCCATGAGGCAGCCAAATTAATTCATAGTTCATTGATATTAATATAAATTTATATGGAGAGAGATTGGAATTTTTTTATCTCGAGAGAGGTGTTCGTGCTGAAAGCAATTAATGTGACAGGCTCTCCAATATCATCGGATATTTATTGGAATCTGATGCTGCTCTTCAACCTCTTACCTTTTGCATTTTTAATCACGACCTCTGAATAAGTTATGCGAAATCTTCGAATATATACTGGCATGGGTACATAAGTTTCCAGTCCAAATAAAGTGTATAATATATGGCCTTTGGGCCTTAACTGTATGCGTTGTAAATTACAAAGTCTTAGGCCTATGGCATTTAATGAAAAGAGCAAATCTGCTTTTCGGTTCTCTCCGATATTTTATCAATATGAATTAACATATAAACGGATCTCTGAGATCTTCGGAGCATGTGAAGTCACAGATGACAGGTATTTTAGGGCAAAAGGGTCTATTGTGACGGTACATATGTCAGAAATGTATAGGTTTTGGTAGCCCAAGTGATGAAAGCTGGATAGGCTGCTAATTATACCGACTTGTTTGTGCGCTTTTCTTAATACTTCTATCAACATTTATAATGACTATCCATTCGGAGTTTGACTAACAATAATAAGAACGATTACAGCCAGTTATAAGCTAAACTATTGCTGATTTTCGTTAACAATGGTTAAAATAACCAAGTGTTTTATGTTTGTATGAGAGTTTTATTAGATGCGATTTTATTATTGACTTAAATTTATATTTCTTGTTGTTTCATTAAAAGGTACAAAAGTCATAATTTTGACAGAGGACTGCTAACCTGGAATTCCAATATTCCTTATACGTAAAAAGTTAGGAGCAATTTTCAAAAACTCGAAAGGTCGCGCTACACGATTAGCTCCAGTTTGCTTGGCGAGTTCAGCGTTTCAAATCCGACGACCATAACCAGTTTCGTGCGGCATATATGAAAACCATAATTCACATTGGCCGCAGTCAGCGCCAGCCATTAAAAACTCATCACCAGCCAACTGGAATGAGCTGTGGGGTTGCCTCCCCTCCTCGCCCGATCTGCCATAAAATCCAAGCCCGAGATGGGAGTGTCCAAGACGGGCTCCTCAAACTTTGGCATGCTCGAGTGCACAGTGTGTGTATGTAGGTATATTTGGATGTTTCTTGAGCTGCGCCATTTTCAAGCTCCTAATTCGATTACTAAATAAAACTCCTGGCGGGTTCCAGCACCCGGGTGGACGCCCACAAAATTTACAAAATATTTAAAACCAAACTTCCGCCAACTGATTTCGTATTGCGTTGTCATTGTCATTCAAATGCCATTAATTTGCTGGATAAAAGCGGGCGAGGGTCGCTGGGCTTCAGATCGGTTCAGATCGGATGGGATCGAGGATTCTCGGTATGGTGATGGGCAGGTCACTTCTCACGACGAGATTCATAATTACAGGGAGATCGCTGTAAGGGCCAGAGATGAGGAGCATATCGCTGGGTACGTATCTTCCGATCTCTCTTGCGATCCTTCGGCTGCGGCTTCGTTTTACGTTCTTGGATCTAATTGCAGAACGGGGCGACCTTTTTCTTCTTTTTTTGCCCAGCCCGGCGACTGCAATTAAAATGGAACCACGGGCAAAGCAGCCCATCCCAGAGCATCTAGATGATTTCAGACGAAGCGAACAGCATGCCGGAAAAATCGACTCAAATTACAGAGACTTAGCATCGGATCTCGGGTCGCTACTGGCATTGCTACTGGTACTGGTACTGGCACTGGTGCCACCCTACCCATACTCCAGAAAATCCAGACCGACGAGGGTTTCGGGTTTACGTGGCACAGCACGAACAAATTTGCGTGTCCCAATTGCCAGCTGTCAGCCGCTAGGATTTTTCGCAGTGTACTTTCTGCTAAATTTGAGCGATCCCTTGCTGATTGATCTCGAGTCGCTATCGATGAGTAACTAGTTTGTAGATTGCCGGGACTTCAATTTCCCATCGCTTTGTTTGTTGTCTTTAATTTCATGCGGTCATGGGTTTCTATGGGTATTTAGATTAATGTTACCCTAAACGATACTTAGGCTGTTCGTAATTTTATGTCTACATTGGGGATAAAGACATTCGATCGGGCGATAGCGGCAACACAGGTGGTCCTATTATCTGTCTTATATAAGACGGCATCGATTACAGTTAGACCTCAAAAATGTTCACATTTAAATGTATTAAAGGCTGCTCTAAGAATTCTCCAGAATATCATCTAAGATTTGGTCCTGGCCAGAGGATCAAACTGTAGTTATTTGGTACATTTTCTTGTTTAGTTCACGATAATTAAATTAAATTTCATCCACCCAGCCAAACTTTTAATAAGGATAACCCGCCATCTACGTGGTCTAAAAAGACCTAAATTATTGGAAGCAACAACTCTTAGTTTCTGCATGACGATAATGCACCGGAATACCACTCGCACTTCGTACTATTTTTCCAAAAACTCGACGAATATCGTAAGTAGATTGAGGAAAGAGACTAATACTCATGTTTCAAGGATTAGAAAAACGTTGGCATAAGCGTATTTTATCGGGAGGGGATTACTTTAAACGGAATGAAATTAATTTAGAAGAACATATAAGGATTTTTAATTTTACAAACAAATTCATCTTACTTTTTGCACACAGTGGAAAATGTCCACATAAATCATTAAAATTCCTTTAACAATACATGCACTTATTTAAAAGTGGAAAATTAAATCCATATAAATACTTAATTAAATGAAAGAAGACATTAGAAGTAACACATAAGCCACAAGACCCAAAGGCATATTTAACTTCAAACAAAGGCTCGCTTCGGTTGACAACTAGATCAAGCTTAAATCAATTACAAAACTTTTGCTTACTAATTACTCATGAATTTGTGAGCAGGCTGACCAGTAAGTAGAAAACCAAACAAAATTCAACTGACCTTAAATCATTTAATCAGCACGAAAGTCCCGGGGCCGTTTGGCATATTTGCAAAACTCAAACTGGGATGACAACTGTTTGCAGATTTTAATCTTTCACAAAAAGTCCACAGTCCGAGGACTCGGCCGGAATATGTACGAATATAGTACGAGTATATGGTATATATATCCATGTCCATGTCCAGTTCGGTGTCCAGAGGAGGGCAACAAAAACTTGCTGTGACACTTGTTAGACGGGCTGACAGCTGCTGGACTTTGGCCGGGAGTCGGGAATCGTGAGTCGGGAATCGAGATCCGGGGGACGAGGATTGGGACCGGGATGCTGGAAGTACAGATGTTGTCGTCATCGTGGCGATTCTCGTTGTCCTTCGAAGGCTCTGCAGCTGCCGAGAACTTGGACCACCGGACAATGCGATGACGACAAGTTTTTCTTGCCCGCCCAACGACTTTGACAGACGCCATAACTTGGGCCGTAGAGCAACGCCTTAACCCAGGGGCAGCTTCCTCCTTGTCGCACCACTACCACTCCCGTTCCCGACATCCCGACATCCCAACATCCCAACATCCCAACATCCCAACATCTCGACATCTCGAGTAATGAGGACAAAGTTTTGCATTCGTAATGCGGACTGCGGACTGCGAACTGAGACTCAGACTGCACTGAGCTGCAGCGACTTTGGGAGAAATGTTTCGGTGGTGGTCAGGCGTGGTGCAATTTGCAAACTTCATTTATTCACGCCCGGAGCGAAGCGCTAGATGATCCCTTCCTTGTTGTTTGCCTTCCAGTTTCTGGTCAGAAGTTTGACGCTTTCGACAAGGCAGCGGAGCCCAACAACTGAAGAGTCTTCACACTGGGCTTCCCTGTCTGCCCCTTCTGTCCGTTTCGAATTGTTGGGCTCGGCTTGAAAGTCAGCGATTTGTCACTCGGCCGTTTAACCAATTTTATCCAAAAACTTCGAGGTAAAATTTATGAAAATTTAATGGGCTACATAGGGTTTCTGCCCGAAAACCATAAACTTTTTCATAATATTTTTTTTTTATATTTCGAATAATATTTTAAGCTTACATTGTTAGTACCTGTTTGCTTAGTAACATAAAAACAACATATCAAGACCACTTTTTCGAAAACTCCAAGAAAGTACCCATCCAGTGAACATAATAACAGGATCATCGGAAAATTACAGTGTAAGTGTTGAATGATAGTGTATATTTAAACAAAGGAATAGAAAAAAAAATACAATTTAATATTTAAAAATGCTTCAAAGGTTATCGTTCTTGAGTTATCGTGATCACCGACTTCCAACTCGTTCTTTTTAGAAAAAGGTACGTCAAGGTAAACGACCTGAAGAACATAATTTTCAAAGACTAAATTATGGTTCCGATCAAATTGAATTTTTGGGAGTATAATCTAGTCTACTTTAACTAATTAAAATAGACATAACAGTATAAATAATTATTCGAAAACCTTATGTAACTTCTTAAGAAAATATTAGATAGTATTAAAACATGATACATTTAATTATCAATCCGTTAGTCTAGAGCAACTTTAAAATTGCCATTAAATAAAATAGTTTATGAGGTTTATTTGTTTTCACAAACGATTTAAAAAAAATTTCACACAAAAAACCGACACACCAACAAGTTAACAATATTGTACGTCCATGGTTTTATCTTAGCCCATATTGATTTTGTACATTTATAAAAAATACAATCTACCATTTATGTTTTAGGTCTGAGCAAGAACACTAAAAATGATTCACACACTTTAAGCAATTGTCGTTTCACCTCTTACATATTTTAGCTCAACTTATTTCAATTGTGGCACTCAATTTTAAACGACAAACACCCTGAGAAATACGGTCTGCCGGAGAGACTCTCAACTAGTTCAACGCATTTTAAATTTATTTAAATTGAATTAAATGGCTGCAATTTGCGCGGCATCGCCAATAGGAGTAAGCGAGCGAAACAACCTTTAACGAGCTCGTCCCCACATCACGTTGATAATAATGATAATAATGCGATAAATTACGCCCAGCACATGAACAAACAACTTCTGCAGTCGCCACACTCAATTGGTTGTATCCGCCCAAGAGCGACTAAATGGAAATATGGCGACAGTCACCGCGGTCTTCGTATTCCATCTTTGTGAGCATTTTCCTGCACCTACGATTCATTCTCCAGCTCCCGCAACTCGACAAGTTTTATTAGTTTGAATAAATGAGCAATTCCGATTTGGATATGAAGGCGCAGGAAATATTACAAATAAACGGGTCTTGTAGCAAGTATTAACGGACTCAAGAGCAGAAGAGAGCATTACTTTTTATACTGTAATAAGCTCAGTATTCATTTTTGATAAGCATACAAGATGTTTTATTTGTGGGTGTTTCGTGAAATTCAATTCACTTTCACCCATGGTAAATATAACATGTAGTGTAGCAAAAAAACAATCACAAAAATTGGGCAGGGTGAACTTTGCGTCTAATTCTAAAACGAGTCTCCGACTTGCGGTCTTCCAAGTATCCAATTGTCTAATGGCTGTAATGTTTTTAGTCTTCTTCTGTTCATACGTCTCAATATTCATAAAGAAATGCAAAGTATTTGGACCAAATATTTATTTATTTATATAATGATAACAAGTAATTATAAACTAAATGCTAACAATGGGGATGAGTGGACCAAATATTATATTCGGTATTTGATTATTATTAAAATAATAAAAGGTAGGCTCGGCAGTCAACGTAGTGAGGAAGCGCTCCAGGAGAGTGCGCGACGGCGACTACTATATATCAAATAAAAACCGCTCTTATCGGGGTAAGGGTTCGTGCCATTAGCACCTTCTGGTTCTGATATTAAATTTGGTGACAAAAAATGCTTTTAAGTTTGACTAAATACACTTTTCTATATCGAGCCATATGAGTCCCAAGACCCTAAAACCAAAAACGGATTCATACAAACCCACAAACAAAGGGACAAACATTTTAATTATGAAAAGTCCCCCAAAAACTTGTTTTTGGAATAACTTTTGAACGGAGCATTCGATTTTCACAATTGAGGTGTCATTTTCAAATTGAAACCTTAAATTTTGTTTGTCGATTTGCCATTTTTGTTCTACGAACCTGGAACATTTTTGTCGTATTTTACGATTGAGTTGAAAAACATTTGTTCTACAACTTTTTGAAAAAACCGCTAGTTCACCGGGAAAAAAGCTAGAAATGGCTAAGAAACAAAGGGTGACAGCTCCTAAACGCCGTATGCTAAATCATGTTTTAAATGTCAATGGAAAGATAACATTAGGATCTAAGCACTTTACTTTTAGATAGTTGATCTTACTAAAATGTCTGCTAAATAAAAGCTAAATTATTATAAGAGCTAGGCTGTTGAGATTTGGCGTGCAGATTCCTGAGCTTCTTACGCAGCGCAAGTTTGTTTCAGCAGAGTGCCACGCTCTAACGCCCACAAGCCTCCCAAAGCTGTGGCTCGTACAGTTTTGATGCTAGAATAAAAATTTTAACTGAAATGTATTGTTCTCATCAATACCTATCGATTGACCTAAAAATAGTTTGCAACGCCCACTCTAACGACCATAACGCTTAAATCTGTCTACCGCCGGTAGGTGACGCATTTTAATCATGCTTTGCTGCTTGCATATCTCCATTTAGCTGAGTAACGGGTATCTGATAGTCGAGGTACTCGACTATAGCGTTCTTCCTTGTTTTTTTTTAAACTAGACAGTCGATTTTGAAAACTCCATCAGAACTTGTAAGAATTTAAGAAGTTTAGAAATTATTGAGCGTCTAAAACTAAAACTCAGTTCAGAGCAAATAACCCTTCAGGTCTATTCGAATGCGCTGAAAACTATGCAACCCCGATTTGTGGAAGATTAAATCTATTTTAGTAAAAGAGAACACAGTTTGGATTTGAAATAACAATAAATAACACTGTTAACAATGTTTTGGGGTTTTGAAATGTAACCACAAAAATCACGTGCGGAAAATACACATCGAAATAAGCCTATGCTCATTTAGGTTTCTTTGCTTAGATTTTCTGTGGGTCATTTTTTTGTTAGTTTGATATATTTCGCGAATCCTCAACATGTGACATCTTCTAATATTGGTACAATTCATAAAACAATTTACAATGGTATTTAAATTTGTATGGATATGAGCAGAATATTGTACTTCAATTTAAAGCCCATTTTGTCCACCAAAACATTAAACGACAATCAGGAGTGCCTTAGAAATCGCTTAATGCTCAGTTACCGAATATTTAATTCATTTGGTTTCATTAAGTTTATTTTCGATTTATCGATTATGTGAAACTATCGATATGAGCCATAAACGCGCAGAATTGTTTAAAGGTTGCGTTTACACTGGGGCTTAGATGTTTATCGACATGACTTCTGGTCATGGTATAGAGGTATAATAATATGAAAATGAATACTAGGAAATTTTTGAAGAAACAAACTTCTGACAAACTTATCAGTAATTTTTTATATTTTATGAACGTGTCAATATAAACAACGAAAGAAAGCTCAAACAAATGAAATTTAAAAGTATTCAGTTTTTATATACCCCAGGAACCAGGTGTTCAAGTGGTTCAAAATTTGTACCAATCGATTCAAGTAATTTAAAGTTGGAATCACTAGATTTCCTTAACTAACTAAATATATTTTACATAATTTCCATGAAGAAACTTAAACTTTAAAATGGACGGCATCAGCGAGTTAAAGTGCTCAGCAATGAAAAATCCATTTCCTAATCGCTGAATGTCGGCCGCAAAATTGTCTGGCGATCTGTCTGGCGGCGGTCTGTGAAACAGTTAAATTTCCTATTGTGTGGGCGCTCAATGAGCTTTTATGAAAGTAAGGAAGAGCGGTATAAAAACAGGCTGGCAAAAACAATTGCATCCTTTGTATTGATTATGATTGCGTTAGCCTGTCCTGCTGTCCCTCTTGCGCCGTCTAGCCATCCCGCTCATTCACATTCCGGTGGCCTTACTTACTTTTCCTTTATGGCGAAATAAGTTCAATGACACAAAAATAATACAGAATAACAATAAGATATTATATCTTTGGCTCATTGTTCGCCCAGGCTGACAAACACGCCCCGTCTACGAGAGGGATGGCAGTACTGGAAGGCTGCTCGGAACTGAACTGAACCGAGCCATTATTTGCATCTTTCACTTTTCAACTCTTTGGGGGTTCGTCCTATGAATAGACTATATGGAATGTGGGGCAGCTCTCTCTTTCCCTCTCTCCCACTCTCTGTGTGTATATCCCTCTCGTTTGACCGCACAAAATCGATGACAGGCCTTCGTCCCACTACCACCTTTATTGTTCCCAGTGCCCTGGCATCAAGTTCAGAGCCCAAAAACTAATGCCATTTTATTGTTCTGCTGGCGACAGACAGACCATCCTAACTATTCCGATTCCGATTCCTGCCCGAGCGACCGACTTTCACTTTTACCCAGCCGGAGCAGAATGGGGAACGAAGAATGGAGGCCCCGACAATCAAGGCGGGGAGTGACTGACTGACTGACTGAATGAACGAATGAATGAATGCGGTACTCATCAACACGTTGGCAATTTCAATGGCCAGAACTTCGCGCTTATCACCATCATGCAATCAGGATACACACACGTATACAGACCCAGAGAACCAGGGCCTTTTGTCTCCCAGTGGCAGGATTTCAAAAGCTAGACGCCGAGCAGAACAACCTGTTGCCAAATATCCATACACTCGTATCAACATACCCATACACATGCGAAAACGACCTGAACTTCGCCGGGAATGCAATTTTCAACAACGTCATCATCATCACCATCACCATCTGTAGCAACAACAGGGCCTTTGCCTTCCCATAGCCACAACGCATATAATACATTCAACAAACAATTGAAATTTCGTATACAATTGCGAATTGAATGAGGAAATGAATGTGTAAAATGAATAAGTCTGAATAGGGTCTGTGTCTGTTTCTCTGTCTGTGTGAGTGAGTGTGAGTGCCTCTCTCTCGCACACTAGCCCCCTCTCGCTTGCTCGCCTGCCAACGAGTGTGGGTACGTCTACAAGTGTCGAGACGGGTCGTATACGTAATATACGTTTTTCTGCACTTGTTTTTGTTCTCGGCCGGGTGAGTGTTTGCAGATTTTTATTTTTTCGCCACTTTCTTTTTCGGGCGTTGTTAAACGGATAAACTCGTAAAACAGTTGCCGGCAAAGTTGCGAGAGCAAAGCATTTAGGGAACATACAGATCCGAGTTTAGAGTCAACACGGCGGCAGAGTCGGAAGGAGAGAGGACGAGTTTCGCAGAGTGCGGCAGGGAGTGGCCCAAAGTTTGGCCAACAAAACGGATGCAATATGGTTCATATCAGTGGAAGGCTATCGATGTCCTCGAGGAACTTTTGATTGGGGTCGCTGAAGGGCAGGAAAAGATTTTTACTATTATGTGCTGCAAACAAAATGCAAATGATTAACATGAAGAGGAGGCCAATAATTGGAAGCTTCTATATTACCCCCATATAAGAATGGATGTTTTACTAGTTCGAAAAACTCGGTTTGTAAAATATTTTATGTTATACTTTTGTACAAATGCTATTATTATTATCCATTTAGTCAACCTAAGTAGCGAATATGCTTTGGGCTTATAACATAAGGATGGGTTCTTAGTTTCCACCTATTCTGTGCTGTAATAGATACAACTTACCACTGACACAGTATGGGGAATACAACATCAGCGCCCGGAATGAGATGAAAATATATTTCCCAGTCTTGAGTAAAAATTACAGATATTAATAGATACATTCTGTGATGAACAGATAAAACTAACCACTGACACAGTATGGGGAATACCACATCAGAGCCCAGAATGAGAGCCCAGTCTCGAGAAGAAATTCCAGATATTAATGGGTACTGTGCTGGCTATGGAAATAGTTTTAGCCAGAGTCTTGAGCGGGACCTTGTCCACATGGTCCCAATAGGCTTACTCGGATTCGCCCAACTTGTTTGCTCGCCAATTCTTCCCTTTGTTGTTGCTGATGGCGCTGCTCCTCTGGTTGCCATTTTGCCATTGTCCGCTCCCGAAGTTGTTGCTGCGTTTGTTTCTTTTATTATGTACGAATGTTTGCCCGTTTGTTTGTGCAGTGCGCTCCCGCCCATTGTGTTTTTCTGCTTTATTTCCCAGTGGTGTGTGTGCGAGAGAGTATTTTTATTTTATTTGTGTTTTTTGTGTGTGAACAATTAAAACTCTTTGCAATGACCTTGACTTTGTTTTTGAATGGCTCATGGCTCTGCTGCGAGTGTTTGTGAGTGAGCTTCCTTTTCATTCACACGCGCCCAGCACGCTCGAACGTCAAACATAAAACATAAAACACAAATAGCAGCAACAAAGCCGTCTGAGTGTCTACTCGTCGCTCATTCTGGACCCGAATCTGAATCCGAATCCGAATCGGAGTCTGGGTCTGGGTCTAAGTCTGGGTTTGGTCTGGTTCGGTTTTCGGTTTTCGGTCCTATGATTTCGGGTACCGGCTTTTCCGTCCCGGTAGCAAAGGCTTTCCGAAGAGAGCAACAGTCTTCCCATCAAAAGAATCGATGCCTGCCGAAAGTACTCGAAATCGCACAAGAATAACAAACGGGCAGGGCAAGTACATTGATAATGAACGGAGAATGTGTTTTTATTCTTCTGCAGTTCTATTGCCATTACACAATAGACCCCGTAGAATCAACAACGACTTTGACTTGTTCCTCTTCTTTGGCCAACTTTTTGCGGTTAAGATTTGCGTTCTGGTTTCGGTTTTCGATGCTGCTTTGTTGTAGGTCAGTTACTGGGGCAGGTTTCGCATTGTTTGCCGGTCTTGCCTTTATTATTATGCCTGTTACCCTGTGTTTTCGCTTCATTGTCAAATGATTTGCAATTGGCCATAAATTCATCAGGCAGCCGGGCCCACATATCGGCTTTGTTTGCCTTACACATTTTTAATGGGTTAGTAGCTCGCTTCA
Source organism: Drosophila suzukii (assembly GCF_043229965.1). NCBI lineage: Eukaryota > Metazoa > Arthropoda > Insecta > Diptera > Drosophilidae > Drosophila > Drosophila suzukii. Next base: position 25,018,470 of record NC_092080.1, on the reverse strand, counting down.
AGTGTTCGATGACTTTGCAGGAAACGAGGCGAAGATGCTTAAGGAATTTCACAAGAGGGATTTGGGCCTGCTCACAGGGAAGAGTATAGTTTATAATTCACTTTGCATCTTACTTATTCAGGAATTCTAATTTTACGTTGTAAGATGTTTCTGTTTTATAAATCAAGTTGCATATGTCTAATACCCTTTGACAGAAACCCATTTTCCTTCAAGGTCTATTAAACAAAGTAAGCATTGATAAGCCTTACACATTTGTTTGGAGCACTTTACAACTATTTTCAGTTCTTTGCTGTATGGTAATTTAAGTTTTGACATTTTCAAGACTCTTTAGTATATGTGGCCAAGTGTTAGCAAAGGGAAACTAAGTATTTTTGTGGATCACTTCCACGTGCATTGCTTGGCAGTGAGTAGTGCTAGCCAGCTGGGAACTGGAATCCAATCACTTTGCGCCGCTGAAAGTCGAACAAAACAAAACCGAGATTTACTCATGGGCAGGCCAAAAAGTGAATACCAGAGCCAGCTAAAAACGCATTAATCGGGGAAGGGTAAATTAAAAGGGGCCACAGTGGGCGGGTGGAGAACCGAATACAGAGAACCGAGAACAGGCCCCTAAGACAATGCCGGAGGACGGACCAGCTCGTGTGGTGGATACGTGAGCGGATGCCAAACCGCATCAAAGTTCTGAGTTCTGAGCTACCGACTGCAAGGCCCACTTCCAGTCGCCGACTGCAGTGCACTTGCTTAATACATTTTTCCACCTGCCGACTGCCTGCCTACACAATTATTCGTCAGCTACCTTGGCGAACCCATTAGGTTAATAAGAAGCGCTGCACAAGACGCAGGGAGACTGCAGCGATAGATAGACAGATATATATGCATATATATTTTATGTATAGCTGGGCCCCAAAAAAGAGGAGACCCAGCAAAAACTATGCGCGTGAGACGCGCTCCAACGGCGAAAACGCCGCAAACACTAAGGCCCTAGGTCCCAGGATCCCAAGGATCCCTGGACTGGGTGGGCAGACCCCATATCGGCCATGTTTAAAGCTCGAAATTTACACGAAACATTCCTCCAGAGTTTGGGAGCTGCGCGGAAAAGCGGCAACAGCGCTTGCCATAAACGCAAGACGACATTTTTATGGCAGCGCCGGGCGCAGCGCGGATCGATGGAGCGCCGGAGCGAGATGGCACTAGCGCCGCACCGTTCGCTCGGCCCGCTGATTGGCGCAGCGCTCTGCGCAAAATCCAACCCAGCCAGCGCTCCGGCACACAGACACTCGCACAGGCGGGCGGGCGCGCTTATTTGATTTATTAGCAGGGCCGCGCAGCTATGCTCGTCCCGCTCTCGCACAGGCAGTCCGCCCTGGAAATGCCGACGCACACACGCGAGCGGCGAGCACACAGACGCGGCCGAGACCAGTTTTTCCAGCCACCCTGTCTGGCGGACCGCACTTACCGCCTGCTCGAGCGGCCAGCGGCAGACCGTCTCTCATTCGACTCTCGCATTCGCCGTCGTCAGCACACGCGCACGCAACACGCAACACGCAGCGCACGGCAGCAACAGCAGCAGCACGGCAGCAACTCCAGGCCAGCAGCAACTCGGCGCTCGTTGCCTCGATTTCGGTTTCGTCTCGTACCAGGTCGCATCGTATCGTATCGTTTCGCATCGCATCGGTTCGTGTGCCTCGTCACCAGAGCAGCAGAAACCAAGCGTATTGTAGCCAGGGAAAAGCAGCGTAGAACGCACCTCGAACAGGTTTAGCCGTCGTCCGGAGAAACAGAAAGGTGCTCAATTCCGCCCAGTGTGGAGGTATTTTTTCGGTGTTCCCGCTCATAAGAATCGTACCGCAAAATAAAACCAAACCCAACAAAATAAATAACACAACCACTCTCTGAGGCACTTTCGCGTCGGGTTTTAACAACAATTTGCAAGTGTTTTGCCGCCTCCTGTTTGTTCGCAAATACCTGTGACTGTGGCAAAAAGCAACTCGAGCTGTTTAGCTAAGCACCCAAAGAGAGCCGAAATTTTTATACGCGAAGTAATCGAAAAATACGAATTTGTTATGCAATTCTAAGCGAGAGCAGCCGCAAACTATAGCCAAGATAAAAATCACAAGTGCAACATGGTTTCCCACAAAATGTTCAAAGTGTCTAACTAAGGAGTAGCCCAATCAACCACAGAGTAACTGCAGCAAAGCGAGAACCGAGCGGATCCAAGGAGCCCCACTAGACCCTCTTCAGCCCACTGAAAACTGGAAGCAGGAGCAGCAGCAGTCCGCGCAAGATGCTGACCATGGAATCGGATATGAAGGGCAGCCTGCTGCACGCCACCATGCCGCCGCACCACACCAGTGCCGCGCTGCACGGCCATGCGGCATCGCCCTACTCGGCGCTGGCCCCGCTGATGAACCTGGGCCAGTCGCACCTGACCCACTCGCAGCTGAGCCACCACAACCACCACCACCACCACATGAGCGCCCACATCGCGGCCAGCCAGAGCCCCAACCCGCTCAGCTCGCTGCAGTCCTCGATGGCGAACACCCTCAACGGCAGCCAGGTGGGTCAGCAGCAGCAGCAGCAGCAGCAGAGCTCCCCGCTGCACAGCTCCAGCGAACTGAGTCCCACCCAGAGCAGCATTGGCAGCCACCACATGACCTCGCCCGTCAGCCACCAGCAGCACACGCAGCAGCAGCAGCAGCAGCAGCACTCCCAGCAGCAGCACCTGGCCGCCGGGTCCGCCCTGAGCAGCCTCACGGGCGGCTCCAGCAACAATAACAACAACAGCGCCACGGCCAACAAGAACCAGCAGCACGCGGACCGCGTGAAGCGGCCCATGAACGCGTTCATGGTGTGGTCCCGGGGCCAGCGGCGGAAGATGGCCTCGGACAACCCGAAGATGCACAACTCGGAGATCTCGAAGCGCCTGGGCGCCCAGTGGAAGGACCTCTCGGAGTCGGAGAAGCGGCCCTTCATCGACGAGGCCAAGCGGCTGCGGGCCGTGCACATGAAGGAGCATCCGGACTACAAGTACCGGCCGCGCCGCAAGACCAAAACGCTGACCAAGACCAAGGAGAAGTACCCGATGGGCGGACTGATGCCCGGTCAGGCGGTGGGCGGCGGGGCGCCGGGCGAGCCGGTGACGCCCACGCGGGTGCAGGGTCAGCCGGGCCAGAATCAGTCGCTTAACGGCAGCGGAGGCAGTGCGGCAGCGGCGGCGGCGGCGGCGGCAGCGGCCGCGCAGCAGGCGCGCCAGGATATGTACCAGATGAACGCGCCCAACGGATACATGCCCAACGGCTACATGATGCACGCGGATCCGGCCGGAGCGGCCGCCTACCAGACCTCCTACATGGGCCAGCACTATGCGGCGCAGCGGTACGACATGGGCCACATGTACAACAACGGGTACGCGATGTACCAGACGGTGTCGGGCGGCCAGACCTCGCCGTACGGCAGCAGTCTGCAGCAGCCGGGATCGCCGTCGCCTTACGGCGGCAGCAGTCTGCAGCAGCAGCCGGGCAGCCCGGCTCCCTACGGCGGAGGAGGCGGCGGCGGCCAGGTCTCCTGCCAGAGCCACAGCCCCAGCGACTCGAGCATCAAGTCCGAGCCCGTGTCGCCCAGCCCCAGTGCCATAGCGCTCAACAACAACAACAACATCAACAACAACCACATCATGAAGCGGGAGTACAGCTCGGCGGCAGCGGCGGCGGCGGCAGCAGCAGCGGCAGCAGCCGCCGGCGGAGGGGAGCTGAATCACCTGATGAACATGTACCATCTGCCGGACGAGCAGCGCCACCTGCTGCACTACCAGACTGACTCGCCCGACCTGCAGCAGCAGCACCAGGCGATGCAACAGCAGCAGCAGCAGCAGCACCTCCCGCAGCAACACCTCCCGCAGCAGCACCAGCAGATCCCGCAGCAACACCAGACGATGCAGCAGCAGCAGCAGCAGCACCACCTGCAGCACCAGCAATCGCTGCGGACAATGGCGCCGCTGGCACACATGTGAGAAATGGCCAGCGCCTATGGAGCAGCAGGCTCCAGTGTGAGCGTGTCGCCCCCACTGCCGCCGTACATGCCGACGGCCCCGCAGCAGCAGCAGCAACAGCAGCAACAACAGCAGCAGCTGCTCAACGGACGGCCAAGTCCGACGGCATCGGGGTCGTCGGGCGGCCGCTCCTCGGCGCATTCCAGTGGCCACAACGCCGCGCATTCACCCGCCTTGGCAGCCGCCTACCAGCTGACCCCCACCGCTGCCGCCCCCTCCGCCACCGCTGCTGCTGCTGCGGCGGCGACCGCGGCGGCTGTTGCTGCTGCCGCCGCCGCAGGCAGCTCCTTCGCCGCCTCGGCCAGCATGCTGGACATGCAGCAGCAACATCTCGAGGAGCAGCAGCAGCACCACCAACTGCACTACCAGCAGCAGCAGCAACAGCACTACCAGCAGCAGCAGCAACATCTCCCGCAGCAGCAGCAGCAGCAGCACCAGCTGTACCATCACTACCATCCTGGCCACGAGGCAGCGGTGGCCGCCAGTGCTGGCCTCTTGGATATATCCACATTGTAAATTATTGAAAATATTAACTAAAGCCCTAGGATACGCACACCCCCAACCAAACCCACACCCCAACCACACACAGAGACAATTTTAGCCTTAGTTCTTAAGCAGGTTTAATTCGAATTGCAGAGTAACACACACGCATACATAAATAAATGAATAGGGTTAATGTTTAGTCATTTAAATGAAGCATACGCACTGTTGTACCACAATGGGAAGATGACAACTCACTTGCATTCCACACTGTTCGCTTCGATTTCCTTTATTTTCCGCTCGCTGCATAGCTAAAACAATTGTGTGATACAAATAAATTGTTGCCAAGTACTGGGACAACAAGTCGTTTGATTTAGCATTTCATTTTCACCCACTTTTGCTGTACAAAACATTCTCAGACATTAAATGTGCGTTCGACAGGGGAAGCAGCCGAGGCGCAGAGGCGAAGACAGTTTAATAGGAGTAAAGACAATTGATGCGATGAAAACATTTCAGAGGAGCAGAGGAAAATGTCAAAAACATTCTATTTTATAAATTCTCTTACGCATTAAGTAATTATAATTATTATCTATTATATAAACAATTTAATTATTAATTATGCTTACAAATACAAGACAAGACAACCATAATTAATTGTAATAAAGCGAAAAACAAAATTATTATTATTATTAAATCATAAATCGAAAGGAAGACAGCATCTACTGCATAATACAAACACAACCAGAAAAATGTTAGTAAACCTAAAGCAAATTTAGTAAAAACAAAACCAAGAAGCGTGCAAAACGTGATTGTGAAACGCGGAGCAAGGCAGAGAAAACAAACAAATTCAACAAAATCATTGCCAAGCACCTGGAAATAATAAAAACAAAATCGACAAAAACCCACAAAAAAACAAATAAAAGAAAAATCTTTACAAAAATTTAAAATTTTTATTTTTACTTTTTACCGTCGGCTAAACTGGGAAAAGCGATGCAAGCTTTTGATCCGTGAATTTTGCATAGCGACTCGATATGCAGGTTTTTAGTGTGTGAAGATGCTTCACATTCCAGTTTGTTTTTATGGCTCCGCTTATTGTTAAGTGGGATGCGTAATTCCTAAGACAAAGGCGATTAGAGTAGTAAAACTCAAATGAAATTCACGCATTGTCAACATAAATAAAGTGTTAGTGGAAGTCATTAAAAACCTTGACAAATTAGAACAAAACGTGAAATCAGATTCCCATAAAATGTTGTACATATATTTGATATTACTAACTCCAGCTACAGCTATTATCTGGGGACTTCACGTCTATCGCATGCTGTAATCTGGCATTTCAATATTTATTTAAGTGCATTTTGTCAATGATTAACTGCAATTTTCGTGACCGGAAGGCGAAGCTTTGTAGCCGACACCGTCCGATCTAATTCCACTGATCGTGCATCAAGGTTGAATCACTATTATTTGGAATTTTGATAATATGCACGCCGATATATATATGATTTTTCTGAGCCGCTCACCAGGGACCCAGATTGTCCAATCACTCGACCGACGGTGAATGGGCCTACAAACCCCATAATATCCACTTAATATGGCTAATTTATGCTGGCCAGACCATCACATCTGGCCCACGCGCTAGCCAACATTTCAAAAAGCTCATAAAAATTATGATATGTATTATTAATGAAAATTGCAAATTCAGAGCGACAGGGCTCGAAAAACAAACATCGCCGAACAGCAAATTCGGCTACAAAACAATTTATTTATTATGTGCAAACGTTATACACTGTTTACTACATTTTTTGTGTCATTCAAAAGCTGCTGATTATTATAATTTCAGTAAATGCTTCGGCTTAAAATGAAAGCTGCCGCGGAATTTCAATTAATATATTTTCGATTTTCACCACCTTTCCTCTGCTTGCTTCCATTATCCCGACTTTGCAATCAATTAGTGGGCAACAATTTTTAATTATAAAATTTTACATCTAAATTATTTCTCTCTACGAGTGCCTAACCCCTGCCCTGGGTTGATGAAAAATATTTAACCCTTTCCTCCGCTTTAAAATGCCCATTATAATTTTCTGTGCTTTAAATAGTTCGCATACATAAAAAACGAGCGTCGATTTGCATTTGTCGCAATTTTCATAATACTCACAGACTTTTTAGTGGGCTCCGCTTATCTTCGATTTTGGAGGCCTGTTTATGTGTGTTGAAATGCGAGATTGCCGAGTCCCATGTTCGAGATACATGCATAATTTTGTAGTGTTTTGAAAAGTTTATTAATGCTATATGGGTGTCATTTGAGCTAAGCTGCAACAGATAAAATCTAGCTAAAAATGCGACGTCGTTTGACATGCAAATCGGCAGTGAGAGATCGTTTCAGTCAGCTGAGCCTGATATTTGATTTGGATTTATTTCGAAATTTATTTACTTTGTTCTCTTGTCAGCCATCTGTGTTTGCTTACTTTTAATTAGCTTAAAAAATTGTTCTCTGTTCTGTATTCTGTTCTATTTTAATTTTATTTCTCCAACTAATTTTTTGTGGTTCTGTCATTTGTTGCAATCAGTGAGAAAATTAAACGAAATCCCGATGACAACATTTTTATTGCTGTTGGCTTGCCATTAAAATTAAGAGCTAATCACACGTTTAACAAGATTTTGTTTTGTGTCTGTTTATTTGGTGGTTTCAGACTTCGATCTGTTTTTTTTTTTTGGTGGCTTTAGAGTGGGGACAGGTGCTCAGCGTTGCCTTTTGGCTGCAGCTGAGTCAGCATCGCCGATCGTGAGAGTTTTTCGGTTGGCTTTGTTTTGGCTCTTTTGATTTAGTTCATTAATTAGCCATAATAGTTTTGTTTTATAACTGGGTATGTTTCTTCGGTGAATCTGGTTGACAGACTTGTCAAGTGTTTACCATCTTTAATTTGATTTATTAATTAAATTTAAAGAGCAAGCCTGGAGATTGAATAAATTGTGTGCTTGGCTTTTGACTTGGATATTTCTCAGAACTTTGCACAAGTATTTCTGCGTGGGGTTTTCTAATCTGATACATCCAACCCATCTGTGCTTACTCTCCCTTTCTTTTGGGGACTGCCTTCAACCCTTCAACTGCGCCAGCTAAAGCTCGCCAAATGCCAGACAGGGACGGCCAGAGGGATGCAAAGATAGATAGATAGAGTTGAACAACTAATTAAACTTGAACAATGGCGAAAAGTGGGCAAACAAATGACGTTACTTCGACTTCAGTCTGGGCAGTAAGTAGTAGAATTGAGTGGTTCGTGTTTTCGTTTTAGGCCGGTTGACACATTTTCTGAAATGTAGGTTAGCCGAGTGAGACATGCTACGAAATCGAGTTGATTCGTAAGCCCAAAACTGTAACCAATTCGGAGACGGGCCTGGTTTTACAAGTTTTATTTTTCGGCTGGCTGATGGCTTTTCGTTTCCGAGATGCGAGTACATAAACAAATCGGATTAGTTGACAAAAATCCAATTAGCTGTGGGCCCCAAACCAAAACGGTTAACAATTTTCAACTGGCATTAGATGGAAAAAAACGAGCATTTGATGGATGTGTGGCAGGCGCAAGAATTTATAGGCCGGTGATTTGATCGATAGGCTCGATGATTTTCGAGCAGGTACCAGATAAATACCACAGGTAACTTTCAGGGGCACTACATGCAAATTCTCAGACTGCCTGGCGACCCGGAGATAAGCTGACGGGACGTCCACCTGCACCGGAAAGTGGGAAAACCCAGAACCACTGGCAGGTCGAAGTACATACCTGAGCTCGGATAATGAACCTCTAAAATCCACGCCTCGCAAATCCTCAAGCGGATGCTCGGATCCGCATCCTCGTTTTTGGGCAATAAAGGGCTAAACAAACAGGCCCGACAATAAGTCCCTATAGATCGCAGTGCATATTATCATAATCACCAATAAAACCCTAGTCACACACTAATCCATTGCAACCCATTTCGGGCCCTCGGTTGCATTCAGGGATTTGTGGTCCTTCTAAACTCAAAGTTTATCTGCATAATGCTCTCTCGGGGTATCTCGACAATTCCCGGTATTCCATCCTCGACCTCCACCCGCATTTTCGCTGAGTGTAATTCAATCTCAGTTCTGTGATTCCTCGGAGGGGAGGAGAGCCTGCATAAAGTGCGCAATCTGAATCCCATGGGTCCACTGGCTAATCGCTGTCTAATTATAATTTTGCATTTTTATCGCTAAGGGTCTGGGCTTTTCGAATGGGCCAAGAGAGGGGGAGGGGCTGGCAAGGCCGTTTCTGTTTCGGCTGCGGTTTGTTTTGCAATTAGGCGATTAGTCACGCCCTGATTTGTCATTGATACTCCGTCCGTTCGATTGCTCAGTTACGGTGAGTGTTATGTACTAGACGGAACTGAGGCCCTGTAAACTATGCGGGCTGGCTTAGTGATACAACTGACATGGGGGTGGGGAAAAATATGCAGATAACCAGAAGGGAACATGATATGCGATGTCAGAGCGACGACTTCAGTTCCGATGCGCTTTTTGGGATACACGCAAAAAAAAAGGACGTGCTAAGATCAAGTGCAAACAGTCTTGATTTAAGAACGATTTCATGCCTAACATTTTATGAACGTTCGTGCTGGAATGGTCTCAAACTAAGCATAATTTGGATTTAAATAACGATCAACTCTAAAAATTCCCAAATGTTTATTCTGAAAGTGCTCAGTATATAAGATTAATGTAACTTATCTACTTTCAGTTTCCAATTCGAATTTTCTTACTTGCACATAATTCAAACCGAATTTAAATTCAAAATATATGTATTTTGATTGCAGATCGAAAGGTTCTAAAATCGTAAATCGAGAATTTTCTGCCTTGAAAATTCGTAGTTCTAAGTTGCATTTTGTTCTCGAGATCAGAATTTTCGATGCTTGGCGAAGTTTTGACAAAGAAAATACATGATTCCAGCACGAAATACTTAATTTTTTTCTGAGTGTACTTATGTCTAAAACAGTATATCAAATAAAAACATCTCTTAACGAGGTACAAAACTAGTTACGATCGCACCTTCAACACACAAAAGTTCTGGTATCTACTTTTGTGATGAAAATGTATTATGCTAAGTAAATATACTTTCTAAATTGTGCCCGTTCAGTGCGCTTCTTGCTTACTGTGTTGCACCATGCAATCCGACTATAACATCAGACTTTTATTTCTTCGCGTATATTTAGTAGTCGGCTTCGCACACTCTTATGGTGCGCTTCGTTACTACATGGACTGCCGTCCACAGTGATATATTTTTTTTCATATCAACCTGATTTTACATACCACTGATAAAAAAAGTTTGTATAATAAAGATTTGTTCTGGAGTTCGTAAAATAAATCAAGAAAGAACGCTTTAGTCGAGTACCTCGACTATCAGATACCCGTTACTCAGCTAAAGGGACCAAAGGGAAATGGAGATATGCAAGCAGCAAAGCGAGATTAAAATGCGCCACCTACCGGCGGTAGACAGATTTAAGCGTTATGGGCGTTAGAGTGGGCGTGGTAAATTTTTTTTCATCAATCGATAGGTATTGACGAGACCAATACATTTTAGTTAAAATTTTTTATCTAGCTTTAAAATTGTGGGCGTCACAGGTTTGGGCGGCTTGTGGGCGTTAAAGGGAGCGGGCCAAATTTTTTGGGTCAATCGATAGGTATTGATGAGAACTAGCATAAAAACTGTAGGAGCCATAGCTTTGGGCGGTTTGTGGGCGTTAGAGTGGGCGTGGCATTCTGCTGAAACAAACTTGCGCTGTGTAAGAAGCTCAGGAACCTGCACGCCAAATCTCAATAGCCTAGCTCCCATAGTTTCCGAGATCTCAGCGTTCATCCGGACAGACAGACAGACGGACAGACGGACATGGCTAGATCGACTCGGCTAGTGATCCTGATCAAGAATATATACACTTTATGGGGTCGGAAGCGCTTCCTTCTGCCTGTTACATACTTTCCGACGAATCTAGTATACACTTTTAATCTACGAGTAACGGGTCTGTGCAGTCGACTTGTTGAAGATGATTATAAACTTGTTGTACATATATCGTTGAAAATTCACCGGCAAAACTATAAAACTAAACCTTGTGTAGTCAACAAGTATTTTTTTATATTTTACACCTGCTTAAAGCTTTCATTGACTTTTGTAAGCCACTCCAATTGGTAGAGATGGGTATTTCAACTTTATAATTAACCCTATACTACACCGTTCCTATTCAAGTAAAACATAACTTAAAATCGTAATAAGTTTTAAGGTAGGATGCAACAACAACTCCTGGTGACAAGAGCAGCAACAACGCGATGCACTTGTGTCACTTAATTAAGTCGACGTTTTATTGTCGTCATCGCAGCATCGTTGCTCAAGTTAATTACTCAGAGGAGGTGGCTGAGGATGACTCCTACTCAATCCCCCGGCAAATCCCTACCTGTGGAAGGCACTACTTTTCAACTGGCTGCAAGTGAGCATAACAATTCCCCACTCCTCCCAGGATGCCGAGTCCTGAGTCCTGCACTTTGGAGCATTTGTTGATTCGCGCACTTGAACAACGTGACGGTGATGGACCGTAGGGAAGGGCGAGGGGCTGCAGGCACAACAACCAGCAGCAGCAGCTCTTATCTTAATGAGTTTTTATGCATCTAATTAAATAAATTGCACCCTCTTCGGGCTGGTGGCCCCATGACAACTCCCAGCTCTACACAAATCTCTCACAAATTTTTTCGTTAGTCAGCCCTGGATGCTGTTGTTCGAGGGCGTGGTCCATGCAACTGCCCATGGCCCCATGGTTAAAAAACACACCCACTAACTGAAATTCAATTTTAATTACAATTTTTTGCCTCACTCTCTCCACCTTTTCGCCACTCAAATCGATTTTACTAACCAATTTTTTCCACAATTTGTACATGGTCGTGTGTGCTGCGGTGTGTTTTATATAAATATATATGGCTGTGTACTTTTATGTATATATTTTTAATCAACCGCGCCCAGACACAAACGCTTAACATTTTCAGTGGCTTTCATTTCGAATGTCCGGCAGTTTGCTGAGCCGCAAAGCAGCTACAGATTGTTTTTATATATGGTACACAACTCTTTTTATGAACCGTATGGATTTATTTACTTGACGTAGCCGTTCCCTGTATGTACCCCCTTTTTCCGCATCCATCACCGCTCATCACATTCGTCGTCGTCGCATTTTCAATTTTTCGCTTGCAAATTGGAAAAGTTCAAACGCACACACAGTCTGGTTTGGGGATGCGAATGGGCTTGGGAAATTGGGAGACCCTATCCCGAAATGGCGCTATAGTCGTATTCGACCTGACCGGACTCCGAACCTCCGACTCTGACTATGCAGGACCAGAATCACAGACACATAAGTGCAAAAGCTGCCGATAAATGCGACGACGTTGGAATATGCAGCACTGCAATCATGCTGACCCATGCACAGTGGTCTAAAAGTTATTTTCCCGCTACAGATTTAGAAAAAAGAAGGATATTCTATGATTAGAAAATACTAAAAATATAATTTAAAAATCAAAAACTTTATTTCCTCTATAAAATGCATAAATTATTATAACAATTATAATCTAAGAAATGTATGTATGTACCCCAAAAAATAATTTTGATGAACTAAGACCAAACATTCATTTTAATTGAACTTATCAAAACTCAAAACAGATTAAAAAAAAAATGTAATGTTGTCAATCATGGTTGAAAGAACACATAGTATCAGTTTATTTACAAATCTCACTTCCAAAAGACTTAAACATTCGTTGATCCGTTAGGAGTTTCATAGTTGAAACTTTAAACAACTCTATAACAAAAACATATTACTTTCTTGGTCAAATTAAATTGAATTTTTACACAAAAATATATTAATAACTTGAAACTTGAAAGTAACTTGAAATTTTAAACAAAGAAATTACTAACCATATTATCGATAACTACACTCAGAAAAAAAATCAAGTATTTCGTGCTTGAACCTAGTTTTTTCGGTGTCAAAACTTCGCCAAGCATGGAAAATACAGAACGCGAGAACAAAATACTACTGTTAAGCACGAATTTTCAAGACCGAAAATACTAGATTTAAAAACCTTTCGGTCTTCAATCAAGTATGAATAATTCTTAAATCAAGTCATATTTGGACTAAAAACAAGAACGATTTAATAATAAAGTAAGAAAGTTGCAGGCATGATTTAAGGACGAATAATTCTTAAATCAATATATAAATATTATGAAATTAAAATGAGTTTTTATTTTATGCTAGTAAGAGAAATAAGTATTGGAAACTGAAACGAAATAAACGAGATATATATAAATAATATTAATATTTTAAGTTTACTTACGACTTGCCGCTCACGGGCATTAACACTGTCTAATTTATGCGCCTTATATACCGAGTACTTACAGAATAAACAGTTGGGAATTATTAGAGTTGTAAGACATTAAAATTCCAAAAAGTGCTCAATATGAGAATTTTTTGAGCACGAACGTTCTTAAATGTTAAGCATGTAATTTTTCTTAAATCAACGCTGTTTGTACTTGTTTTTAGCACGGTGTTTTTCCCTGAGTGTATCGATACTATCGAAAGATAGGAAAATATAGAAAAAATGTACAATCTTAACTTTGTTTAAAATAAAATTCTTTTTGGTTCTTTAAAAATAGCATAAAACGACTGTAAAAATAAAATATTTGTGTGATTGTTTTACCAATTCTACATCCAGAAAAAAAAAACAAAAATATCAAGAAAATTTTTAATGATTTGAGAACCATCCTATTTCGCGTTTATTAAAAAAGGGTCAAGTCATGACATTTAGGTCAAATAAAAAACGCGTCACTGAAAAATGCATTTATTAAAACATTAGTTGCCATGACCCAAATGGGGATAACACAGTTACAAAAACAACAAACGGGCTTACGCACTTTTTGATCCCGTTAGGTCTTGATTTTTAAACGTTTTGAACCAATTTTATCTGGGTATAGCATATAAAGTTAAATGTTTTTAAGAATAGCAATTATAAAAGTCATCAAATTAAACTATTTATTCAATAACTTAGTGTTCTAACTCTACAAAAAGTATCTTTTAAAATTGAAATCAACCAAAATAATCCTCTAATCACTGTGCAATGGCAATTCGGTCGTAGCTTATGTTGCATTAAGAGGGGCAAAATGGGAATGGGCGGGGCACATTTACATACGCACACACCGTCTCATACTTATTTCGAACATTTCGCCATGTCCGGCCAAACGACGTCGTTTGAACGGCAATGTCAGCCCCAATGAATGACTGACTGGCTGACTGGCTGACTGACTGACTGACGGACTGTTGGATTGATCGACTGTCGCAGTGACCAATGAAAGCCGACGTCTGTGCCGTCTAGATAGGGCGTGCAGCTTTTTGCAGGCATGTGTGTGCGCTGATTGATTGATTATTTGTTCCGCATCACTCACCTGGAAAATTCAACTGAAGTGGCAACTTTAATTAATTTGCTTATGTTTGTTGGCCCGACTAGCCTCAAAAGCCAGGCCAAGCCACTGGGATTTATATGGCAAAATATACATGCAACGAGATGTACATGTGGTATATATATGCGAAGAGAGTACATAAGATCCGCAACGAAGAGTGAAGTATATAATTAAAATGTTGTGCTGCGCTGCGACTAAACTTAATTACGTGGGGATATAATTTAATTTTAATATATAGGTAAAAATGTCAAAGCTATCTGAGTTCCCATCGGAAGTCAGGATGAACATATGAGTTTAACGCACAACATGATGTCATGTCGGGCTAAACTGGTTTACTTGGTTGCCCGGCAGGTAAACCGCCATAAACTAATCTTCGCAGTCTTTCCTCCCTAAGTACAACTCAATCGATATCAACTGAGTTGGGCCCATCGTTCATAGATGCCTAGCTTAAAGCCCAACTGTTGAGGACACTCTTCAAAAGTGTGGTAAACACATCCACAAATCAAAATAACTGTTTTCACACATTTAGGCCTATCAACAATAGGAAACCAGAATACCAAAGATCCAAAAACAAAGACGCTGACCGAAGAATAACAAAATCCGAGCGGAGCGATGATAAAAATAAATATTTAAAATACCAAACGAGACCTGACAAAAAGCATAACAAATTAAGACTTATAATTTAGCGTGCGCCAAAATACCGTTTTTCAGATGAATCGACCGACTCAAGAAAACAATGGGACCTGCGAAGAGCTTCAGTTTATTTGTTTATGAGAAAACTCGACGGGGCATCGTACCGCTCACAGCCCTGCATTGAATAGCCCGATTTCGTTGTCACTTTATGGCATTTTAAACGCCAAATTTATCATTTCCTCTCTGTATTGGCATCCTAAATATTTCGAACTTTCTTTTCAGCCAAATGTAACTTGAACTAAGCCCTAAGCGTGCTAGCTGGGTTGTAGGGCTCCGTCCACAGCATTCATTAACAATTCGATAACAATGATTTCTGACCAAGAGTTGTTCGATCTGAGAGATAAAGCATAGATTTATGGTCCCCTCTTGTCGCGAATTAACTCTGCTGTTTTTTTCGTGTGTAAGGTTGATCGTGTCAGGTTGCGTATATGTTGCCAAATATCTATGAATACGTTTGCCAAAATCTAACTCAGGATTGTTTGAACAGCCCACAAGATATAGTACTGCTGAACACTTAATCAAACATGTTTACATTACGTTTACATAATAATTTCAGTTCGATCCCCTTTACATTGTGTTATTTGTACATCACTTTGCAAAAGTTAAGAGGAGGAATACAGGAACAAGAAATTATATTGAGCAAGCTCTCCGATCTAAAATGGAATTTCTTCAATCCGCCGGCGAGGAATTTCCGGGTGCATTTTTGGGTATTCTTTATTTTCGGTGGCCCAACGTAAGAAGAGGAAGATCCTACATGAGAAGAAACTTTGGTTTAATATCACAATCATACCAAAAACCGAAAGTTATTCAGAATCATATATTGGAACCGAATGGGACCTTACCCCTCGTTTGAGGGGTAACACCAATATTCACAAAAAAAAAGTAGCACATTTTTTTAAAGCTTGTACTTAACAATTATCTTTTGTGGCTTTTATCTATACTTAATTTGAAGACCGAATCATATGTATTACACTGTGGCAGTAGTTTTGAATCACGAATCACCTCTCATTTCGGGCTCTAATACAGGGATCTAGTTAATATGTATAGATGGAATATAAAAAGTTGTTTATTCATTTTATATTAGGAACTCTCTTTAATTTCAATAATCAAGGTGGAAGCTAAAGCAGTAAGGCTGCACCGACGGCTTGTGCTAAGGACTGATCTCCAAATGTATAATTTCAAAAATAATATTTACTCAGACATATGGTGAGCTTTACTAGGAATTTTTATTTTAGGTGTTTTATAATGTTCAACAGAGCCGTAAGTGTGCTCACTTGCCTTTCCCCCAACCAATTTTTTACCCTCCCAATTCGAGCCACAGTAACTAGTAGCCACTTAATCATTAGCTCGCCTCACTTGATCCACTTGTGGCAATCCACTTAGGCCAAATTAGTTTTCTGACTAGTTTGCCGTTGAGTGAAGCAATTAAACTCCCAAAAATGTGGGCTGGCCAGGCGATCAGTTAATAACGCAAAGGAAGTTTTAGCAATAAAAAATTGGAAAACGCGGCAGCTGCAGAGGAGTGTTGTCAACAAACCGCAGCCCATAATGAGGCTGAGTTGTTCGGGGGGTGACACATGGGAGGGATGCAGTTTTTGATTGACATGTCGCCGACGGCTGGACGCTGACTTGCGTGTCAATTAAAACTAGGCGACTGACAGTGACAGGAACGGCGACGGGATGAGGACGAGGACGAGGACGTGGACGAGTCCTGTGGGAGAGCTGGCCCACTTTAATAGGCTCAAAGTGGATTTTAATTTTTGTTTGATTTGATTTCATTCGATTCGAGCGCGGGTAGCCCAGCAGGCGACCTTCGGGGGAGGGTGGTTCCATTGCCATCCTTATGCACGGTTCCACCCCACCGATTCCACCCAGCTTCCCACCGAGAACCCCTTTTACCGCTGACTTGAGCTCGCCGGCAGGATTACAACAGCAGCTGCCTGTTCTGGACAGTAATTCGCATTAATAGCGCTAGACTGGTGCGCCAGCTCCCAATCAATGCTAAATACCCCCGAACTCCCTGCTTTCCCGTCCAAAATCGATGGGATGAGGCCGAGTCCATCGCTCAACTGGCCGGGTTCCCACGCACTCGCAGCTCCAGAAAAAGTGCGACGACAAATGCTCTCGTTTGATAAATTGGGTGCCAAACCATAACACACAGTGCAAAAGTTGTGAAAAGTTAAACGCTCCCCTTGCAAATGCCAGGGAGACACGCAATCCCCTGTCCGAAAATGTATCTTACACAGCAAGAACTTCGGGGTGATAAATACATGCGGTAATCGGATTAATGTGCAGATTAAGTGTATGGAATAAACTAAATGAGGTCAAATTAAGCAATGAAATAATTAAAAGAAGGGCTTGTAGCCTGGGAAATCGTTGGCTTAAGTTTAAAGTAACATTTAATGTATCACATAACAAGGCATTTTAATCAATCTATTTAATCCTCTAACACCTATGTATATTCCGCTTCAAAATGTATTTTCCTTTAATAGATGTTCTTAGAGGAGTAAATAAATGGAATGAGTGAACTGCCAACAATAAAAGCAAATAATTACTAATAATAAATGAGACATACAAACGTTATCCCAGCTTTGTAATTAGTGTACATGTTACACTTTTCCCCCAGTGTAACCCCAAAAATATTTCCCACCTTATATGGTAATAAGACTTTCGCTCCCTGCAGCCGAGTCATTATTTTATACGGCAATTAATGGACTGCCGTGGGAGTGCAAACATGTAACACATGTAAGCATTTAGATCAAATTGCTGGACGCCAGTACCTTTAAGTTCCTTCTCACTCCTCCCCCGCGTACCCTCTTTGACGAATATCTACTCCTGAGTCCCAGGCTCGGTTTCAGCCCGAGTCTGACAGTTCGTGACTTGGTCTTGGCGCTATGTGAGTTATGGCTCCGTCGTCTGCACGCCAACAACGAAATTATATTTAAAAACACATAACTCAGGAGATTATCATTAAAAGCAGTGGGTGCAGGGGAATGGGAAAGGGGCCCGACTCGATTCCAGATCCCCAATCCCAACGAGGACTCCAGGCGATTCGCGCGTGCGCAAAGCTCAAACGGAAGTCGTTAGGTCGAGACGTTCCAAGGCGGCTCGAAATACGCGATACGAGGCGGCTAATGTGCCAAGGAGTCGCCCGAGGGCCAAAGGATTACCCCGACGAGGAGGGACGGACCAGGACAATGGGCATGAATGAATGAAATGCCCGCGCGTTGACAATAAATTGGAGTTGCATTTAAATAAGCCACCAAAGGCACTGGGGGTCAGGGTGTGAAGTTGCTAATGCGTTTTTGAAGATGCCCATCCGCGCACAGGGTAATCATCGATAGCCAGGTGAGAAAAGAGGGAACAGGACATTATCGAATGGAAAATTAAATGTATGGTTTCCCCTGTTAAAGAAAATAACATTTAAATTTGAGCAAAAGTTCACAAATGTGAGCACTTGTATAAAAAAGTAACTCGTCCTAAAACAATTCAATGCATGAGGTTTACAGCTTTCGTCAGAATAATATAAGTTTTAGGACTTATAAGTTATATTCGCCTACTGATGTGGGTTTTTATATAATAATTGTTTTATAACCACTAACAGCAAAGAGACTAATAAGAAGTATTTTATTCAAGGTGCTCAGTATTTCTATGTGGTTCAGAGCGTCCCTTCACCTACTAGTATTTTTATACCCCAACCCATTGGGTCACGTTTTCTGGCCACCCGACACATGCTCATTTCGGGGCCGATAATTGCCATTTCAATGGGCCTGTCTCAGACAGCCGGATAAGTTTTGCGCAACCAAGCTGTCTTGGCCACAGACTGCATACGTAGTGGTTGAATACCTGGCAGGATGGCCAGGACAATTGGTAGCAGCCAATGCCAGACCTTTCATAACTTTATCGATGACAACGCACAAAGGCGCTTGGCTCGAAGACGCTATTCCACACAATTGCATTCGCTGCAGTTTAGTTTCAGTTGCATGTGCAATTGTGTTTGCTCGCTCGCTTGTGTGTTTGTTTATTTGTTTGCCGCTTGCCAATTTGTTTGCTCTGTCACACGCTCCATTGTGCCGAACCAGGGCTGCTAATTGCACTTGTTGATTGTGTGATAACAGGTTGCTGGCCAAGTGTCCAGCTTGCATAAGTGCCACTGCTGCATAAGACAAACTTGTGTCCTCGGCAATGGGCGTGGCAGCCTCGAGACCAACTGTCCGCAATTGTGCACATGTCCTCCGACGGCAAACAAACTTAAGTAGGTAATTTGCAACTAATTTTCAAGTGGTGCGTCGCCAGCATTGACATTGCCACAATTACACAACTGTCTCGGCACATCGCATTGCTCATACGCAGCGTTGTCTGATTTTCCCTGCCACTCAGGTCGCTTTCAGGGGGCCCACTCGATGTCCTCCAGGTGACTTCGCCTTCTGCTGCCGGTAATGAGTGTGAGATGCCTGATTGCAGGTGAATCAAGATGCCGACCATGTTTGCCCAGCAGTTGCCAGAATACGGTTCGATCCGAGAAAGCGAGGTGCAGATTCATCTGAGCAACTTGGGGCTGAATGTGGGTTTGAGCAATGTCCAAGCCATTAGATATCTCCAAGGAACAAAATGTTATAACTGTGGTAAATTAATTATAACACCCTTTACATAAAAAGAATTCAAATGATTAAATTAAATACTGTACGAGTTTATTACACATATCAACCACGTTTAATATAACATAAATAACGTAGATATAGTACAATCGAGGCGAAAGTTGCATCACCATAAATTCATCGCCGTATACTTTTTCAAAACAAAGTTTACAATAATTTATATTTCTCAGAATGTCTTTCTATTCTAAGTGCATTCATTACTGAAAACAATTAAAGTCAAACAATTACTAGAGGATTCTTTTGATCTGATTTTTTAAAACACTACCCATCCAACCAGCCAAATAATTGCATACATCCATTACTTCAGGAATTTCAAATATTCAATTTATATTTTTCGTCCGCCCACCACTCAACCACAACCTTTGGCCCCTTCTGCTGAAACTAAAAACCAATAAAGTTGAAAAATATGCGTGACAAATAATTTGCCAAGCCAAAATTGGCATTTCTGCAGGCAGCAGCGGCTCGGGGCTAATAAAAGTCTTCAAAACGAACGCATAAAATTAAATAAAAATTTCACGCAGCCTCCCCACGGCGACAGAATTCGGCTGCTGTGCGTGATTTCCGCCCAGCGATGTCGCCCATGTACGCGCCATTAAATAATTTCCGCCCTCGCCGCCAACCAAAAAAATAAATAAAAAAGTACCAGGCAAGGGAAAAAGTTCCTCAGTCAAGTTCAGAGTAAAGTCACGCATTGCTGAATGCATTTCACAAACCAACTAGAAATATTGCCACGGAAAGTCTGGGATCGAATCTCAATCTGGAATCGAGAAATGCTGTTCAATGCCCCTTCGGCGATTTCTCTAAAAAGGTTCGTGGAGATGGAGCTCGGGTTATTATGCATGAGATGGGGCCATTAAAACTGGCTGCTGCTCGCTCAACTTTTGGATGCCATCGTCTTCACATAATTAGGGTATGTAGCGGTACTTATTATGGGTGTTAACGGTTTCGCAGCGCCATAGCCGGCAGATCAAAACCCATTCGCAACCCCAATACCAAAACAGCGACAGAAACCGAAAACTAGAAACCCGCCTGTCAACTCGTTGAGCTTGGCTAGCGCGTAGAGCTTTAAATTAAAACAGAAAATAAACGTCAGTCACCGGCCTTAAACACAAAACTACGGTCCCAGGGACCAGTCACAACCAAAATAGAGGCAAGAGCCAAACATTTGTATTTAAAATTATGCACAACACTTAAAAATCAACGCGCTTATTTATTTCACTCCGGGTTTTCAATCGATGGATCAGCCTGCCGGCGAAAACGTCGCCAAACTGGTTTTTATGAAAATTTCGAAAATGCTAGGGCCCGTTGCTGGAAACTTAATGCTCATAAATGCACTGGGAGTCGAGGCTTTCTAGCTGTAGCAATCTGCCTTAGTGCTCCCATCGGAAAAGTTTCCACTCGTTTTGATGAAAAGTGAAAACATAGCCAGAACCAGAATTATTATTGGGCAATTTCTTCTGACCTATGCCAATAAGACGCGATTGACTTGTATATGGCACTATAAGGTTTTATATACATTCATAACGATATATATAAATATTTAATTTGATTTTTGGCGCTCTTGTTTTACGTAATACGCACTTTTTATACCCGTTACTCGTAGAGTAAAAGGGTATACTAAATTCGTCGGAAAGTATGTAACAGGCAGAAGGAAGCGTTTCCGACCCCATAAAGTATATATGTATATTCTTGATCAGGATCACTAGCCGAGTCGATCTAGCCATGTCCGTCTGTCCGTATGAACGCTGAGATCTCGGAAACTATGAGAGTTACAATACTGGGATTAGGCACGCAGATTCCTGAGATTCCTGCGCAGCGCAAGTTTGTTTCAATACAGTGCCACGCCCACTCTAACGCCCACAAACCGCCCAAAACTGTGGCTCCTACAGTTTTGATGCTAGATAGAAAATTTTAATGTATTGTTCTCATCAATACCTATCGATTGACACAAAAAAAAATTTAACGCCCACAAACCGCGAAAACCTGCGACGCCCACAACTTTCATGCTAGATAAAAAAATATAACTGAAATGTATTGGTCTCGTCAATACCTATCGATTGGTCCAAAAAAATATTTGCCACGCCCACTCTAACGCCCGTAACGCTTAAATCTGTATACCGCCGGTAGGTGGCGAATTTTAATCTCGCTTTGCTACTTGCATATCTCTATTTAGCTGAGTAACGGGTATCTGATAGTCGAGGTACTCGACTATAGCGTTCTTCCTTGTTTCACATTCAATTCGATCGATTCTAAAGACCCATAAAAATGCTATTAATGGTAGGAGAGAAAAGTCCTTCAAATGCTAATTTGATCCTTTTCTAACTTGGTTATGATCTGCTGGATACAGATTTAAAATCTATCCGATCATATTATTTGACTAAGGTTAAATTATTTGGCTATGACATTTTATGTTTATAAATACTTTAATTAAATTCCCTTGCAGCTCAACCCATATAATCCAATCATGCTTTATAGGGTCCGAAGTGTTCCCTTCTGACTGATAAATAAAGGGATATACAAATAGTTATTTTCCATGAAAGTTAAAGTCTTAGCTTACTCCCAATCAGGATCTACGTTTCACACATAACCAATTGCCAGGACTTCACTTCATCTGCGATTTGGCTTATCTCTTTCTGTGTGCCCTTATGTCTGAACGCCTCTGACCCAAAACAGACCTCCCCGGAAATTCCATGCCGCATCCAAGCCGCAGATTTCAATGGAAAGCGACAGGCAGTCTGCCGACTGTCCGCCCAGCTAATCTTATCGCCGCTGACGATGCAACTATCGCCCAGAGATCGCCGAATCAAACGAACCGCAAACACAGGAACCCCGATCGATCGATCCGGAGCAAGATCGAGTGCACAGTAGTCCGCAAGCAATGATTACCCATGCACAGTGCGTCCTTTGTCTCCTAACTCAAATACCGCAAAAAACACACCGGGATCACAGAGGAGTGGAGATAAGAATCGAAATCGTAAAATGGTACGTAAAAATGCGAGGATTCGTAGTTCCCAGAAAAGCCTGTACCAACCCCCTCCTCCAGGACTTCGACAGGACCTACCCTCCGTCGAAAATACTCCTACGCAGTCCTGCCTGTTACATCCTGTGTGCAAAGGTGGCAAAAACTCGGTGCTACCTGCGGAGCATTGGCGTAAAATATGTCCCTCGTCCTGCGTCTAGGTAGAGATTTATTATCCTACACATTTCATGAATGCGATATACGAGTGAGCCAGCAACTGTATCTGCATCTGTGTTCCTATCAGTGTCTGGAGGTGTATGTGTGAGGGTTTCCCTGGAAAACTACTACTGCCAACTAAGGCCACGCAGCAACAACAACACAGGGAGCACAAAAGGTGTGCACCATAATGGCTGACAAAAAGTCGGCCTTAGCCTTTAATAGCACTGAGTTTAACAGCCAACACAAACATGGCCCAACTGCCGAGCACTGCCACAAAATCCCGTCCGTACCTAGCTTGAAGTGGAATTTTAAACATAAGAGGAAGTACAATTTTATAATTTCAATTGGGGGTTAATAACATCAAAAATATTTACTCATTAATAAGATTTTATTTATTATTTTATTATTATTTTATTTTGTATATATTATTTATGATTTTTTGTACGAAACCTCTCATAGTAGATTCGGGAAAAGTATATTAACTAACATGCCGCACTAAATAAAGGCTAAGATATTCAAAACAATTTGTTTTCTATATATTTCTTCCTGAGTCAATAAAAATTGTATTTACTAATAATCTTACCTGAAAATTTCTCCCCGTGTATAGCACACAACTCCATAGAACCCATTCGCTGCAATCCAACAAAATGGCAACACTCGCTTCTCACTTACAACTGAAGCTGGGGCTTCCTTCGTTTTTTCGCATGGAAAAAGTGAAAAGTGAAACTATTTGCTGTTGTTTGGTTAAGCGTTTTAGGGTCCGTCCGTCTGTATCTGAGAGGTGAGTTCTGGCCGGATAGGTGAGTGCGTGCGGATGGACCCTGCCAAGGGGGTGGAGATGGTTCGCGCTTGGATCTGTGTAAATGCCAATTAGCATAACAAAAACTCGGCGAATGTCTGGGGAAACAGAACGGGAGGAGTTCAGAGTTATCATGGACCGTCAACGCAGAACCCTTACTTTTATCATCCTGCTCCAAAGGGGTCCCCTAAATGCGGACTCAGGTGTCGTTCCCACGTGGGCGAGACGATAATTTTGTGCCCGGGGCTGCAGACTCTCCGCTGATGTAGATTATGTTGGGACAGTATAATCAGCCAGTCAGACGTCAGTGTGGGCGCATAAATTGTTTACTTTCAACTGATATGAAATGTGAAAATCGTGATAGTGTACGAAAGATGTCTTTGGCTGGGGAGAAACGAAAGCAGTGTGGGAAAAAGGTTTGTAAGCCTTTGAAGGGCGACAGCGAGGGTCTTCTTCAAATGAGTTGATCCTCATTGATGGATCTTGTAGTCTAAGCACTTCAAAGAGATCTTAAGGGCCAATTAAACACTTGTTGGACCTACTGATAGCGATGAACAGACATTTTCAAGTTCAAGAACTCCACATGTATAAGTATTATGTGAATTCATTTAGCATTCATAAATCATTATAAATTTAACAAGTTTTCTCCGACTCAAATTTTATTGGTCGTTTCGTCGAGTGCTTAAATGACCCGTAAAAAATCAGAAACCAGACTGATCCGTATGCATGCATAAAATGCTATTTACAGCTTTCAGCATACGTCCCAACTCGATATAAAATTTAAATTTCAAAATAGTAACACGAAATTCGGCAAACTATTCAATTTAGAGCCGAAAACCAAACAAAAATCTGTCAAAATGTTTATTCATACGCGGCAATTTATGTGGCAGTTCGGAGAGGCGGCGACATTGGCTAGCCAGCCCATTTTGTAGCCCATGTTCAAGTACATCTTTTTGGGGTGGCTACTAGAACTAGGATGTTCGAGGATACGCTCTGTCCCCGTAGGTAATCAATTTTCCCAGCCGTGACGTCATCATGACGAATTAACACTTTTCCCCCAGCTACATCAAGGTTTCACAATTTGAGTTTTCGGCTTGGGAATCTCGGTTGGACAGACAAGCCTACCACATTCGATTCGTTACGTTTGTTATAACATTCTACTCCCCTCTCGATCCCGCTCGAACCACCCTCTAAACCGCCGCCCATGTCAGCTCTTTCTACTCCAGTTCAGTGCAGTACTTTCGGACCCCTCCGACGATTGTGTTCCTACTACATGCACCGCCGAGTGGTTGAGGTAAGTGCTTTGTGCTCGGCGTTTTTTCCCCATTTCGTTCTTGGATTTTGAATATATTTTCGAGTGGGTGCGGGAGGGCGATACAACTTTTGACGGTGACTGTGTAGTTTTTTCTCCTACTTGTGGCAAGAGCGTAACGAAATTCTTGTGAATATTAATTGGCTGGCCGGGTGCGTTGGCGTCTGTTGTCACCCTGTTATTTTTAAGATATTTTATAGCGACTGTAGGAGTGGCTGAATGACAGGTTTAGTTCTCTAAACGATCAGAGGCTTATCTAAACAAGGACTGCCATTTTAATTGCACTGAGTTCATCGACTTGATTGTAGCTAAAATAGAATTATGTGAAGTAGTTAGAAGTTCTGCCATTGTAATTGAGATTATATTGGATAGAAAAAGGACTTTTCTCAGTGCCTTTATAACTTTAATTTGGGGCTTGTTTAAGCTGAATTAACTACATATGTTATGCCCAGTAGACCCCCTTCCAAGTGACCTCTTTTCGAGGGAACCGTTTAGTCCTTTTTGTGATTCAAAATAGTTTCACACATTCCCCTAAAACTTTCCGGTTCATTGCGTCTTACGAGCGATTCGGTGGCAAACAAAGAATGCGTACGATTTCAAACAAAAATATTTTTTCTAATTCACTTGTCAATAATTTGCGTTAAGCCTATAATTATGCCAACAATGCAGATGGCCGCCAAAGACTGGAGGAAAGTACACAAATGGAATGCTTAATTGCTGGCAATTTCCAATCCGGCCGCAACTGACTGACAGATCCAGATTCGGATTCGGATTCGGATTCAGGCAGGCCCGAAACATTTAGCGAAGTAGAAAGATCGGCGCAGCTTTGATTGAGAACCCAGCCAATCCCCCGCAACCCCTAAGATGAATTGTAGTGCCAGCTCTTGGACCTCGAGGGTTGTTTGCGGTCTGGTCTGGTTGGATTGGACTGGATTGGATTGGGTTCTTTCTGCTCTGGGGAGTGAATCTGGATCTGGATGAGTGTTGTGCGTGGTTATTGGCGGCTGTGCCCACTCGAGCATCTCTTGGCATAATTTCAAGTGGACCACGGCACTCGAGCTGGGCTGGTTGAGGTCTTCGTCTGGAAACTTGATATTTGTGTTCGAGGGTACATACAGTCCTACCTGATAAGGTTATAGCAAAAAACAGCTGTGTTGAAGAATTCTTTTAATTTAAACGTGCATTTTAGATTATAATAAACGTTGAGAAGGCGAAAAACAAAATTATGTCCCAGCATTTATATATGGTTTTTGTCGTTATAAAGTTATTGAAATGTATATATATTGTATGCAAGAAAATAAAAGGTAAGTTATGAAAACTGTTTAGTCCTGCATTAACAAATACCTTCAGACACATTACAAACTATTTGTTTCCTTTCCTTGTTAGTAATTTTGTTCAAGATATTTATTACTGGAGCTCGTATCTCTGCACCACCCACCTTCCTAGTATTGTGTCTGCGTACCAATCAAAAGTCGAAGAGGGATCGCATTTGCGTAGCGCTCTTTGCGTAAAGCCGTTTAATTGGCAGTGCACCTTGGCAACACGGCACCCGTGCCGCATAAGTTGCCCGAAAGGGCTGAGGGTGCTCTGTTTGTGGAGAGTGGCGGGGCAGGTGCTAGCCATGACAACAACCGATTGATTGGCTTCGCAACATTTGCGCAATTTATATCAAGCGACCAGAAATGTGGCACACAATCCGCTTGTCAGACAAACGTGAACGTGGCATGTGCGCCTAATTAGCCAACAGCCGCAAGAATATTATCCTTTTGTGGGCTCGGCTACTCAGTGAAAATCGGCGATGCCAATTAACGCGATTTGTGCATACTTGAAGAGGTCCGATTCCAACATAAGCCACCTGTCGACTCTAATTGGTTGGCCCCTGCAACATTATAAGAATTATGATGTTATATCCATGATGTTATAGCATCGGGGTGGGAACTCGTTATTTACCCAGTTTTTTAATCCTTAAATTACTCTTATCTTACATCCTAATTGGTGCTTTAAATTTTTAGACCATAGTAGGAGAAAGTAACAAAAAAGTATGTACCTTCGAAGTAATTATAATCAATGGCAATCAAAAGATGAAACCCTACCTTTGGCTGCTAAATGCTTGGCAACAAGGTTCTGTTTTCTTTTTCCACGTATTTATTCAACTGTTAGTCAGAACATATTTACACAGAGAGTCGTGTTTATTTGACCGTGGTAGCCACCCTGGTGACCCTTTCCACGCATTTTCACCAAGCACTTGACACCTTTTTTGGCACGACAACCGAATATTCTAGAGTTTTATGATCTATTTGCATTTGCCAAGCCCTCTGACCTTAAGCAAATATCAATAACATGAAGCACTTGAAATGTGTGAACGGAAGGTGAAGGACAAGGTATCTGTAGATGGAAAAAGTCCTAAAAGGCATGACAAGTGTTTTGGTTTTAGGGAGAAATGTGTGAAATAAACTCGCGTTTTTTTAAATGGGCAGTAGTTCCGCTCAAAAAAAATACGTTAGGATGTACTTCTCATTCCCTTAAGTGGTTTTTAAAATCATTTTTATATTTATGAAAAAAATAATATTATAACATTTCAATATGTTTTTCGTCCGAATAATTTACCCTGTCTCGGACTCGAAGATCCTGGAGTAAGTCTACATTTCCCCAGTCTCCCAACAGTTAAACATTTGACTACCAATTCGATTAGTCATTTACGACCGGGCTCCAGGCACAACTCCCCTGCGAGGGAAGACCCAATGCCAAGACCCAACGCAAATACGAGGGCCCGCATCTTGTCCCCGGATTCCTGTTCTCTCATTGAGGAGACGCACACGCATACAGTTGCTAATGATGCTGCTGCCAGTTTGTCTGGTCCGAGATGTGGAACTGAAAAGAGTAAATAACCTGGCCAGAAGACGGTGGCCTACCTACCGGGCCCGAACCGATCGAGCCGAACTACCTACCTGCTGCAGTCTGGAAATATTTATCGATCGGCTCATCCATCGGCGAGTTATGAAAAATTTACTTTCGTTACAACGGCGGGCATTAAGCGGGGACGTCATGAAGTCTGTGCCGACCAGACAAGTCGGAGAACCTTCCTCACAGCATGAGGTTCCCTTGGAGGTGCTCGAGTGGTCGGGGCAGATGCATACGTTACTTTTATAATTTTTATGGTCCGGTCAGGTATTTTTTCCAGGTCTTCTCCTTCTCTCCGGCGACTCTGAATGAGCATTGAGCCGTCGTAAACTCCTGATGAACCTCATAAATAATATGTGTTTCGATTTTTATTCCTGTTTCTTCACACTTTGCGCTGCACTTTGAGGGAGGGCATGCGACGGAGAATGAGAACGAAAAAGAAGGAGAGCAAGATCGCCACGATCCATAAAACCCATGTCAATAAGTTAACCCACATGTCCAGAAACGAAAGTCAAGAATGAAATCATTGGATTCATTTTGTCCAATGTTCAGCCTACTTAACATTTTCCAACAATTTTCCCCCAGAAATATGTAGAACAATGGGAGAAATGTCCACCACCTCACGGTGCAATAAAATTTACTTGAAGGTTCTCGGAGGATCCCCGTAGAGTTGAAAACTAAGCAGCTGCAGTTTCTATTCGGCCATGTTTGTGGCTCTTCAGGGATTCACTTCTATGTAAATAATAATATTGTCAAATGGGCTCATGGAGGCTGTTCAAACAATCGAGCTGTTGTTTAGATTAATTTTTCCCATTTGTCACTAAGATCTCAAAAATCTTAATTTAAGTATTAACCACTTTTATGTACCCCTATAATCAGCATTTTCCTTAGAGATTTGCGTCGAATGACCAACTAATGGACTTTGCTACTTATCTGTTAGATTTGAAAATAAACAAACTTTCTAGTCTCGTGATTTAACAACATGTCATATTTATATACATACCATATACCATATAGAGTTAAAGCTAGTACCGTTATAACCCACCACCGACAGAATCCCAAAGACCTATACTAAAGTCGAGTTCAAGGCAATCTCTAAGTCATCGCACCTCATAAAAGTCGATCATAAAAACGTTGGCGACATAAAAGCTCAACTTAACTCTACTCAACTCGGCTTGGCCCAACTCACCAGATCGGCATAAAAACAATATCTTATTGAAAGTTTGGAAATCGCAGCCAAGAAGAGAGAGGACCACCGGCACGGATCTCCTCGGTCTGATACGATTCTAAGTAGTCGAAAGACATTTGGAAAACAAATTACAAAATTACGCTAAATGACAAGTCCCTTCGCAACTCAAATGTAGCGGCCTTAACGATCAATAATGTCACATAAGTCACTGATTATTGGGGGCCGAGGCCCTAGAGAAGGCGGTTCATTGGTTTTATGGATGCCGCTAAGATCGAACAAACTGATCGGGGGTCGTTAAAAGTTTCCAATCCACCGATCGACCTATCGCAGGTGCGAAATGGTCTTTGGAACCAGCTCTGTTGTGACTTTTTGATATGGCTTTACGACTTTTTGGTCGACATTTCGAGGCAGTCGCATCGAACAAAGATCGCTTCCCTCGTATGTTAAATGTTTCTGTTTTACGATCACACGCCTGATCCCCGCGGATCGAACAAATCGTTTAATACCGACCCTCATCCCTCTTGTGACCCCGTCCCGAAATTCGGAAATTATGCAAATCTATGAGTACCAGCGATAATTCTTTTCGTCTGGAATCCGAGTGTGCTCGTAAAAAATCAATAAAAAATATCGTTCAACATGTATTTTCTATATTTTTCGCTGTTTGAGGATATCCAGTCCGGTTTCCCAAAATTCTACGGCTCATAAAGTATAATAAAAATTTAATTCAAATTAAATGGACCCAAATCATCGTTGATAAGTTCGTAGTATTGCCTCATCAAAATTAGCCTATCGGCGGCCCCTATATTTAGAAAGAATAAAAAATACAGAAAATTTTGTATGCTGCAAAGTCCCATACCGATGACAATACCTTCGATTTTAAAGCTCGCCACACACAAAGACTACCTACATCTTTAAGTAGCTAAAAGTGTGTTTTCTATGCTGATTTTATAGCATTCTATTATGATCTATTAGTGACCATTAATTGATAAGCCAAATGAAAAGGGCGGACTACTTTAAAGCAAGTGTATGCTTTCAACTCGATTTGGTTTTTTATTTGTACCTCGAACATGATCTATTAGTCAGCATTAGCTGATAGGAAGGAAATGGGTATCGTGCGCGGTGAAACAAAATGTAAACGTGAACATTTCATTTGACTTAGAAAGCATTCTGTCTTTTATTAACACTCTGCCCAAGCGGCATTTCTTATTTTCTTTGTATTGTTATATTTACTTATATTACTAGTAGAGGCTCGAGTTTTGGATCAAATTTGGTTAGTTAGTTTAGTTTGTGAATTTATCTCGCGACCTGTTCCTGTTTTACCTGATCCGTGACGAATTTCCAGACGCCTGAGTGTCTAGCGATTCCACTGGAAGAACAGTGGCCAAGGGTTCCTTCGCGGGTTCGGCTTCCCGGACAGTTCGCAGTGTGTCCTCGCACCAAGGCCAACTCCCAGCGAGCGATCTGGACAAGGAAAGGTCCTAAAACATCGCCAGACAGCTAGACGCCCCGTTTAAAGTGCAGGGAAAACGGCTGGACTGCAGCTTCGCTGCACAGCATGGGCTTGTAAGGGCCGAGGAAGTTGCAGTTGCACTTGGAGTTCAAGGTGCAGGTGTCTTTGGAATGTGGAATCTCCCAAACAGTTGGCAGCGTCATGTCGTCTGGGCTGAGTTCTCGGGTAATTGTGAAAGTCATGGCCAAAGAGCCCTAATGATGCTTGAGTCGAATTGTCATTAGGTTTGCCCGGTGTTTGCCCATCCGAAGGTGCATTTCCCTACTTGGGCATTTCAAGGCTGCCTTTAGCTGCCACTAAGCATGAGTGGCGATTATTCTGCGGACTCTTCTAGACTTATTCCGATTTGAAATCCTCCGAAATACCAGCTGAGTCGCTTAAATTCCACCTCAAAGGACCGTAACTCAGATTTTGCTTTAATCGATTTATTAGGAAAGCTGCGTTTAACTTTCACAGGACTCACACCCAACTGGGCAGCATCAGATGTCGATGCAAGGATGCCCCACAACCAATGCCACGCCCCGGCAGCCGCCCGCCCACAATGATGAAGAAGAGCAAAAGCGATATAAAAATTGTTGTACATATGACAGGGTGTTGCTGTGCGAGTGTGTGTGCCGAAGCATTGAAAAAAGTAAAGAACTTCGACAGACGGAAAC
Source organism: Drosophila suzukii (assembly GCF_043229965.1). NCBI lineage: Eukaryota > Metazoa > Arthropoda > Insecta > Diptera > Drosophilidae > Drosophila > Drosophila suzukii. Next base: position 24,987,567 of record NC_092080.1, on the reverse strand, counting down.
AGGAAACCGGAAGTCCATCTTGCTCACAGTGTCGACGACAGCAATATGGTGGGGAAATAGGGGGGAAAACTGGTGGTAAGGTGGGACAGGGGGATGGTAGAGGGTGGCAGGTCCAAGATATTTTTATGCGTTGAAATTTTTCAGCTGGACCAAATCGCATACATCATAAATATATATAAAAGTATCCGAGTGTGTGTGGGTGCCCGCTCGCAACTTCAATAATCATTATCAGCAGAACGACAACGTTGTCGCTGCCCCATCGCCCACACTTTGCGGCATCATGTTGCGGAAACAGATAACGCACGGACACGACTACGGACATCTGGTGGAGGGGAAGGAGTCCGTCGACGCAGCACATAACATTTAATGCCGATAGTTCGGGGGTCCTGATGCCCGTGCTGTCCTGCCAAGACGACAACTCGAGCTTCAAATTGAAATCAATGATGCGCAAGCTTGTGCCACAAAACCAGGAGTGGAAAAAACATAATATGAAAGCCACTGGCAGGGGCTGCTCTAATGTAGCAGCAACATATGGGGGTTCCCAGGCCAGCGGGCCGGGCAACAAATGATGCGAGAAACCGTAGCCACTCGCCACCCGACAGGCACTGACGCCGGTGTCCGGGCTTCGGAGCTGGGCTGGAAGTTTGCAGTCCAGCCGGAACCATAAAAAAGTGTTAATGTATTTGCAATCTCCAGGAAAGGTACAGCGCACAAAAAGCGAAATTTATAGAAGAAAATATGATATGGCTGGAATTTCCGATGCTAGACTGTGGCCAAAAGAAGCTTACGCTTACAGGTTTCGCAGCCGAGATAATCTCGCTTAAAGAGCGGACTGCCAAATAGGGAATTCTGTCATGGGAATCGTACGCAAACTTCTTCGTTTAATATTCACATATTAAATCAAGCTGTTTGACAGGCATATAAACACGCCACCATGGAGTCTTAAAATAAAGTTATTCGATCACGCCGCAAGTCAACAACAAATCAAACAAATCAAACTACCGGCTACTTGGTAATATAGTTCAGCGTCAACCCACGCTTAAATGCACAGCTCCGAAAATGGTATACAAATTAGTCGATAAACCCCAATTAACATAATACATGGCCTCAAGTCAGGAGATTGAGAGACTTGTTTGCAAATCAAATCCAACACACTCCAATCAAAATTTATGCAAAATCAACACTTTACGCTAATGATTTGCGACAAGCTAAAAAATCGTGGACAGTTCCCGGACTTATCTGCATTCAGAGCAGCGAATCTGTGCTATATCAGATACGACTTTCAGACCATTAACATATTCGGAACTTAATGCGTATTTTTGTTGTGGGGACAACAGCTGTACCGCTTTATGAATGATCTGAATTGACCAAAGAGTAGAACTTTCTGTAACATATTTTTATTGACCTTTTATACCCTTCAGTTCTACAAAGTTAAATATTTAAATTTAACTGTTAGTTAATGATTGCCAAATTATGCTCAAGACAACGAAAACATTTGTATGACATCCTAATCCGAAGACAGGTTACCAACTCTTTTTTCCCCCTTCTCACCATTTTTGTTCCTGCATTTCGACTATATTGTCCCATAACTTATACTTAAAGAAGTTGTCAGTTGACAGCCAGAAAATGTGAATGGAACTGAATTTGGTTTCAAATAGCCAGAGTTAAGAGTTCGGTTGGAATTCGGCGACTGTTGAATAAATACATTTAGGCCCGTCTAATAGGCTTATCGCGTAGTGGCGAAGGGAGTTTCTTCGCTGAATATAAAAAGGGCATTAACCAATTTGTTTAACCTATTTGGGAACTAAATGCTGGAAGATATCAAAACAAAAGACGTTAATCATCAACCAATTTATATTTGGGGTGCATATTTCTAATAATGTCATAGCTTCGAAGTTATTTTGTAGTACATACAGTGTATTTTTAGTTGTCGTGAAAAAATATACAAACTAGCGAGCTATATGCTGTGGTCGGAAATGTTAAGAAGTTTGATTATAATCAATTTTTATTTTACAACCTTAGCATTTACGAAAGGCATTTGTTTGTCTTGATTGGCATAGCTATTAAGTTTCGACGGTATTTATTGTATTTAATTTGTATTTAACAAGGATGACATTTCTGTGCCAGCAGGAGTTTGTAAGTGTTTTTTACATAAGATGTGCGTGGTATCGGAATACCCATGAAGATACAACCATAATCCAATATTACATAGCTCGGACACCCTCGAAGGCTCTTCGAGAAGTGCTCGTCAGCCGACATGTCCCAAGTCCTTGTCTCTGGCTCTTGGCAGGCTTTTATCTGGCTGTTTTGCGGTGGGGCGGGGCTCGAGGTTCGAGGCTTGGTGTTTGGTTTTCGGTGTTTGGTTACACCACCGCAGTCCGTTCTGGAACAGCCCACAGATGAGACCCTTGGGGTCGGGTTCATCGTCTGATGTTCGGGATCTGCGCTGTAAGTAACACATTGTGCGAGCATACATACTTATTTATCGATGGACGCGTGTCTGTTTATTAATTGAAGTATTTGTTCAGTGTGTTGTCGTCATCGGCGTCGCCGCCTGTCGTCTGTTTGTTTTTCCATGGTTGTTGTTTCTGCGCCGCGTCAACACTTGAAATTTGAAACATTCCCAGTGCCGCACTTCTTCTTTTCGGTTCGATCGGCTTGCTACTTGTTTACATTAACCAATTAGCGTGTGGCGGGGGCTGGCAGGTTGGGGTTAAGACCTTTGACATCCCATTGACATGTTTCGACCCATATTTGTTGTGACACTTACCCAAGGTGCGGGGGAGTGTGTGCCCCTGAACAACTGACACATAACCGTCAGAAAGGTGACCCCTTAACCCACGCACTTTTTCGCCTAGTAGGTGCTTGTAATCCCATCTGTAAGTATTATTAGAAAAATGACCACAGAGCTTGCAAGTGTATTTATCCTAGTGATAGTAAACTATAAAGATGTTCAATAAAGGTATTGTCTTCTTCACTTTACCACACCTAAAGAAAGGATAGATAAAATAAAATAACCACAAAAATATAAAAAAGAAAGCAGGCATATACTTTTTAATTTTCTATGTTTAGTATCAGTTTAATTTAGTTACTTATCTTTAAGGCATTTTATGGTTCCGAGTGTTTCAGTCCTATATGAATTGCACAAATGCTAATACTTAAAAGTATTTTTCTTAGGGGAGCATATTTAGTTAAATATTTTGTATAAAATAAAATCCGGATTCGAATTCGACAACATTTCACGAAAGTATAAATTAGAACATCCCGATTTCATTTACATACATTTCTTAACTTTCAACAAAATATACCAAAATATTTTCCATCTTGTCGAGAAATTATAGACTTTCCCAGTTTCTTTCCCTAGACGATTTGCAGAGCTCGAACCGATTAAACGGGTGGGGGTTTTCCTTTCCCCATCCACAAACTATCTATCTCCCCAAACCCACGCGATAGAATACGGGTGCTTTGAGGATTGGTTTTTGTGTTATCAAAACAAATTGCACTGCCAGCAGCAGGCGCAGAATCGCCGAGTATTGGGGCAGGAAATTTTATTTGGCAACCCCGCCACTTAACCCGGACCCCAAAACTCCACAGCCTTCACCTTTCGCCCGTCGTGGCCACATCCCACATAATGATGATGCGCAAGTGTCGCGTGCACCTTTTTTCCGATTCGGTGATGGTTCAGGAATCAGGGTTCAGGATCTGGAATGGGGGATGGGGGATGTTGGATTCAGGACTCAGGATGCGGTGTATTAGCCAGGCGTGTGGGGCTGCGGTTGTGCTGGGATGCCTGCAAGGAGATTGCCCATAAAAATTCCATAAAGATAGCGATTTATGTGCGAGGGCCGTGGAAAAGGGTTGCCAAGTCGATGCGTAAATTGATGTGGCTTCTGCTGTAATGGCACTTCTCATCTCGCCAGCTCTGCATCTCGGCATCATCAGCATTTGTTGCTGACATTTTCGCTACTTAGTGGGGTGCGAGATTTCGGAAAACGTATATATACTTATTTTTTGTCATTCTTGAGGTCTTTTGTGTGGGGCGCAGTGTGGAAATGATTTGCAGGTGGTTATTAATCAAATTAATGTGGTTATTGATAAGGGGCTGAATGGCTCGCCCTAATGTTGTCGCCTCGCTATTGTTGATGTTCGCCGCTTTAAGTGGAACGCCAGACGAGAGACTTCAGACAGACGCACATTTTACAAGCTTTTAAAAACAGATTATCTTATCCCATCTGAATGGAGTGGCTCGGGGAACAGGAACACGGGCCGCACTTAATAGAAAACCAATTCCAAAGTTACCAAATTTACATTCGAATCAAAACGAAAGCGCCGCCTTGCGTCGCAGGGGAAACTGTAGAAGAACCATTCCGATTCCGAAAACATCGGTAATCATTCCGGCCGACTCTGAAATTGAGACATCAAATTGGTTAGGGATCTCAGGGAAAAACCACTTAAATCACCTGAGCGACAGGCGGCGATAACGAGAGAAAAAAGAAACCACAAGCCCGAGTGACCAGAAAACAAATCAAGTGCCTTGGTCGGAGAACCTATTTCCCGAATAGGAGGCAGGCTGATTTATTTAGAGATACTAATTATGTGATGTCTGTTTCGGTATTAGATTCGATTTGAGGGGCACGGATAAAAAGCATAAACAAATGACCACAACAGGTTGTGGCAACAACAAACACAGCGTTGACAGCCAAAGTGCATCTTAATTTCTTGACGATGGGCCACGGCCCAGTGGTCAGGGAGTAACTCCAGCTCCAGCTCCAGGTTTCCGAGTCGGACTGGGCACGCGATACTCGTTTTGAACTGAAAAATGCAACAACTGACAGTTGGCTTGGCAGACAGGTTGACAACTTAGTCAAGCGAGGGAAACGTAGAAGTCGGGAGGGAGAATCGGGCTGGAAAGATAGGCAATGTGGAATAGATGTCTCTCTGAAGGGCGGTTCCTGACAACATGTTTGCAATATGGATAAGTAAACCGCATTTATTCATTTGAGACATGTTGATTAGCTACCTAGCCGATGAGGATGTAGATCCAAATTAGATGCTCGCATTTACTTATATTTATTTTCCAAATTATGGATATTGCTTTAACAGCAATAAGGCTGCAGTCGAGCGATCAACTTACTTAACCATACACATGAAATAATTTCTTATGGTACAATATATTTATATATTATATTATATATTGGACGACCTGAGTGTAGAGATATTTACAGAGGTTGTGCTTGTTTGTTAAGAAGGTAAACTGAAACCATATCTACCAAAATTCCCCGCGGATTGGCTGCCAGCACCTCCCTTCTGAACTGAATTCCGCCACGTATCTGGGAGCAGGCCAAGGGCCTTTTCCAAAATCAGAAGCCCCGCCAAACCCCTGTTCCGATAGGCGAAATCGCGGTTCAATAACTCAGCAACGTAAACAACTTAATTAGCAAGCAGGGAGCAGCAAAAAGCACTTGCACACCAAGACCAAGAATGTTGGGGGGTAATTAATTTCGAACGCATGCCAAAACCAATCCTGGTTGCTGTCCACCCGCTGATTATTATGTGAGTCCCACATCGCCGGCTCCAGTCCCCCAGATCGGTTGTCTGGTAGCACTGCTCCAAGCTTCAGCTTTCGAGTATATGTTTTTGTATATTTTTTGTGGGTTCGCCTACACGACTACGCGAGGGGTTTTAGGGGCTCTCGAAGCGTTGGCGGTGCGTGCGTTTTTTGCCTAATTAATGGCTGCAATTTGTAAACGTCGCGAAATGCGCGAAAATGTATTTGCCAAATGTGAAGCGGTTGGGGCCAACTTGGTAATAAGAGACTGGTATGGAAGGGTGAGACTGCAGTTCTCTTTTTAAGGCGCTGATTGATCAGCAGTCCATGCTGAAGCAGCACCGCCTTTCCGGCACACAGGAAAACATGTTTTTAAATTTCGTGGCCATCGATTCGTTCTTCCATCAAATTATATACCTTTTTCAGTTTAACTATTTTACTATGTCTATTTCAGTTATGAATTATTTAAAAATATAAATTGAAAATATTTAATAAACAAATCATTTAAAACATACCAATTTTAATTGACTTAATTTGTTAATTACCTTAATTCAAAAAATGCTCATTACCATCGCAATCCTTAAGCATTAAAACATCAATATTTTCTGATTTTTCCCCGTGCATTCCCAACAACGATAACGATGATGATGGAGATGACGATGCGCTGCATGCTGATGAACGATCACCGGAGGACCGGCCTGGGTCGACATCGACGCTCACCCATCAAACCACGTAGCGTGATAATATTTTTGCGAAATTATTCGACTGGCATACATAAGCAGCACGCGAGCGCCATAATCCATAATCCATAATGTCGCCAAGTGTCGACCGCTGATCGTCCATCGCTGATCTCGCCTAATAATGTTGTCTCGTCAGTTCAACGGCTTGTGACACATCAGAGGATTGCGAAAACGAGGCACAAATCGAAGAGAAATGCGCTGAATTGAAATGGAATCGAGTGATTTACGAGGCAATGGCCGACAATGCCGGGGAATAATTCCGAATGTGATTTTGGGGTGTAGGGCCGCTTGATCTCGCCGGGAACTGCAGTCGGCGATTTATGGCCCCCATAATTGTCATGGCCGTCTGTATGGCCAACAAGTAGCTACCGCTTGGGGTCCCGAGAAACTGGACCCTGGTGTACGGATATACCGACTCCGGAATATGGCACACCACCAGCTGGGCTACCGTTTAAGCTTGATAAGGGACAGGGACACCGACGCCACATGTGGCCGGCGAATCTGCGCAACAAGATCGCAATTAATTCACGCGGATAAATCTTCAAGTGCTAACTACATGACAACAACAAAGTAGTTACACTTCTTTTCATACCCCACACACAAAATCACGAGCTCTCGGTCTCGTGAATTCCCGGTCTCTCCTCTGATTGCATTCTGCGGCTAAAGATTCGGCTGGGGAGATTCTGCTGCGGAGATTCTCCGGGGGAGATTCTTCTCCACGGTGCCTTCTGTTCGGTGTCTGTTCGTTTAATTTCAATTTGTTGCCGCTGCAAAATTTATGATGGTTATTAGCAAAAGACGTGCGGCCAGCACATTCCTCATCATGATGTTCGGCCTCCTTTCCTTGGGCTTCCTGTCGCCTCGCACTCAGGATCCCTTGGCTACCGAAACCGAAACTCCATTTTCTGCACGCCTGCGCAGCAGCAACTTGCGACTTGCAGCTCGGCCAACGTGCGGTGGCAATGTTTACTCGCCTCAGACAAATTTCATTGTAACCCGAGTAACTTGGTAGTGCGGCCGCCTTGGCTTTGGGCTTTCTCGGCTTTCTGTCCTTCTTTTGGCCAGGCTATGTAGTCGCCTTTGTTGCGCCCTGCCGTTTGTCTAGGTAATTGCGTTTATAGTTTGTCATGTTGGCTCTCTGGTGAGGCTGATTTGGGTTGGCTCTCGGTTGGAGGTTGAGCTTCTGTTACAGTTTCATTTGAAATCGCCCCGCCGAGGACTGTAAGCCGGCGCTTGTCTTGGCTTATCAAGATCCCCTGATTGATAGGCGCTCAAGTGTTTACGGAATTCATTTACACTTGGACAAAAATTATTTTGATTTGTGCCATAGTGCCATTAAAGTTAATACGACTGTTTTTTGTTAAGTACTTTAAATGATTTAATTTGGTGACACCGACAGATATTTAAAATTATTTTTAAATGGACTAATTAGAAAATCTGTCTATATTTTTGTCACACTTTTAATCATGTTGATAAAAAGTATAAGGCCCATAGAAATGTCAGTTGTACAAAGTTAAATCAGAAGTTTTAATTACATTTTCCTCGTAAATCAATAGATAATCCTGGGACATCAGTTGATATGCATTATATTACATATGAGAGAAAAAACATATTTTTATTTACAGAAACATTAAAAGTTAGAAATATATATCAGCTATAAGCAGCACTTTGCATATAACATTCTTTATGCAAATCTTGTAAACTAATGTAAACCCTTCTCATGATCCTGCTCATTGCGGATGCCTGACACAGTCCCAGGCCTGCTATAATAAATTATTTAATTAGCACTTATTACCATTTTTGATCACCTCTGTCGAGGTGCGTGGCAGCCCACCAAACTATCGGATAAGATCGCCAACACGTCGGTTGGGCCGGCTCCGTGGATCATCACTCATAGAGGCGATCGGTGGGGGTCTCGCGGTGTCGGGGTCCCCAGCCTCGAGGGTGTGACAAATTTTCGGTCATCCCGTTACCGATTCCCCGGATGGCCGGAAAATACTGATCTCGGTGTGTGGCTGGCGACGATCGACAAATGCGCTGTTTACCTGCAGCAACACGAACTCTGGATGGCCCAGAGTAAAGTATCCCCATCCGAGAATCCATTAAGTTGTTAATCATATGCGCAGCGAGGCTCCACCGGGGAGTACTCAGTGTCCTTTTCGGGTATCCTTTACGCCGGCTGGCTGCCACAATTAATATGCGTCCAGCGATCGTAATCAATTCTCAGCCAGCGCGACGCATAGTCATCGTAGAACTCGTACCGCTGCCAGCCCGAACACGTGCGGGTCATTAGTCGCAGTCACGCATTTTGAGTCGAGCCGGTGTCCGAGATGGAGTAGGGAGTATGGAGTGGCACAACCCCCACCACTGACCATCCAGATCCCATACCACCTCCGCGCGTCCACTTAAACAATCCGCCGACATGGGCGACTCCACCTCTGCGGCATGTCCGTTTCGTTGATTTTAGTAGGAAATGATTTGGTACGCTTCGTTCAACTTGGATTTTGTTTTCGGCCTTTGGCGCTCAGCTGCCCTCCACGGGCTGCAAATTTTATGAGTAGATGGAACTGAATATGCTGGCATCTCCACTTCTGCCTGTCGGTTCTTTGTTGGGCTTACCTTAATGGGTTCTAATGAACCATGGCAACACTGCCAACCAAACAGTCGCCTATCAATGGCTACTGATTCAGAGCCATGGGTGTCAACCATCAGTCAGTAGGGCGAGGATCCGGAAAAGCAACCAAATTCTTGCTTTTCAACTTTAAATCCTATTGGATGGCATGGCATAGTCAGAACTTTAACTGTAGCTGAATTTCAGTAGACATTTATTAAAAGAATAGTTCCAAAAAACATAAAATCATTCAAGGGAAATTTAGTTGCCCTGTTGTTAATCGATATTTAAGCAACAAAACCACTTGAAGAAAAACATAATGAAGAAAAGAAATTATTAAATAAAATATAACATTTTTAGAGTGCTTAGGCTTGGGTGTGTCTTTTTAAGCATTTAGTTACTGAAATCAAACAATTTACCACTGTCTTCAATGCATTAACTTGGAAAATTACAACACTTAATGAGTCTGCCACAATCAATTTCCCCAGTCACGTGCGAGGAAACCGCGCAGCTAAAAGCAAACAATTTAGATCCCATAATATCCCATGGTACACCCCCTAGAACCGACCCGTTAAATCGATTCATATTCCTAGGGCTGCCAGGATATGGTCTATAGGGCACCAGTAGTTTGGCTTCCTTGCGCATTTCACGATGGCAAAATGCCAACAGTGAGCACGCTTTTAACCTTTTCGCCCTGCAGCGAACGATTTCTTGTAGCTTCGATTAATGGGTACTAATGCACTGCTAATACATTAGAGAGGCTTTGGGCCTCAAAATTACTGGCACGTGCGGACAAATACCGACAAATTTGTTATGATAAATAAACAAACAGTGACACATATGAAAAATATATATATTTATTACTAATATCTGACAACAATTTATGCGGCCATTAACAGCGCCAATACAACGTGTTTATTTCAACATTCTGCCCAGCCATAAAAAGTAAAAAAAACGTAGCCAAGGGGGAAAACAAGCAAATGGAAGAAAGAAATAAAATAAATAAATATTAATATCTTGAAAATCAATCAAAATTCAAGGCATAACCGTTCGGCCGGCGCGTTCCGGTTGGACGAGTGCAAAATTCGCCCATAACCCATAAACGGTTCATAAATTCAAACACCCACGAAAAGTATTATTCACCCAGAGCGAGTGCAAACAAAAGACACTCAACAATATGATTATTCGAATCGATCGTCCGGCCGGCGGATTTGTGTGGGCCTTCAGTGGGTCAGTTGTGGGTCTCTGAGAAAAGTGATAGTAATGGATCAAGAATTGAATTATTAGGGCTTTGACTGAGAGTAGTTTACTAAGTACTACCTCCTTTTTGTTTCAATATCACCTTTTGGCCAGTGTGTTTTATTTATATCATAAATTACATTTCCCCCGTTCTACACCTACATATAAAATATGCTAATGTATTTCCTTCAGTGTTGATATATTCGGTTGAATTGAAGAGGAAGTTCTCCAGTCTCCACCCCTTGCTTCTAGCACGTAAATTTATTCCACTAATAAAAATGTTGAAAAAATAAATTAGCGAAATTCCGGAAATTGTAACAAATTAACATTAGCACAAATGTAATTAGTAACGCCGTGTTGGAGGGCGCTTTTTATACTCGGTTCATTTTCCGTTGCGCTGGACATGATTCAAGTATTGTACACTGCAGATATTGTATCATAATTAGAACAGCATAACTTTCCATGTTACTTTAAGTTTTTGTGGTTAAAAAGAAGAAGAATTGTGGAAATTCATTTTTAGTTGAAAGAAAAACCAGTTGCATAGGAAATAAAATTGTAAATGCACGACAGGTGGCTAGCTCCAAAAACACTTCCATGCCTTGTAAAATTTTGATTACAATTTTATTTGTATGAAACCTTTTCACTTTCTGGTGGGTGTGTGTTTGAACAGCTTGCCTGCATTGTTGACACAATATTGTTTATTTGCTCAACTTGTAAACATTTTCGGTGACGAACTAGGAAGGCACCGAAACAGCAGCCGTCGAATCAGAAGGTGTTATACAATAACTCATTAATAACATTAATAACATGTAATGCTGGACAGGGAACCATGCATTACCAGCTGCCTCGGAGCTGGATTTCCCGATAAGATATAGCAGGGAAAGTCATGCAGAACTTCCGTTTCAATGGGGGAGTTTACGAAGGGGCTGCGAGCATAATTACCCGACTTTCCTAGCTGCAAGCTCCATTTGAGCTTCCGTTCTGGAGCAAATGCAGCAAATTTACCAATCCCTCACTCCGGTTCCCCGCCCCAAAAATGCATTATTAATTGCTTTGCCTTTGATTTATCTAAGGAACAGGCTCCAGCCGACCTCAGTGCCGGCACCCCTGAAACGCCTGAGCCCCCGAACCCCCTAACCCCCAGAAACTTATGCAACCCTTGGAGCATTCGCCATAACGCTCCACTCGCAATGTTTAATTGTGGAAATGAGAAATATGCGGAAGCGTTGACGATTCCGCTCCAGCGTCTGCTGCACTTGTCGCATCACTTGATGCGCCCAGCCCCATTTTCAGTTCCAGTTCCAGTTCCAGCCCGTGTCCGTGTCCATGCACATGCCACTGCCCCTTTCCCTGCCCGTCTATATCCCACCCACGGGCCACCCCATCCTCCCCACCACCCCTCGTTAGCTGGCATGTCAGCGGCATTGTAAGCCCTGCTACGCTGAGAAAAATACTAGTCACCTTTGGATGTGTTTTAGTTGTTTCCGAACTTTCTACCCACGTTTAAAACTAAGAACTTGTACGAGCATTCAAATAAATTTACTGATAAACAACAATTCTGCTGGTAAAAAGGCTTTAACCGACAGTAAATTCAGACAAACTTTGTTGGTAAAAGGGCTTAAAATTCCATCATTGGATTATTGTTCACAGTACTGAAGTATACACATTTTTGTGTGCAGCACCACTACCACTAAAAAAATGAGTTCCTCAAAAAACCCATCTATTATACGTGGCATATTTTGTCAGTGTAGCCAGCATCTGTAGCTGTCTATTCCACTCCCACACACGCAGGGTCGCCACTTGCCGCACTGCCCCGCCCCCTGCCTTCCGCCTCCCCGCCGCCCGCCGACTAAATGACACAAAAATATGGGCTTAACCGGAAACGGATGTATTATCTGCGCTAACTGCGCTGCCACACACAACAGTCAGTCAGAGCCGGTCGGGGCTGGGCTGGGCTGGGCCCAAAAGTCGAGCTGGGGCTCGGTCTCGGGCTCGGGCTCGAGTCGTGGAACTAATAGAATATTATAAATCGTGCCCAGGGCACATAGAATGAGACAACCTGTCTTCTCCACTGACCCACGGATGACGGTGGCCCCTTCCCTCCGCCGAAATCTCCGGACAGTTCTCGTTCGTTACGCTTCTGTAAGCTTTTTGGCTTGTGCTTTTTGCGGCTCCCGAACATTTCGTGTTCGCATGCAAAATCCCAAATGGAGTTAGGGCTGGGGAAAGTCGGTGGGGGAAATGCCGTTAGTTTGCCAGGCGGGGAGGGGGTGGTGGTGGCTTAGACCCGGCCTGGTCCACTGCATACGCTTGCATGTCGTTGTTGTCAAGCACTTGCCGCCGCTTTCACTTTCCTCCCGACCTCTTGCGGGCCCTTTCATCGCAGTCAGTCCATGGCAAAAAATGAAAACCGAAAAAGTTACACTATGGGTACATTGACCTGCACTGAAGAGTCCGTTGTAGAACATGCACACTGCATATGTATATATTAATCCCAAGGCCAGAATCTGCAAGAGAAAAATCAATAGTCAAGACATGAGAGTTTTTAAATTACCTCAGGCTGCAACGACTACAACTATTTTAGTGGATACTTTAACCTAAGTCCAAATGTTAGATGCATTTTGGCAAACGGGAAAGTGTAAGTAATAACACTTAAAGCTTCTAAGCCTTCTACCCTTTTTAAAAAGTTCTTAAAGCTTAAAACACGCTCTGCTTCGGATTCCATGAAACACAAAAGTAACTTTAAAGCAATACATCGAGATCCGAAAAACTGGACCGTGTTGTACTTTCCATCGAATCAATAATCCAATCAGGAGGACCAGAAAAAGTTAACGATTTGATTGGCAACTCAAGGGTTACTTCCTCGAGTAGTAACCGTATCTATTGCACGGAGTGCAGCTGCCAGATAACTGACATTCTCCCCGATCGTCTGCTCCCTTGGCATTTGCATGTCTTTAGCGGGGATCAAGGATAAGCGTAGCCAGCTGATTGAGATTGAGTCATTCCCGAACAATGCCGTCCAGCCGTCAGCCATGAAGCATCCACCGTCTGTGAAAGTGATCGTGATCGAGGCCGCAGATGCGGCACTGAACACATCTCGGGAACTTCTTTCTACTCCTTGTCTGTATCCTTTGCGTGTCACTCAAGCGATCAGCAAAATAACAACAAACAATGTGAGCAGGGAAGGGGAGTAGGCTTCCTTTGTGGCTGTTTTCTTAGCTTTGATCGCAGCTACTTAGCATTTTCCACGCTGGCTTTGTAGTCTTCGTGGATTTTCGCATGCTTCGGAGAGTTTTCCGCCCTGATCGAAAGGCATAACACGGTTAAGTTTTGGAAAATGTAAAATATTTATGCTCGTCAACACACCAGAATTATCTCTCTAGTGAATCTTAATCTTGACGTGAAGGCAATACATGGTTTCCGAATCTCATTCAAATCCCAAGTCGCACCTTGCTATGAGAGTTAACTTTCTTTATTTTTAAATTAAGAACTTATAAATATAAAATATTCTTTAAATAATTATAAATAGTGTAAAATAAAATATAACAATTGTTGTAACAACTTTGTTACTAAACTTTAGGGTTATAAAGAACAGGTACCAGGTTCTAGAGGATGGAATGGCCTGGACTTTCATCTAGCTTGGCCTTGAACATATTGTCAAAATTTAGCAGTTATTGCCCCTCCAAGAGCTCCCAAAGAGAATGATCGGTGGCAGTTCGAGAAATTACTGGGTGTTTTGGCCGCCTGCCCTTCAGCTGCTCAACTTTCCTTCGCAGCAGCAGCAGGAGCAGGTCCCCCGTCCGGCGGTTCACTTTGAGTATCCTCCGAGTCACCAGCTCCGCATAGCACCCCATCGCTTGAGGGCACCACGGGCTGTTTCCGATGGCGATGCCCCCAGTTCCCAGGATACCGGAAATGGGCCCAAGCCGGAAGTGATTTTCATGCGGCGCTGCTACATGATGGCCGGCCTATTCTCAGTCACCACCGCGATCATGGCAATGATCCTGTCGAAGGCCCTTCCTTTAGAAGCCGATCTCGTGCTGCCCGGCTTTATTTGCGGAGTGGTGTCCCTTTTCGTACTGTTCGTGCTCTGCATCGGAACCAAGTGCCGGAAGTTCTACTGGTTCAGTTTCATCCTGGCAGGCATGTTCGTGAGTCTTGCTGGCGTGAGCATGATCCTGGTTCTCCTGGAACGCAACCTAGTGGTCGTGTGCCTCGCCCTTCTGGCTGCCTCCGCCGTGATTGTGATCTGCTATTTTGCTGGAGCCTGGCTGCCCAGGATCGTTCTCCCAGGCGAGGCAACCATATTGCTCCTGGTCTTCGTCTTCGTGGTGGCCTCCATCTTCGTGCTGATCATGTTTGTCTTCACGAACAGGAGGATCTACCAACTGTTGTACTTCATCTTTTTGGCCATTATGGTGATTCCCACAGCTCTGTACCATGCTCAGGTGGTTCACGGCAGGCGGTTCAAGCTTCCCGTCTACGAGTTCGTTATTTGCGCCGTCACAGTCTATCTGCACTTTCTGTTGTCCTTCACAGCCTTTTACTACCTTATCTGGACACCCAGGTGGTGAGCATTTCTGGACCTATGGTTTCTTCAGGTGGCTGGACACTATCACAACGGCTGGAGCTTAAATGTGGAAATTCGGATGGGATTTGAGTTGAGTATACTGTCTTTGGCTAATAAAGCTTACATTTTTGATATCTTTTTTAACGAAACTAATTGAATAATGGTGGGTTCCAGACAAGTCTTCCAGCTCAATTTAAACGAAACTGCACATATAGGAAAAATGTTCCATTATAAAAGATGGGGAAGGGAGCAGCTTTGCCGAGAGGCAGTTGTCAGGGCGCAGGCAGACCCAGTCTCGACACTCGATCCACAGGGATCACGACGGGATGGACAACATCTACCACCAGGACAACGTCCGGCCGACGATCGCTGATCTGGACCCGATGACCCAGTTCATCCGCAGCATCTACAACCTGAGTCTAATCGTCATCGGAGTGACGGTGGCCGCCTGGCTGCTGCTCCTGGTGACCAATGTCCACCCGCACCGGTACCTGCCGTTCCCCACCTACGTCCTGGGCATCATCATATTCGTGGCAATGGTGACCATGCACTGCCTCCCCAGACTGTCCTACTACTCGCCCAGCAAGTGGATAATGACGAGCCTGGTGGTGCTGTGCACCATCGTCGCCGGCTGCTGCATAATTGACGAGCTCAGCATGCTGACCATCAGCCTGGTGATGATTGGGGTGGCCCTGATCATCCTGGTGCTAAACTTCTCGGGGGCCAAGTGCCCGCAGGAGTTCCTGCCCGGCGGCGTCTGCTCCACGCTGCTGATGATGGCCCTGCTGCTGGTCCTGATCGCCGTAGGAATCGCCCAGCTCTGCACCGGGAACGTGGAGTTGCTGGACGCCTTCGTCAGCATCCTGTTTGTAATGCTGATCATCGCGATCCCCATCCAGGCGCAGTTCAACCACGGCCGCCTGGACGTCGTCGAGGTAATTCCCAGGGAGCACCTTATGGTCTGCACCCTGACCTTGTACCTGCACTCCATGATGTTCTTCTGCTGCGTATGCTACTTCATCCTGGTGGACGAGAGAAAGGCCTCCACCGCGACAACGTTGGATCCCAGGAATGGGATGACCGTCGAAAATGACTTCGATTGAGAAATCCTTCTGTGTTAATTCTAACGGGTCCGAGTTCGCCGCGGCATAGATCCAAAGACTTCAAAAGTCCGTGATCGAGGTTGATTATTGGACCCAGTCATTCTGTCTGACCTTCCCGTACTGTGTAGTCTTGCTTTGATAATATGAAATTGACAGAAATGTATTCCTAATATCGCTGTGATAAGGCATTAAAAATAGAGCCGAGAATTTTGAAAAATCAGCATTGCAAGAAAACAAATTTCATAAGAATAGCTACAATTATAAGAAAAGGCCATATTTAGCAAGAAATTAAATTCATATTACAAAAAAGTAATCGAGTTGAGCTATTGGAAAATATGTAGGAATTCTTTACAGACCCCAGTGCATTGTATTTAGGCAGCCACGTTTAATTTGTCAAAATCCCAGTAAATTGGTACAAAATCCTTGGTCAACACATGAATAACCAGAATGCGCGTTGGGCGCCGTACGGCCTTGGGGGCGGAAGAGGCGGTGCCGAAGGCCAACCGCCGGAGGGGCCTGAGATCATAGTCATCAACGAGCGGGAGCTGCGCGCGTTCATCTACCGGGTGTACCTGTCCACCGTCGGGCTGTGCCTCCTATCGGCGATTCCGTGGATCGTCCTGTCTGCGCTCGTGGTGAACGTGTATAAGGATATTCCGGTGCCGCCGTTCGTGTGGCTTCTATTGTCCCTGATCATCCTCACGGTGCTCAGCTGCATCCGGCAGACGCCCGCCCTGACCCTGTTCTGCTGGGGATTGGTCCTGGGATCCTTGTTCTTCGTCACCCTGTACGGATCATACTACATGCATCTGGTGAACGTGTGGGTCCTCCTGGTGGCCATGGTGCTCGCCGGCGCGCTTCTGGCTTTGCTGCACCTGTACGGGGCCAAGAGTCCGGACATTCTGCTGCCCAACCTAATCTGCACCTGCTGCGTCTTCCTGCTAGCCACCATCACCATGGTCGTGCTGCTCATCCTCTTCCTGGTCATCCACGACCTGCGCTACATGCTCGGCTTCGCCATTGTCTTCGTCATCCTGATCATCTTCATGGCTCCCTTCCAGGCCCGCTACATCTGTGGAAGGCTGCAGCAAGTGCCCTACGGGGAGACCGCCAGCTCCGCCAACGGAATCTACCTGCACTTCGTCTTCCTGCTCTGCTGCATGCTGATCTTTGTCATTTACTACAGGTCGGTAAATAAATGAGAGGGACAGTTCCGTTTTGGTGGTAGTCTAAGTAGTAAGGAAATATATCTAAGATGGTGTATACTATAACGGATGTTGCAAGTTTTTTATTTAAGAGAAATACTTGCTTTTTACTGTATTGTTCTTCGCAAATTAGATACAAGTTCCAGTAGGCCTTCAGAAATACTGAGCCTAACAAACGCCTTCAAAGATTATACACAATCCGAGCAAAATGTAGATATACATCATACTTACGTTTAACTTTCCGCCGGGAAAAGTCTGATCGATGCCTTGTTGTTCGCGATGGCGAAGGACTACGGAAGACCCCTCGGATGCGAATGAGCTGCGGGTATTCGCACACACCGTATACATTAAGGCGGTAGTTCTGTGTTCCGTGTCGGCCTTTCTGCTGATGATCATCTCGTCACTTAAGTTCAGCGTAGTCAGTGTACTTCCGGTTCCGCCCTACATTTGGCTGCTCCTCGCCCTCGGCATCCTGGTGGTCCTCGCCTGCCTGCCCGTTCGACGGCTTCGCAAACTGGTGATTTGGTCAATGGTCTGCGGAATTGTGGCTCTCGTAACGCTGACCGGGGCGTGCTATGTGAGGGTCTACGACGTCACGGACTTGGTGATATACATAGCAAGCATGTTGCTCGTGATGATCCCGTTGCTGATCTGCGGAGCCAAGTGTCGTAAGCCGTGTCTTCCGAACGTCCTCTTCACCGGAGTGGTTGTGTGCCTCTGCCTGGTGGCACTCTTTCCGCTGGGCATCCTGGCGCTACTCTCCCACCGGTACTACTTCGTGGCCTTCTCCGCCGTCTTGTTCGTCATGGGGGTCGTCATCCTCCCCTTGCAAGCCCAGTTCATCCACGGACGCCTGCGCTACGAGCCACTCGACCTCGAGCCGATCTGCTCCCTGGCATTTTTCATTGACGCATGGATCTTGGTCTTCTGTATATGCGTGTTCGTTTGTACCATTGAAGTAGAGCTTATTGGCGACTATCCGGAGCACTTGGCAGGCTTGTCTACTGTTCCTAGGTAAGCGTGGAAGCTCACCTCATAAATACGTTTAGCAAAATAAATACTTGTGTATCAGAACTGATGAAAAATACGGAGGTTAAAGTACAAATATAACGATTTAAAACTCATTACTATGATACGCTACTCACTTAAAACAAAACAAGGAAGAACGCTATAGCCGAGTATCTCGACTATCAGATACCCGTTACTCAGCTAAAGGGACCAAGGAAGGAGGAGATATGCAAGCAGCAAAGCGAGATATATTGCGACACCGGGATCTCAATATATGGTTATGTGGGCGTCAGACAGATTTATCCGTTATGGGCGTTAGAGTGGGCGTGTCGAACTATTTTTGGGTCAATCGATAGGTGTTAACGGGACTAAAACATTTCAGTAAAAAAATATTTTCTATCATGAAAATTGTGGGCGCCACAGGTTTAGGCGTTTGTGGGCGTTAGAGTGGGCGTGGCATATTCGCGTGATAAATTCTCTATCTTTGATAGTTTCCGAGATATAAGAGATCATATTTTAGATTTTTTTAAGGTTTGTGGGCGTGGCAAAAATTATTTGAGTCAATTGATAGGTATTGATGAGAACAATACATTTCAGTTAAAATTTATTTATTAGCATCAAAACTGTTGGAGCCACCGTTTTGGGCGGCTTGTGGGCGTTTGAGGGGGCGTGGCACCCTGCTGAATCAAACTTGCGCCGCGAAAGAAGCTTAGGAATCTGTATGCCAAATCCAAATAGCCCAGCTCTTACAGTTTCCGAGTTCTCAGCGTTCAGTCGGACAGACGGACATGGCTAGATCGACTCGGCTAGTGATCCTGAACAAGAATGTATATAATTTATGGGGTCGGAAACGCTTCCTTCTACCTGTTGCATACTCTCCGACGAATCTAGTATACTCTTTTACTTGACGAGTAACGTCAGCACGAGCCCTTTCGCGTTCTTTCTAATAGTTATAACACCCTATATCATTTAATTTGCTTCTAAACTTCTATCCCTGTATTAAAAACTAAAATCATAGCTCATTTTCTTTAGTCTTAGTTGATCTATGTCTTGTCCTTTCTTTATTTGTCCTATGTGCCTTCCTCGCGAACCGTAATTGCCCGAAATAAAATGGGTCCGCGCATAACAAGCACGTGCTTGTGGACGGCAGTCCACGTAGTGACGAAGCGCACCAGGAGAATGAACAGGCGACTACTGTATATAGCCGCAGAATTGAAAATCTGCAATGATGATCCGATCATAACGAGTGATACAGCAATTATAAGGTATTGCAAAAACTAAAAAGATTGCTTACCAAGACTTTAGCAGTTTCAATTTGTTTAGAAGAAAAAGCGATGAAAGCATAAAACTGATAATTTTTTTAAAAATTGAAGCTGTTGCGGCTGGTAGGGATAAATGGCCAGGCTATTAGCCAAGTTATATTCTTACTGAGAATTCGCGTTGAATGACATGTTATTTAGTATTAAAATCCGATGCTCCGTTTAAAAGTTATTCCAAAATTATAATTTTGGGGATTTTTCGAAATGAAAATGCTTGTCCCTTTGTTTGTAGGTTTGTATGAATCCCTTCTTGGTTTTAGGGTCTTGGGACCCCTATGGGTGTATTAAGAAGCTTGATATAAAAAACCTTTGTTCTACGACTTTTAAAATAAACCGGTTCCTTAGCGGGAAATCCAAAAAAATAGCTGAATTTTAAAAGCTTATAGTTTCTAAACAACTTATGCTACATATACGTCAAATATGACGCTGAAAAGGTAATAGAATTTGCTAATCACGCTACCTTTGCTTAATTTGTCTTTATACACTTTTTACACTTTATAACCACTTTTTGCCACTATGCATCATTAATTTGTTGCGAAAAAATTCTTATGTAAAAGGAAAACATTTAGAAGTTGGCTTGGTCTTGGCCTTGATAACGCAATTACATATATATTAGTTGTAATGTTATTACAATAGCTCATACGAGTATGAGTATTACAACATAAACGAACAGAAAGTTCTGATATCAAACAAAAACGCCTTTTAACGATCGCACCATCAACATACAAAAGTTCTGATATACAATTTTGTGACGCTACAATAGAATATTCCTTTGTATACAAGAAGCTTAAATATTTGGGTGAAGCCGGCAGAATGAAAACATTTTAGTAAATGTATTAATTTAGTCGGATGTACAATCATTTTTCACCACAAAATGTATGGCGTATATCAGGTATAATGGCGTATAAAGGTGCGATCGTCACGACCCCTTACCTCGCTAATAGGTGTTTATGCTTGATTTCTTTTCGAAGGCCCTCCAAACTTGTGTACATTCATCGAATTACCTCAGTAGGAATTTCGTTTTTCGGTAGATCTTTATTATTAGCTTTTCCAAATATCAAACATAAAATTCCGAAATCAAGAAATATATGCAGCCATTGCAGTACCCGTTCAATGCCTCGATTTGGCGGAGCCAACTTTCGAACCAACGAGCCGGAGGTCTATGGCGAACCGCCGGTTCAAAGAATCAGCCACGCAGCACGGATCTACGGGCTGAGTGTCATCCTGGCCATGATCGCCCTGACGCAGTGGGTCATAATTAGTCTGACCGATGTGATGATACACGATAGATCCGAGGAGCGCTACGGCTGGTGGCTTCTGTGCACCTTCTTCGGCGTGGCCACCTTGTCCTGGACCAAGCTTGGCCGCAAGGTGCCGTTCAACTACATCATTATCGGAGCCATCGTGGAGAGCTCCACCATATACATTGCCATGGAGCAGAAGCACAGCGCCAACAAGTTGGTCAACGTCTACGCTGGCGTCGTGGTGGTGGCCTTGATGCTGGCCTCCATTTTTTGGGGCGCCTACTTTCCCATGTTCATCGTGCCGGGCGACCTGGTGCTCAGCATCTTGGTGGCCATAGCCAACATAATGATGATTATATTCTTCATCAATGCCCTCTTCATCGACTACCAGGGGATATACTACGCGGTTCGAAACATATTCGCACTCGTGGCCGTCTGCATGGTTATGTACACGGCCACCATTATCCATGATCGCCAGTTCGATGTGCCCAAGAACGAGTATCTGTTCCTCAGTGTCCTACAGTTCTTCTCGTATATGATCCTGCATGAGCGCATCCTGGCCATCGCCTATCACAGTACTCGTACAATCTCTTGTTAAACGCAGCTCGCGATTCGTTATCTCTTCTTTGTGATTTGAAAATATCAGAACATTTATTAATTGGCTCATGGGGTCAACAAAGATATCCAATAAGGTGAAGGGCCTGAAATCATATACGTATCTTCTCAAAATTGAACGATCTCAAAGTGAACAGATAATTTCGGTATTTTTCCCATGCTTGATGCATATTGTCCATGCGGTTACTGTATTGTTCTGACGGAAACTTTCGGCTCATTGTTTTGAAACTTCGGACAGAGTTCCGTGGCATGCGCCAGATCCAGACAATGGGGGATTGTTTTGAGGTGAAATTAATAAATAAACCGCTAAACTGGTAGTGCAACGTGTTTCAATTTTGATGGCACATGTGATTCAGCAGTCTTTATAAAGTAGGTAAACAGCAAGCTGAGGAAACCGGATAAGAATTTGCAATAAATTTCGTAATAATTCAGTTTCAATAGATTTATATTATTTGCTTGAAACAAACTGAGTAAATAACCGAAACGGTTTCCTGTGTATTGAAATTTTATCATTTCGGCATGGCAAAGAGCTCACACCCTGGGAAATCCGTTCGTTCAAAGTCCTAGCCATCCCGGGCAGCTTTAATAAGAAACTCGCCCATCGATTTGAACTGGATTAGGTGAGGAGAAAAGTAACTCATATATGAAATTTACATAAAGTATCCTCTACTCCACTTCTATTTGATAAGCTGCCGTAACCGAAGAAGTGCCACTGGAAACAGGATTAATAGAGCAGGGTACTGGACTGTCCAAGACCAAACAAAGCGGCAGCTGGGCGAGACAAAAGATCGCGAGTCCCTCAACAATGCAATATCCACTTAAGGTCCAAGCGAGGCGAGAGGAAACTCGTTATGAGTCACACAAATCTCAGACTTCGCTGCGAGGGGCTTCAGTCCATCCAAGTATCCGCCCGTCTTATCCATCCGTATCTCCTAGCAGTGGCAATAGCAACCCTTTATTCGAAGGCGTCGCGGTCAGTCGCGAAAACAATCAGCGGCCATAAATGTTGATTATCAGGATGATAGTGTATGTAGCGATAGTGATGATGATGGTGATGATCAACGGCTGCCACCACCATTAACACTGAGAGAAATTATGGAGTACCAAAAGGTTATAGTAGGAAAGCAAAACTGGAAAATATATGTACTTCGATATTTTGGGTGTACTATTTACACAATAACTGTTGATTATGTGACGATAAAATATCTGCTTGGAAAATAGAATGGTGAAAGCCTATCTTAAGATAAAAGCACATATATTTATTTTCCTTGTCTTAAGTTACTTTATTTGCTTGTTAAATAATGTTTGAGGTATATCGCTGTAAAATATTTAATTCGAGTGTACCGGCATTATCACTCGCAGCAGCTTTCGATCCAAGCATCTGGACCCGATCTACGCCGAACTGACCTGAGCTAGTTACCTTTCGGAAAATCTTACACAAAAATCGTGGGAAAATTCCCAAAAGCGCATATCGAATGCAATTAAATGTTCGCGACGGGTCGCGGTGGTTACTTTGCCACCCGAAACCCAATCCCGATGGCCAGGGGTTGTTAATGCGCGCGGAAAACTTTCGCGTTTTCCTAACTCCCATTTTCACCCTCAAAACGTTAGAGTAAATGTGGAAAATGGGGGAAAAAAGGAATAATTCCGCTTGTTGCGTGGTCAGCTCGTGATTTACCTTTCCGGTGACAAAAACGCGGAAGCATTGTAAATCGAGCCGGGGGAAGGGGACTCGGCTTTTCCGCCCAACTTCTGCTAACGACTTTGGTAGGCGGTTGTGTGTGCCTTAACGTGGGAAACCCGGACTTCAATGTCAACTGGTAGCTGGCTATCGAAGGCTTTCGCATAATTAAATGCAACGAAATGTGGTAGCAGCAGTTTGATTTCTCCCCAGATAACCGAGTCCTGGGTGGTGGAATTCGACATAATCATTTACATTAGGGAGTAGTCCTAATGGCCAACCCAGTCCGAGTAGTTTTCGGGTACTTTAAAGACATTTCCGGCGAATGATATTAATGATGAAAACTCTATTCTGTCATAATTTGCAAGCACGTCACCGTGCGAAAGATGTTTTGATGTTTCTGGCCAGGCCTAATAATTATCTTATAAGTCCTCAAAATATAATCTTAGAAAAACGAATCGTTCAAGTTCCTAACTAAAATCCTAAAATGAGTATTCCCATATTCTATGCCATTTGAATTTTTCATCGGAATTTAGTTTTTCCTTCATCTAGCAGCAAAGGTAGAAATGTCAATCTCATATTTGCTGGATATTAAGGTCAACATGTTCTACTATTTGGGATTAGTATGTGGACTGATGGACCCTATAATAATCAGTGATATTAGGGTGCTGAAAGAGTTTGTACTGCAAGTGTATTTTTT
This sequence comes from Drosophila suzukii, assembly GCF_043229965.1. Taxonomy (NCBI): domain Eukaryota; kingdom Metazoa; phylum Arthropoda; class Insecta; order Diptera; family Drosophilidae; genus Drosophila; species Drosophila suzukii. The sequence continues at coordinate 24,963,984 of NC_092080.1, read as the reverse complement.
CGCCATAGTGTTTTGCCTGCTATCGATGCTCCCGTGGCTGATAATTTCAGCTACTGGCGTTGTCGTGGGCCAATCCATTCCTGTACCATCTTTCGTCTGGCTCATCTTGGCCTTCATCTGCCTGGTAATACTGAGTTGCTGTGGCCAGGTACGCTTCAAGTACCCCTGCAATCGAATTCTTACCTTCATCACGGTGTTGCTAATAACCCTCTGCGGATCCTACTACATGTTTATGATTAATATATGGGTCCTTCTGGTGGCTCTAATGGCCAGTGGATCGTTCGTAGTGCTGTTGAGCGTTTGCGGGGCAATATGTCCGTTGAAAGTGCTACCCAATGAATTCGCCGCGAGTATTGTTATGGCCATATGTATAATACTACTCTTTACACTGGGAATACTTATGTTTTTTCTAAGGAGCCCAGTTATATACTTGGTAATATCGTTTGTCCTAATTATTCTGGTGGTAACCATGGGCCTTTACCAGTCGCAATGCATTCATGGACGACGGAATTTTATTCCCCTTGGCGATGCAACGGTTTGGGCTTTGGGAATCTATTCTTATGTCATCATAATCCTAATTTGCTTTAGCGCTTTTGCCTTCTACGCAAGCACAACCAAGATTAGAGGAAAATGAAAAGAAAATGGATAAAGTAAGTGATCTAACTGGTAAGAACATTTTCTTAATATTTCAAAAATTTAAATGCTATTTTTTGTAAGTTGGTTTAAAGCCAAGCTATTTGTTATTTAAGTAAACCATTCGGAAAATGATTATGTCGCAATAAGCAAGACATTTAATAAGTTAAAGTAAAGTCAAATTGAAAGACGCTCACAATTTTGTTTTTTTCAGGTTTACATTTTTAACTCCAATAAATGTACAGGGGAAATACCAGAACCAATGGCCATTTCCTCGGCGTCATCAGCATATCTTCGTTCCGTTGCGTTTCGTGGCTTAATGCGAAATAATTACAACTTGTTCGCACATCATTCAGCACAGGCTGAAAAAAATTATCTGTCAGCTCGACGTCCCCTTCATTTGTTTGCCCAATGACGAATGTGACCCTCCAATGACGAGCGATGGTGGTGATGATGATGAAAACTTCAAAACGACACTTGCCTTGTTTGCTTTTTGGCGTATTTTTTTTGCAAAAAACTCTTGTGGGCGCGTCGGTAAAATTTCAAAGTCGGCATCATTAACACCAGCCAATGCGCCATTTTGGTATTTCGATGTCGATGAGTTGTTGAGTGTTGATGGTGATTGATGTAACTTTTGAGCCAGCCAGCACCACTTGGAACCCGATCTCGAGTGAGTGTACCAAATTGGTAGCTTGCTGGCAGCCCCTTCCAAGCCATCTCCTCAGCCCTCATCCCGAAAACCCTAGGGCTGTATATTTGTTGTTTTAGTCCGTAGTCCCAGGGCCGCGTTCCCCCGGCCTATGCTAATTTGTTATTTTAAGCATGTTTGTTTGCCCACAGCCCTCTAGTCCTCCAATCCTCTGGCCCTGCAGTTCCGGACCAAAATATTGACAAATGCGACTGGCGGAAGGGAGCGGAAGTGGTTGTGTCTGCACCTGAGGCGAAATATACTCTGCAACAAATAACAAACAAGTAAACCAATTAAAGCAAAAGATACAATTTGAATTCGTAATGGACTTGGAGAGTGCTCCGTGTTTCAAAATAAATTTAAAAACAATTTAATCGATTTTCTCAGGTTAAAAAAGAGCGGTAGAAAGCGGTGGGAAAGGATTCATTCAAGTGGGGAACTAAAGATTCTATGGTAATTAATTAGGAAAGAATTTAAAAATAATATACACATATGATAATGGCAGCACCCTAATATCAATACAAAATTCTAAAATAGCATTTTATAACGCATTCCAAATAATGAATTGTAAATTCTTGTAAGGGGGCTTAATCACAATTATATTTACTCTGAATAAGGCAAATTAAATGTAACAAACAATTGGAAAACTAAGATAAAAGAAAAAGTGGAAACTCTATTCCAGGAGAAGGGTAAAATGCCAGAAGTCTTCCTACTGCAACTACTTGACGTCACTTTTGAACCATGTACATTTTTAACCAGATCTTCAATAGCCTCATTAACCCACTTCTGAAGTCTGGGACTTTTACAAGCCTAATCTGGTTATAGGCAGACCCGGGTGGTCCTATTCCGGTATAAAAATCACCCAAAAAGCAGTCCAGAAGGATAACAAGTTCTAACCCCAAATAAACTATAACTCAACGCACTAATTACGGAAGAGACAAAGGTGGTTGGGTCTGACCAAATGGCAATTGCACATTGACTTCATCACTCTAATAGTCGGGCCCAGAACCAGATCTCGGAATATTCAATTACCGCAAATTTGTCGGCAGAGCATAAATGCAATAATTAAGAATCAAGTTGCCAACGAAGTGGACTAGACCAGATCAGACAGTCGTAAGCCGACCCTCGGAGGTACATGCATACATATTCCTACCTTCCTTTGGGGTGAACTGATACATTCGCACAACTTCCGTTGAAAGTCATGTAACTTATTTCTTGTTACGCTTGGGAAATTTTTACAGTTGACATTGAGACCGGCCAGAGTAACTGAAAACTCAAAAACTAACCCAAATAGGTTTCGGAAGCTGCGGTCGACCGAACCGAGCCTCAGACCCCGAAAGAGGGTAGCTCCTTGGGTTTTGTTTTAGTGGTGGACGCATTTAAATGTCTTTCCAATTTGTTCGTTCCGTGGGTCGGACCCCTGTCCCCTGTTCCCTGTCCTTATCCCATATCCTTATCACGGTCTGGAGTGGCACTCGTGAGAGAATTCCCAGCACCGCAGACCTCGAATCGCTCGACTGACTTCCCTGCAGCCACTGATTTCCTCTTGGCGGCGAATTCGAATGTGACACCACCTCAGCGGGCATTCGGTTCCGAGGACTTTAATTATGGGTGACAATGGCCTGCGGAATTGATTTTCGATATTTGATCATTCGCTGCGGTTAGTTAACGCTCTTTAGCGATGAAAGCGCGACAACCGCAGGCTGCCAAATGGGGTGGCAGGGGACTCAGATATGGCAGATGGAATTACGGCAAATGAGGCGAGTGCAGCACTTGAGGTGCAACCCACTTTTTTAAAGCCGGGAGACGGGGAAACTGCTTTGGATAAACACCTTAAATTTGAACAAGAAGTTTAGATGTTAGCTCTTTAAAAATAATAAAAGTAAATACATTTTTATTATAAAACTCAAAAATAATGAGGAATATTATAAAAATCACAAATATGCAAATTATGATGAAAATGGAAAGACTAACCAAAGATTATCTGTTTAATATTTTATGTTTTTGCATAAGTCGACCCTAAGTGTCTGATTTTTTGATTCAAAAACAGATCAATAATCATTATATACAGTGCCTGAAATAAATCATCATAGTTATACCCGTTACTCGTAGAGTAAAAGGGTATACTAGATTCGTCGGAAAGTATGTAACAGGCAGCACTCAGCCCACTCTAACGCCCACAAACCGCCCAAAACTGTGGCTCCTACAGTTTTGATGCTAGAATACAAATTTTAACGGAAATGTATTGTCCTTATCAATACCTATCGACTAACCCAAAAAAAGCGTTTGCCACGCCCACTTTAACGTCCACAAGCCGATCACACAAACTTAAAAAAAATCGTAGATATGAACGCGGTTATCTCAGAAACTATAGAAGATAGAGAATTGGGATTTCAGATTTAGATTCCGTAGCACTGTACGCAGTGCAAGTTTGTGACGCGAAGTCGCCCAAGTCTGTGGTGCCCACAATTTTAATTCTAAATAAAAAATGTTAACTGAAATGTATTTGTCTTATTAATACCTATTGATTGATCTAAAAAAAGTTTGCCACGCCCACTCCAACGCCCATAACGCATAAATCTGTGTACCGCCCACATAACCATATATTGAGACCGCGGGTAGGTGGCGCATTTCAATCTCGCTTTACTGCTTGCATATCTCCATTTCCCTTTGGTCCCTTTAGCTGAGTAACGGGTATATGATAGTCGAGGTACTCGACTACAGCGTTCTCCCTTGTTTTTTTTTAACTTTTCAAACTTTTTAAAATTCCTGGAAGTAATTGAGAGAATGTGGAGTGTATAGCTCGTTTTCCTCGGATCTAAGGATTTCGTGTTAAATTCGGGATATTTAAAGTTCAGAAATAAATTGGCATTATGGGATCATTATTTCGTAAGTAACATGTTCAAATAATATGAAGGGCTAGTACATACTTTTGTAACACCTAAAGTTATCCAGAAATGTCCCAGAATGTAATCTGCATTTAGCGCCAGGTGATCCGACATCCTCAAAATTCATTCCACTTGGACAGATATCATTTGCAAGCAGCTTAGGCCAATTCAAGGAAAACGACGTAGACGCCATTCTGTCTAAGAACTTCCACTTGGCCAAATGCCCGAATCAGGTAACTGAACAGTTTTCCTGTGCCCCCCGCAGGAGCGACCTCTACCTGTTTACTGAGGCCGTGAAACGCCTAAAACTAATTGAGACCGCCCTCATTGAATAATTTCAGATGATTTTTCTTTCGTTTTTTTGTAGACCGTTGCCGAGATTCTCCGTAGACAAAAAGGGGCCGCGGGCAGGGGGGAGGGCAAACTGCAGAGGGACTTTGAGAGCTGTGGGTAATGATGATGTATGGGTAATTTGAATGATTAATGGGCTGCGCTTTATGCCAGTGTTCCGGTCACAGTTGAAGGTTTGCCGGGTCTGTCCGGCACTCGGCAAAAGGATATCGTGGGCATAGATGTGAAATTTAATTAAAATATTTTTATGGTAGCCCGAAAGAACTGAAAAAGGTGTGTAAAGGCAGATACGAAGGCATGCAAAAAGGTGCGGTGGGGGTCACTGATTCGTTTCGATGGACGCGCAATAAGTGCTAGGGAAGGAGTTTCGCACTTATTAGGGAGCAACTGCTCAGCTAGTATTTGTTTTAAGGGCGCTATTTATTTATACAGCCATTTTCAATAAACGTGTAACACCCAATGTTAAACAAATGTGTAGTTCAGGTCAAGGCTTCAGCTTGCTATTCATTTCCATATCTCAGAATTTAAATCTTCGCCGATGAAATTATGTTTCCCAAGTGTGTTGTGTGTTCGCGCTGTCCAGGCCGCATAATCATTACGAACTATCTGACCACCAGCCAGACCCAATAAGGCGGCATATCCTTTCGGGCTTGGGCCTGTGGTCATAATCAGCACACAATCAGGCCCACGGACGACTGAGCGGATGGTAAAAATTAACTTTTTTAATGAATTACGTAAAGGGTAGGAAATGGGAGCAGTCTGCCCCGTGGACAGTTGCAACGCAACGTAACGTGACGCCAAACGCATTATGTCATATCGCAGATTGAACCAGCGAACCGAACCAAGCCGAGCTGAACTCAACAGAACTGAACTGGCGAAATGTTATGGGCCAAGAACAAAAGACCTGGCCGGAGAGCCATCCCAGTGGCCATTAAAAATGTATATTTTAATTTGATTTTCCTCTTGCCATTTCATTGGCAATAAAAATCATGTAAAGCGACCCCAAACCGTGCCAACCCTTGATTTTCCCCCTATCCATATCTATCTCCATCCGAGTGCTAAGCGGATGAGGCCGGGCCAGTTGAAATTGGCACCGAGCAGCTTATAAGGCTATTATATCTATATCTATCGGGCCTAAGCCGTAATGGCAGACCCCCATCCCGCACCCCTTTCTTCCGAAGAGCATTTGAAAAGACAAATCCCCGTGTTAGGCTTTTGATGCATCAGCAACTGCTGCAACGCCTGCAACTCCCGTTTTTTTGTATCTCGAGCGTCTTTGTATCTGGATATCTTCAGCTCGGCTCCTTCCCAACGGACATGTGCGGATTTATTCTTTTTCTACTTTCGCGCAATGAATACGCGGCTTATTCGATTATTGTATGTAGAAGTCTGCTTTCATTTCCTTTTCAGCGGCCGTGATTGAACGCGAGTTATCTTCCACGACTTAGGCGTTGTCTCACCCAATCCCAATCGAGGTGGCACAAAAGGAGGTCACACACAAGGACTCGATGCGACTGTCAGCGGATTATCCTCATTCCCCCGATACCCCGGTACCCTTATGTCCGGACCCCCAGCCCCCCTGCAAATGTGTGAAGATAATTGTCAGGGTTCACGGCTGCCTGACTCGCTGATGGCTAAACCTTTCATCACATTTTTCATTTCATATTTCATATTGCTTTTTTAATTAAACCATTTTTGTGGCTTCTTCGAGTGGCTTATAGAAGCCATTCACGGAAAAAAATTATAGATATTGCCCCGACAGGGTTCTGAAGGTAATTGCAGGCGCTTAAGTAATGTCAAGTTCAGCTTCGAGTCTTGAACTTAATTTTCTACTGGGCACTTGCCTTTAGATAAGCACGAAATTTGACGGTGATAGATCTCCATCTTCGGGCAAGCTGCTTAAATATTTTTTTAGTTGTACGTCTTTTGTTTATCACTAGAAAATAAACCTTTGTTTATGCTTGCTATTAGTTCAGCAAATACTCTCAAAATAGCAGTAGACTGTGAGTTGTCAAACAGATCTTAAGGCACGTGATATTAAGCTGATATCGTATTATCTTACAATCCCTTAAAAAAGTATATGTACAAAAACATTTAGCTCCAAGTATTTGTTTTTTATTACCAGGGGATTTTTAATGGTTCATGTTTACTAAAAGCAATTCTAGTTTCATTTGCTGAATTCTCACCAAGAGTTTTTCCGGCGCCAACAAAAATGGCACCCAAGTGGACAAAATGGCGACTGCCATCGGTGCGGTGACCCCAACTCTGCTGGGCATGTGTGTTTGTGCTAATTTTTTTCTGCCCTGGGCAAACAATATTTTGAGCGTTAAAACCGACAAACAAATAAACAAAGTCACAGGCAGCAGCGACAGCCCGGCAGCAACAACCAATGTGTGTTGTAATAAATTATGTTTGCTCAAAATTTATGCCCATGTACGTATGTTTGCGCATATATGTATGCAACTCCGTCCTTTTGTGACAGAATGTGTGTGCTCCGGTCCAATATTAATACCTTCATAATTAATGAGCGTCCGCTGCGGCCTCGTGCACAAAATGCATATGCCAAAGCCACCGCCCGAAGCCCGAAAACCAGCCCGCCACCCACTCCCCCCGGACATGTATGCGTATTTGTTTATGCATTTTGTGGCTGACAGCATCTGTCATTTGCCATTCGCCATTTGCCATTGGGGGCGACGAGCTCGGGCTCGGTTCTGGTAATGTCAACCGACCACCGACCCGGCGGTTTAAGTCAATATCAATCCCCGCCAGTCGACCACAAACTGCTCATCCCCTCCAGTCCCGGGGTAGAAGTGTCTGTCAGTAATTGCGAAAAGTCCACAGAAATAAATAAAAGCAAATTACGGGATGGCCAAATTTTATAGTGGTCAAATGCATCTGAAAGTGCTTGCTAACGTTTTAGCCTAGTTCGGAACGTTCAATTGTTAGCAATTATTCCATAATTTATAGAGGTTAGTGTAACCTCTAAACTATAGGTAATAATGAAAATAAGGGAACCCGAATTCATCAAACATTTTTGGAACGCTCACTTTATTGCCTTTGACACCAGTTCAAGCTTACTTAATTAATTTTCTACATATGAACATCGCTATTAAAATATGTCGGAATAGCACTAAGAACCATTTTATATTCGTTAGAAAAATTCGCTATACATTTTCGGTACGCTATTCGAATTTGATACACTTTCTAATTTTTTTTACTGGCTTGGAACCCCCAAAAATTAAAAACAATGATGAACGCTATGTCGGTATCATTGTCTACCAGATACCCTCACTCAGCTAACGATAGAGCGAGGGAGACGCAGATATGCATGGCTGATCGACTCGGCTAGTGATCCTTATTAAGAATATATCGGAAACGCTTCCCTCTAACTGTTACATACTTTTCGCCGAACCTAAATACCCTTTTCCTCTACGAGTAGAGGGCATAAAAACTACCATAATATAAAAACCATTATAAGAAATATTTTTTGTACTGCGGGCCGTTGAACATTTTTATCTATATTAACACATTATAGTTAAGGCTGTCGAGTACCATTACAGTTAGTAACATTCTCACCCTACTAAAGTAACTTAAAGGAATATTTGGGAGACTCAAAGGCATGGGAATGCAGAAAATAGTCAAATATTCGCACAGGGCAGTGAAGAAATTTCCCACACCAGGTGGGTCCCGGGATTCCAGGACACACAGCACGATCACGGACCCCACCGCCCAGCGGGGTGGGCACTTTCTGGCGAAACCCACCGAGGGATCGTGAGATCTTTCACACCTCCGTCGCTGTTGGAAGTCCCAGGACCAAGGCGACAAAAGTCGACTGATTAATCGGAATATATCGATCAGGCCCGAGGCGATGCAGCAGACAGCCTGGCGTTAATGTTCCGCTCCCAGGCCTTCAGGTCCTCGGGCTGCCTGCTGCCTGCTGCTTCTGCCCGAAACCCGAAATCCTGCACCTGTGCGCGTCCTGCGACGATTCAGGTGTGCACATTAGTCACAGACACAAACACAAACTCGGAATACAAGTATATAACGACAGAGGGCCGGGGGAAAAAAGATAAAGCCAGGCAAGGACAACGATGAGGACGAGGACATTAACGAGCCAGGCAGTTAGTTGCTTTTGCCATCGATGATGCAGCACTTTCCATGGTAATTTCAGGGGGAATATGCTCCTCGGATCCCCTGGTTCCGGGTCCACCCCAACCTTACCGCCACCCCGCCTCCCAGGTACTCCCCGCGCATATGACAAATGTTTTTCATTGCCAGAAATTTTTACAGTCATGGTCATTTAAAGCGGGTCCCTTCATAATGCATCGGCCCTGCCGACGATTTATGCCAAATCATTTGGCCAAAATAAATTAAATATGATTTTGGTTTGTCAGCCGGACGAAAGCTGATTTATAGGGCCCGTCATACGCTCAGCCAAACTGTCGTAAATTGGTTAGGACGGGCAGAAGACACTCCCACATGTTGCTTAAATATTTAATATACGAAACTGCATAAAAAACTGTTATCGGTTTTCGGTGAACTTACCCTTTTAAGGGCTTTCGTTAAAAAATTTGTTTGCTTCCAAAAAGAATAGGTAGAACATAATAACACAATACTCCAAGAATCTAAAAAATCTTGAAAAATATGCTTCATGAACTTAAGGTTTATTTTTACTCAAATAAGTTATTCTCAATAATATACCACTTTATTTCTCTTTTACCAGCCAATAAGGTTAAGTTATGATGAATTAATTGCAACTGAAATCAGCGAAATATTTAATTCAATTACATTTTCTTCCTACACTTCATTAAGGAAAGATTAAAAAATACACAAAAGTGAGAAATGCTAAATTAATACAGCTTAATAACCATGAACAAAAACGGCTGCAGGGGCATTAGCGGTTTTGTGAGGGAGTTTTCGTGTTTGCTGAGTGCATAAAATTTACGATCAATTTTTAATATATTTTATGTGAATTTTTAATTTGTCGCGTTTGCCCGAGAACCTCACACCACCGAATTAGGATTATGCAAAAGCGTTTTGCTTTATTTTCCATTTGTCGGCTACGCTCGTTGTGTGCGTACATTATTAATATTTCAATAATGTTGAGTGGGGCTCCCAGCGAGACTGCCTTAATTTAATATTTATTTATATAGCTCCACGAATATATAATAAGCAGCACCCAGTAACTAATTAATATTAAAACAAGCGAAGCGGCGTCAAAGCTGCCAGTGATAAAAATTCTAAATACAGCCGCAACAAGCTAAAAAAATATATAAATTGCAACAACAGTTCATAAACATTCAATAAACCCTCTGATTTCTTGGGGGAACAAACTCATATCATTCTATCCTGTTCCACTGCCCCCAGTTGAGCCGTCCGTTCAGTTTTAGTTCTGGATCTAAAACTTAACCCGTTATCGTAGAGCATCTCAGGTCTGGCCTTTGACTTTTACAGTTTCTTCTTCCATGGAGACTTTTTTCCGTCTACGGCGCGTTGACTAATTTTAATAAAATATCAATCGATTTTAACCCCGAAGAAAAAGGTGTGAAGTATTAATAAGATGTCAACGGGAAAATGTTAATTTCGTAAATAAGTCGAATTTGGTATCATCTTTTTTAAGCCGAGGCAGGTTGTTTTGCCTTGTTTTGGACTTTTTGGATCTCTTAGTTGGGCCATTGTTTTCATGCAGAAGCTATCATAATTTAGACTAAACAACCCTTTAAAACTAGCCTGCATTAGAAGGTCAAAAAGATCGTCGAATGAATGAAGTGAGTTTTATTCAACGTGCGAGCTTGCATCAGGATATTTTTAATTACTTGTTATTTAAATATCTAAGCGTACTTGTACAGTATTGATTGGTTTTTGAATTTGTATATTCCTAGGATATAGGAATATTCGATTCATTTTCATAGAGTCATTTATGTTTGTCATGAGTATTTTTTCCTTTTACATTTTTGTTCTCCGCATGGTATCACATTACGAATGGATCGACAAGACGTTTCAATTCCTCATAAATACGGTCTTGAATATTTACATAACTCACTGTTTCAATCCTGAAGCCTGCCACTAGCCGTGAAATATCATTCGACGAAGGTATTTCTCTGTTCTGCTGAACGAGCCGAGTAACCGCATTTCTCATTTGGTGTTGGATTTGGTTTTTCAGTTTCTCTTGTGAACACCCTTCTGGACCATCATCGACTTTAACTTGCACTCGATGTCTCACCTTTCGAATGATTTATTAAAGTGTCATTAGTGCACGAATGTTCGAAAAATGAAACGAAACCGAACCGCACAACCGACCTGACTATTGAGTAGCTGCCGGAGTGGGGGAACCAACGGGCTTGGGATCTGGGGGTCTTGAGTGCGGTAATGAAGTTACCAAGTCCCTATCCCCATCGCCATCCCAATCGACTGGGCCTCATCATCGATCGTGTAATGGCTGCGTTAAGTAGTTGATGTCTGAGGTGGTGCCTCTTGTAAATTTAAATGAAGCAAGCATCCATCTCGAACGCGACTGCGACTCCGATTTCGATTCCAGCGCAATCTCAACACACTACAGCCCCATTACCGTTAGCCATGATGTGCAGATGCCATGATCTCTTGCCTTTGACCCATTGTCGCAGCCTGGCGGCCGCGTTGATTTATTCACGCCTATAAGCCCGGCTACATTTTTGACTTGAGGCGAGAAAATTTAGTTGTCGGCTGTCGAACGGCAGAGTGCCACCCCGATCTGATAAGCCCTGTAAAAGCGACTATAAGCCTTATATACGACTTGGACGCACTTGACCTAACAGATCAGTTGTCAACGGTTTATCAGATGCATATATCAGGTGCAAGCTACAAACTAGAATCTGAATTAGGTGATACGACAAACCTCACACCGACTTCAGATTCCTAAAAGAATCTCAATGCATGCACAGAGGGAAATATTCAAGTACATTGTTCTTAAATTGAGAACATTCGTTCTTAAAAACCGCGTAGGTACATTTTGGTATCCATGTTCTGAATATTAGAACGAAATGGTGAGAAAAGAAAAGCTAAATTAAGTTTATTTTACAACTTTTTGATAAGTATACACTATTAACCGGACCAATAGTTTAGCTGTTAGCATATACAATGTAAATCTTCTTTTTAAATTAAGCCTAACGGAAAACTATTAAAGGTCTAATTTTTAAAAGATTTAGAGAAAATTATAATATTACACGGGAATGTTAACGGGAATTTAAAAAAAATTAAAAAATTTAACAACACTATATATAGTAATAAAACAAGAAAGGCAGTTAACTTCGACAAACCGAAGTTTATACACCCTTGCAGTTATAGGAAAAAATTTTGCTAGTGTTTGGCTTGTTGCTAATGAATTACTTTTGTAATGAATTGAACTTATCTAACCACGAATTCTTGAGATTTTAAATTGGATTGGATTTAACTTGGCATAGCTTTTCCTGACCCCCAAGACACATTCAATTAAAATGTGCTAATATTTTCTATTTAATTTTAACAGCTTTCATTACCATTATAATTTCTAATGGAAAATAATAATTAGCATTGTATTTTTCAATAGTAATTAAAATATTTTCTGTTAGCGTTAGTTTTGCCAGAAATAATGAGTTTTTTCTATTGAACTCGAAAGAAATGTATAGTTTTTCCGTTAGAATTATTTATTTTGAAAAGTAATGCAACGCTATGCCATGAGCATTATTTGTGGAAAATTAATGCAATGCTATTTTGTTAGCATTAGTTATTTCAAAGTAATGATTGATGTTTCATTGACATTACATTTTCAAAAGTAAAGAATTTATTTTCCATCAAAAGCAGTTTTGACAAAATAGTGATGATGGAGTAAAAGGGTGTACTAGATTTGTTGGAAAGTATGTAACAGGTAAAAGGAATAGTTATCGACCCCAGAAAGTATATGTATATTTTTGATCAGCATCACTCGCTGAGACTATATAGCTATGTCCCTCTATCAGTCTGTCCGTATGAACGCTGAGGTCTCAGAAACTATCAGCAGGGTGCCACGCCCACTCTAAAGACCACAATCGTCCTTAATGCTAGAACCCGTCTAACGCCCACATTTTTTATTTTTTGTAAAAATTTACATGCGACTTTGTTCTAATTATCAAAAATTTAATTTTAAAAAGTTGCACAAAATAAAAAAGCAAATCTTGACTTTTCGAAAGCTTGAACTCACGCCATTCAGATGAATGTGAAAGTGTACTATGCAAGGCATTAGACCGGCAGGCCACCGATTTTTGATTTAAGATTTTAGAAAAAAGTTTTAATAGCATCTGCTCGAAAAAATTCGCCCTTAACTATAGAAACATTTGGCATTTTAAGAAAACTTACCCTTAACCATTTTTCTACGTCGAATTTTCTCATATTCAGCCCTTACCTTCTTTAAAAATAGAACATTTTTCTCAATTTTGACGGATCTCACTTTTAGGGAGACTTTACTAGTATTTAGAAAAATAATTTTATGAGTGTGGGTGTAAACCATTTTTTAAGTAAGTACCTTTGCAAGTAATCTTCGAATCTTTATCTAAGTAAACTTTTTTAAATGTCCTACCCGACAATATCTGCGAAATCGAATATGTTCAAAATGCATATTCATTTTGGCAACACCACCCTTGACCAAGACCCATTTAGGCAACTTCCGTTTTTGGATCGGTGGATCGATGGTTGGAACACCTGCACATGTCACGTAGCACTCCTCTTGGCAAGCTTCCACGGCTACCTTAAAACAGACAACAACAAACGATAACCGTTCACGCCGCATAAATTGATGATTGTGCCGGGGAGCTTGACTTGGAACTCGCAGCTCGCGAGCGTCCCAATCAAATATTTAAATTGGAATTCGGCTTTGGCGTTCATAACTTCATCTTTAAAACGAATCGATGAAATATGTACCAAAGCGAAGCGAAGCGATACGGCGCGGCGAACGGCGATCGACGACAGTTAGTGACTGTCCCGGCTCATATATTTGCTGGCCAACTTGTTACTGTCAAAATAAGCGGGGAGTGAGCTGGGCCAAGAAGCGGATCGCTATGGGCCGCCTAATACCCCATAAATAAATGCCTGGCAGGGGAGTCGCTCAACGAAATTGTAGCGCCCAAAAACAAATGCCCTCGACAATGGGATATACACGCGATTCCAGGGCCGATCGCTCATGCCCACTAAAACATCTACAAAATCTGACCACGGGGTGCTTGGCGTGAGGAAAACCCATTGTCACTGTCACTCAGTGGTTCGGTTCGGATCGGTTCGGCCTGGGGATTGCTGGAGCAGAAGTGGCATCGAGATAACTTCATAACTTAACGCATTTGAATAATTTGGTATGCGCATTTCAATATTTTGTTTTGTCGCAATGGAAATGGGATGGGATCTAAGGGCGGAGGTAGCGGGGTTTATGGGGTCGTTCGGAAAATATTGACAGCGACAAATGTTAATGGACAGATATGCATTTAGATATAGATGCGTCTGATTAAATTAGGAAATTCAAGAAAGGTTATTTAACTTAAAAAGTCAAATGTTAAAATCCGGTTCAAGGGATAACCTTTTAATGTAACAAATAGATCTCAAGCCAAATCCCATCACGCACGTTTATTTAACAAATGGAGGCTTAAATTATTTTTACTTTGGCTTTACGTGTACCTTTGTACATGATTAGTTGTAAACATTGACAACAACAAATGTGTCAACATTAATTACAACCAAAAGCCAACAATAAAATCATAATTTTCAACCAACAATAAACAACATACAATAAAACGTAATAATTTTTCATAATAATGATTTCAGCTAAAACAAAAAAATGTAACGGTTTATGAACTTCACATTAATAAACATAAATCATAGAAATATGTGAATAAATTTCTGAAATTGGAAAATTAATAATTTACGCCTTAGAATGAGTCACAATTAACAAGCGAGTGGGAAACGATGTATGGAAAATAAAAAACACGAACAACAATACAAGTTTGGTAAACAACGGACTTTTTGCCAAATCGAACAAAGCATGTTTGACAAATTAGCAACATTAAGTTAAAATTAAAATGCTTTCAGCATTACAAAAATGTTGCAGGAATTTAAATAAATATATTGTTAGTTGGGAGAACCGTTTTAAAGTGCCTCGAGTCTCATTTCTCTTTGTCTTAACCCTCAAGGCTTATACAGGCAGCTAATCTTCGGCAATTTATCAACGGCGAATACAATAGAAGTTTTGACTGGTAGCGCCTTATATTTAGGCGAACAGTTATTTGATGGGAAATAACTTTAAAATGACCAGGCCTTTCTTGCCAAATGTATTTATACAAAGTGTTAATGAACTTTCTGTAGCACTTTATCTACTAATCACTATGATTACTCATTAATTAGGAGCGCCACGAAAACATTGACAGATGTAAGGTTTTCTATATGCAATTCTACAATTTAGTTTAAATCATTTCACTGCGAGTGTCGAGTGGAAACTCAACATTATTTAATTCTTTAAAAATTCAAAATATTTGATCTGAAGAGTAAAAGTCATTTATTTACTCGAATTCGGTGTATATTTAAATTTGGCTACCTTCTATATCGCACTCTCTAATTGTATTCATTTAATGTTAATTTCTAAATTTTCATTTAATTACATGGTATGCATGGGATAGCGCCTGTTCAGGCCGCAGAGCCGAGAAGTCAGAGCCAAGTCGGCGAAGACGGAGCCGCCATTAACGCAAATGACTCTGCAAAATGGCGGCCATATTAGGCAAGAAGCCCATGCCCAAGACCCGAGACTCCAGACCCAGTACCAGTAACACTACCTCTGCCTTAACATCTACCAGCCCCAGTCGGTTGGTCTAACCCAACCAGAAATTACGGGCCCAGTCTGGTTTGACAAGCGCATGTTGATTGGGGCAGCGAGATTGGCAAACGGCAACCACTGTTGCCACGTTACCACGATGATGATGTCCAAAATGACGATGATGACGGCGAAGGCGATGATGGCGATGACTACGATGATGGGGGGCGCAGTTGCCGCCGCTGACAGTGATGACTGTCAAGAGCAATTAAAGTCAAACTCAAGTCCGGGGAACTTAGATTTTTCGCCGCCGCAAAACGCAGCTGCGCATGGTCAGTGGACCATCCATCCATCTATCCATCCATCGGACTAGCCCCGGACGTGAGCTGACGTCCAGCCAAATGCAACAGCCGTACACTCTGAAAAAGTTCCCGGACTTTATAAACAATAAATACTCATAAAGATAAGGGAGATACCAAAACCTTTTGTTGACTTCTGCAGTGGCATACAAAATAATAAAAATAATATTGGACTCATTTTTTTATATTCTAAAAGTATTTCATTTTATTAAAGATTGTAGCATTTATCTGTTACCTTGCTTACAGATAGTGTCCAATTTAAAAACACACTATTCATCAATTTAAATTTTAGTTTTTAAAAATTATTCATAATTTTGCATTATTAGTTAGAACTAAACAGCCACTGAATACAAAATGTAAAATGTTGATCAATTTTTAATCTTTCTGTTTTAAACATAAAGAAGATACATGTTTTATATTAGGAACGCTTTTAGTTCCAAGTGCAGAATATCATGAGCGACTGCTCCAGCGGCAGCAGCAGGTCCAAAGCCTACAATTAACAAAGGCCACAGCAACATCAACAGCTACAGCAGCCTAAACTTAATTTCTTGAGTTTTTCCACTTGAAAAACTATGTAATTTAGTACTTGAACAAGAAGCAGACGTTGTGTTAAAAAGGAGGGCGGCAGCGGAGGTGGAAGAAATTAAAAAAGGTAACTGGAGGAGTGCGTCATCCTCATCGTAATAATGACGATCATTGTCGGCTTGGACAACTCAATCAGCGTATAAATTTCTGCGTCTGCATTTTGTGTGTGACATGAAGTGTGCCCAATAATGAGCAATTAACGCCTTACAGCCCACTTTTTCATCATCCTACCTCACCTACCGACTGGCAACATCATCAGCCGGCGGTACTCCATGGCTTTTTGATTGCCAAACGGTAGTTTTTTCCCTCACACTTTGGATATTCCGCAGTCCATGGCAGTCCAAATGAATTGATGTGTGGAATCTCTAGCTCCATCTCGTTTCGACTCCGGTGCCCTTTCCCTCTCTAACGCCCAGTTGGCACCGCCAAGTCTTCAACACCTCTCGAGGAAAAAACAACAAGCCCAAAACGAAAAAAAACTAAAAACTCGCTGTAATAAGAAGTTGGTTAAAAACAGTAATAATAATAAAGAAAATCACCAAATCATCATCAACATCATCATCAGCATCAGCATCCACGATCGCCGGCATCAAACGATGAATCGATTTACACATCGTTGTCGGATCTTTGGGATGCCTGCACCAGCGAGCGAGTAAGTGGAACGATCAGGGAGTGCGAGGGGAGTTCTTTAAGTTGGCATCCTGAACATGAGAGGTGCTTTTGCAATTTTGGATGGAAAATATTGATTAAAATGTATTATTGGGATATATCACAAATTAAATATAAATTTGATCCTAGGAACAACTAATTTAAAATGTAACGTAAATAAATGTAATCTAAAACAGAGCTTTTAGGAAATAAGCAATTTATATGTTCTGTTCATACCTAATAATATATTTGGTATGTGAAGTGAAAAAGGAAGAAAAGGATTTAACAGTTTGAAGTATTGGCATTGGATTGTAGCGATTCATAGTTCTGATAGTTTTTATTTTTTTACACTTTGTGTATAGGCAAAAAACAAGTTTGTTTCTTAAGTTATTTGATTTTCTTCTTTTAAGTTGTTTGGATGGCTACTTGCTGCCACTTGATTTGATGTGGGAGGAAAGCCGCCGACAGGCAGACGATTTGGCTGGAACGGCGAAGGCCAGGTGAGATGTAATTAATGCCGAACAACTTCATCTTGATGAGCTGTTAATTAAAGTCGACCGTTGCCGACTGCGCCAACAAGGTAAGCCGCTTAGAGCGAAAACGCCAGCGTGACTGTGAATTCGGCAAATAAAAAATGCTGGAAATCGGAATAGCCGCAGAATTTGTCATTGTTCGCGAAATACTCTTATTTTGGAGCGAGGTGGAATGGAAGGAGTACGGAGAAAGTAAGTCGAAGTCTGTGGTGTTCTGGGCCCTATCACTAATTGGCCGCCGACATCTTTTCGGGGGCCACTACTGGGCAACAGCCATTGTTTGCGGAGGCCACCGGGCCACCAGCTTAGAAACGCTCCAGTGACACAGATATTATCGTGATTGGCACGAAATTCGTTTTGGGCCATGACCGATTCGAGAAACCGCACGACCCATTGCAAAAGTCGGGCCCGGGGAAACTATCAGGCATCTGGTTGGGCCCAGAAAAACCGCAATGCAAAGTACCCAGTGGCACTGGCTTCAGGCAATCGCAGCCAAATCCAAGCCCCTAAATCACATTTCCAGTCTGCCGCCGGTGTTGATCCTCTGATCCTTTTCAGCCAACAAGTGCTGCCCTCCAGCTGCTGGAATTGCCAACCGCAAATTATGAATAAATGAATTGGCGAGCAAAGAAGATAAGTGCAAAGAGCTGCTGGAAAAAGGGTTTTGCGGCGAGACCCCCATAATATATGACATGCACCCCTGACCACAAGGCCAACAGATTGCAAATTGCGGACTGAAACCTAGGATCCCGAGATGACATGTGCGTGGGTGCCGAATGGAAAGAAAATAGAATAGCTACTAGTTCAGCCAAAATGATCTTGGTTTAAGCAAACCTAAGTTCCGAATCAAGTAAACACAGAGCAGAAGTATTAAGTAAGTCTTTAGCTGAAATTATTAAAGTTCATTTTGGTGGGGCTCTAATATTTGAGGTTTCATAGTGTATTCCAGCTGCTTCAAATAATTTAGAGTTCCTACTTTTGCAAAGTGTAGTCAATAAATTTCATTCACCCTTTATTATTTAGAGCTCACTCCCGACACCGTAATCTGTAAAAATAATTGCATATATTTCAAGTACTGATAGATTTTCATTGTTTCCCCCAACCGGCTTTCCCTGCAACCATATATTAAATATTCACAGCTCATTCTTAATGAAGTGACAACAACCATAACTAAGTGGGCGTTGAGGATTTTATTTGATTTTATTGTTTCTGATGAACGTGCCAAAAGCTAACAGTTAATCTGGGGCCACAGTTCCTCCCCTCGGGGGCTGGGAATGGGAATGGGAATGGGCCTGGGCATGGCAAATTAAATCAAATGAAAAGTCAAACCCATAAACACATGCTACGGGGCAGCGAAGCACCCACGTTCAGTCAGTCGTCCTATTTCCACCCTCTTCGAACAGTTGCGAGGGTTGCTAAACACCCAGAAACGGGCAGAAACAATGCGATACATTTTGGCTAAATTTATGCACCCCTTTTCACCTTGCACTTGTCATTTTTTACGGCCCATCGAAACGAGGGGTGGCAAGTGGTAAAAAACGGAGCTAAGACCACTGCGGTAATTTGAGCGGATCAGGCCGACTGATGATGCTCCAGCCTAATGCCACTAAATGACCTCAAAGCCGCTCATCGATATATCACTTGATTTTAGTGTCGAATTCAATTTGGCGGAGTCTAGTTATAACAGCTGTGGGTTGATTTGAGGGGATTTTCCAGGGACTTAAGGAAATCAATGATATTTGCTTTTTCCTAAAAAATGTAATACGTTCTCCCCTACTCCTCCCCTTTTCAAATACTGCGCGATAATTACTTTCATTAAGACAGCCTCAGATGATCCCAAAAAGGTAGAAAACGGCCCAACAAGAGCCAGCCAAATGAGTGAGACACTTATATTAATGTCTAAATTACGAAGCCAACAAGAAATGCGGTACATTTTCAAAACCAAAGAGTAACAGCCCGAAATTTGAAATTTTCCCCTACTTTTCCCCCGTTTTTGTGGGTAAGTTGTGGGCGCAATCTGCAGAGGGAGAGAAAATACTGATAAATGAGCAGGGTAAATGTTGAAATAATGACTCCAGCCCCGAGTGCACCTATGTATAAGGCAATGATTTTAGTCGAAGCAGAGATATATGTCGGGGAAAAGTGTGTAGTTCTACCAAGCCGCCAATCTGATTGATGAACGGACATTAGGGCAGTAGTTGTGGGCAGGTGCGGGGAGGGTCGGAAAGTGTTAAAAAATGGTGAGTGATGATGCGATCTAATTGCACGCATAATCAACTGTCAGTGCACCGATGCAATCACCCAAAGTGCTGCATCTCGGGTCCCGCAATTAAATGGAGTCTTCACAATTCTCCATCGCGTGTTTGGAGTCCACAGCATCCAGTCTTCGAGTTCCCGGAGATAAGTGCTGGAGATAAGTCCGCATAGACGTCGGAATGTCTGACTCAGACGGAGAACGGAGAACGGAGATCGAGATCTCACATTTGTGCGCCGCTAATTTCGGATTTTATTAAACGGCCATCGCAGCGCATATAAAAATCGGTATTCCTACTCATCTTTTCTCACTCATTCCAATTTTGAATATCATCCTAAATAATTAAACATACCAGGCACGTCGTTACGGGTCTGCGCCATAGGAAAATACACACACATGAAGTACTCATATTCAATTTCAATTTCATGTCACAGACTTCTGGCCGTTTCTCTTTCTCGTCTGATGCTGCAGATAATTATTATGCCGACTGCATTAGAGTTCTCCGCTGAAGCTCTGTTCCAACTTCTCGACCAACCCGAAGTCACTCCCATTGCCAATTGCAATTAAGTCAGGTGACGGGCGAAATCCGGCTAGTAATCAAAAATCCTTCACGGTTTCTAGGGGAAGCCCAAGCATTAGTAAAATGATTAGAGTCTAAGATCTAGTTTTTCAAAGTCAATAATTCAGATTGCTTCACGCTGTATTGCTTCACTCTTTCCAAAAGTGAGTCTACTACATTTTGACAATGAGTGTTGGTGGTAAGAACAATTTAGGAACAAATACAACATTTCTTAATAAGCTGCAAATTAGGCCAAATCTATTCAATTCGTGTGTACCCTGATGCAACAAGTCGGTGCAGGGACTTCTGTCAGCGGAAAGGAAAAGTCTTCAAATTAAGTGGATGCGCTGGCAAGTGTGCAACAAAGTCAAGGAAAAGCACAGCTATGGGTGGAAATCGGGGTGGGAGTGGATGGAAAACAGTTCAAATGCTGGCGGGAAAAACAAAATCGACAAGCGCCGCAAAATTCAATTACGTATTCATGTATGCAAAAGAAGGAAGCGCCAAATACGCAGTCAGAGCCACAACGGCGGCAACAACAACCACAAGTGGAGCCACGGCCCCACCCCGACCACGCCCACCACCCGCAAAAACGCCCCCTTCTCAGCCCGACTGGGCGGACCCAGAAATCGCACTGTGGAATTTAATTTTTGGTATAAAAATGGTGCATATAAGAATTAAACATGTTGTGGGCTGTGTGCAGCACAGTTATTCATTTGTTTATTTAATCAAAGATGATGATTAAGTTTGGAAACCTAGGACTAGATATGGCCATAAATTAAGTATGTATAAATTAATATACAAAAAAGTAGGATTGCAGAACATTATAAATTAAACCTTTCTTAGGTATCTTTCTGTTATAAAATGTACATATTTACGTTATTAAAATGTAGTGCATAGATATTTATTTTTTTTAGTCACTCATTAATTGTAAACGTTGCAATACGTAACTATATTATATGGCAGCTAAAACTAAGATACAGATCGATGTTATTCCATACTTTTATAGGTCTTTAGAACCTAGGTTTACATTCAACCAAGTGTATTTCCAGAATTAAATAAACACACAAATGGTATCCACCGTGCGCAGAAGTTAGGGCGGGAAACTCCCTTGGAACGCCCATTCCTGGCACCAGACAGCATTTGATTGTTTGTTCTGAGTCTGAGTGTGTGCCGTTCCTGTAGGTATGAGTGCGACTGTCATTTATGCAAAATAGCTGACATGCCAAGGAAGCAGGGTCGCTCGAGTCCTTCACCGAGCCCTAAAGCTTATCTCGACTGGCTTGGCTTATTGATAAAGGCAGCGGAAGGACTTAGACAGTCAAAAGGCAGCCGCCGGCAGAAGCAGCCCACAACAAAGTATGCCGGGGGAAATCGAAAGTCTTCTGATTTCTGTGGGCCCCGACATTTCTATTAGAGGTGCCGCCGATGGATCCGAATAGATACAGATCCGATCGGAGAAGGAGTTTTGCGCGTGTTTATGTATCAATCAGAGGCGCGGATCCATTTGCATGATGGGGCACAAAACGAAGTAGCTGGAAATGGATCTGGGATCTGGGATCTGCTATCGAGATGGATAGTAGATGGGGACAGGGATGGAGATGGAGATGGAGATGCACTGACTCAGCGGCGAGTTCTCTGCGATAATGGGAAAGACGAGATTAGCGCAACGAATTATGAAATTGAAATTACTCCAAAAAGTGTTTGGCGATCGATACGATACGATTCGAGCCCGAAGACCAAGAGTCAGCATTTTTCCGTAATACAACCGAGTCATCGTGGATCAAATGCCCTGTGCCGACGCCTGATATTTGTGTTTACATGTACACCTATATATGTATATCTTGGGACCCCATCCTCTCGAGATGCGCTAATCTCCGAGGGGAAGAGGCCCCCGCCATCTTGGCCAATCCAACTTGATCTAATTAATCAACATTCACCGGGCAAAGAGTGTCAAATGGGTCGGGGGCCGCTTTGTAATTGCTCCCATTTGAAATGGAAAACGGCGTGGATGTGGAGCTAGATGTGGCTGTGGAATATGGCTGCCTCGCCCAGTCGATCGTCGATTGTGTGTCAACTGTGACACGGACGGTGACTGTCACCTCGCGCTGAGGAGACTGCAATCGATCATGGGACTGGCCTCCACTCACATGGCTCTTTGTGGCCCTCAGTCTCTGATTAGCCGCCGAATTTACCCGGCATTCCACGCCTGACATTTTCCCGGGGCTGAACAGCTCTGTTGTCGGCCAATTAAATGGTTACCAAACTGATAGTGATTGTATCCAAGCGAAAGATCAAGCCAAAATATGCCCTGAATAAAGTGTAAATTTGGTCGCATTACCGTGGACACTAAACGATATCATTTATCAGTTTGTTAATTCGTAAACTATATATATGATTACGGCAGTTTAAAACCACTGACCCATGGCCAAAATAAGAGATGAAATGGATTTAAACTTTTAAATTCCTTTAGTGATTCTCTTCATTAGTGTAATATTTCAACGTGATTATTTTAAAATTCTACCCGCTTTCTAATTAACCACTAAACGAATTTTTCATCGTGTGTAGCCCACCAAAAGAAAACGTAAGTTTCGTTGGCACCTTCCTTGACCATTTTGGTCGGCGTCACCTGTCAAACGCACGTTCGAAGCTGTCGCTGGTGCGTTAAAAATGATTAATTAAGGCATTTGAAAATCATTTGTCATTCTTAATTTATTAATTAATTAGAATTGCCCAACACGTACATTGACACCTGAGGCGGACTCGAAGCTCCGCGTCTGAGTCCCTCGTTGGGGGCGTCCGGCTGTTAATGCGATACACTGTAGAACCGGTTCGAGTCAGCCCAAAAGGTACAGATATTGCGTCTACACCATAAAATGCACGAACGAGCTGCACTCTGTAAATATTAGAAACCACAAGTGTATTCTACTATTCCAGTCCGGACTAAACCTATTGGTCTTAAGGTAAAACGTAAACGCAGATTGCAGATCTTATGAATTAAAATATATAAAATATAATAATAATAATAATATAATAAGTATAAAACATTGAACGTTTAACAACGAAATTAGGAATCTGATACGTTTTTATTTAACTCGAGGTCAAGCATCGTCCCAGGTTTGAAAATATCAAGCTAAGATGTCAACACATATGTATATATATATGTACTACAAAACTGATGTTTAATTTCAAGGAACTTTTGTTGTAGCCGCCCTCCAAATATTACGTATACTCCCAAGGGATCCAGTCAAATAGTTACTCTAATGAAACAAATTTATTTTATTTTTAAAAAATAATTTGGCGAATTAATTATCAATTAATTATTAGTTTCGGCAGCAATTAACGTACGTTCGTGCGTTTGAACCGAGCTTCCAAGGAACGGTCCCGCGTAGGATCATATTTAACATGTAAAGCAAGGCGCCCCTGCAGAGGCACATCCAAACCCCGGGACACATCAAGAAGACACAAAAAATTTAAAAATTTACCAATGCAGATAGTTAAGTAACTATAAAAGATTGTACTTTACTATTTTAAATGGTTGCGCATGTATTTGTCTTTGGTTATGTTACTATTTATTAGTTAAGCCAGTACTATCAATGTTACTTTCACGTCATGTTTGTATTTTGTTGTTGCAATAGTAAATAGTTACTAAACTATCAAAAATGGTTATCTTAACTTTAAGTGTGTAACAACAACTTTACTAAATGTTCTTCAAAGTATGGTGTATAATGCCCAACTGGGTATAGCGTCACGCATACATAGACTCCCAAACCAAACTCTGAAAAATAAAGACCTAATTAAAACACCGTCGCCACCGTTCCCCACGGAACTATACTCATGCATACCTTCTACACATATTTATCAGATGCTTAGTTACAATTTTGAAAGTCTTAAATTTATGTCAAACGCTGACAAAGTGCCTGTCCTCGATCTGTGCGATTTTATTTCTGATTTCTTTCCGCCGGAGCACTCATAAATTCGACTCAATGTAAAATCACACCGAGCTAAACAACTGAATTGCGCCAACTATTGTAATTAAAATAATATTTTGATAGAACAACACCTTAAAAAGTTTATATGCATTTTCGCTACCATCCATTGTATAAAAAGTCTTCAACATACTTTCACACTAGCTGGTAACCTGTAAAAAGTGCAATTTGAAAACCAAGAGAACGCTATAGTCGATGGCATCGGCTCTTAGCCTTTCAATGAATGGTCCGATTTGAACAATTTATGACATGTAATGACATGTGAGATCCCAGCGCTCATACGGACATGGCATGGCTAATCGACTCGGCTAGTGATCCTAACTTAGAATGTATATACTTTATAGGGTCGAAAACGATTCCATTTACCTGTTACATACTTTCCGACTAATCTAGTATAGTATTACATAGGTATCTATGAATTTAATTAATAACTTTGTAAATTTTTTAGGTATATATTTATACACAGCCATTTTTTAAAGTAACTCTTATTTGATGGGTAATTTTAACAATTCGATGATTCTATTATATTGGTAAATTTTACCATTCGTTTACTATTGTGTAGACAATAATTATTAGAGATCGAATTATATCTTACTTCTGCCATGCTACGAATTTTCAAGAGGTAAAATAGTCAAGTTCTGTAGGATTTTAGAACCTTTCGGTCTAATACCACGTATGAATTATTTATAAATCACACTATAGTCCCATTGGTGTCCTAAATGAAAATGGATTAACGGGTAGTGCCCTTCATTACTTAAGACTTTTCCAGAACGAAATCGTTCTTAAATCAAGATTGTTTCTACTTGATTTTGGCATGGTGTTTTTTCTAAGTGCACTACTTTAAAGCAAAAGGATTAAGCAAAATATGGCCATTCGTTTTTAATTCAAAAAGCTACCATCAGAATCTATATCTTAAGCTACCATCAGGATCTATATCTTAAAAAAAAAGGAACCTATAACCATATTACCATACCATATTATCAAATTGCTGCTTAAAGATTGAGTCACAAATATATATTTTTCAAAACATTTTGATCATATCCAACAGCAAGTTTTAAACATTTTCACAACCTAAAGAAGTGTGGTCAGCGTCAAAGCACGGTTTACAAATCAACAATTACAATCAAAGGTTTACAAAGATAGCAGGCATTTCCGCTGAACCCAGACTGGTTGCATGAAACTGAGGTTACGTTTTCCAATTCCTCGCCAATGCTGCCAGACCCGTCGATAATATTCTTTATTTCACCGCGAATTCGAAAAAAGCCGTCTTTATCGAAATCGCCTACATGTAAAATATACATAAGAAATTTTACATTTAGGATTCCGAGGTTAGATGGCGCCAGTTATCTAGACACAAACCAAAATTTTCGTCTTACTGTCAAACACTAGGTGGCGCTACACAGGGGTCTAAGTCCGGGGAATTCGAAGAGTAGACGACGAATAGCTGCGAATTGAAGGACGGTCTGGCAGCGCACCTTTTTTTCTTTTAGAATAATCCGCTAGAGGGCGGCCTTCATTGGGCGCCAATTCAAATTCATGCAGCTAGTGATATTATTGGCTGGCGATACAACATCTTCGAGTTTTGTAGTTTTTATACCCTTGCAGAGGGTATATTGATTTCAGTCAGAAGTTTGCAACGTAGTGTATATAATGTATAATGTAATGTATATTCTTGATCAGCATGACTAGACAAGTCGATATAGCTATGTCCGTCTGTCCGTCCGTTTCTACGCAAACCTGTCTCTCAGTTTTAAAGCCATCGGGCTGAAACTTTTCCAAAAGTCGTATATCTTTTGCAGGTAGTATATAAGTCGGAACCAGTCGGATCGGACAACTATATCTTATAGCTTATAAAAAATGTTAACAGATTATATCTTTGGTGTTTTTTTAAATCGTTAATTAATTCAAATTAAATTATTATTAATGGAAACAGGTCTGAGGAAAAACCGTGGGTAACGTTAACATTTCTTTTCGGTTGATTTACAAATTTTGGATGCGTTTTGCAGCTAAAAAAATTTGTTTGTAAATTAAAATTCATTTTTTTAGTCATTAAGCCTAGTACTCAGATTGGCTAACAGTTTCCCTTGTCGAAAAATCTTATTCTTTGTAGTGTGACCGAAAATTTCTTTTTTCCCTCCTCCCTATAAAAGCCAGCGCGTTCTTCATCTCGGCTTTAGCTGCCAAGTAGCTGGTGGTGGTGGTGTTCGGAGTCCTAATGGAGAGGTCGTTGGAGATCGTGTTACTGGTGGCCGTACAACGCAACCAAATTCTTTTGGCCAGATCTTACTTTCTTTGCGAGGACGCGCCCGGCAGGATGTCCATGTAGAGATTGAAGTACCACTCGGCATGTTCCTTCCCACTGGGATTCTCTAGTGGACCTCCTACAGCACTTCAACTATTCTGCGGATTTGCCCTGTTGTGGTATTGCTTCCTGTCGGTGAAATCTCACAATAATGGACAACAGCTTGGATTAGGCGTCCTATTTCATCTGCACTGACCTCCTGTAGTCGATTTTGGGGATTTCCTTCCATTTTAAATTTATATATGAACTATAGTTTCCACACCGCCTTTGCACGAACACCGCCAAAGATTACATTTTTTATTCCTTGGGCCGCGGCAAACGGCGTTCATCGAAATTCACTCGATAAATCTGTTATTTTTCTGGTATTTCCTTAGCTCATCTTAGTACCGCGCTGATAAACAGACCCGACGAAAAGCGTTAGCCGCCTGTTTGCCTCTCGCTCACTCCTATGGTTAGCTCGCGGGTCGGAAACGCTTCCTTCTACCTGTTACATACTTTCCAACGAATCTATTGTAGTATACCCTTTTACTCTACGAGTAACGGGTATAATTATACATATACTACTGGGGGCAAAAAGTAAGGTGAAATTGTTTGTAAAATGAAAATCGTTATTTATTCTTCTAAATCAACTTGGTCCCCTTTAAAGTAATCCCCTCTTGATAAAATACATTTATGACAAAGTTTTTTCCCATCCTCGAAACATGCTAAATAGTCATTTTTTGGTATAACCATCAGTGCCTTCTCCGATTTTTTATATCATTAATCGACTTAAAACGCGCTCCTCGGAGTGGTCTCTTGAGTATTGCAATTAGTCAGAAGTCACACGAAGCCAAATCAGGCGTTGCGAAATTTTTTCCGAAATGGTCACTAGGAAAAAAGCAAGAGTTGTTGTTGCCATAACTCTGATCTCTTTAGAAGAATTGGTTCATGCAAACGACGTATAACGCTCAAATAATATTCCTTATAAACACGAAAATCGAAAACAAATTCACCCTACTTTTTGCCCACAGTAATACTCTGAACAATAAAGAACGTGCATCTTTTATTGTAATATGCTTTGATTCGCTTCGACCTACGATCTTAGCATTCAATAGATCATCGGCAGCCATAAGGAAGTCCTGATTGGACCGACAGCTGCTGGCCACCGAGTTTTATTCCCTTACAATGCTTGTATAGCTAAATGAATGCTGCCGTCCATGTTTATTATAATTAAGTGTCAATTTGAAGGCCCTTTGGTGGCGCCATCATCAATCGAGAAAACTCATATTCAATTTTTAATATCCCTCCCTTCTTCGGTACTTGGTTCCATATTTCCTGACTTTTTATTAAGACATTAAAGATAAGAATTTCGAGTTTCAACTTAGCTTGCACAGCATGTACTCAAACTATTATTATTTAATAGTATTTCTTTGAGCAATTCAAATGTGTACGGCTTTACGAGTTGATTCAATCGTCTTAAAGAACTGTCAAATCATTCAATTAAATGGCCCCCTGCTTCCCACACCCCCAACTCTGCGTTGGAAGGTGTTTGTATAGTCGTGAGGCACTAAACAAAGAAATCCAATGTAAACAAATATAAGAAATCAATAAAAAATTTATATTGACTTTAATGCGAACGGCGCTAGGAATATCTAAGATTTTCAGACAAATGAAGAATAGAAAACAATAGTTAATGATTTAAATGTTTAATAGTTACTTAAAGGTTTTGAATATTAAAATTATAAAATTATTAAAATATTATTTTACACATATCGATAAATACAACATTTTAAGATAGACTAAAATTTGCCAAAATCGCTATGAGGAATTACATTTCCTCGGCTAAGTAAACTTGAATGTGTATTTTGTGGTTGATATGGTAACATAAAATGGTAAGCATCAATAACCAGCCAAATTAGGAAAAAACAAGACAGTTTGACATTTTACGGAAATTTGACAAATATATGCCAATAAAATATTTCAAAAGAATTTGGTCAGCTCTAAAAGCAGTTAGCAACAGAGATTGACACAGCTGGTTGGATAAATATGTTATAAGGTTAAAACAATTTTGTCCAATTAAATCAAATAACCATTATCTAAAAAACCACTAAAAAAGGGACAACAAAAATTAAAAAGAAGAACAATGAGAACAAAACAATATACTTCTAAGTGTTGCCGGTCAACTTCGAACATCATTTAATTGGATTGAATAGTAAGTACACTTTGAGTATTGACTTTCCAAATAATGTATACCTATACCTAATAGTATAGTGGTACTTAAATGAATAACTGACTTTCAGTTATTAAAAATAATAAAAATGCTTATAAGCCTTTGTAATAAAATTGCTTATATAAAGCCGATTGGGCTTTAAGTTTTAATCTTAAGAGAGGCCTAAACATCTAATCGTCTTTAGAAAATCGTCATAGGAACATTTTCTTCAAGTACTGTAGCTTGCTCGGCGCCTTTTTGTGTGGCTGTCGGAGATGATTTTAAATTCTTGCATATACTTTCTCCTATATGGAAAAGAAAAAACATCATTGTAACTTTAAAGTCATTCCGAGGCACGTATCCAATGCATTCGGCAGAAGGTGGCAGCTGCAATGATCTGGAGCTCGACTCGTGGCAGCTGGGGCGTATGATTGATGGAATGATGACACCACTGCCAAGTTGGTGCCAAATCGCAGTTACAGACAAAGGCGATCCTGTTATGAATAGCCAATGGCAATCAATCATCGCTGTTTTCCATATCCATACAGATATCGATAACTTTCTGCGTCTGGGAGTTCGCGTTGGCAGACGAATCGGTGCCAAGTCGTGTGATTTCGATTGCCCAGACATGATGGACAATAAAATTCTGATTTTTATGGATACTTGGCATCACAAGGCGAGCATTTCCATTAGGTTTATGTCAGTTTTAAAGATTGAGTCCCGCTTTTAGGGTACCTGCTTTGAAGTTAAATCCACCGTTTTGTGGGCGTTACATGGCTCATCTTATTTTTTTATTTTACTTACTTGGTCGAAGCTAATTCTGTCATGTCCCGGGGATTTTTATACGACCAATTTCAAAGAAACACGGGTCGAATGATATGTAAGTTTATTGATTAACTGTCATACTTTCATTATGATATCTCGTAAAAAGGAAAAGAAACAGAAACAATGATTCTGTACTATGAGTATTAAATTTATCTTCTTAATAAAAATATAGCATGGCGGTAAGGACGAAGGAGTTTGTCAAAAATTCATTGCAACGGAGCGCTCAATAATGAGAGTTGGCACTTCAGCCATGTAACAAAACATAACAGCCGCTATTTCTCTTTGATACATTGTAAAAGGGCCTGCATTCGACAATCGTAAAAAACTATATATTCCGACATAATGTAGTCGAATGCAAAAAGAAATGTTAATCACTTTCAAGCTGTGTGCATTGACAAACCATTATTATGGTACACTTATCTGACACTAAATGAAGAAAATAAATTTACATGTACAAAAGTTGTGTTGAAAAACTATTTATATAATTTTAACATTTTAGATTATGACTTTGAGATACTTATTTTATGATGTGACTTAAGTTAATTTTTGGGTAAACAAGTACTCCAGACTTAAAGATTGACTCTTTTTAAATTAGTTACATATAATAGCTACAAAAACGCATTAGACTGAAGTACCAGACAATTGTGTAATCCAGCGCAGCACACAATGCTGCACCCAAATTAATCAGCCCACCAAAAATAAAAAAAAAAGCAATTACAAGTATAACTCAC
Source organism: Drosophila suzukii (assembly GCF_043229965.1). Classification (NCBI taxonomy): domain Eukaryota; kingdom Metazoa; phylum Arthropoda; class Insecta; order Diptera; family Drosophilidae; genus Drosophila; species Drosophila suzukii. The sequence continues at coordinate 24,933,671 of NC_092080.1, read as the reverse complement.
GCAATGCAGTTTGACATTTAGCCGAATATCTTTTAGAGATTCACCGATGCAAACGCAATCAATCATTAGCATCTTTTCAAAAATTAATTCTCGAATTTTTTCATGAAACGCCGCCCACGCAACTCGTGTATCGAATGCTGCCATTATGTCTGGGGCTTATAGAAAATTGAATCGTTGTGCAGTGTGTGGCACGCATACAATTAACACAATTGAATGAATAATTAAAATGGAGAAAGACTTAAGCGACGAACTTTATGCCAACGTTGAATTGAATCGCGTGGAGTTCGAGGGAGCAGCCGGTAAGTCAGTCTTTCAGTCAGTAAGTCATTCAGTCAGTCAATAAGGCAGTGAGCTTCCCACCAGCCAAAATGTTAAATTACAAAAGAGCAGACGTTGCATGTGCTTTGCAGATTTGGTGAAGCTGCTGAAATGGTGCCATCAGCGCCAACGAGCGACAACAATAGGGAGCTCAGTACAGTAAAAACTTTTTGAAAAATTAAATGAAACCTTAAGAAACAAAGTTGATTTTAAAATTAGTAACTAGTAAAATTGAAAATGCTGGTAATTAAATTAAATAAAACTCGATTGTACTAAACCATAATTGGAAATAATTAGAAAAACAAGTAAACTGTTTGGAATAATTTTAAATTGAATTAGTTTTTGCATAATTTTACTTTTGTGTTTTTCCGTATATTAAAAAGGCGCCTTAAGTCCATTTCAATTGAAATCGTTTACAGTCAACAAAAAGTGTGTAAATACTTTATTATTTTCTTCCCATACTCAGCATCAGAACCATTTCATTCGCCGTAGAGCTCACTGTCACTCGGGTGTGGGCTGCTTACTCGCTCGAGGAATGAAGATGCCAGATATACCAGAGACAATTGTCTAGTAGAGTATTGCCCAACACCTGACCCGCCCCTCGCCCAACTCCCCTCGTTTTGGGTCGCAATCATTGGGCTTAATGGGGCGCTTTAATTAACTAATGTAGGTGAATCAGCTTCCGAGACCCGTGGCACAAATGGAGTGCGCAATTGTAACAGCTCTTGTTGGACGCAAGCCGTGCCATTGGGCAACCCGAAAATCGAGCCAAAGGTGTTCATGTAAGGAGGAAGAAACGCCTTCTTCGACTTCATACACTTATGGCAATTAACAGTGTTTAATTATATACTATGGCTTCAGTGGGTAACATTTAATATTGCCTTTAAGTTACTGTTTCCACATCTTAATTGGATTATATAATAATACCCAAACTAGGCTCCAAAGATGTAGTAAATGGAAAATAAATGGAGTACAAGTAGTGTTGTAATATATGATTTGTGTGTCTCTTCCTACATAAAATAATGTTACCCAGCTAATGAGGTCCCTGCTTTTTTAGGATTTTTTATCCAAGAAATCTTAGATTCCTCCGTGGCATAGTGATCCATTTCAACATGTACTTTATCGCTTTTTGATTAGATCATGGCACAGTAAAGCTTTCTCGGCTGGTAAGAAAAACAAGAAATTCGCATTTAACCATTTAACAACTGAAGTATTTTTTGCTGACCATTTACGGCGACCTAATGAATAACTGCCTGGCTGAATGAGTAACTGGCTGGGACTGACTGAAACAGACTTTATGGCATGCTGTACTCACTAAAGATGAAGAAACATTGCGAAAGCCACAATGCTTGTCCTGTCCCCTAATGAAAATGAATTGAGTAATTACGAAACCCTGAGAAAGAAGTAAAAAAAACTGCGATAATGTATTTGCCGTTTTGTTTCCAACCAAGCAATGATACTAATGAATTTTGCATAATTTTAACACCCTTTAATAAAATAGGTTCTTGAAAAACCAATCTACAACTCTGCGATAGCAATCATTTACGGTAACCATTTTAGATCATAATACTAAATATATCTAAGTCAAAAATTTTAAATCAGCCCCCAGAAGATTCCATGTAACTTGCATGAAATTATAAAATTCCATTGATTAATTGCTGACATGACAAATACGTTGCGTCTAAATGTGACACAAGTTGCGCGCCTCAAACTATGGAGAAGAATAAAATTAAAAAATTAAAAATACAAAGTATACTACAAAATAATGCCCACAATGGCAAGAACCACATCAAAAACGAGCACAACAAACAATTTGTAATTAACACGCGTGGGTCTCAGATCTCAGGTCTCAGACTGAGACGATCCAACGAGCGAGAGCGAGCGATATAGAAATACTTGATCAAGTTGAAACTCGAATTGATATTCACTTTTGCCACATGGTCCAGTTGCCGTACAAGGCAGATCGATCCACTGTCAGCCTATGCCAAATATACAGTTCCTATCGCAGGCATAAAACACATAATTACTATTTAATTCAACTTTTCCCCTTAAGTTATAAACTAATGCAAAAGCATTCCTGTTTTTCATTTCATTTATTATTATAATTTATACAGTAAGGTCGAGCAAAGCTTCAACTTTTATAGCAATGAAACGCACTGTATAAATGCCACGTACAAAGGCGCTTCTCCGTAAAAACTTGAACTTGTCCAAAACCGTTTGACTGACTGATTTATATGAATTTTATCTATAGAATTTGGCCAGAATTGAGCAGAGCAAAAACATTTACATGCCATGTAAATTGGATGTCCGTGTCGGGCATTTATTTAATTCTTTATTTATAATTAAATTGTTTATTTAGCCGCAGATGTGGTCTTTGCCATTTTGGTTGTGCAGGAAGCCAATTAGTTTAGCTGTATTTGGCCTAAACTATTTGACGTTTCTTGTTGGCAGCATCTCTTAGGCTGCTTCCCATATAGCTCGAAGATTTTTATCGCTTGATCTTCTGCTGGAGCAGTAGGAAATATCAATTATCCACAATTCAAGTTAATTAAGTGATCAACAAACTGCTTAATCCAACGAAACGATGAAAATGATCTTGAACTTTATAAAAAGGACAGGAAGCAAGCGGTTGGGATGTTGGTGGTCGAAAACTTTCGGTCACGCGTAGCTCAAACATTGGATATACTTAGTGAGGAAAAGAAATTAAGCAAGTGCCTTTCAAAATTGTTGTATTTACTATGCCCCTTTAGTATAATATATAAACTTAGCTTACCCTTTCCATTCGTCTTAAATTCATACAATCTCAACGCTCGCTCTTTTCAATTTCCAAAGAGCTTTTTGTGCCGACTTCTGTCTTGTCAGTCAGCCCAAGACAACGCAATATTTTTTAGCCTGGCTTAACTGTGGCATTCGCTGTTGTTTCTGATGTCAGCTCGCTTTTGGGACCCCATTTAATCTTTGGCTGCAACATGTAATAGCTCTTTAAAAGGTTCAGAGCCCAAGCACACTCTCGACTCTTGAATTGGGTCAGCAAAGTGTTATGTATGCGACTAAGTATTTACTTATAGAGCATGTGAGCTGCAGAGTCGAGCTTAGCCAGGCGAACCAAGTTGTTCGGCAGCCAACTTGGCTGAAGTCTTTTGGGGCATGCCACACCACACACATCAGGGCCGGAGATGAACAGTGATTAGCAGGGGTCAAAGTTTACGGGGGCTAATCGTGAGCCAAACCAGGTGAACTAACCGAAAGCGAAACTTTTGGCATATAGGCTTAGACAGAAAAACCGCACAATATGACTCAATTTGTGGGCCTCCAAGAGTTGAGAGTTTTATTTTGGCTTATTAAAAGTTTGACTTTAAATTCAAAGGCTTATTACTGAAATCATCCATGAAACCATCCGTGTTTTTATACCCCTACAGACACAATGATCCTGCATTGTTTTCCATCAGGCCACATCCCAAATCTCGGGCAAGTCTAGCGCGTGGCCAAAGTCGATCTCTAATAAAATATTCAAAGCATATTCCCACCATAAATGTCTCATAAATACACGATTCCTTTTCACGATTTGAGGTTTTGACAAAAAGGGCACGTAAGTAGTTTGCGAAAAATGCAAATGAGACGTAAATAAAACATAAATTCGCACTAGACGAGAAACACTTGTGAGACTAAGCAATGCTGAAAGTCGAACATGTTAAAGTAATGCCAGGGCAATGTATGTATACTTTATTTATGCGAGTATGTATGCTTTTTTATTTTTCGACTATTGCTTTTAAAATGAAGAGGCTGCAATATTTTAAATTCTAGGAAAATATAGTAATGGAATGGGGCTTATTGCTAATGCAAAATTGAGAAAAATTGCAATTAATAAATAGCCAAGCGCTTCCTAAATTGTATGATTTCAAATCAGATGTCTCACCTGCTTAATGGAGACTCCGGCACCGGAAGCCGAAGGCAAACGTCAACAGTTGAACCTTTGCCCATTACCAAGGCGTGTCCCAAAATCCAACATGAAAAATACAACAAAAACTCTTCTTCATGCTTTGCGGCTAATTAAACATCTTCTGTGTTTTTATACCCTTTTCTAGGGTATTGTGAATTGCAGTCTAAGCAGTCTAAGTTTCTGTAGAAATAGAGTAACATCCATTATTTTTATTTTTGCCATCTATAAAATAAAAACTGTAACCTGATACTTCTTCAAGCAAAAGTTAAGCCAAGCTATTTGATATTAAATAATAGAATTACTCAGACCTCAAATATCTTTTAACACCTTTGTCGCACAGTGTAATTATCAAATTAAATTGTATTACCTATCAAAAATTAGTGAGTCTTGAACCATAAAATATTCTCATATTTGCAAAGTGTATCTAAACATTTAATTCTGCACAGGTTTGAACTTCTGTTTTGTTTTTTCTTTTGTTTTGTGTTTAGCAATTAGTCAGGCATGCACCTTCTAGTTAAAATCAGGAAGATTGTCAAAACACGTACAGCAACTTGTTTGAGGAAGCACCCAGGTGAACACACAAAAATATGAGCTTATGGGATTTTTTTTGCTTATTTGCATGTCTTTCAGTTTTTTATTTATTATATATCTGCGTGTGGCACGTGGTGGACCGAATGATGGAGTGATATTATCGGTTACGCCCATTGGTGCCCATTAGTTGAAGCATTAATGTGTGAGGCTCAGACTTTTTGTCGTTTGCTCTTTGACAAGTCATTGGCACTTGAACTTACATTGAGAAAAGTTTTTTGTGGATATATCAAACACAAAATAAGGTATAATTACCTACCCCACAAAACCATAAAATTTCAATCCATAAGCAAAGAAATTGAGGGCCAAATATGGAGCACTGAAACTGTTGCAAGAAACCACCAAACACAGGGAACAAATAACACTTTGAATTGCAATTTGTAGGCCGAGCGACGGCAGCCCACAACTCGTGCCATAACTTTCAAATGCGATTTGTTCAAAAATTTGTTGCAGATGGGGTTGAGGGAAGAGAACGGCGTGACAGAGCTGGCCATGCTACCAGCCAAAAAACCAACCAACTGTGCAACTAATTCGCGGATCCGAATAAGTCCAAATCCAATTTCAGTTGCATTGCGAATGCGCCAGCCAGAGCCACGTTTTGAACCGTGCAACCCCGAAAGGGTCAAGTGGCGCGTGTAGCGCAGCCATGGCTAAAACCTTAACCGCTGCCAGCGGTAGCCGATCCAAAGACCCTATCAAACGATTGTGCCTGGCATATATGGCCGCCCACTGAAGGGTTTCCAAGCTGAGGAGAACCGATCTCCCAGCCGAGCATTCGATCTTCATGCCCCAGTGCGTGGCGAGACCTTACTTGCGTCTGAACTTGACATGCATATAGACTCTCGTAGATATATGGTCTCAGACCCCGATCCCCGATCTCCGATTCAATCGCGATTAACCGGCTGGTGCGTGCTGCACTAGTGCTGTAGGTAGGGTAGTAATCAGTCTAGACTGCATTGGGCTCGTCCCACGTTCAGCATTGAGATACTCGCATATCGAGAGTGCGCTGTTCTAATTAATGGCTTAATTTGCTCGCCCAGCGTGTTTCAATGACACCTTAAGGCCGAAAACAATAAATGTTTAATTAGCCAGAGCCACAGGCTCCGTAAAAATATTGTAATAAAGCCCAATTTCGGTGCAAGACCCATAAAGTCTGGTTCAATGGCACACTCGATACGTGAAGCTCCAGCTGGGCTTACGTTACGTTAAAAATGCCGGTTGTGTGTCAGGCAAAAGCCGGTTAAAAGAGCGAATTGGTAAGAGAGCGTGCCAGGGTTGTCGAGGTGCGCAACGGTTCACAGCAACTTTAAAGGCAGGTAGGAAAATTAAAAATCGGTTTGAATAATATTCTTAACAATAAATACTTGGCTTTCCCAAGGCTAACATTTTTTATTTAGGAATATAGGTGCAGTCGAGGATACGACATGACTTCATTTGTTGGCGTTTAACCTACAGATCCATTTCAATTGTTGTTAACTTTTATTGAGCAGCTCCTTTTTGAGAACGACACAATAAATCAACACTCACTACAATGAGTTAAGCACAGTGTGTAGGTATGTTTTGTAAGCCATAATAAATACGCTTATCCCCTGCGAAAAGTGGAACTTAGCCGAAGAGCGGCTTCGACTAGGTCTCTTTGTGTCTTTGCATCTGGTATACACAGTCTCTTTCTTCCGGAGAGCCGCTCCCAACGGGGCTGACATCATCGAGAGACCCAGTCTGCGGACCTGGCCAAGTTGAAAAACTATAGCCAGATTGTCGGACGGAAGGCTTCGCGTATTTAATGCGCGGGGCGAGCGCCAAACTCTTTTAGTACAGCGTTGGCGTGCGAGACAGACGGTTGTTCGGTTTTCTGGGCAGCTCCAAAACTCCAAAACGAGTTCGTTATAAAGCAAGTCTTAATGTGTATAGCAGTGTGCGAGCAGACACCGTATGAACACACTCTTTTCGGTGCCGAAAATAAAAGTATACAAATAATCTAGAAACAAAAACACGAGTAAACACTAAACAGTGCTTGTTGGCTGTTGTGACTTCGAGTGAAGCCAGGCGTAGAGTGTGAAATGCAAAACTGGCGAATTCAAGACCCCGAGAGTACTGAGTCCGTCTCGAAGACTGAGCAGCCCGAGTCCCGAAAACAATTGCGAAGAAAGTGAAAGATCTGCGACACAAGGAAAAGTCCGAGAAAGGGAAAGGTTGTGGCTACTCGGGTTTTCTTTAGATGCTCCGTCAGGTGCAACGATTAGGCCCCACTGCCTCCCCCGAAAAACAGCTGTTACACTCAGACAATCGCCCACTGATCATTGAATCTTTTTGCCAGCAAAATCATTTTCAATAATTTTCGTCCAATGCTTAGCTGACTACGCGTTTTGTATTCATCGAGAGCTGACAAAAATTGTTTAAAGTCAAAGTAAAAAATTCCCGTATACCACGCGTTTTTTATTAAGTCGAATTGCCATTGATTCATTGAGCCCCTTGTCTGTGTGCCTTTGTGTGTGAGCCTGTGCGTACGTGTGTGTTGGTGAATACAATCAACGGAGCACGGCAAAAAAAGGAAAAAAGCGGCCAAGCGACATTGATGCCAATCGCCAGTGCATTTGTTGCTGCTTTTGCATCGGACCAGAATATAATGAAATAAAGCCAAATAAAATATAAGCTAAAACGCCTTCAGTGGACTTCCAGCTGAAAAGAGATATCAAACGGACAGGTACGTGCAATTCGTCTCATTTTGATTTATTTCAACTGAACTCAAAGCAATAAATTGTCTGTATATCTGGCTAGATTTACTAGACATTGAAACTCGCATGCATATCGGAAACTCGGTGAGAGGAGTTAGTACCTTAGACAAATTGCTACCCAAAAATCAAAAACTAATGAGTGAAACGCTATGGCTGATGATATATCAGTTAGAAAATTGTGCAGATAAATAGACAATGAGTACACAGATGACATATCGAAAATTAATTTTAATTAGTTAAATAAATCAATTTATAATAGCTAACTAGACAATACGATTTATTTCAATTAAACTTCTAAAACAAACTAAGCGAACACAAGCGGAATACTTCAATTATTCGTGATATAATAAGAAGAAAACTTCAAAGTTGGGGTCATTGACTATAGAATTTTATTTTGACTGGTTGCTAATTTATTTGTTATTCAAAACTAAAGAAAACATTGCAAACGAAAGAAATACATTCTCTTTTATGCCAAGAAACCATTCCCATAATTATAATTATGATTTCCGAACCCCTTTTCCACTGCTCTATTTTTAAGAAGCCAACAAAGAAGAGAATATTTTTACGCTTTCCTTTGTCTGAGTTATGAAGTTATTTTTCTCAGTTAATTATTTGGTCTGCACATTATTTTTGCCTGACTTGATAGTTTTCGTACCTTAAAGTTGGCCAATTTATCTTATTACCACTTCCACCCAACTGATCAGGCATCGCTGGAGATCTAAATAACTCAATGAATATATAATGATTCATTAGAGTATTTTTGAACAATTGAGGTTCAATGATTCTAGTGCTGGGCATGAGTTCACAGATTGCCCATTAGTCATCAGAGAGTCTGGTTGTCTGGTTTCGCTTCTTTGTATCTATTTTACATGTTTACTTATTTAAGAAATCAAGTCCTAACGAATTCTTTATATGTGAACCAAAATATATACATCATCTGTGCCTATCGCAGACGACAAATGTCGCCTTAGGAACTTGTGGCATGCATTAGTGCAAATTACCATTTTGGCTCAAAAGGTGTTGGCCCCAATTGTCACCTCCGAAAGATATTGAAACGGAAAACTGGGTGCGGAACTCCGAGCTTATGGCATATTGCATTACCTCGTCAAAAAGCGCGATAATAGTTGATTTCGTTACTTCTACACCGTTTTTTATATGTATTTTTATGGGCACGCGCCTTTTGGTAGTTTTATGCTGAATGTCAGAGTTAGAACTTGAGTTGCCCATGGCAGCGGAGGTTGACATTAAGACCATTTCAACACCGCAGCGAGAGACTTTTTAATTAGGCTGAAGGTAGGTAAAAACTCCTCAAAAGTCCCTATTGTATGAACTGCAAATTAGTCGAGCTGCTCACGTATATTGTCTCATTTTGCATGCCAAAATTGCAAATGACACTCCACTTTACACACCCTTTATGACCACAAAAGGTTTAATGGTTGATGTTGCCCAAAAATCATATTATTTGGAATTTGGTTTTGCATTCTCAATAATTTTTAATTATATTTTTGACATCATTGAGTGAGGATCAAAATGTATTTCTATTGTTGTATTTTTCAAATAAAACATGCACAAAATGAAAACAAAGCATTTCACATTCATAATTATTAGCTTTGCCTTTTATGGCTAAGGCATACATAAAATTCTTTATAAATCATTTTCTAGCTAACGCTTCCAATGAACTTAGCCAGGTCGTTTGCAATTTGTTTGCGTTTCGCAACGAAATATTTATCTTTTGGCATTAACTTTTTGGGTTTGAACAGGACGTACAAATGTGATTCATAGAAAAGGTGGAATTAAAGCCTGTGCGAAGGCTATTTGCTGGCAATGATGAGCTCAGGAGGCTTAAAATTTGGCTAAAGGAATGGCTTTTCATTTGATTTCGGAGACTGCTGTTTTTCAGTTCTTTCATTTTTCATCATCGCCAGCCTTAATTAAACTATAAACACCTCAAAACATGCTACCATATTCAACACTCCACAGAACCCCACACACCGTGGTGGCGACCCACCGATCGCAACTGCCAAACGACCCACACGACAACGTTTTCTTGGTTCATTTTTCATTTTATCCAAGACAATGCCAAATCATTGAGCAGCCAAAAAACTGCAGCAAACAAACACCTCCGCAAAACAGACAGCGACCACGATCCATTGAACAGTGCTCACTGTACAGTGGTGGAGGCCCAACCTATAGACATGTTTAATCAATTTAAATTACCTTCAATTAGGCTCTTTGTTCGCGGTCTCGTGGACATTGCGAAAAGTCTTCGGCTCGGCATCTGCATAAATGAAATGCAAATGAGGAAAATGCCACTAATTTGTTTAGATTCCCGAGTCTGAAATGGATGCATGCATATCTAACTTCAGAGTTGGCCAATGCTGCAATTAAACATTTAATAGCTTCATTCGATATGCATAATGGCCAGAGTTTTAGACTTTGGAAGGGGTCTGTGGTGGGTGTCGGCTCTGTTTTGGGCTTATAAAAATGCTAATTCTCCCTTGAGTCATAAAGTGACTTGATGGAGAATCGAGTGCCGACAGATTGGTAGGGGCTAGGGAGACTGTGATTAGAATTTATTGTAGCTCTGAGTGAGTTTTTGATGTCTTTTTAAGCTGATCATAAATGCGATTAATAGTTTTTCTGATCGATTTCCTTTGATCATGGTCAATAAAAACGACATGAAATGTATGTATTAAGAGACCATTCGTCGACATTGTAATAAATTTACAATTATTTTTGATTGCTTAAAAATGTAAAGAAGACTAAAACGTAATTCCCTTTACAATATGAAACATTTGCTTGTTTTAATACTTTGATGTCTTAAAGCGTTTTCAAATTTTGGAATGACTAGTCCTCTGAAGGATAAAGATGTCAATAGCCCAAAAGCTGCAAATCCTCTAACAAAATAACTAAGTTTAGACAAAGCCGATAACAAACAGCTTTGCCAGCGAGGCAAATACAAAAGACTTAGGACACAAACTTGGAAACATTGCCTTGCCGCAAATGCATATAATTAATCTCTTTATCCAAACCAGCGACTCAGTGCTCTAAGTGAAAGTTGTCCATTGCCAATCGTCTAAATATCAAAGTGTCTGCGCCCGTCAACTGTCACTTCAGTCCGCCTGCCATCCTGCTGGTACCATTTAAATGAGCCATCAAATCGGCACCCCAACCGAGACGCGTCTCCTGAGCTGTGTCATTGAACCAACAAATCAAAGCCGCTTACAAAAGTCACAAAAACACTCTTAGTTTACAGTCGTCAACGCGCAGGATTGATGACAAGCCAAGCAATGCCAAATGACAATTATTTACGCGGCCAAGTGTCATAAAATAGAGGAATGAAAAAGACTAAAAAACTTAAACTAAAACCAGAAACCAAAGCCAAATGACAGCGAACAAAAAGCCGAAATGTGTTTATTGACGTCATTTCATGGAACCAACCAGCCGACAGGTAAAAACTTTTAATATGGAGAAAATCCAGGCTCTGTCCGGGTTTTTCGCGGGAGGATCCGAGGGAGTGGGCCGGCCAGCCAACGCCACCCGCTGGGCCATAGCCAAAGCCAACGCCAAAAACTGCTTGCGAATTGTAATAATTGCGAGCAATTACAGAGGCACTAAAGCGAGGTGGAAAAAATGAGAGCTATGGGGAGGTAGTGGCTAGCACCGACTTTTTAATACCCCGTAATCCCAAGAGATGGCTAACTGAATCAAATATAACTTAGCATCCAATCTCGGTGCAGTTACATTTTAATTTCTTGTAAACCAATATGAAATTTCTAAATCAGTCAAGCCAATTAGTTAACCCGAAAATGTCGTTGATATATATTCGGAAATTATTGAAATGCCGTGTTATGACCAATTTTTTTCTACACTGCTCTTGGGAACACCATTCAACTGAGGCTGCCTCACAAAAGCAAATACCCCTTGGGCATCATTGGATACTATTTCGCGGACATCAAACTCTGGGTATTGTCTTGTCTGAGATTTGGCCAGAGTTTGTGGAGCACATTAGCTTTGATCAGGGGTTAACTTCTTGTAGCTATCATATGGGTGCAGGGAAGCCATAATATACCCCATTAGTTGAGGGCTCAGTTCGCCCCAGTCCTGACGTGGCTCCTGTCTCAAGTCTAGCTTTTTGTATGTTTATTTTAACTCGCCTGCATAAATTATGTTCACGATATTCTCTTGTTCAGGGGGACGTCACCTTTGGGCTCTTGTCTTTCGCTTTTTTGTTCAGTTTTGGGGGATTTTCGGGTATGGGCTTAATGTGGGGCTGCCAATTACGAGCATGAAGGTCTTTGACTGCGCAATCTTAGCAGCACCAAAAACCACTACAGCAACAGCTAGAAAATTTGTAATATTTTGCTGTTGTCTCGGTTGATGTTGTTATTTCATTTCGGGTTGGTTATTTCATTTATGACTTGTTTTTCATGGTCTTAATTTGTTCGTCGTTGCTTATCCCATGAAGTCAAGCAATTAAATTACTTATTATTGCTTATTTTTTCTTCTCGAGCGTTTTTTCCTAATATTTAGTGAATGTCTTTCACGCTCTTGAATTGATTGGCTTGCGAAACGCTTAAGATATGGCAATGAAAATGGTTGTACAATGTGTAAGAGTTAATAGAGATAGCACAGCATCGGGATACATTTGATTTTCAGCCATTTTCATTAAATTGTTCGAGCATTTCCCACTTGCACTTTCTGTCATCATTGCAAGAAACTGACGGCCGACAGAAACAATTTTTTTCAATTAACTCTGATCGCCAATCGCAATTAACTTTTACACGATTTCTAAATGGAAAACTTTGACAGTCGATCGTAGTTTTCCGTTAACCCACATACCTTGGTTCAACAATTGTTTGTACAGATGTTTTACCGTTTTTAATTTAATGTTTTAATTAGCTGTAAGCACAATCCATTAACCATCTTAAATAAATTCAACGCTATTTGCATTTACTTGTTTAAATAGTTTCCCATCCGTTAGTTAGAAGCTAGTGTAGGTAAATAATAGCCAAACTTCGAAGCTTAATTGCCATCCAGCAAATTAAAAGCGAACTGACAAATTGTATGCAGCACGCGTAGCATAAAAAAAAATAATAATTTCTTTGCCCGCATTTGGCAGTACAAATTTTAATTAATATTATGTAGGAATCCTGGTCTAAGCTAGTCTTGATATGCCATAATGAGAACATGGTAGTAAATGTAAAAAAAAATGGTAATCTAATACTCTAGCTACATTGAACTCTTAAAAGCTAAAGCTTTTTAACTAATAATTTGGCTTTTAAAAAAGGAAGAGAGTACGCTTTAGTCGAGCATCTCGAATATAAGATACCCATACCTGAGGTAGATGCACTGGCTCCACCTAGCGTTGAAAACTTTAATTCATCATAACTTTTTAATAATACGGTGCGTATTACTTTAATAGGTTCGGAATCTTGCTTTTTGATCTCTTTTTCCGTTTGGAGAGCTCCGAATATTGCTGTCTCGCTCCTACTCAGATTAATTTGAGACGCAATCTTAAATTGATCCTTAGTTTGGTTATTTTTAGTGCAGGCATATTATGGTATGATCCACGAAACAAAATCCCTCTTACTCTTTATAAATATCTTTAACAAAGTGGTCGCCATACAGAGCACTTCGCTGAAACAAACTTGCACTGCGTAAGAACCCCTAGAATACGTATTCTTAATTCCAACATTCATTCCATTGTCGAGATCACAGCGCTCATATGGACAGATGGGCAGACGGACATGGCTAGATCACCTCAGTTAGTGATCCTGATCAAGAATACATTTACTTTACAGGTTCGAAAACGTTTTCTTCTGCCTGTTGCATACTTTCCAACAAATACAATATACCGTTTTACTCTACAAAAAACGGATATAATAAAACGTATAAAATCTTGTATTATTATTAAAGACATAAACAAAACCTATTAACCACTTGCCCTTGAAATAAAATGATTACTAAATTTCGTGGTTTCCCAAAATGTTGTAACGATCTTCATTTTCGTAGCACCATTTTGAGCGGGTTTTGATAGCTCAATTTCCTCTGTTTACACTTCGGTCGTTAGAAAAGTTCAAGTTGAAATTTAATATTGCGGGCTAATTGGGTGGAATTATATAACAACGTTAATATGGGGCGATATGCTAATTTTTTGTCGGCGCATGTGAAGGTCGTCGCTGACCTAGAAGTAAAGACAAAAATGGCTTTTGTACGACTATTGAGGTGCGATAACTGGGCTAGGAAATAAGCAATTTCAGTTCAGTTTTTTGGCTTTTTTTCTGGGCCCTGACCCTGAAAATTAATTGACTTTTTACAGCGGGGGAATACTCAATATTTCTCTCTATCTTTATACATTATTGACGGTTTGCTTAGTCGGGTTTTAATGAGTCCAACAGCCCAGCAAGTTCAGTTATCTGTCAGGGTGCAGTGTTTTTGGTTACTCAATACCAAATGCGGAACTAAGATATAATTTTACTATGTCTGGCGGTTGAGCCCGACACTCACAGACAGTCAAACATAATTTCCTTAAACTTTTTCAACTTCATTCTGCGTTTCGGCGGCTTTCACTTTTCCATTCCGCTGTTCACTTTTCCTTAACAACTTACTTTTGTATCGATTATTGATTATTGCTCTCATTTTGGTCCATGTGCATTTTTCTGTGCTTTTGAAATGAAAAGTTTTCGTTTCGCCATTTGTCATAATTAATTTTTGCGCTTTATGATTTAATTGTTGAAAGAAATGGCAGCATCTGAAAATAACCGGCTGCAAAAAGTGAACATTTTGAAAGTCATTAGGTCTGTGGATGGATTGAAATCTTTTATGCTAGCGCTCTAAATATGACTTTAACCGTGATGCGGTGTGATTGAGTGTCGTCGTAGGTGATAAATCGAGTGAGGCGAAAGTTTCAATAAAAGACTACGTATTTGGGATGGGAAAAGCACAACCATTACTATTCAGGTGTGATGATTTCAGTATAAGAGTGACTTAGTGTAGGTCCTTAAACTTATATTTGTATAATTATGGGCAAATAAGGTTGCCATTTTGCTTTATTATATAGTCTTATCTTCAGAGAATTTCAGAAATATTATTTTCTAGAAATAATTTTCGAATGTTGGCTTTGTGCTTGCCACACCGATTTGTTATTCGAGGGCTGAGGAAATCTTCCCCAATTTTGCAATTTCCCCTACTGATTGCTGGCCAACATTATTAAGCAAAAGGCCAAGTCATCCTCTGGCTGTATTTGCATTTGAGCTTATGGCCATTGCAAAAGCCACCTCATTATGTTCAGTTCGAAAGCTATACTTTGAATTCGATCGAGCCAGCAAATGGCGGCGTGTTAATCAGCAATTTAGAATATTTTTTTGCCTGCAGTTTGTTTTTCCCCTTTGGGGCCATAAAGCCCAGTACAAAAGATCCCGAGTGGAGGGCCCAGATTTCATTTCCTGTTTCTTGGACACTTTGTAGCTGTTGTTGGTGGCACAGCTGTTGCATTTATCATGTAACTCACACAACGACAGACATCTGGGGGAAAAAAGCGGTAAGAGGTAAAAGGAGCCCTTAGAGCCCCGTCCAAACGAGCTGCTGCATTGATTTCCTTTTTGCTATCTGACAGCGTTAACTTTGGGGTCTACAGGGGACCAAAGGGGCAGTGGAGGGAGTGGGGGCAACACTTCGACAGAGACAAACGAAATAAATGCGCGATCGGGCGATAAACTATTTTTAAAGACAGCCACAAAAGGAACTAGCAACGCGGCAGCCGTTGCAGGCAATAGCAACAGGAAAGGAATACGAGGGTTAGGGCAAATTGATGCCCTAGGAATATTTACCAAGGGGCATATAGGGACCAAGCAACTTGGCATCAAATAGTTAGCAAAACAAATTTAGATTATCTTGGAAAAACAAGAATCAAATGCTTAAATAAATAAGTAAGTAAATTCGACCCAGTGACTGGACATCAATATTTACTAAAATTGTATTTACAAATTAGATATTCGGCTTTAAACATAAATAATATTAAGTTTAGGTACTCATCAAAATGAGTTAGGCATGTCTCCAAACAATATACCCCTTCATTAAATGACTTAGCACGGCAATCCAAAGACACCTTGAAATGATTTCTCACACAGCGAGACAGAGATGGCCAAAACCGGGGAGTTTGGGCCCTAACAAGCTGCAGCACTTAGGAGGCTTTGGCCAAGACCTCTTCCTCGGGTTCTCCGGTGGTTCTGGGGGAGGAGCAGGAGGGCCCGGTCCCAATGGCTGTTTGTTTAAGGCCTTGGTTAGCTTTAAAAGGAGCTGCAGCTTATTTCCTGCTGCTGATGCTGCTATTGCCATTCTGCACAGCCAGTTCTAAGGGGCTTCGCATCCTTTTGTCTTTTGGCCAAAAGGCATCAGAGCTTGTTAGCCAGCCAGTCCAGCTGCTGTCTGTTTTCTGCCATTTCAAGTTTGTCGCTGAACGTACCACGTACTTGTAGTATTGACCATTTTTAGCCTTTTAAGTACTTTGGTCATTGTTAAGTACTTTTGCGTGTCAGGGGCGCATTCGACTCGGCTGTTCTTTGGCTGCCTTTGGGGGCACATGTTTTACCTGGTTATTTATGGGAAAAGTGTCAGTGCTAATCAAACGGCTGAATCACAATCTATTTGGTATGTGCATTGCATTGTTGCGAGCTCGTATTGTACTGGGCTCAAAAGGTCGAAGAACTAGAATTTCTATAAAAAAGAGATTCTACCACATCCATGCAGTTTTTCGGTCCATCCGCCAAAGGCGATTCGGATCTTTAGAGCAAAGACGTGCAGTGTTAATGTCAGTCTAGTTTTTGGCCACGCTAACTACCAGTTCCTTGATATGGTTTCCTCCATCGCAACCACTGCGGACCCCCATTCACAAACCCATAAACTGCAGTTTTATGGCGAGCGTGTGGCGACCCATGCGGAATAATCCAAATGACGCAATATGGCGACATATTCAACAGAAACTTTTCGTTTGATCTTTTCGCACAGGCACGTGTGCCCCGAAAAAATTTGTCATCGCCCACGCAACGGGATTACGATAGAACTCTCGGAAATCTGATCTTTAGCTCTCGTTTATTGACTGACATCCATCAGAGTCCCATTCGCGTCTCGGTTCAGCCCAACCTAACCATACTCAATTGGAGATCTAGCCAACTGATGGCAAAGCCTAAGCAAACAAGTTCTACGGGTCAACGTTTCACGACTTAACGGCGAATTCTCCAAAAAAAGAAAGAAGATAAAGTCCCCAGCCGTGTGACGGACAATCAATATGGAAATTAGCCAAGCCAATGAAGAAATAACCTAATCGGAGCTAGAAATTAATCCATCTTAATGGTCAGATAAGATCAGCGTTACACAGAAATGTTATTAAAAATTATATATAAAATTTGAAAATTGAAATGAATATATTTAAAGCTTTTTATAACAGTTTGACTTGATGCATTAATAATGTGAAAGTAAGGATCTTACAGAAATATATATTTATTAATCATTTAAGGAACGCCATCGGAGTTAAGAACGGTTTCTTTCAGGTTGTTGTTCCTGTAAAATGAAACAAATCGAAGTGTTTCTTCAAAAACCCCACTACTCGCCATTCAAGCGACGTAAAAATGAAGCTGTCATCGATTATCTGAATTATTTCCGCGTGCAACTGTGAAACATTGAAACCGAAAAGCAAAACAAATAAATAATGAAAATTGAAATTTTTTTTCGGCCGAGACAAAGAATGAACAAAGAGCGGAGCGAAATTCCGTCAAAAGCATTTCAGCTGTCAAAAGCCTGTCAGTCTGACGGATTGCTCGACCGTTTTGTCTTTTATTTAGCCCCGTCTGTTTTCATTTCGGTTTTTCTCTTTCATTAAGTGCAACAAACGCCGCAGAGTTGCCCTTTGCGCTCGTTATTTCGTTTTGTCCGGACAAACAAAACGCAAATTACGCAAAAAAATACGAAATTAACCGTTAAGTTGTGTAATTTCACCCAAAATGCTAACGGCAATTTAAAATTTTTGTTTTAACAAGTCATTCCGTTTTATTAACAGGGATTTTTCGTCCGAGTTCTGGAGTGAGTAAGTGAAGAAACAAAAGACTTAAGCGACGAACTTGTCGAAATGGGCGCATGAAAGTTGTTAACCAAAAATAAAGAACGATATAACTGTGACTCAATGGGAACGCACCGATGGGCCAAGGGGGAAATTTCATGACAAAACGAAAAGGCTAAAAAATCACATTTTATTTGTCTCTGTCGGTGGATGATTTCCAGTTTCCAGTTTTAATTAGCATATTGATGCGAGCAGCTATGAGACGGCAGCCAACTTTGCCCCCAGTTCTTTCTGTCTGACGACGCCCCCACATTGCCAGATGATCAGCAAAGTAAAAAGGCAAGAAATTAACTTTAATTTTCAACCGAGCGACCAAGTGAGTGACCATCGGGCGGGCCAGCAGACGCTTAGGAAACTGGTTTCCTCTGGCCAACAGATGTGACTTCGAATGCGTTCCCAACTGACACCGAGTGCCAGTATGCTGGCTCTGGTGAAGATCCGAAGCTAAACATGGTATTATAAAGTGGAACGCCTTCAAAGTCAAGTTCAATGACGTACTCATGCCATCAAGTACTGAAAATACTCGCGGCAAGTATCAGGAAAGGTTTGGGCGATAAGATAGGTATTCTACAACCATATTAATCTGTATATGGCAATGACAAAGCAAACAAAACAAGCCGAAGCTAAGCTAAGCTTAGTTGGGCATACAAAACAACAACAGCTACAGCGACTTGTTAAATAATTTATGTGATAAGGCTGATTGCGAATCGTGTTCAATTTGCATATCTAATAGGCCATAAACTGCTTCTGTTGCATGAAATTAGGCAAACAAAGGAAGATACTCGTAGAATACTTTCCCCTTCCGTTGTTAAAAACTCTGAGGGGCCAAAGAACCCTCAAATAATTCCAAGTTCGCTTGAAATACTATTCTGTCACGCCTGACAAATCATTTGACTTTCTTCTGGCTGTCTCAAACAAGTATCACGTTGACTGATACACCACTTTACTATACTTTACTCTTACCGTGAATATAATTACGGTCACAAGACTGATGCCATTCTACTACCAAAGTACTTTCCGCTTTTGCTTTCTGTTGAAGCCATGGCACCTATTGTGCGGGTTGTCTGTGAACCGCATTGGACAGAAAAGCGACGAGAAGAATGTGTCATAAAATGGTGCAAAATAAAGTGAACTCAAATCGGGAGAAATGTCAGAGATTTCTCACAGCAGTAGCAATGGTATCTGGTAGCAGTTGCCAGCTGTTGGGTGAAAGTCGTTTGCTTTTCGGTATTCCACTGTGTAGGGGGTACTTTGGATGCTCGGGCATATAATTTTCTGTAATGACATTGAAAGACACGATCAGTGCCGACGAATTGAAGAATGAAAGTTCTGTTTTTGGGTTAGGGAAATGTGGAGATTAAAGAAATGTTTTTGAGCTGAAACTCTACATTAGCGGCAGTAAATAAGATAAACCTAATCAATACAGCTTAAATTCTTAGAAAGATTATCTGACTTTTAAGCACTTTTGCTATTATTACATATTATAATTAGACTTCCCTGTTTTTAAAGCAAACACAAAGGCTGTGTCGACTGAGATCGAACATACAGATTACGATTGATTTGTTAAAAAAAAACAATTTTAAAATGTGACTCCCTTTGTCTAGTTCAGTTTATAGCTTGGAAACCAGAAATAAAAGATCGATATAAACTAAAAAATAAAATTTGCTTTAGAAGCCTTAAAAATTAAATAAAATATTTTAGAACTTACATTCTTAGACCTCTCAAAAATCATATTGATGTGCTGGTCATAAAAACAATTTTAAATCTAAATTAAAAGCATATCTCTTGCTGTCAATTGAGATTCTAATAATCGTGGGTGTTCGTCAGCAGGAGTCTTCACCATATTTAACTCCATTTATGCAAATAACAGCCCCATCTATCTTGATCTGCAAACAAAATTCGCACACTACCCATGTCAATTTATCGTGCTATCGCCAACTCCATATGCAAATTTGGCCACTCTTTCATTGTTTTTTCTTTCTCTCGGTAACTATTGGCAACATTTGCATGTTTTTCTCTACCTTCTCTTGCCAAAATCGAAACCAATTAAAGCCAAACAAAAGACTGGGGACAAATGCGCGCACACAGCTTGTTCGAGGTGTTCAAGGCTGGAGATTAGCTAGCGACAAGAAATGAGCGACAAGCAGCGCAAATCAATCAGCAAATAGCGCCAAATTATTATGTAAATTATAATTTCTTACTGTCGGGCTGCCTTGCCAAAAAGTAAAAGTGTTAAACAATGATGAAATTATGTTTCAGCGGCTGACAAAAGGGAAACCATGAAAAATTCATGGAAAAAATATATGTTTACGGCTCATATTTCAGTTATGCGAAACAGGCAAAAAGTAATCCGCAAGCCGAGGAGTTTGTGGGCCACCCAGATGGATTGTAGGCGTCACTTGTAATTAACTTTGGGCCCTGCAGCGACCGTTTTTCCACTGAAAGCCCCATCCTCCTGTGCGGTAACCCCTTGCCGTTGTCGTTTTTCTTCGTTACGCTTCATTTAATATGCAGTTCCTGATTTTGATTCGCTTTTTCTTTTCCGTCTGTCTGCTCGCATTGCCAAACGGCTCATTTATTTTGTCACATTGAAGCCCGAAATGCATGTTGGAGCGAGAAAAAGAAGGGCGGCGGTAGGCTACATACATACATTTTGTAGCCTGATCGTTGAAGTCTGATAAACCCTGGATGTTGGCTTTATTTATTGGCCTGTTTCACTTTCGGGGCAAACCGCTGCGAGGGCGGTTAGTTGTAAATGTGGCCGACAATTGCAGGCGCCGCGGCATGCAACTCAATTTGTTGTCCCGCTGAATGGTATTTATGAGACGAATTATGCTTTAGTTCACCAGGACAGCACTGCGATATGTTATTGTTTAAATGCAAAGACTAATGTCTTAAGCAAGGACTGTTCAATGACTCATCAGGTATTTGAACGTGAGTCAAGAATAAATGAGTTCAGTATTTCAAAAGGGAATATTAAAATACCATCGCAAATCCATCTTTTAGTTTCTAAAAGAGTCTTGGAAATACATAACTGGCTGTCTGTCCTTAGATCTTTAATTTTGTTGATGACATTTAAAAAGTCCAAGTCAAAAGAAAATTGTCAACCTTTAATAACGTAATCTAAGACAGTCACACTATTTGCAAATTGATTGCTAAAGCAAACGTACCGCTTTATTTATGATCACTATTGATTTTCTGCGAACTTGCTAATTAATAAGTCCAATATTTTCCCCCAAGCCAAGACAAGTGCAAGTGTTAAGGCTAACGGTATCAGGATGATTTACATTCGAAAAATGTTTAATCTTAGAGAGTTATAAATATTGAAGACGGCCGAAGACTTTCGCAAAATTAGCTTTCAACTTTTCCGTTGGCAAAGAGATGTTACACAAGGTGGATACGAAATTGAACATTACGCATACGCGTCGTATGCATATTACGCATACGCACTGACTTATGTGTTGTGTTTGGGGTGCAGGTAGCGGAAAATTGATCGCACGGGCTGCTTGTGGGCGTCAGCCGGAAATCATAAAATTACAATTTTCATTGGACGGAACAAGTAGATATATCATTATACTTATATCTGTGATATGTCTGAACATTTGAGACACGGCAACAAAAACATCGTCCACAATTACCTGTTTCGTGGGTAGAGTGCGAATGGCTTAGAGGCTGGAACCTGTCTCTGCTTTTGGCACTCTGGCGGGCCCAAGCTACAATAGTGTAATTGTGTAATTCGAGTGAAATGCTCGAAGGAACCATTTAGTTGTACAATCATAAGTATCTGGTCTTTAAATTGTCAACTCGATTACAGCAGACCAGCTCATTTGCCTAATTAAATAAAAATGGGAAAGCACTCATACCTTCTACGGTTAAATCAAGCGCGGGTGCTGCTGATTGGCGAGCATCATTAGAATATTCCGCCGTCTATATAATTAGTCGATTTGCGCATTTGTCTATAACACCGCACACACACGGAAGTCAAACAAAGACACAAAGATTATTTTGCGTGTGACTAATAACGGCTGCTAAACGAAAGCCTGCCCCTATACAAGTTCAGCTTTAAATTTGCAAATCAGAAAAAATATATTAAATGTGAATTACTTTCCAGGCCGCATGGAAACCATTCAATCAGTCATAAAAAATAAAGCATTAAAAACCCAGCCCAGGTATTAACAGACGGAAGCTAGTCTCAATTGTGGTTTCTTTCATATGTAGATAAATATATTTATGGTTAGATATATCAATAGACACATAGAGGCGTTGCTTTTCAATTGTGGCGGCAATCAAAAAGTTTTTTATACTCTCATAATTGAATTGTAGCAACGCAAAAAAAGATTGCTTTTGTTGAAAAATGAAGCCAAGCATCAAGAGTAGATGGAGTCACACAAATCATGAGGTTATAGATCTCTGTTGAAAGGTAACGAGAGATAAGTAAGAAATAAATAATTATTAGAGGGTAAGAATGGGAGATATTAATGTTTGGCCAAATCAGAACAAGGAAAAAATGGAATTAAAACTTGAAACGATGAATAAAGAACGGGTCTGTTTATCACTATTATTTTTGTTAAAATTCTATAAAATGGTATGAAACATTCATTATATGATTAAAATGTGTACCCATTTCATGTGCATACCATCAACAGATATATCCTATAGCAGCTGTCTTTACAGTTTTACAAGGCTTCGTAAAAACAGAACTGACAATTTATTGTTGTGCCAACTCTCCTGTTCACACTTGCTGTCCAAGTCTTGTGGAGTGTGCTGCTTCTGTTTCGGTGTCGCACAAATCAAATTCAAATTAGAACACACGAAAACACGCGAATGCGAGCCAATTATGCAAATTTTCAGCTGTCCGTCAGTCTGTCCGATATTCTGCCTCTGAAACAACAAGAACGATTTGCATATCGGTCAATTGTTGCACGATATTCGTGGTCTGCGCACGCGTTGCAAATACACAAAAAAGTGTGAATTAAAATTCCAATATCTCGTTCAAATTATTTTAAGCAAATATATGTACTGGAACGCACGTTCAATGCCAATTGGGCACCCTCACACCTTTGCTGTCACCTTTTAGGCTTCAGTTTTAATGTTTATTAATAAACATGGACCTATTTTTTTTTTTTGACAGCCCACTCCATTTTAACTATTTTTAAATAAATGGCGAGTGGGTGGGTAAAAAGTGTAATGCAAAACCAAAAATGAGGGATTAACCTACATAGGGACACTTTACGCCGTGACGAAAACCAATTCAATCGAGTTTCTGGCGAATTACGCATCAAATTGATATTGAAATACTGGAACCCAATACAAAATCAACCGCAGAAACCTCAAGCAAAATGACTTTCGTTTTGGGCGAGTATTGTAACAAACATAACCGTTGTGAACGGCCACAGTTGTGGATATTTCCTACCTGCGGTCGGGTGACAGCCAAACTGTAAAAATATAATAGTAATAATTACACTGACCTTCATCGTCACTTCATTGTTGGTATTGTGTCTAAAGTCGCCAAGTGGACGTGAACAACTCAAGTTGAAAATTGTATTTCTGTGGTTATTTTTCCTTGTGGCAAGAGCACTACTACTAGATAACATAAAAAGTTCTAAAAAGTGTATTTAAAATGTAATCCAAATGCAATCTCCTTTGTGCCTAAGCTGAAAACTTTTTTTATTTGGACTAAAGTTTACCATTAGATTGACTTTTTAAGTATTTTCGAAATAGGTCCAAACCAAAGACCTAGGCAACGAACTTGATCACCTCATTACTTACTTTTCCCGCAGCTTTACGGCATCCAGTTGGTTTATATGCGCCATCAGCGAAATCTTTTGGCTAGTCGCCAAAATGTATAAGTCAGGCGATGGGATCGCATGAATAAATTGGCCATGCTTACGCCCTAGTGCCCGCAGCGCCCAGTTCCATGTCATTATATTTATGCCATCGCTTAATTACACTAAATTACGCCTAGTTAAATTTTAATTAACACAATCAACTAGCTCGCATACACTGGGATGCATAAGCACAAAGTCACCGAGGAAAACCGGCAAAACGTGTCCGAAATACGAATCCAATTTGTGAATGTGGAGTAAGTCTGCGTGCCGAAGAAATAAAATCGCAAAACCACAATTTCGAGCAACTTTTATTTCTAGCCAAAGTGCTAAAAGATTCAGCGACGCACTCGCAAAACCGAAACCAAAACCAAAACCAAAACGAGTGCAAGTTCAACGGGGAAAACGGGTTTCCACTGCCTGCTCTTTGGGCATATGAGGAAGTTAATGCCTGAGCAGCTCGGCTAACCAAAAGCGAAGCCATCGGCCAAGTGGAGCTGTGGAAAACTTAGTAACAGTTACTATTTAGCGGTCGGCCAAAGCCGCATAAAGTATTCAGAAAATTGCTTTTCTCTCTCCTTTGTGGGTGTTTTTGGCGGGGGAGGCGGGGTGTCCACCCAGTTGCATCCGCTGGTCTGCTTTCGACTCGGGTCTTCGGGCTGGATTGTGCTGAATTTGGGTTTTTATTCGTTTCATTTTCGCTTCATTTTGCCAAGCTGTGAGACACAAGTATTTCAGTGTTAATGCCGACCGGCACTTATCTGGACAGCCTTAATGGGCGGAACAGTGGGGCGACATACGCTATTTTAGGGCAAAATAGATGGTATATGGCATTTCTGGCTGACTTTAGCTTGAACTTTCTCAAAAACATCATGAAACAAAGTTATTGGAATATCTTTAGGCATTTATAGCTTCCTAAACAAAAGACTTAAGCAACGAACTTCATAGATTCGAAAACTCCCACTTTATAAACTATTTTATTCATAAGTAGAACTGGCTTTTAAATGTCACTCTGCTAAAAACTGTTATATGAATAGATAATGTCTAGAGAAGTATAGTCATTAATTCCAGCGTTGCATCACCAAAACTCCATTAAAACATAAAATCATTAGCTTAGCCTAATAACTCTTTGGCACCTTAACCTTAAATCGAAGACCAACCACTGTGCCCCAAAACAAATGAAGTTCTTGCATAACTTTGACAATTACAAATGATGTGTCTGACATATGACGACGAGCACCGAAAAAAGCCACGCATTGGAGATGCGGACTTTTCGCCCGACTACCTGAAATAATAACGAAGCCACAGATTAAATTAAATGAAACAAACAAACAAGTGGACACACATGTCCGCAAATTGTTGAGGGGTCTCTGAGGCGGAAATAGACTGTGACATCCGCTGACAGCGAGAGAGGAGAATCAAAGAATCCAAGCCTCTGCCGCTGGGGGCTATCAGTCTCTCTGGGTATAACTCAGCCTGTAGACCCGTCTCATATCCGCTGGCCGTTGTCCGCAAATTTAATTAGAAATCTGCGCGACGGCAGTTCAAAGCACTTTTGCTTCCGCCATACATCTGCCAAAAGACACTACACATATCTTGTTCATATATTCCCCATACGTATCTCCTCACACCTTGCAACATAATTAAGTAACGAAACTTCTATCCCCTCTGCTCTTGTCATTTCAGCAAGCTCACAGAAAGGTACACAGAGAAGTCTCAAATTAGACCGTGAAAGCCGCAAAGCAAATAACCAGCAAAGCGTGCAAAAGGAAAAGCCAACGAAATTATACTTTTTCAGGGGCTCTTGAGTGGTAGTCGGGCAGAGGGGCAGCCACGTGCACACAGTAGCAGGCCTAGAATAGCTAGAAAATTATTATTATGATAATAAATTAAAGTTGCCATTAATTTAGCCAAAACGGAACGCGAACGAGGCCTGGGAAGCGGCCGCAAAGACGTGGACGTGGACGCAGACGGTAGCGTAATAACAATAAATAATAATTTGAAATAGGCGAGCACCGGAGAGCAGAAGACGACCACAAAGAAGTGGCCAAGTGCAGCCTCCGTTCCAGAGGAGCAGCGAGAAAAGCGGAAAGGCAGCTCGAGCGCATCGAGCGTGCAAATTAAAAGCGCACCACAGTAGCCCCGGCCCCATCTTCTCGACATGGAAGTGGCCACAACAAACAATCACAGCCAGAGCCATCATCATCATCATAACCATCATCTGCAGCCTTCGGGTGGCTCGGGGGGCTCGCGGTCCCCCTTCCAGAGGGAGGTGCGTGAATGGCAACGCATCGATCCCAATACCGGGGCCCTCTTCAGCGGACGCTTGGAGGCAGGCCGCTGGATAAATGGACCGCTGAACAGCTACGGCAAGGTGAGTGGCTCTAGACTAAAGGTGGTTGCGTGATCCGCAGTTACCCACCAGTGGTTATGTTTCCGGGAATAGAGGGAATCTCCCAGAAACGCCCTATGTAGGCCGTCCTAAGATGGAAAACGGCGTCGGCCTAACCAAATTTAAACGTCAACACTAAAAAAAAATTATAGTTTTAAAACTACGTTCCATTATTAGCTTATTTTGTTTAATTTTTCGGGAGATATCTTGATTAAATAAAATTATTTTAAGCATTTTACAAATATTTTTGACCCACAAATTTTACATTACATCATTCAATTGATAAATGTAATTCTAAACTGAAAGTTTGTTTTACATTTTAATCAAGTTAAACTTTGAACTTTTGCCTTTATGTAAGCTGAAAATTCCGTATAGTTTCTACTTATTTCTGTGTAAAAGTATAGTATTTATCGTAAAATGACATTAGTTTTATTTCAACAATTTTCAAACGGAGTCATTAGTTTCTTCACAAACACCGGTAGCAGTTCATCCGCTCACGAGCTGAGCGCTCATCCCTGAAACATAGCCCCGACCGCAATGGGATTACTTTTGGCTCTGATTGATGGAACCCGTGGCTCCAGTCTGTGATGCTGGACGCCCTAGTCTATTTGGCTCCCCTCGGGTCTAGACCTAATTGCTGGGCTCTGTGTTTGTCCATCGTATTTTAAATGAAATTGAAAGGTCCAGACTCTCTAAATGGGAAGGCGTTCACTAATTTAGTAGAGTCTGTGGCAATTGCGGCTTGATTGCTAGTTTTGTTTTCCTTGCTTTTCGATTTTAATCAGTTAATAGTTTATTTAGTTGAGTACCCAAAGCCTGGCTCTTTGAGTCGGAGGGAAGGAACAGAAGTTTATCGATGAAAGTTTCTAATGTGATTCGAAAATTCAATCGAAATTTTGTTAAACCTTTATGGTAGCTATCTATACAGCAAAATCAAAACCATTTAAAGTATTAAAATGAAACTGAATTACATTTTATACTGTTGAAAATGAATACTGCTTTGATCAAATAATCAAATGTAGGAATTTTTACATTTTCTGCAGTCAATGCAAAGCCACTAAATGTTTTTCAAATTAAATTATCAAGGGACTTTCAAGAGCTCCAAAGCACTTGAAAAGTAAAAACTCAATTAAATTCAACACAAATTCTCCAGATGAAAAGCCAAACATCTGGCTTTTCTTAATTCGGCAAGAACGAAACGCTGACTACGCATTGCACGCTTAATCGCTTGAGAACCCGTCAGCTGTGCTTGTTACTGAATGCTGGTGAGTACTGAATACCGCAAGTCCATTCGGCCAGTTATGATCGTTTTGAGTGTCAGGCGGCTTTTCCCCGAGTGCCTATCAAACCGCAGACTTCGACGGAGATCCGTTGACCGTCTTTACTCAACCATAATTAACGGGTCACACGCACGGCTCTGATAAGTTGGATGCGAGCCCCAATTGCTGCTGAAAATAAAATTAAATGGAAATAAAAAGAAAGGAAACTAAAGAGCTTTAACGCAGTTGCACACGCTGTGCCACTTACGATTCGATTTCTCAGCGGAGAGACTTCAGCAATGGGCGAATATCTTCTGGGGTTTTTTGGCTCGGCCATTCCGTAATTAATTCGTGCTATTCTGCGTCAGGTTTCACTTGTCTTTGGGCTACGCTTCAGCACTGATTGCTCTAGAATTTGTCGGTTGACTATAAATGCCTTTGGCTGGATGGCACAGCAGCTCTTCGGGGCCTATCGTTAATTTTATGCTGCTTCATCCACTGGCAGCCATCATCATCTGGTCATCTAGTCACCTAGTCATCTGGCCACGGTGTGTTGTGTGTGTGGTCAAGTTGGAGTTCGCCTCAAATGCTGGCCAGAACCAACTCGAAATGGAATCTTGAATCTTAGTTCGTGGCTCGTTCGTGGTCGCGATCTGGTCCGGCCAAACTGAAATAGCACAACATACTTAACGAGATCTGGACTTAAAGATACTCTGGCCAACTGCGAGCCATTCGCTTGGGTCTGCCGGGAACGTCCATCAAATGCAATGACATCATTGCTTTGGTATTGCCGCACTCAAACTGAAGAGATTGATCCAAATAATTAAGTGATTTTTTGCCATTGAATACTGATCGGCATACGAAACGGTAGAATATCCTATTGCCCCGCCGATGAGATCATAGTGAAATATCTAATCAGTGTTGCCCTTAGGATTGGTCAGCCATCCAAGGAATTTGTCTTTAATATGTTTTGAGAGCACCAGGTAAAATGTGGGTGAAGTTTTATATTCGCATAGAGCACATTAGAAATTATCAATACGCTCCCTCTTTTCGCAATTAGCAACCCACTACGGTTCAGTTCAAAGTTGACATTTCAAATGCATTCTTCCTAGAGCTACATTCGAGATCACTTAATGGCCGCACAGTCACTCAATTTGGCAACTGTTACATTCACCCGATCAGTGTTGATATGCCCTTTTTCAGCCATACTTTTATTGCTGCAGGGTATTCGGCGGAGAAACACCGAAACCAAAAGAAAAATACCACTGAAAGTTGTTTCATTCCGCTGACTTTGTATCTTATCGCGATTGAACTTTGTTGCCACTGCGGCTGACGATGCTGAGAGCCTGGCTAAAAGATGAAAGGGTAATAGAGTGAGGGGGTGGGCCAGGGAAGCGATCAATACAATCAATTGGAAACGATCAGCCGAAAGAAGACACCAAGTCCTTGCCAGTGATGGGAGAAGGTTCCCTCTTTAGCTTTGAGTAAAACCGACTTGACTTTAGAAACCTGTAGATAAATAAATGAATATGCAAACGTTTAAAGTCAGTTATTCTCTTTTATCCCGAATTTTATTTATGTACAACATACTAAGGACTGACCTTAAAAATATGCCAAATTTTAATCTTTTCTAAAACCTCAGTTTTTAGGTATCAATCTTAAGAACAAAATTAAAAAAGGATTTGTGAAAACAATTAAACGTCTAGTCCCAGTATCTTTTTATATATTGTACGCAAAATGTACGTACGATTTACGATTTAGTCTTTAGATACATTATATATTTTTAATTCTTTATATTAAAGCCGAAAGCTATAGCTTTAACTATCCAGGTTTTCTTTATTCAAATGTATTTAATGTTACTTGCCATCGCTGGTCCCAGTCCGCATTAGTTTCGGTTTAAAGAGCTCGACTCGATTCCATTTGATGGCCGAGTCCGGGATTTATATCACCGACTTCCCGCAGTTCATCTGAAGCGCTTTTGCCGACAAAGACAAAGTCAAAGGCAGCGACTGCCGCCACAGATCTCAGGGAAATCAATTTGGCGATATCCATAATATGCAATATCAAATAGCCGGGTCCATAGCAGAGCAGATCTTTATGCAGACGCACCCAGACACCGTTAGGCAACAGATAGACAGATAGATCCCTGACAACTTCTTCATTAGCATTATGGATGGCGGTTTGCGGATTGTGAAGAGGGAAAGGCAAAGCAGAAATTTACATTTTGCAAGATTTTGTGCAGCATGCAAGCGCAGAGACTGAATTATTTGCCAGCATTGCAGTTGCATCGCAGTCGGGGTTTCTGTTTCTTTTCCTGGCCATGTTGCCACAATGTTGCCGCCTAACGGTACCGAACCGCGGGCAATGCCGCCGCCTTTGTGGGTCACTGGGTTGCCACAAGTCTAACCAGAAAAATACGAAGGAAAAACATAGATGCTGCCCGCGGAGAAGATGCAGCCGGTCGCTTGAGAGATTTACCCGTGGTCAGCAGCATTTCATTTGTCTTTTTCCCAAGTGCTCCCCAAGCCATTTGGCCGACGCACGTAAATTACTTGCAACTAATTGAGGATGTCAACTGACGTGTCTTGCCTCAATTAAGTGCTTCCTATGCCGCTAATGAACTCCACACCGAACCAAACCCAAAGTGAGATTGAGGCAGAGGTGGCTTCAATGACGCAAGCACCGGCTCTTTTATGATTTTCTAGCTGCACTCCGAAGCTCGAGCATATAGAGATATAAAGCCAACCAGATCGTGACAGAAATAATGCATATAAAAATGTATATTATTATAGCTTGAAAGCACAGATCGCAAGGCAATAAGTTCAGAAAGTGGCCCAAACCAGACTGGAGAACCCAACATCACGGTGGGGCGACATCGGATTGGTTATATTATTATATATTAAAAACAAATGCTTATTCCCGTTAAAATCTCAAATTTCCTTTGTCAGAATTAACTTTATTTAATCACTCAAAAGGGTCGGAACTTCAGGTTTGGATAAAAAAATTTGCAAAATAGGCAAGTTAGACATCTGATTTGGCATTTAATAGAGCCAAGAAAAAGCATCCCACTGTGCGGAGCTCTGCTGCAAAGTACCAAAGTCAGTGCCAGCTAAAAATAAAAGAGTCAACGCTTTGGCATGTGTATGCAGGCGATCTGAGCGAGCTGCCAGCGAGAAAAGCCAAAAGAGCCAGAAAAAACGACATGCATGCCACGAACATAGGGACAGATGGACCGAGGGTCGGACTGGATGCCGGATAGACGAGGACCGACATGGGGCATATGGCAGAGTCGGAGTCGGAGTCACCGAGTCACACACCACAAGTCGGAGTCGGGAGAGATAGACAGTCAATCTTATGGCCACAGACAGACGACCACGACCAGGCAGACGATTGCGACGACCGTGATGATGATGGTGCAGCATCATTAAATTCGTTTTAAGCGCAGGCAACAAAATATTTTGGCATATTCGTGTACAGGAAAAAATTCTATGATTTTCCTGGTCACTTTGATCTAAAAAGGAATCACTAAGACTGAGTTCTGGCCCTCATGGCAAGTTTATAACTTATATGGACATAAAGATGAAAAAATCACTCGTTATAACTTGAAAAGGATTATAACGTTTTTCACATAAAGGGGATCTTAAATGGTTTCATTATTTTACTGTTAATTAAATTACATCTTAAATTTGTTAGAAAAGACACCTACAACACTCTTAATATAAAATGAAATATTTTTAAAACTGTTCTTTGTTTTCGGGAAAATGTTAATGTATCCTTTTTTCTAAGTGTAAGCCGATAGCAAAGTCTTCCTCTACATCATCACGACTTTGGCTGGCACATAATATATGCGAGTGCTGGGCTCTGTGGAAGTCGTGGCAAGTCTCTGCATTTCATTGAACCTTCAACTTGACTTTGCGCTTCGGTTCGGTTCAGTTCGGTTTCGGATTCAGCGTTTTCAATTTTGTGGTTTCCTTTTTTCAGCCGGGTATATGTTTTTATCGTCATCAGCTGGCCGCGGAGGCAGTACAAGATCATGACACTGATCGCTGGCTAATTTTGGCCAGGTCTAAATAATTAATTTACAGTTGGCTTTCTTTCTTCGCCAGCTGTATGTTGCTGGGCCAGTTGCAGCGATTGAGCCACCCCCAGGCCATGCAGATTGGTGAAGCCAGCACTTAATTAGCCCGGCCAAGATCAAGACCAACCAAGCAGCCTGCACATGCCACCCTGAACTAAAACGGCGCAGCCAGCCGGAAAATCGGCGAACAGGCGAAAAGAGGTCATCGGTAGATGGACAGGCAGGCACACACATATTGCAGCGGGCACTGTACAGTAAATTGCCAGGCATTACGGAAAAGCGGACCCAGATCGCCGAGTCTCCTCTGACCATCGTGAGAAACTCCGGCAGAACGTGCATGGCCCGCGGGTGCCAACTCGGCTTATAATTTATGTCTGCCACGCTATTCTGCACTCTTTTTCTCCGTCACAGTCCCAAGGATGAGTGTGACTTTAGGGAGCCGCTGAAATTATTATGCATTGTCGGTTGCCCTCGGGTCAATGGGAAACTCGAAGAGACGGACGCCGAATCAAAATCAGCAACCGACCAAGCCAGACTGAAACCGAACCGAACTGAAGATAATAAGTGAAACCCCCTGATTGAGAACTTTGGAAGGGATAACCCTGAACTCAAGTACAGTGCATGGCAGAAATATGAGGCTACGGTGGTCTTTACATTATATCTCACACTAGTATTCTATAGAGAGTATTATACGTTGACATACGAAACAAAACCACAAATCAATGGAAATATGTTACATGAATATGTACGTACATCGTTTTTCTTAAACCCTTTAATATACAATTCTTTGTTCAGCAACCCGACCAAATTCCCATCTAATCAAGCTAATTACAACGGTAAAGCCATAGGCATTATCCGCGCCATTCGCCAAGTTATGAGTTACTGCACCGAAATACTAGACCCCAAGTGAGAACCAAGAACTTTGAGGTGACTCAACCCTCAACTCGAATACAATATGCATTTTGCTTTGTTTCGCCCAGCTTGGAGAACATTCAAATTTTTATATTCCATAAAAACAATGCTGCACTTTGACTCATAGTCAAATGTGCGGCTGCATTTTGGTCATTGACACGAATACTCGGCGAACTGGACACCGGCGGGTTAAAGTTTTCATTTGGAGCATATTAAGCATTCTAGCACTATAAATCATCAATGCAATCGATTGCCCCAATCGATCTTTTGGGCCGGTTCGAGTGTGGTTTTTATTTCATTTTATGTTTCCTTCCTTCGATGGTGTGTCATGGCACGATCCAATGAACGGATCTGCTAATTGTTAGAGTCTTGGCACGGTCAAAAAATAGGCGTAGATAGATAGATAGAAAATCTTTTTTAAAATAAAATTGCACAAACATTGCAGTACTATGCTTGAACGAGACATTATTTATTTTTCAATTTCTGAAACTTCTTTCTTGCTAAAATTGGTTTTTACGTTCTCAAGACACTGTTTTTCGAGTGCATGGCTACAAAAGGGTGCAGTTGCCGCTGCAATTGCAGTTGCTCTCAAGAGTCTTTTGATTTGTGGCTGGCGTTTGGTCACGTGTGTCGAGCGGGCGAACTAAGCACGCCCAGCTGTCGAGATAAGAGGCATCTACCCATTTTGGTGGGGGAGGGGCTTACACGTATAAGGGGAAAGGGTGGCTTGACGGTCAAGTGTTTCGTCTGGCAACTTTCATACGCCCCGTTGCCAACGGCCGAATGCCATGCGACATAGCAACTTTACGCCCCACATGGGACACACCCACATCCACACTGAAATTCAGACAATCACATTGGAATCGCATGTCAATGTTTTATTTATCTTAGTTTTTAACAGATTTGAATGTTATTATGAGAAAGGAATCGAGATAACAAGGCATTTGTTGACGTATTAATTATATCAGGCATACTTTAGAGTACTTGGATAAGAAGCTTAGGTTAGGCTGAAAATTAGACGATTTGAAGATGTGACCTGCAATTTTTGAATGTAAGTATGTATCTCAGATTGCTAATGCTAAGCCATACATATAAGCAATAAATAATGTAATATGGAGCTAGAAAGCCAGTTGAAAACACCAAGACCCACTTAAACTTTCAGTCGTACTAAAATCCTAATACTTAACACACACCGCCACTGTATTATCGTAGACCCCTAGCCCAACTCCTCGAATCTTCCACTCATTATCCTGCCACCACTGAACCCCACTCTCTCTCCGATCTCTCCCCAGATATCCGACTCCCAAAACATCTCACAGCCGAACGGCACACAACACACGCAGCGCAAACAGTTGGAGGTGCTGAAGGCCCGCACCGCCAACGGCGCCGTGCAGGTGATCCGCACCCAGACAGTACAAAAGAGCTCGTCCTCGTGGTCCTCCTCCGCATCCACCACAACCACATCCACCACCCACCTCCGCACGAGTAACAGCAATGGCCACGATCCCCCGATCCTCCCGATCAAGCCCACTCTCCTGTCCCCAACCGACCAGGGTGTTGACATTTGCGAACTTAGCGACGACTGCAGCCTCAGCGGCAGCGATGCTGGCATCGTTCGTACCGCATCCGCATCCGCGGTCACATCCTCATCCGCCACAGCCTCCGCCTCCGCCTCCACATCCGCATCCGCACTGAGCCGGGAGCTCATCGACGATCATGTTGATTTTGTTGTGATTAATGGCGGGGCGAGCGATCAAGAGGACGTTGCCGACGAGCATTTGCACAAGGGCGGCCACAATTTGTTACCCGATACGGCTCCGAGTCTGAAATTGAGCAATCTAATGGTAAGTCGCCTGGGCCAGGTTCAAATGCGGCAGTCCGCAGTCAGGGTCTCGCTTCTACTTGCTACACGGGAAAATATCTTGTGCTGCCCAACATAATATTTCCAAAAATATTCAGAAGAATTGTTTATTTAAAATCTGCAAAGAAATTGTTCAATCTAATATTATTCACATAGCAATCACATAACAAACTTTATCTTGACCTACAGTCGCATTATGGATCCAAGAGCTATAGAATCCGTTCAATCCATTTTAAAGATATTAAAATATTCAGAATAACAAAATTAGCAGGTAAATAAAAGGCAATACTGGCATTGCAAAATATTGCAGTTTGACCACAGTCATGTCTCCATTTTATTTACTCAGTGTAGTTTGCTTTGTTTAGTCAGCTCATTAGTATGATCCCATGTTTTCTTTCTTCCATCCCGTTTTTACATTCGCCTTATTTCGAGGAGTAGTTCTATGACCATGGCCATGGCAATGACCGAAAATGGCCAGCTGTTAACAGTCGTCGAATGTCTTGTTCGGAGGAAAATGTTTGGCTCTGAGCACCTGGTAAAATCAGGGAAACATTTAATGAACAGGGGCCTAAAAAGTACTAATAATAAGGATTAACATTGTTGTTACAATAGGAATTGGACTTAAAATTTATAAGAAATGGGGGAAAAAACTTTGTATGACGTAATGAGTGAGCTTATTGATTTATACATCACTCATAAACTATCTATGTTTATGAACTATACATAAATTTAGGGGATTTTATACTAAGATGAATTCGTGTTTGCCAGAAGAATTGGATTTAAATAAATGGAAGTGTCGTTCAAGAACACAGCTTCCCAAAAAAATAGAAAAATGTCAGATTTTCTGCAATTGGTCAGAAGCCGTATATCAAATTAAGTCTCTACAAACCGTCTGGTTCTACTGAATCTTTGACTCATCAATCGAATCGAAATCGAATGGATATAAAATATTTAATAAGAGACCTACTCACAGAGGCGGTGCTTAGCACTTCAGCTGGACATTTGGGTCATGACCACAAAGGAAATTTGTACGCCAACTCTCCCAAAACGCGATTCCCGATTGGGCCGAATGGTAAAAAGTGTCTAATTATTGGGCAGCAAAAAAGAGATGCGAAAGTGTCTTGAGACAAGATCAACGCCCACAGTCACCTAAAAATTATTCTCATCAATCTTGCTCCGAAAATTTCTCCGAGGCATTTCGTTTTGTTTCTTAAACTGCTAAGCTTGGAACAAAACAAAAACACTAAAAACACACTTTGTTGAGAAAACAGATTTACAATTTTTAATATCGAAAATCAATGGAGTATTTATTAAGTTAAATTGTAAAGAAATATCGTAAATTCTTTTTCCGCAAATTAAATACTATCATTATATTTACTATGCTTAATTTGCCATGGTAAGCTTTATAAACCAACATTAAGCCCCTTTATTAGCACTTATTAGGTACCGTTAAAAAAAGCTGCATTTTGCTAAACTCTATATGGAACTATCTATGTATCTATTGGACCTCAATTTATTCTAGGACCTAATACCCATCTAACCATTTGCCTCCAATGCGGAAGTTAATTTGCTATGGCTTATTTAGCACCCAAGCTGCTGTGTGCGCTTTAAATGCGACTTAAGAGCCCAGCTTCCTTAAGCAGTTCCTGTGAAACACTGCACCCACTCCTCTGTAGCATAACACTTCCAGTAACAACGGCATCAGTAACGATAACCATACGAAAGACACCCGCACTCGAGATCACCATATAGCTTAGCTATATAATGCGCTCAGTCCGACTGAGCTCTTCTTTGTGCTTGATTTTGATTTTGTTGATTTTTCGTTGGATTTTGTTTTTAATTTTCGCCCCTCGTTGTTGTGCTTGCCATTTACAGAAAAGCAGTTCGAGCATTTCCAGCCAAAGCAGCAACAATTCGAACTTAACAACTGCAGCTCAGGCGAGCAACACCCACAGAAGTGCGGGCAAAATAAGCCTACATGCAATTGTGGGACCAGAATCATCATCATCATCATTATCATCATCGTCATTGTCAGCGGTTTGGGCCAAGCAGGCTGACTTATATGGCCAACTCCCAGGCGGCGTGGGTGGTTCTGGTGGTGCTGGTGCTGGTGATGCTGACGTAGCCGTGGCCCCGCCAACGCAACTTCGTGATTTGGAAAGTTTCCGGCATTATAACGATGA
Source organism: Drosophila suzukii (assembly GCF_043229965.1). Taxonomy (NCBI): domain Eukaryota; kingdom Metazoa; phylum Arthropoda; class Insecta; order Diptera; family Drosophilidae; genus Drosophila; species Drosophila suzukii. The sequence goes on along the minus strand of NC_092080.1, from coordinate 24,897,463 downwards.
CGACGACGATCTGCGGTAAGTAACTCAGACATTTCTGTCCATTGAACGATCGGCCCTGAATGCAGCAACACATCCTCTCCGAAACAGACTCTCCGCTCGTCACCAGCGCCGTCAGCAGGTGTCCCAGTCGGTCTACGCCCCTCCAGTGCCCTCGATAGGATCCAGTTTGCTCCAGCGCTCCCGCTCCATTTCCACGGATGATCTCAGCAACGACTGGGAGCGAGAGGACGCCGCCGAGCAGCCGGTGGGCGAGTGGCGCAGGGTCAGCAAGCTGCGTCGCTCCTTCCAGTCGCAGGATCACTACAAGAGTCCGGGCCCCTCGACTCGTCCTCGGCCCCTGGATCTGCCGGGAAACTCGGTGAGCGTGGCCCGTTTGCGGGCGGAACTGGAGAACGGACGTCGCCTGCACACGGCCATGCGGAACAATCACGTGGACCTGGCCGCCCTGGACAACATATTGAACACGCCGTCGGCCAAGCCCACGGTGGCCAAGAGGAACACCTTCCTCACCGCCGAGTCCCTGCAGGAGATACGCGGCAAGCTGAAGAAGCTCTCGGACGAGAGTCTCTACAAGGAGGACTTCCTGGCATACCACCAGAAGAAGCCAGTGGCGGTGCGGGAGATCAGCGTGGAGCAGGTAGATCCCTCGCCACCGGCTCAGTCGACGCCATCGGCCTTTCGACCCGTCCACAACACCCACAGCCTGGAGTCCCGCCAGCGGCAGAAGGACACCAGTTCCAGCGAGTGGCACTTGCGGCGCAAGTCCTACGGCTTCGAGAAGATGTCGCCGCCCGAGGACAAGAGCATCTTCCGGGTGGATGCCTCCACGGATAGTGGCCTGGGCAGATCCGGTGAGCAGCTGGGCAACTGGTCGCCCACCGAAAGAGAGCGGGAGCGGAACGAAAGAAATGCGGCAGCGGCACACCAGCACGGTGGAACCATCGTGCACTTTGGACGGTCCCTGAAACCCGCTATCCCATCATCATCGGCAAGTCCTACAGATGGAGAGCTGAGCAAGCGGCATTCAATAGCCGTGGAGGAGACCTGGCGCGACGTCCGCAAAACATCGCAGGTCCATGTGAACGGTGGAACCGCCGTCTCCAGCCACTCCAACACCACCAGCCACCTGCACAAGGGCAGCGCTCAGAAGCGAGTGGAGTTCTGCAAGACGGAGGTGCACTTCGCCGCCGAATCGGGTCGCGTTAATATCGTGGAGACCGACGGCAAGCCGCCGCCCACGCAAAACTTTCGCCGACGCCGCCGCACCACAACCGCCAGCGGTCCGCTCCAGAGTCTGGTTAAGTCAGCCAGTGCCGGTTGTTCCGGAGGTGGCACCACCACGCAGACCAGCGAGGTGACCCACTTTGGCGACCCCGTGGATCGTCGCAAGACCATAGCCACCAGCACCGTGGCCTACCGAGCCACACTCATGGATCCGCCGGAGGTGGTTAGCCAGCCAGTGAGTACTCTGCCAAAATAACTAACTAATCTCTTTTATAATTTCGATAATGATATGATATGGTTTTACTATTAATGGTAAATTATTAAGTCTTCCTACAAGTAATCCCTTTAAATATAGGGATTGCCTTAGGAACTTGAAATGAACTATTTTGGACGATCATCATTTTTCAAGGCCAAAGTATAAGCCCATTATATATTTCCGTTTGGTAACCATAATGCATATCAGATTCAACAAAATGGTTGTTCTATTTTTGTAAAGTAGATACATACATCAATTTAGATAACCGAATTCATTTAATCTACCTATTTTTGCAGATTTCCAGTAGCAGTAGCAGCACCACGAGCAGCACTCAAGTGACGGTTACCACAGTGGACAAGCCGGTTCGTGAACCGAGATACAGTCTGATGGAGTCCACTTCGCGGAACAGCTACACCTCCACCAGTGGGGTGGATACCACGGACAACGAGACCGATGAGTTGTCCAGTATTCGTGGGATCCTGAAAAACAAACCAGTAAAGCCGAAGCCCTACCACCTGGGCGAAAACATCGAAAGCGCCGATGTCCTGTGGAGTGTGCCGGCCATGAAAATGGATCGGGAAAGTCCCTCGGCTAGGGATAGTGGTAAGCAGTCCCTAAAGTCCTCCATTGTATTTTGTAATTATGAACTGAAATCCAAAAAGGAACCACCAGTGATTCACCCGTTAGCCCCAAGTCGGTGGCCGAAAGGATTCGCATCGTGGAGCAGCGCCAACAGCTGAAGCAACCCTCGCCGGGCGGAAATGGATATTCCACCAAGATCAACGTGAGCCTGGGCTCCGAGGATTGGACAGAACCAGGTTGGCACTTTAAAAATATCCCCAACTATACTTAGTTGTACATTTGATTAGCTAGTTGGAATGCCCGTAGTTTGTAGTACCTTGTCCACTCAAAAACTTTGTATTATCTAGTCTACCTGGGCTTAGCCATGGACTCCTCTACTTGACTCGAACTCTCTGTACTCTGAATTGAATTTGTAATGCATGTTGCGATCTCTGACAGCCGCTTCTCTAAACCACATCTAATGCCACATCTAACACCACTCGCTAAGCTCAGCCCGATAACCACGCTCTAAAACATACAACCAAAACGAAAGAAACATGAATTGCCAAACCCACCAACGACACTTTCCGCACATTTCCCACACAGGCACCGCCATGCATCATCATTCCAGTCCCAGCTCGAAATACCGCCAGTACCGACGTCCCAGTGCCCAGGAGCTGTTGCTGGAGGATCTGCGCCAGCATCAGCGCATCCTGGACGAGGGTCTGAAGTCCACCTCGCTGATCATGAGGACCATGCGATCGGCCAGCGAGTTCGATGAGGCCATGCGTCGCTTGAGCATAGCTTCGATTGAGTCCGCTCTGGTGCAACCCACGATTGTGGTGCCCACGCCCATGTTGCGATCGCACAGCTACCAGGAGCAGGGGTCAGGGTCCTACTCCCCCACGCGGCGTCCCTCCACCGTGTCCACCACATCCATAACGAGCAGCGATCTCTTCGGCAGTGCCTTGTATGACTCCCTGCCCCGGACTCCGCTGGCCCCTCCACGCCTCAAGCTGCTGGGGAACACCCAAATCCCGGTCAGCCAGCAGTTGACCCAGCTCCGGAGGCTCTACGATGCCGCCGAACAGGATCCGGAAGACAGTGCCGACGAGGAGGTGAAGCGGTACTTCCGGGACAGCAACAGTGACAGCGGGGGAGGAACCCAAGGGAGCTCCTCGCCAGACCAGCAGCCAACAGAGTCCTTCAAGGGCAGCGAGTACTCCAGCAGCTGGAGTCGCCTCAAGGCCAAGCGAACTATCTGGAAAATCGAGGCACAAGATCAAATGCTTCAGCGAGCAGGTAACGCCTGCTAAATAAGACTCAGAGACATGCAGGGTTGAGTTAGAGGAGTTCCATTTAGGCAGAACTTTAAAGTATAATTTTTTTTCTATGAATATCCTTTTATGTTTTTTAGTTCGGGAAATAAGCAATTAAAATATAACTAATAAAACGTTTTGAAATCAGTAGTATTGAATATGTTACAGTGAGCAAACAAAGACTTATGATCTATAATAACTACTTATAAGTATATGTTTACATATTTATCAGTGTTTGCAAGCCAAATCAAATGATACTTAAAGTTATCATTGTTTTATTAATTTGCTTACTCAAAACTTTGTAATTAACCTTCCAGATCTTCCCAAGTCCAATGTAATGAACATAGCGCTCCATGCTCCCCGAATCGAGAAGCCCAAGGCCGCGCCCCCAACCCTTCGAATTGGCCAGCTTATTCCCGTTGCCAAGCCAAGGACCCTGTTCATTCAGCCGCAAGTCCAAACGCAGAACACCGTTGATAATGCAGATGAATCGGGCAGCGAGTCCTTGAAGATTGTGAAAGAGGCACGCGGTGCTCGCAAGCTGCGTGAACATGAACTCTCCTACTTTGGAGTGCAGCAGAAGCAGCAGCAGCAGACGAAACTCTCGACCACCACCACGAACCCCAGAAGGACACTGCCCAGCCGCAGCAAAATGGACCACAGTGATGAGACCCAGGACCGCAGTAACACCCACGCCCACACCAACACCACGACCACCACCAAGTGGCAACTGCTCAACGATCGACCCGACCTGCTGAGGCACAGCAGTCCCCAGCAGAACGACCTTGGCCCGACCAACGACTACGACCAGGATGATGGCGACCTCGATGAGGACGAGGAGCACTGCTACGAGAACATTGCCACCGAGCTGACCACCACCTTCAGGGTGAAATCGCCCTCGCGTTCCCCGGACCGATCCCGATCGCCAGGCAGCTACGAGCGGAAGACCGACCTGCAGAGGGACGCTCAGATCCTGAGCGAAATGACCCGCAACGCTGATCAGACTCTGAAGGTTAGTAAAGTGGAAAGCGGTAGTAGCCATTAAAATAAATTAAAAATTGAACTTATTAAGGGTGCCATACATATCACTAGAGTTTTGAAATCACTTTTAAGCGCAATTTTAGGAGTCTACAAGATTGCAGCGATGGTCGACTTTTTCCATGAATTCGATGTACCTGACTTTGAAATATATTGTTGCATACTTTTAGACACCTAAGACTCATATTGTTTAAACTATTTTCCTAAGCTTTGGATACGTTTTTGGTAAACGGAAACTAACTGCTGATTAGTTTAATAGAAACATTTAAGAAATATTAGTCTATAACTTCAACGAAGGTCTGATCCAGTAATAACTCTACCATTTGTACAGGCTCTCTCCGATGAGGCAGCCATCAAGGATCAGCGGCGCAGATCCTGTTCCCTGCAGCGTCGCAGCGCCAAGCCCCTGGAGACCATTGACGAGAAGGTGAAGGCTTACCCCCAATCGATGGGCGTGGCCCGCGGCACCTTCGCCTCGGAGGCACGTCGCAACTCCCGGCAGTCAACTCCGTCGCCATCGAGGGCACGCAGCTCATCTCAGTCGTCCATCGAGTGCTGCCCGCGTGATCGATCGCGCTCCAGCTCGCGGGAGTCAATGACCCACGGCGGTGGGTCCTCCGATGACCAGGTGGCCAACAAACAGCGAGCCGAGCGTCTGCGCATGCGCACCCCCAAGCGAGAGAAATCGCGCCACGAACCAATCGAAGTTCGAATCAACCGGCACAGCAGTAAGCCAAGGAGCGGTTCGGGTGCCACCGCAGCAGGATCATCTTCCCTGGAGTCCAAGCGGAGCTCACACCACAGTCGCCACAGCCGGGAGGTGGATCACTCCTCCGAGACCAAGACCTCCTCTTCCAGCCGCTTGATGAGATCTTCCCGGGTGGCAGACGACAGCCGTCCGAGGCAGAGCAACCATCGGGATCGGGAGAAGGAACGCGATCGGGAACGCTCCCGAGGAACCGAAAAGCACCGCGAAGAACTCACGCGATCCAGGGGTAGGTTATAACAAGACTCCTGCCCACTATTCAAACAGGATCAAAACGAGTGCTATATGTACCCGGTTAATCCGATCGTGTCTCTTGCAGAACTTCTTGTTTTGGGCTTGCTCATTATGGGTGCCACACAGCCGCAGAGGCTGAACAAACGTTTTAGGTTCGCCAAATGAGTTTCAGTTGCGATCAGATCGGTTAACACCTAAACATCACACTTGAGCACAAGCAATTATCTTTGAGCGAGGTTTTCTCGCTTGGTCTTCGTCCGCACACTTAGATTTCCTTTACACTCACAGAAAGACACAATTTTAATGAAAACTAATAAAGGGCAAATTGATTTAGCTAGGATAAATTTCATTTCTAACACGTTTAAGAATTTAGTTGTAGCTCTTCAAAGCACACACACAGAAAATACAGTTAACACAGTAAAAAGTTAAACAAATGTTGCTAAAAGCATTTCAATAAAAGATAAAACTGAAAATGACAATTTCGGAAGTTCGTGAATTATTTTTAGTTATATTACATCTAAATTCACACACATATCTACACATAGTTTAGAAATCTAAAAGTATAAGTTTTGTGTTTTGTTTAACAGATTTATAAAGGTCAACATCACTATAAAAATACCGGATGAAGCTTTTTACTTCAGCATGTTTTTTTGTTAAACATTCATTAAACCTTTGAGGCTTCTAAGGGCCGTTTCCTCGTCCGTATGGTAAAAAAAGCATGTTTAATTTTCTAACCTCCCACGTTTTCTTCGGTTTAAACCTAATTTTGTATTGGCATATGAACGAGAGAACGACCCTTAAGCTCAGTTTTTCAGTTGAAACTGACAATATTCCTTATTTTCCGCTACAGGTCACTCCAGTCGCTCTAGGCACAGTGAGCACCCGTCGTCGGGAACCCGGGAGAGCAGTCGGCCAAGTAAGACGAGATCGAGTCGCAGTAGCCACGACTCAACGACAGCACACAAAAAGTCCTCAGCGACAGGCACGAGCACAACAGCCAGTTCGAAATCATCGAAATCCACAACGCATAAACCATCCGCATCAGCCAGCACCACAGCAACAGCACCAACCACATCGCACCACGAACTGACGTACGTATACGTAACGAATTTAGCCAATACCCATTCCGAAACCAGCGAGGAGTCACCAGGAAAAGCAGCCGAAAGTGCCGGGGAGCCTGCAAAAGAGGCTGACTACGCCAGTATCGATGAGGTGGAGGTGTCCAAAACACCTCAGCCCCCGCCGCGTAGCAAACGGAAGAGATCCCTGATACCCGTGCCAGTGAGTCAGCCCGCCAGCTATGAGTATCGCACCAAGCTGCAGATGATACCGGCCAGTTACTCGAATCAGTCCACCCTGAGGTGTCGCAGCCTGGCCCGCAAGAAACCCTCCCTGAAGGCCACCCAATCGACCAGCTCTAGTTTCGCCTTCCTGCCCTATTTGCCTGCCAAGCGGAACTCGAGTGTTAGCCATGTCTATGACAACTACCTGTTGTACGCCACCAGCGAGGAATTGGGAAAGTCGGAAAAGCTGCGTCCCTATCAAAACAATCTGAGCAATGAGCATGCGCAGCTTTTTGGCGGCGGTGCGCCAGGGGCGGTGGCCAGGGAGGGGCGTGGTCGCCTGGGCGGCTGGCCAAGGCGGCTGAAAATGCGGCAAGTTCGCAGCAGTGTGTCCACCCACCAGCCCTTTGGCATCTGCACATGTTCATAGTCAGCGCGGGAAAAGCCCTCAAGAAACCAAAAATCAGAATAAATAAATTACTTATCCCTTGGCAGCCAGGATCTCGTCACCAAAACCACACACATCCCAATAATCCCAAATGCACGAATACGTTTGATATCCCACTGCCTGGCCGACAGCGATCTGCATTTTCCTAACCCCAAAAACCACCCAACCACTGTGTTCCCCTACTAATACTAAAACCCCAAAAATAATACACAAGTGTGAGAGATTTTAGTTTGTTCACTTTGATTATTACTTGATTCGGAGCGCACACACAATCAAAAACTCGGCCAAAGCACACAAGCACAAAAGAAAAAGGGCCTATCTGGGTTCTGTTTTTACTTCTCACAGCGTAAGCGTTTTGTTCCAAATTTCGTTTTCTTTTATAACCCTCAGTATCGCATGTTGGGTTTTGTGGGAAAGTAAAAGAAGTGGTTCGGAAGTGGGTATTACTGACTTCACCTAATCTCCAGACTATCAAAAGTAGCGTTATATAAAACCTTTTGCTCAACCAATTACCATATTCAAATATTTTAACCACTTAGTTTTCTTAATATTCAATTACTAATCTCACACCACTTAAACTTCTAACCTCATGCACACTCCGCTCTATCAGTAGAATCAACTCTAAAAACTGACTATGAACATGTTGCTGGACACCAGAAAAAAACTCAACAGAACTCATCAATGAAATTGGATTAAAAAAAAACGAAACACAACATCAACAGCCTTGCTCTACTCTATTTTCTTTAGCAACTGGAACTACGTAGTTGAAGTAGAAATTTGGAAGTACTATCCTAAGAAAAACCAAAAACAGTAGAAAAACCACTAGAATCATATTAATAATCTTTGTAATTGAACGTAAGTCTAACGGGTTGTTCTCTGTCTCCCCAGACACGGTAAAAGCACACTGAATGGACACCAACATCACCAGCACCAGCACAGCAGCAGCGGCAAGCATCAAGGATCTGGACATGGTCATCGGGAGCAGCCACATCACGTGCACGGCCTGACCACTTCGTCGATTGCGAACAGCAGACATCAGCGCGATCGCCACGGCAAGGATAGGAAGTAGGATACTACAAGGAACTCCAGCGAGAAAGCAACGAACTACTAAAAATAAACACCCAATTTAAAGATATATATCTACATTTGTAATACGTACTAACACCTGAACGACCAACCCAATTCGATGAGACTTTCTTTTGGTAATTTGCGAAATTTTCTGGCATTGTGAAAAAATTTCAAACAAATTACTCATGGTTGACGGATCCAAGCCTAACCGATTTACTAACTCTTCGATATTGCAGAATGTGACTTTGAAAATGTTCCAGTTCCCAGTTCCTGTTCGCATTTCCATACACACTTCCCCCACCACCACAAAAAACGCTTTGGCATTGCACTCGAAATTCAAGTATTAAAATTATGCCAGCAATTCCCCTTAATGAAACTAAAAACTAAACATATAATAACAAATGATACTCATATATATTCTTCGATAGCATTTAGTATACGAAAAGCAAAAGTGAATGGAAATAAATATAATACATTTTTCAAATATATATTTTCGAACACAAGTGGCTTCCTTTAATAGGATGATGAAACGGGAGTACAAGTTCACAATTTCAGATACATTTAAAAAGGTCGGTATTTCATAAAAAGGTTTGTTTGTTGGGAAAACAATGAATTTAAAGTGATTAAATAAATCTGCCTCAAAAACCATTTACCTAAGCAAAAGACAAAATTGAAAATATCGCTGATGAAACTTGTTAAACTACGTGGAAGTTCTCTTTTCGCAGACCCGTGCTAACTCTGGGAAAAGCTTTTGACAGCTTTTCCGCCAAGTACTTTATTATATATTTTACTTTTTATCACTATACTCACACCAATCAACGTTGTGATAGGTAGCAAAGCTTATGGGTGCTCGTAGTAATAATCCTACGTGAGCGTTCCGGTAAATGGAAGAGGCTCTCAGTTGTTGTCCAACTGCCGTCACGTCGAACTAAAATTGTCCATTTTCTGTGCTGTGAGTAGAATGAAAAAGAATGAAAGCTGATAAAATAAATGTAAAGTACCACTGCATTATGCTCCAATGGGGACACCGATAAGGAAAAAGCTTACATATCAATAGGAATATCTTTCAGTGCTCCACATTATTATGTATTCCAACGTGTTTGGTGATTTTAGATACTCTGATCCACTGGTGTGACACATAAATGAGTCATCGGTATAGATTAAATAGCCAGGGAAACCTTTGGTATTTAGTTTCCTATCTAACATTATGATGATAATCGTTATTATCAAACTTAACAAAGAGTGTATGTGCGTTTTATAAAGTTGAATGGGGAAAACACCTGTATTGAAGACTGCTCAGACTTCGTGTGTTAATCAAATAAGTAACAAAGTTTGACCTCCTTTAAGATATTATTTTAATTCTCTAAATTCGTTATTCACATTTTAATATTGTAAAAGAAATACTAATATCACTTTTGTTTTGTCTATGCTATAAAATAAACAGCAAACTTTTTATCTAATTATAACGTATCTTATCGGTTTCAAAAGTTCGTTTATCTTGTCTGAAATGGCGGTCTAGGCAACATCAGCACATGAAAAACAGCAGGTAGTTGACCACATTTGGCTTAAACAAAAGCAGAGTACTATATTATTTACTGATAAGAAAAAATTATATATATAGATTTGGTTGATTAGAAGTAGAACCTTCCTTGGTGTCTTAGTTTGCACTTCAGTACACTTCATTTAACTTTCCGAATCGATTCGCAACGGTTGTGTTCAATTTTTTGTTCGTCCAAGAAGTTAGTCAAGCCATCCTAGTTATTAAGACTTTAACATTTTATAATGAACTTTAATACTATTGATTTTACAGAGCTTAAACTAAAAAAGAACGATGTCGATCCTAACGGGCAGCGCCAATGCGGTGAAATATACGCTGTTTGGATTTACCTTGATCTTTTTGGTAAGTAATTGATATATTTTATTGTTTGGATGAGTCACCATTCAAAGTCCCTGATAATGAAGCTGGCGATTAGATTGGGCAAGTGATCAATCCTCACTGGTAACAGGGGAATCACATGTACGATCAATTCTATAAAGTAACAAGAAAGGAAGCTAACTTCGGCACGCTGAAGTTTCTATACCCTTGCAGATCGTTCACATGGGAGCAGAGATTTTCGATTTTTTGAAAACTAATTTCAATTTACTACCGTATATGTTTACCGAAAATGAATCATAACGGTCTGTGTGCTATTTTGACATTATTATCCGATCGTTCCTATGGCAGCTATATGATAAAGTCGTCCGATTTGTTTTTAATTTAATTCAAAACTCTAAAATATTAAAAGAATGATAGTCCCAAGAGTAGATATTATTATGTCAATAAAAACCATAGTTAAATTTTTTACATTTTTTTTAAAATATTTTTTCTACTATTCCAATTGGAGCTATTGGATATACTTGTCCGATCGGGCGCGTTCCGACTTATATACTACCTGCAATAGAAATACGTTTTTTGGGAAGATTTCATCCCGATAGCATTAAATTTGAGAGACTAGTTTGCGTAAAAACGAACAGACGGACATGGCTATATCGACTCGTCTAGTGTCATCACTATCAAGAATATATATATGGGGTCGAAAACGACTTTTTCACTGCCTTGCAAACTTCTGACTGAAAACATTATACCCTCTGCGAGGGTATAAAAATACAAAGTCATTCTGCATTGTCAAATAAATTGTTACGGGCATGTAACAAAACATACTAGAAACCTATATTTCATTAAAAAAAAACATTCGTATTTTATTGGTCTTACAATGTCTGAAGAATCACGAGAGCATTATCTTGTCTAAATTTCAAACAACCGTCACCGGCGAAAACCAAATAAACTTGCTTGCTAAAAGCAACAAAACCATAATAGGATATAATATAATTATGTGCTTATGTATATGCATATATTTTATTCCAAATATTTGATTTCTACTCATTTTTTTATATCCCCCTCACAACCAAGTCCTGAATCCGCCACTGGATAAATAATTAGTACAATTCGTAAAAATATTTGTAAATCAGCTATTTAACTCTAATTAAATATTATTAGTTACCAAGCATAAAACCCATACTTGTTCAGACACTAAATGTAAAGATATTAATATCGATCATTTTAATTATGCTCCCAGATTACCGGCATCATTCTGATTGCCGTTGGAGCCGGAGTTGGGGCCGTCTACACTGGCTATGAGCTCTTCCTGGCCGGCAAGTTCTTCTCGATCCCCACGTTCCTGATCGTGATCGGATCGTTTATCATCGTGATCTCGTTTTTCGGGTGCTGGGGTGCCCTGAAGGAGAACTACTGCCTGGTGCTCAGCTTCTCGATCATGCTGGCCATTATCTTTATCCTGGAGCTGGCTGCTGGCATTAGCGGCTATGTGCTGCGCAACGACGCCTCCAAGTTGATCCAAACATCGCTGACTGCTTCGCTAAAAGAGTATGGTGGTGACAACCAGAATGCCACCACTCGACTCTGGGACGATGTGCAGCGGGAATTCGACTGCTGTGGAGTGACCTCCTACAGTGACTGGAACGTGACCTTCTCCGACGATCTGCTGCCCATCTCCTGCTGCAGCGTTCCCGTGGGCGCAGTGGGCAGCTTCAACTGCTGGGCCAACGTTACCAGCGTCGGCGTACGCCACGAGTACGGCTGCCTCGACGGATTCTCCAGCTACATTTCCGCCCACGCGGTCAGCCTGGGAGCAGCGGGCGTAGTCATCGCCATATTGCAGGTGAGTTGGTTCGATTGAGGGGTAGTCCCATCAAGACTGCTTGTGTAACTACACAAAGAAGTCTAAAGATCTCGTTTAATAAGATCTGATAGTGAATATATATATCCCAGCAACACAAAAACTATGAAATTAAGTATTTTCAAGTTGCCCTTTTTTCTAGTTTAGCTAAGGGTTGTACTACAATTTAATATTCAACGTTTACTAAAAACCTAATACCCAAATTTATGTTCCTTTCTTCTCACCAGTTCTTCGGAGTCATCTTTGCTTGCTATATCGCGCGTGAGATCAAAATACGCAACGGCATTACTGGGTTTATGTAAGTCCTAAGGATCTGGATTCTGTGCAATGCGAAACAGGAACTTAGGAAGCCAAGCTCAGCTGCTTACTTTTAAGACTTTATTAAGCCTACGAATGTTTTTAGTCCTTTATTGAAATTTTCTTCGGCTTGTGTGAATAAAAATATAGTGTTTTGAACAAAAATTTTACCAAATTTATAGATTGTTGATTTATAAAAGCTTATCTGGCATAATGGGTTTGTATTGGTTGGATTATAAAAATCCAATCTTATCGATCCTATAGGGTGTTGCGGTCTTTATGATTGCATGTGCATTGATCTACACAATCAAATCGTTCGACCATATGTATATACAAATACTTATGAAATAACGTAAGAAAAGTTAAGACACAAAAGTTTAACGATAAAGAATAATGCGCAGTAAATAGAAACTGATAGCCCTGGCCAAATATTAGTACCTATAAAATATATAATGTATTTATCTCTGGCGAAGGAGATCACGGTAGCCAACGCGTCCAATATCCCTAGGTCTGCAGAACATTAAGTTGCATTCATAGTCTTTATATTTTAAATATACAAAGAAGCGATATTTTAAAAACATCCATTTTGATCCAATAAAATTATTGTTTCCCACCCAAGTCAGACAAACCGCTAGCACACTTATGAGCAAGAACACCTGTGTTTACCTTTGAATAATTTAAGCTATTCGGAAGTGCAGTGCGATTAAAAAATCGATAAAACATAGATGTTGACTCACTTAAAACTGAATTTGAATCGATTATATACTCGATTGAGCGAATGGCCTTGACATGTGAACTTGACCAGCAAAGTATATTAATATGAAGGGGAGTGTAAGCACATACTCTATTAGATAGTTAGTTTGTCAGTTATACATAGTAAGTTAAATATAAGAAACAAACTGAATATTTCATTGAGTCGCCCCAATATTCGATAACTTAGTTTCCGTTATATTGCGAAAACTCGGCTAATGAGAACAAGGCAGCTGTTATCTTATCTGATATTTGTTTAACTGACAGACTAGAACAATTTCTGCCTGATAAGCTATCCAGAGAGTAGAAGTGCCAGGTGCACCGCAAAAAAAAGGAGAAATTCCCAAATCGCTTCAAAATAAGATATGAAACGTATACGAAAACTTGATTGATGACCAAAATAACTTACGCAGGTTCAACCAAATAAATAACGGTTTAACAGCCTATAAAGGAATTACTTTTTAAAATGATTCGGTCAAGAGTATTATTCATTATTTATTTACAATATCTTAAAAAAATCGGGAGCTATACGGCTAGAATCTTTTGTACTCAATCTTTGCGTAAGAATTTTCTCGCAGTGTAAGAGGGAGAGTGGTCGGGAGTGGGTGGCAAGGCCGGACGACCCCTTTCAGAGCGTGGGAGAGAGACCAACGACTCGCAACGAGTTCGTCGATTGCGTTTACCGTTTTGCCACTCAGTTCACGTGTGACTAGCAAAAGTTAAAGTACGTTCACTGCAAAGTCGGTCGGCGACCCATTAAAGCGAGCGATATATACTATACAGTTTGTCAAATAATTCTTTGCAAAAGGGAAAATGTCATTAAAATTCATTTTAAAGTTGTATTTTTATTAACAAGAATAGGATTTATTTAATTTTTTCTTTTACATTATGGTTAAGGTGCTTAATATCTACAACTATAAATAAAAAACAGAACATATTTCAGCATGAAACTTAGGAAAAAACAACAAAAACAAAAATTCAGAACATAATCAGTTGTCAATTAATTCTTTGCAAAATGTAAGCATTGGTTAAATTCGAAACGAAATCATATAAAATATAACCGTTATTTTTCTAATATTTAGTGTGGTGTCCTTTGGCATCCAAGACAGCATTCAGGCGACGAGGCATAGATTGAATAAGTTGATTTAAGTCATAATACTCAGGTATTTTCTTCCATTCCTCATGGATCGCTTTGATCAAAGCATTTTTATTGGTCGGACCGCGTTTAGCCACCTTCTTCTTTAATAAAGCCCACAAGTTTTCGATGGGGTTCAAGTCAGGACTCTGGGCAGGAGTGTCAATTACTTTGCTGCAGTTATACAGCAGCCAGTTCCTACAAATCCACGATTTGTGCTTGGGGTCTTGATAAAGCTTGTACTGAAGCTTATTTGGGTTTTGAGGGTTAATGAAGCCAAAATCAACGACGCTTTTGGTCAATTCTTTTTTCAAAATATCCAAATAAAATTCTTTGGTCATAATGTCGTTAAAAATTCGGAGTTCTCCGACGCCCTTGGATGAAATACATCCCCAAACCATTACGGATAGCTTTCCAAACTTCACTGTTGGTATGATATTCTTCTGTTTTAAGGCTGTGTTGGGCTTTCTCCAAACATTGCTGGGTCCATCATGATAGTACAACATTATTTTGGTCTCATCACAAAAAATCACGTCATTCCAGTACTCCGCCGGCCTGTTAGCATTGGCAATAGAAAATTTTAGCCGCCTATCGATGTTAATAGCAGAAAGCAAAGGTTTCTTTCTGGCTACGTGGGAAGAGTATTTGTGTGTGTTGAGAACTTTTCTGATGGTCTCGTGGCTCACTGTTTTGTTGCAATCATTTTTTAAGTCCAGAGCCAACTGCCTAAGTGTAGTTTGCGGATTATTATTAATATTTTTCAAAATTTTTGAATGGTCTCGTCTGGTAAGCTTTGGTGGCCTGCCTGGAGAATTGTTTAAATGCAGACGGTTTTGTATTTTCGCTCGATTAATTATGTTGTAAATTGTCCTTAGTTTAATATCAAACATAGTTGATAATTCCTTTGCCGTTTTATTATTGTAATAGTTGTAATAAACTAATTGAATAAGGTTTTCATCAACTCTTTTGCCGGGCATTGTTTAAACAGCGGATTAGGATCACTTGTGCACTTGTTAATAGTTAATTCTTAATGATCATGGGAGATAAGAACATAACAAAAACGAACGTGTTCATTTTTCTCGAAATTTAGTTACCGTTACTTTGTTTTGTGTCTTTCTTTAGCTACTGTTTACATTTTGCAAAGAATTAATTGACAACTGATTATGTTCTGAATTTTTGTTTTTGTTGTTTTTTCCTATGTTTCATGCTGAAATATGTTCTGTTTTTTATTCATAGTTGTAGATATTAAGCACCTTAACCATAATATAAAAGAAAAAATTAAATAGGTCCTATTCTTGTTAATAAAAATACAACTTTAAAATGAATTTTAATGACATTTTTCCTTTTGCAAAGAATTATTTGACAAACTGTATCTTACCATATATCGGAATCTACCCATTACTAACACTTCTTCATATTGCAGCTGACATTCGAGCAAGAATTGGAAAAGCAGAATGGCGAATAGGGACTTACAGCTGAATTCCGGCATGAAGTGCGCCAAATACATGCTCATCATCGTGAGCTTTATGTTTGCGGTGAGTTGATCCTGGATTTTAGTCATTCAATATTGCTATCCATGAATCACAATTCCGCCATCTTGATTTATTTTCCGTTTTCTGCGTTTAGTTGTTTTATCATATAACACACCTATTCTTATCAGCCTTAGAGGGAAACAAATGTGTGGGTGTTGTTTTTTTTTTGTGAATCATTTTGCGCATACGTAAGTCGCTTAAAAAATAAATAAGAGCAAACTGGGAAACCAGAAAGAGAGAGAGAAACGGGTCAAGAACAAATTAAGCAATTTCTCTTACCAACTGTTTTCGGAAGCTTCTTAAAATAAATAATAATAAGACTCAAAACTCTTGAGAGTATTTCGAATATATCGTTGGTAACAATAGATATCAATGTCCATTCTTAAAAATTCAACTTTACTAATACCTAATACCTGTAAATAACTACCTAATATTTTACCGTAATTCTTTTCCCATATTTCACCATTCTTTAAATAGCTCAGTTACCTTTAAAGTTTAAACAGTAAAACAATTACTCATTTTGATAAGATAACAAGTCTTAAAGATATTGAACTGTGTTGGTGAAACCACATAAAAATTCGAATGCATTTCCGTGCCAGGTAATATAATGTTTTTTCGACTTGTCTACAGGTGATTTTATTGTTGTTAATCAACAATTTTCAAATGCTTACATACTTGCTTTTAAACAAACAAATATTTGTAAACTTGGAGGGGGGCTGCTGAAGCACGAATGCTTTTAAAGTTTACAAATAATATTAGCAAACATAATGGCGAAAAAGTATATCAACGCTCTGCAGTATACAAGTAATATTAGAAGAATAAATTAGTTGATTATTAAAAATCGTAGCAGTTTGCCAATGTTAGATCTTCTAGATTAGGTTATTAGTTGATCGGCATAATAATAATACCCACAAATAGAAAAAACAGTCTAAAATTAAGAAATCATGTCCGAATGTTCTTAAATTGAGACAAAATTGGTATTTTATTTCTTAACTTGAGAATACTTTATATTCTTTAAGCATGAGCTTAAAAAAAATAATTTAAAAAAAATTTTTAAATTGTATTTGTATTACATTGACTTTCCATACTTACACCTAGGGGGTCATTTTGAAAAACTCATATCGAAATGTCACACTGAGAATGCCGCCCAAAATGAGCTTTATCATGCAATTCTTAACCTGATTCCCCTTTCCTTGCAGCTAACCGCCATCCTACTGATAATGGTAGGAACTACCATCCAGACTATTTTCGGCGACTTCAGCCTGTTTATTGATGGACACTTCTCTTCGCCTCCGGCGCTCCTTATCGCCATTGGATTTATTCTGATCGCAGTGGCCACTCTGGGAGCTTATGGAGCCGTCAAGGAGAGTGTGATGGTCATTAATCTGGTGAGTTTTGATCGTTGATGCACTAACAGCAGTACAAACAAGTTATATTACATTACCATTACTAAATAGTAAAAATATAACTCAATATAATACCAGTAAGATGTCCTATTGATGGCTGTACCATTTTGAGGAAGATGCTAGTTCTAGAATAAACATTAACTGCAGTTTCTTAGTAGAAATTAAATTATAGATTTGTTTACTATCTGTTCTGTGCAACTGTGGAATAATAGTCTTACTCCTCTTCAGTACGGAGTGTGCCTGTTCCTGGTTTTCATCCTTGAGGTTTCTGCAGCCATCGCCGCCTTCGTGATGCAATCCCAGGTTAAAGGCATGCTCATCCGAACAATGCACCAGGCCCTGCAAGAATACGACAACGATCCCTATGTGGCAGCTGGAGTGGACTTCATGCAGTCTGGGGTAAGTTTAATAAATAGTGTAACGTTTCCCTGCCCAAAGGAGAAGCAGGTACAAAAACCACAATTATATGAACAACATATAAAATAATATCGTAAAATTAAGGTCTTGGCGTGATGAAAAAAATTCCATTTTCTTTTAAAAATTTGGTAATCTTCATGTTCCTCTTAAGTAGAGTAAAAGGGTATATTATATTCATCAGAAAGTATGTAAAAGGTGAAAGGAAACGTTTCCGTTTCAAAAATGTATATATGTTCTTGATCAGAGAGACTAGCTGAGTTGAACTAGCCATGTCCGTCCGTCCGGACATATGAAACTATAAAAGCTAGAAAGTTGGGATTAGGCAAGCAAATTTGAGAAATTCCTGCACAGCGCAAGTTTATTTCAGCAGGGTTCCTCTTCCAAAATAACGCCCGAATATTGGATTCATTAATACCTATGTATGTATTGACCCAAAAACTTTGCCACGACCATTCTAACGACCACAAACTGCCCTAAGCTGTGGAGCACACAGTTTTGATGCTAAAAAAAAACAGAGATAACAAGAGAGAATTCTATAGACCAGTGCCTCGACAATTATATACCCATTACTCAGCTATCAAATTTAACTCATTAACTTATAGGCCTATTTATTCATCTTTTTTCCGTCAAATGTACACCGAAATATATTGAGCGCCCACCTTAACACCCGCAAGTGCTAAATTGTGTTTGTGGAACCTTGTTTTTAAAGATTTTTTTAAAGTAAAAATTAGATTTTATTTCGTTAATCTACTAATTGTGCAAGTCCGACCATTCCTTAAGAAGTATTATTGTAATTGCCGCTAGGTTGCGGCCTCGCATTCTCAGAAAAAGTCGCCTTTAGCTAAGTAACGGGTATCTTGCAATCGAAGCACTTTATACATATTTTTAAAGAAAAGTGTCGAATTTTAGGTCCAATTTTTTCAAGAAAGGCTTGAAGGAACTACTTAAATATTTTTCAAAACAACAGAAGTTTAATTTTGAAAAATTAAGTAATTTTTGCGAAAATTAACTTATTAATTAATGTTTTTTCTTGTTTAAAGCTTGAGTGCTGCGGAGTGGATGAGCCGGAGGATTGGAAGGACTGCTATGGTCCCAACAAGAATTCGACACTTGGAGCGGACGACGTGGTGGTGCCCAACTCGTGCTGCGGTCGACCGGCCGTGGATTTGAGCGACTCCAACCAGGTGACCTGTCTGGAAACATTCGATTACGGCTGCTTCCGCAAGATGAACTTCATAGTGTCACAGAGCGCCATGTTGATCGCCACCGGAGCCACCACGGTGGCCTTTGTCCAGCTGTTGGGCGTCCTGTGCGCCTTCATGTTGGCCAAGACACTACGCCGGAACAAGTCCATCCGCGAAGCCCGCCGCTGGCAGCTGCAGCAGAGCCTGGGCGTCCTGATCTCCGGGGGAAAGATGGGTCCGCCCCAGAACTCCGCGGTCACCGGCTACCAGCAGCTGGACAACGGCGAACAGGGCACCCAGGAACCCTACACCTACACGCCCCAGAGCCCCAGCGTTAACTAGGAGTCGATACTGATCGAAGCCCTATTTATACCACATAGCATACCCAAAGAGATCCGCTTGTAAATGTAACTTTATAATTTGTCATCTAAAAAAAAGTAGTAAAACGAAATAAACGCAATGGTCCTAGGACTACTTGCTGATAAACAATTTTTTTAGTGATAGCAGATATAAAGCAAAATCTGGCAAAAATAATATTTACGCAACTATATTTATAGTCTTGCAAAGGGTAATACAATTTCAGTCAGAGTATATATGTAGGATCGCCGGTGATGGTTCAAAGATAATCTCAACAATTAAGTTTAATGACTTTATTTAATTGATAGACAATAAGATATTCCGTTTTACATCTTCTTCCTCGGAAAAACAGAAAGCAAAAGCGAGTACTCTATGCGACGATTCTTTTCGTGCGGTATCGAATATAATATTTTAACAGAGTTGCAAGCGATAATTTTACGTTAACAGATTTGAATATACCTTAATGTAAATAAAGTAAAATAAGTTTAGGCAGAGCTGTTGTAGACATGACCACTCCTTGTCTTCTTTTCCTTTCCCACAATCGGCCATCCTGATTCATCATTCGGCTCGAATGATGGTTCTTCTGCTGAGTCTGACTGAGGATTCCATTTCTTCATATATTCAGCGACGGTTGATGTTTTCCCTGGACCTTCATGGTCACCAACTTTCTCCACGTCATATCGGCCATGGGGAAGAGTCCTGACTACTTTGTAAGGTCCAAAGAATTTTGGTTTTAACTTTAAGCCGGTCCCGTACTGTGTGCGCTTTATGGCGACGAGTTCGTTGATTTTGTAATTCAGCTCCTTCTTACGACCCTTGTTAAAGGACCTACGATTCTCTTGCTGAATTTTGGAGATGTTACTCTTCGCTTCCATACGAACGCTCTCTCTCTCTTGGTCCAATTCTTCGATAGCGGCATCTTCAAGGAACGTGTTGAGCTCGGATAGTTTGTTGGTCCTCATTTCAACCCCTGTTAATATCCTGAAGGGTGATAGTTTCGTGCTTCTTGGGGGTGTGCTGTTCATTACTTGCTGCACAACCTCTAGATGTTTATACCAGCTGGACGATTTCTCTTGACAAAGCTTGGCCAACATTGGGATTACGATTTTATGGATTCGCTCCACCTGACCATTCCCTCGGGGAACTCCAGTGGCTATCATTAGATGCTGTATCCCGTTCTCGTCGCAGTATTGCCTAAATGTGTTTGCAACAAACGCTGCCCCTCTATCTGATATTATGCGCTTAGGGTTTCCAAACACTGCCGCTTGACGGGTAAGTCGATCGATAACTCCTTCAGCGGTTGTATTTTTTGTCGGGTGGAGCCAGACAAACTTAGAGAACGCATCGATCACGACGAGAATGTAGTTGTAGTTCTTGCTGGTCTGCTCTATTGGTCCTACATGATCAACATGATATGTTTCCAACGGCTTGTCATCTTTGTTAATGGGTGTTAAGAAACCTTCCTTTTTGCCTGCCTTGCCTTCAGAAATAATACATTCGACGCAACTCTTGACCACTCTTATTACTTTTTTCGATAAGTTCGGTATGTAAAATGTCTTCTCGACAGCCTCTTGAGTTCTTTTTACTGAGAAATGTCCTTGCTTATGGGCCATACGAATGATTTCTTCCTCCATTAATGTCGGCACCACAATCAGTTCTTTGACAGGATCCTTGTACAATATGCCATGCTTAATAAAGAAGTCACCATATGTGCTGTTTTCGAGGGCGGCCATTACTGCCCGAACCCATTCATCCTGCGACTGTGCTTCCTGCAACTTGTGATGCAAAGTGTCTTCCAACATTAGACATGAAACACGACTTAAGGCGTCTACGTGACGCATTTTGCTGCCGCTTCGATGTTCGATGACATAGTCATAATCCTGGAGAAACAATGCCCACCGTGCCACTCTTAGAGGAACTTCTCCACGCTTTTTCATCGTTAAAGCAAATGCGTTGCAGTCGGTTATAATTTTGAACTTTATCCCAAGTAAATAGACACGCCATTTTTTTAAAGCTTCAACTATAGCCAACACTTCGAGCTCGTAAGAGTGGTATTTCTCTTCAGCTGGCTTCGTCTTTCGACTTAGGTATTGGATAGGGTGCAACTGTTGATCGTCCGGATCTTTTTGCAGAAGAACACCCCCGTAACCGTGCATAGAAGCGTCAGTGTGTATCTCCGTTTGAGCTTTAGGATTATATAAACGTAACACCGGTGCAGATATCAATGCTACTTTTAGTTGCTCAAATGCTACAAGCTGTTCTTCGGCGAATCGGAAAGGAATTTCCTTACGAAGCAAGTCGGAAAGTGGTTTGGCTTTCAACGCGTAATCTGCAATGAATCGCCTAAAATAGGATGTTAGTCCAAGGAAACGCTGAAGACTCTTTCGGTCATGTGGAATTGAAAAGTTCTTGACTGCTTGAGTTTTGGCCTCTGACGGTCTTATGGTCTCTCCTTCGACAATGTACCCCAAAAAGTCTACCTTTCCCTTGAGAAACTGGCATTTGCTCCACTTAATTTTCAAGTTAAACTCCGAAGCTCGATTTAGGACACGCTCTAACTTTTGTATTCCTTCATTTACATTCTTAGAGGGAATAATGAGATCATCCATGTATGTTACGACTGTACCATCTTGCACCATATCTAGTAGAATCGCATAAATGTATCTTGAAAATACGGCTGGTGAGTTCGAAATTCCAAAAGGGACATATAAAAACTCGAATTGCCCTGCATGTGTCACGAAAGATGTATATTTTCTCGAATTTTGCTCAACTGGTACATGGAAAAATCCATTCGCTAAGTCAAGTGTTGTGAAGAGGCTGTTTCCTTGCATTTTTTCAATGACATCGTCTATAAGTGGCATCGGAAAGTGATCCTTGGCAATCTTAGCGTTTAGTCGTCTATAATCGCAGCAAAGGCGCTTGCTGCCATCCTTTTTCGGTACCAAGACAACCGGCGAGGCATACTCAGACGAACTTGGTTGGACAATCTTCTCTTCTAACCATTTCTCTACCTGGTTGTCGATAATTGTCTTGTCTGCAGGTGAAATGCGCCGAGGGCGTTCATAGACTGGGTATTCGTCATTTAGCAATATCTTCATCTGAATGGGACTGTCCTTTTTCTTCTCTGGCTTGTAGTTGTTGATCAAATCTCTTACAGTTTTAGCAATTGGTCTCTCCAGGTGAGCGACGTCGATCTCGGGATCCTCACCTTCAGCAAAAAGACACATCTGGGGGTATTCCTGGAATATGTGTAACTCAGACTGGACTGCTTTCTCTCCGGCAAAAGACTCCAGGATGTTGTGGTTCCCTTTTTGTTGAAATGTTACCGAATTCTCTGAGAATATCAAGTCCACCAGCTTCAGGACGCTATTCCCGATGACTGCTGAGTACTTAATATCATTTCTGCTGGTAACGTGAAAGTTTAAGTCCAAACAAGCGTTGTCTACCACAACTGTGGTTGCGAAACTGCCAAGCGTATTTAGCTCGCTGTTACAAATACCCAATAAACAGTGTTTTTCGTTTGTAAGCTCGATATTTCCTAGCTTCTCAACTACGTCATCACGGATAAGGCAAAGATCACAGCCTGTATCGATCAAAGCGGAAAATCGAACGCCATTACAGGAAATTTCCTTAAATATACATTTGCCACTGCTACTGATATGGTTCGTCATGGAGTTGGCACTTTTTCCCTCCTTCTTTTCAGCGATCCTATTGCCTGGACAATTCGATGCCTTGTGGCCAAGCTGTTCGCATCTGTAGCATTTAATGGGCTGTTTACACTCCCTGGCAAAATGCGAAGGATCACCACACTTAAAACATTTTTTGGCATGCTGTTTGATCACATCAGGTTTCTTGTCTTCATTGGTATAATGAGATTTAGCCGTATTAAGCAATTGAGGGCGACTGCAGCGAATTTTCTCATATACCTTTATTTGCTCCTTCAGTTCCTGCAGAGTCCTGGCCTGGTATAAGTTGCTTTTGTTGGCTCTCGAGTCGGGTATCCCTTCGATGAAGTACTCTATAAGGCTGGGGTCGTCCAGATTGACAGGCTTTCCTATTTCCATGAGTGAATAGAGATACTCCTTGTAATCCTCATTTGGGCCTTTTCGCCGGTTTTTTAATGTTCGGTGGACTTCAATTGCCGATACCTCTGAGCCGAACTCAGCTTCTAAAGCTCGCTTGAGAGTTGACCAGTTGGAAATACCTGGCTGACTTCGAACAAATATTTTAGCTGCTCCCTTTAACAATTGCTTCGAATAGATAAACATTTGAAGACTATTCCATTGGACTGCTGCGGCATTATCTTCAAACTCTTGGATCCAGCTGTGAACAGACGGCTGGCTCGAACCATTAAACTGAGAAAGTGAGTCCTCAATGTCGCGCAGTGTAAATGAACTACGGCCTTCGTCTGATTTGGGTCTTGGGTTGTGCATTGAACTTGCATCCCCGTAGTCAGATTCCTCATCTTCGATGTCGTCAGCCGGTAAGTTGTAGTGGTCGAGAAGTCTGTCCTGCAATGTTTGCTTTCTACCACTTGTAGCTAAATTAAGCTGTGATAATTGCTCTTTTAGCTCGTTTACGTTAAGCGACAAAATTTCTTCCCTCCGCATTCTGTACTCGTTGTTACTCTCTGCTTACATATAGTAGAAATTTTCAATTATAACAAATTATTGTACTTAACTTAATGGTTAAATTTTGTGAAATATTATAGGTTATAGGTATAAAAATACAAAAAAAAATGATCCAGATCGCTCACTGTCCTCTTCTGCGAACAGCGCAGTTCTGGTACTTGCTGGTAGTCTCAAGTCTTCCTTCTTTGGCACGACACACCCTGTGGCCAAGGTGACGCTGCTTTTCAGGCTTTTTCACCCAATTTGCGCTTTCCCAAAGCAAGATTTTGACGCCTCCTCGCTCACTTGCAGAACCTTTGCGCAGGTTGCGCACCTTACTTTACCTCTCAGGTGTATACGATCTGCCAGTGAACTGCTTTCCCTCCTTCTAGAACAATGTTGTCCGCACTCTGATTTTAATGAATCTGTGTGGCACGTCCGCTTTTCTGCCGTTTTTCCAAGTAAATCCCACTTCTGACACCAAATTTGTAGGATCGCCGGTGATGGTTCAAAGATAATCTCAACAATTAAGTTTAATGACTTTATTTAATTGATAGACAATAAGATATTCCGTTTTACATCTTCTTCCTCGGAAAAACAGAAAGCAAAAGCGAGTACTCTATGCGACGATTCTTTTCGTGCGGTATCGAATATAATATTTTAACAGAGTTGCAAGCGATAATTTTACGTTAACAGATTTGAATATACCTTAATGTAAATAAAGTAAAATAAGTTTAGGCAGAGCTGTTGTAGACATGACCACTCCTTGTCTTCTTTTCCTTTCCCACATATATTCGGAGAATACATATATTCTTGATCTGGATCACTAGCCGAGTCGATCTAACCGTGTCTGACAGTCCGTCTGTCTGACCATGTAAGAGCTCTATGAGTTTGGATATAAGATTCGGATTTCTTAGCTTCTGATTCAGCGCAAGTTTTTTATCCGAATGTTCCATGCCCATTCGAAGGCCCACTTCGCTTAAGCTTTTCCACATTTTTGAAGATTTTGTTTATCATTACCCATCTATGTACAACATGGCGGTCCAAAAAAGGAAATTTTGTTCTCACCCCTTTACATGGTTGATTAAAGTTTTCAAAAAATGTATTCAAAAAGTTACATTTTTTGGTTGAGTTTTAGACCTTGCGAAACGTCCTCAAAGTTTCTTTCAAAATTACTCATACGACATGTATACCAGCTATATCTATTCTCAAAAGGATCGATTTCCCCTTCCCTTCGGTCAATATGAATTTTAGGAGGGAAAACTAAAGTCAGAACTAGACACAACGGACTTTCCATCCAAGTCAGGGCCACCTATATGAAAATAATAATTTTGATTAACCTCAACCGTGCGTATGAGTTATAAACTTTGAAACCAATTCGCAGACCCTAACCTTAATTGCAGATGAGAGTAGGACCTTAAAAATGTCCATACATGGTAAAAAATTATACAATCCTAAAAAGTTATGAGCAATAAAAGTTTTTGCAATAGATGAGCGGTTTCTGAAATCGAAAACTGTTGGAGCCCACAATATTGAAGCTAGATTTGCCAAAAGATGATTATATGTTTATAAGTTAAATTGGCTAGCTGAGTAATGGGTATATAATAGTCTAGTCTACTCTATTTTACGGCCCTGATCTCCGAATTTCTCGAAAATACTATTCTTGATTGACCGCGAATGCAGAATACATGAAGATCATCCTCGAAATTGTTCGAGATATTATAATCTTGGGTATATAAGCGACAGAAAAATGGTTTTCCAACGTACCTTTTCCGCATTGCATTCATTAATTTTGCGACAACTGCCTGGAGTCTTTGGCCAATTACAAATTGTGACCTTGATGTTTTTTTATCAGGTTTTCCTGAAAAATTTTTTGTTGCGGGACCCTGAAATCACTTTTAATGATAACAAGCAAAAACTCCATAAAGAAAAGTTAAAAGGCCTGACAGTCCACCCATTTGACGTCCAAAAAAACATAAAAGATACACCACGAGGTCAAAACGAGTATAACGCGCGTTTAACCGTTGTAAATTATTGAGTGAATTTAATAATCACGACTAATAAGATATATACATGTTACACAAAGGAAAATTAAATGAGCTTGAGGTCCCTATGACTGTTTGCGCAATTCCTTGACAAACTTATTGAGCAATCGCAACTGCTCCACGACGCTGCTACTGGCGGTTCCGCCGATCGCGTTGTACTGCTGCACATTGTTGGAGTAGTCGGCCACTTGAACGATATCCGATCCAAATACAGGACTAAAGGCCTGCAGCTCGCCCAGTGGCAGATCAGTAATATCCACGCCCCGGTTTTCAGCCTCTGAAACCACGCGACCGATAATGTGGTGCGCCTGGCGGAAAGGAATACCCTTTTTCACCAGATAGTAGGCCTGAAAGGAACATAAAAAGTATTATTCGCTTTTATAATTTACTCACTTCCTTTTGAACGATCTGCGTGAAATCGGATTAACGACAATTTTATCTTTACGACCAACAAATACATTTAAAAATTAAAATTGTTGAATTTTAAATATTTATGACGAGGCAAATTTGGTTTTAAAAAATTTAAAAACAAAGAATTCAGAAAGTTTATTTTATGAAAAAATGCACATTGGCATCATCATCATTATTAAAAAGCTACAAAAATTAAATAAATAAAACGTACCCTTTTTAAAAAAAAATCTATCAGTTCGAAAACATTGAAAATACTTTTAGGATTTCACAAAATGTTTTATGTTTTCAAAAAACATTTTGGAAGGGTAAACAGTCTTTTAAGAGGTTGTTCTTAAGTTATTTAAAAAAGTTAGCACAAACGGCCAGCTAATACTCATCAAATCACCATACCCAATCAGTGGCCAACATGTCCGTGCTAAGAGCCGCCTCCATCGATTCCTGTTTCACATGCATCGTCTGTAGAACACCGTCGGTCACATCCAGCACCTGGGACAGCTTGTCGAAGGAATGGAAGCAGTATTCCTTGTCAAACTGCAAGTCCTTGTTGTAGGTGGACGGAGTGCCCTTGATGGTCATCATAATACCCGTAAGATTGGAGGTGATCACTCCGGACATTCCGCGAATGAGCTCCAAACTGTCCGGATTGCGTTTCTGGGGCATCAGGCTGCTGCCACTGGAAAAGCCATCAGCCAGTCGGATGAAATCGAACTCTTTGGTGCTATATATGATGAGATCCTCGGCCAATCGGGACAGATGTAGGCTCACCATAGAGCAGCAATATATAAAGTCAACTGAAAGCGCGAAGCGATTAAAATACCAGGTCAGGTAAAAGATCTGCGAAGCTCTTGTGTTCATTTTGCAACCTCCTAGGAAATCAGTTTGACCTGGCAGTTGCAGTTATGTACGTTTTCAGTTGCTGAACAAAATTATATATATACTACCCAAAATGTTTAAGAACCTTTGCAAAGAACCTTTTAAGCATTACAATTTTAAATATACTTTGGAAAAACTACATGATGTTATACATATGCACAAGGGAGAAGCTTGAAAAAATATTAAAGCGAAAAAAACAAAACTGACAAAAGAGCAACACTATATTTTAGATTATAGTAATTATCGATCAGAACGATTGCAAAGAAAATAAATCGTATGAACGAATTTTTATATTCTTAAGCAATAAAGTGTTCTAGCCCGCCTTATCAGCGTCTCCCCTGAGAAACAAAATGTCGAGATAAGAAATCTATCGCACCCAAATTGCAGTATCAACGACATTGAAATGACTTAAGTGGGCGTTTCTTAAGAGACTCACCTACAAAATCGCGGTCTCCAACGGCGTGCATGCTGTTGGCCGTGACTCCTGAGAATCCCAGCCTCTCAGCCAGCCACAGCCGATCGATGCCGAGCGGATTGCCCGCCAGGGCACCACTTCCCAGGGGAAGGACATTAGACCTATCCCTTAGCTGCACCAGTCGCTGGGCATCCTCCCTTAGGGCGAATGCGTGGGACAGCAGCCAGTGCGAGAACTGGACGGTCTGGGCCCGCTGTAAATGCGTGTATCCTGGCATAAGGACGCCCAGGTGGAGTTCCGCCTGCCGGGTGGCGGCTTCGATGACCCGACTCAAGCGGCCCAAGGTCTCCCGGATGGCCTTGCGAAGCCAAAGCTTCATGTCGGTGACCACCTGGTCATTTCTGCTCCTCCCCGTGTGAAGCCGCTGGCCCAGCTCGCCGGTTATCCCCACCAAAAGACGTTCGTTAACCGTGTGGACATCCTCATCTCCAGGCAGGAACTTCACAGACCCTTCGATCCAGTCAAATCGCAGCAACTCGAGATTCTTTACCAGCTTATCGGCTTCTGCTTCGTTCAGGTGACCCGCTCTGTGGAGAGCCTCTGCATACGCCTTGCTGGCATCCAGATCATCCGCATACAAGCGGGAATCGTAGGGCAGACTATTGTTGAGCGACTGGAGTGCTTCATGGGGCTTCTCGCTGAAGCGACCACCCCACATCTTATAGGAGCCCTGGGACATGATGGATCCGGTTGGCGTACAAGTTTGAACACTACTGGCGTTGGTAATTCTCTAGCCCAGCTCACGAATACAATAGATTATTGTGTCATATAGCAGTGTTATCTTTCAAAATTATATGTGGCTCAGTTTTTATATGATTAGAGCACTTCATAAGCGAGATTCTCTCTGTGAGAACAGTGGTGAATGTTAAAGACTACTACACCTCCAACCAGCTACAATCCATCTCAGCTTAATTCTTAAAAAAATAGAAGAGTAAGGGCCCTCATGAAAAATGTTTCAATTATTTGTCAACTATTATTTTTGAGAATCTTACATTACATCTAAATTCGCAACTTGTATTTTGTAGGGAAAATACGCAGCAACATGACCACTGTGCCTTGCTCTCTCAAAAGCCATCTAATTTTTGCTCGCTGTTATATGATTTTTATTTTTAATTGACTTGGTCTAAAAAAACGAAAACAAATAAGCCCAGAGGGTCGGGGAGATATAGCCGCTTATCAGCCAAGATTAAAATCACAAGAGCGTGTGTAGCCTCTGACGCTTGTTGCAGCATAAGCTGTGCGATGGCGACGTTGAATCAAAAACATCACGAAAGATCCTCCAGGAACAGCTTGTTCAATTCACAGCACAGGCGATGAAGCGGTAGTCCCATCACACAGTAAAAGTCGCCGTCAATCCGGTGAATGAGAGCACCTCCAGGGCCTTGAACCCCATAAGCTCCAGCTTTATCTCTGCAGTGGAAAAATGAAATGAACTATTGACAAAATCTTGTGTTTTAGCAGCTTACAAGGGATCACCGGAATCCACATAGCTCTGAATTTGATCTGGCTGCAAGTCACCAAAGTATACGTCTGCTGTATCCGTAAATTTGCGAATTCCATGGGCATGTTTCAGTACAACGCCGGTAAAAACCCGATTAGAGGTTCCAGATAAACTACAGGAGATTATAATAGGGAAGTAGGTATTACAATTACATCTAACAAAGGGTTGATTAGTGAATACAATAAGTAGTTCTAAAATATTAATAATATACTAGTTTCTATTAACATAAGCCTTTTATAATTCTATAAATATAGAAGAATCTGTCATAGCTATACATACATATACAAAAAAAATATTACTTGGTTAGCATGCGTATTGCATCCGCAGAGTCCTTGGGTTTTCCATAAATCTCCTTTCCCAGGGTCACCATCGTATCTGCAGCTATCACAATTAAGTTTTTATAATCCCCCGAGGAACTCAGTCTCGAGAAAACCTCTTCCGCTTTCCCCAGTGCAGTCGCCTCTATGTAATCTGAGAACTCCTTGAAGTCCTCCAGGTCTAAATTCTCTTCAAATGTTGAAGGACATAGTTCCGCATTGAGGCCCTAAAATTACAAATTCTTATAAAGGTTCGACTTCTAAAAGAATGTGAATTCTACTGCAACACACCAACATTTTGACCAGTTCCTGCCTTCTTGGGGATCCGCTGGCCAAAACAATGCGATAATTTCCCAACAAATGCTTAATTGGCGCCAACATTATAACCACTTTTATTTATAAACAAATAACATGTGTCAAAGGGATGGGAAACTAACGATGGCTATCGATTACCGGAAATATAGCCTCTGCACACGCCGCGGATTCTTTTTTACGTAGTCAATCGTTGACACCAACAGCTGATCGACATAAGCGAAACGTATCCGATGGGAGAGGGGACGTGCAAAGTTGTTTTTTCCGAAATAAATGTAAGTGCATAGCAATATTTCTTTTCACGATGAGATCATTTACAGAGTTCCGAGCAAGTGCCGAAAACACCTAAACTCTTACGTTTTTCGCTGAGCGGAAACCCCCTGTGTGAAAAAGATATTAAACAGATATGTGAAACCCGAGACTCAAACCCTAGACACGAATAAGCAAGGAACCACACCGATAACCTTATCGATCTATCATGCAAATGCTTTTTAAATTTGGCGGCTACGTTTTATATCATATCAATTTTAATAACAGTCTCGACTACAATCTGTTATCTGAAGAGAACCAAAACAGATTAATTTCTTTGTAATTCATTTGCATTTTATTAAATACATGTAGACGTTTAATATCTATAATACGTAATAATCTCAATCACAAAAGAGATAAAATATATAGCTACTTATACATATATAGGATTTACTTGGGCGACTTATAAAGATGCAAGTGTATAACTTAGTGACGGAAAACCAGAGTAGAATAGTGAATGCGCCCCATTAGTGATGATTTTATAATTGTACAACCTAGATTAATTACAAACTATAGTAACAGATCTAAATTATATCTAGGTTTGGTATTTGTACAAAAGGAACCGGCTATGCAATAGAACACAAACGAGACCTTTCGAGGATATGGAGAAAATTAAACTACATAATTCAAGGGACCGACGACATAAAAAAGGCTTATGGAATTGGTAATGGCAATGCTAGCACAGCTTATAGTGACTCATCATGTGGGGTTACAAAATTATCTTTAAATATATACAAAAGCTATCTATATACATTAAGAGTCTATCCGTCTGTCCCTATTATTGCGTCTTTGTATCGGCGGACCTCTTGGAGACCCCGTCACTCGTGCTTTCCGTTGGTTGTTCCTTGATCACCGGCATCAGCTCGCCCACGGTTAGCTTATTGGGCAATGCCTCGGGTGTGTTTATAATACCGTAGGGTCTCAGATGATAGATCAGATAGTCCAGCACGTACATTTGATTAGGAGAGACGTAATGGAATGATATGGCATTATCCGAGCAGCAGTCAAGACCCTGGAATAAAAATAAACAATAAAAGTAAAGTAAGTAAATAATAAAGTATTTAAACTGAGACAAAGACTCATTGGACTTCGAAAAAATAACCTACTGAGAATAAATTAGTTTATTAAATGAAACATTATTTACACAACAGTAATTGTACTTGTATGCATGAGGTCTTACCTCATCGGTTTTGTAGAAGATGTACTGCCAGTACCAGAACTTCTTGTCCGTGTGCGATGGAATCAGATGGTGCTCTGGAACAAACGGAAAGAAGCGACCTCGTCCGTTGGAGTCCCGGGAATCCCCCGCCAGAACCTTTACATTCTGCAGACACTTGCCGATCTCAACGTCCTCGGCACCTGTGTTATCCTCCTTGCACAGCTTTGGATTGGGCAGGGCTTCAACAACAAACCGACGGACTGCCTCCCTGCTGAGGACGTATCCGGCACCGCCGGACATGTAGCCCTGTTTCACGTACGGCTTGAACTTGCAGCCAAAGTAGACCGGGGTCTCCGGATTGTAGGGATACAGCATGTACCGCATGTTCTCCACTATCGTGTAGGTGTCGTCGTCGGCCTTCAGAAACCAATCGGCGTCGTTGATGTGGTGCTCGTAGATATACTTGAAGGCCTCCTTTGTCTTGCCCCACAGGTTGTTTCGCCCCTCGCCCACCGGCAGAGCCACTGCGTCCAGTTCCTGGTCCTTTTCCGAGCTCATGAAGATCAGCTTGTTGCACCGCTTGCCCCAGGTGCGCTTCACATGTCGGGCCTTCTTCTGGTGGTTGCTCGGATTGGTCATGATCCAGCAGAGCACTCGCACCTCACTGTACAGTCGCTCCGCAATGGTCGAGTTCTCGTGGACGTGCTCGTGTCCGCCAACATCCTGTTCCGGCCCAGAGACCTCCATCATGTCGTGGCTGTGATGGGCGTCGTTGACATCGCCGTGCCGGTGGCCATCGTACGGCATGAATTCACTTCGTTCCGGTGTCGAGGAGTACACGAACAGCTCCGCCAGGCAGAAGCCCACGATCAGGCCCACAATAAGGGACACAAAAGAGCGCTTATTCGAGCGTCCTGTAGGTAACAAAAGTAATTATTTTATGCAACAATATTGAGTAGTAAGAAAAAAGAATCACTAATAAAATATTCTAAATAGTTCCTTAGTAATTTATAATTTAAAATCATTTCTTTCTATTCTTAAGCTGATATACAAATTTTAAAGATCAAGTTAAAACTAGAAAATTTACTGTACTGCAGATTTGGTTTACTCATAATCATTTAATTCAAACCATAAATTGAGAACAACTCTGCTGATTTGGCACAACTTCGAAAATTGTTGGTATGTAACTATAGAACAATTACTTCCAATTTGCGATTATATCTGGACGTCATAAATTTTATTTGCTTTTTAATTGACAGATCATTAAAATATCTCTCTACCCACCTTCATTGAGTATGGACCTCCCAAGTAGACTGTTGGCAGTCATTTGGCTTTTGTTTTCAGTTTACTGGTATGAGGATGGAAGGAACTCAGGAACTTCAGCCTGAGGGGTGGCAAAAAGCCGATTATGAGGACTGGCAGCTTCTTTGGTTGCGTTTCTTCAGCTGGGAAATCCACCTCGTCTCTTCCTTACATTTTCTGCAATCAAAAAGAGTAAATTCCAGATTTTAGCCACGTGTATATATTGAAAATCACATATAGCGTGTGTATTCTGCGTTTTTCGGTCCGCATCTGCACTCGGTCATTAGTGTCAACTATCTGAGCATTGAGCTGGTTCTGCTCGGATTGGCTCGCCTCCGCCCGGTTTGGTCGAACTGTGCTAATCTCATGCAAAACGTGACAATTGCCTCTACTCGGGGTTGCATTCTGCAACAGCCGCAGCAGTCGTTGCTGATAAATATTTATTTCAGAAAGCATTTTAATTTTTTTTTTATATACTCTTTTTAATTTTGCACGTGGCTGAGTATGTTTTTTCCTTACCGAGATAACTGCAAAACGTTGGCTTTTTGGCATACGTAAACATGGCTAAATCGTCAAGAGCCTATGCAAAGAGTTTTGCTATTTTCGAGCTTGCGTCATAAAACTAGCAGACAACATAAAGAATGTCTTCAGATCTGGGATCCTAAGAATTCTTGCCTAGTTTGCTGCGAACTGCAAATAGAAAAGCAATTACACTTTTGACACCGTAATAAAGATAATTTTGTTCGTCATCGGCTTGCTTTTGTTTCACACTTTTGATTAGTTCGGAACGAGCTTAACAAATACCAATATAATATAACTTTTTGGAGTGGAGTCGTTGAACTAAGCACTCATTTAGTGTTAGTTGCTTAATTAATGTTAATTAATAAACTATCTTCATTTAGAAATCGTTGCCATTCTCATTTTGGATATGACGCTAAGTTGGTAAATTCTGTTTAGAAGTACCATATAATGGAAAAAATGAAACTCTTTCCAATTAACCTGAGCTAAAAACAAAGACAAAGTTTCTTGATTGTTTTCACTTTCACTTTGGACACGTACCAGAACAGAAAAGGGATGATTTCTCTTACGGATCTATACTTCTTTTAAGTTGTATTATGTACTTTCAATTTATCAACTTCACGTAGGAAATGTCACATCTGTTAAAACAATTAAGTCTTTGATTTGAGCATGAACACCTCTTTGTTTTATTTTACCGGAGTCATTGTTTAGCAAATCTTTTGTTTAGCACTTACTTAATAATTTTGTTTGCATGAGTAAAGCAATAATATTGGTAATAACAATAGCGCGGAGGATGCAAAACAGCTGCGACAACCGATTGTGGCTAAAACAAATCAAAACTTGCTGCAGCTCTGAACCCGAACGACTCGACACTTCGTTAATAAATGCAGCCAGAAAACAGAAAAGCAGAGTTTTTTAAGCAATTCACAATTGCATTTTTCGCCAGTTCTCAGGTTTGTTCTGTATTGTTTTTCGCGGTAGTTTCCGCTTATCAGTTAAAATAAAGAAAAACCGAAACAAGGGGAATTGTAAATGCATGTATGCAGATAATGGCATAGGCATTTTTGTAATTGATTTTCGGTGAATCACGTGAACTGTGTCCAATATCATGGACGCTGCTTATAGTTAAGCCACTACTTAGCGTTATCAGACAAACAATTACACTTTATCACTAGTTTTCCTTCACTGGCTTCTTAACAACACAAAATTGTGGATCAATTTTCGCCATCACGATAGGTTTTTGTATGATCTATTAACTAAATTCCTTTTGAGGAGTTACCCTTATCAATTTTTCTATGGTACAAATAGTAATCTTATCTTAAGCTTTTTGAAGGCTTTCCTATCTATATGATCGGTGACTATTTATAACAAGGGCTTCAACTTTTTCAAGAAAGCAAAAGATAGAACACATATACACAATTTATCTTTAAAAATGTGTCGTTTTTTCCGACTCAAAAAATTGAACATTTTTCAAGCGTTGATGACCTTATAATGTAATATATACATATTCCCCAAAAGGATCACCAGCTAATGTCGAGTGCCTCGACTATTAGATACCCGTTACAAAGCTAACCAATTTCGAAATATGTAATACGTCTTCATAAATGTTTTTCTCCGCGTTTAAAATTGTCATTCAGACTCTGATCCAGCACATTTTTAAGGAATAAAAAAAAAGTGGCATCATATGGAGGCATAACAGAGTAACGGGTATCTTATAGTCAAGGCACTCGAAGTAAGCGTTCTTGCTTAAATTCAGACTACTCAGTCGGCCGGAGTCGTGGCTACTCTTAATACCCGTTACTCGTAGAGTAAAAGGGTATACTAGATTCGTCGGAAAGTATGCGACAGCAAACCATTTCCGGCCCTATGAAGTATAATATACTTGATCAAAATTAACCATGTCCGTGTGTCCGTCCATCCGTTTGAACGGTGAGATCTGGAAACTATAAAAGCTAGAAAGTTGGTATTTGGTATGTATTTGCTGAGCTTCTTGCGCAGCGCAAGTATGCAGCAGGCTAGGTGACACTATAGGCTAGGTCGCGCTATACGCTGTTAGTGAAAATAGCACATTTGTTGCAAGCATATCACCATCCCTCTGGCACACCACTTAGCTGGGTAACGGGTATCCAATAGTCGAGGCCATCGACTATAGCGTTTCCTTTTTTTATGAGTTACTTTGTCGCGTTGTACAACAAAAAGTTTTATTTTAGTCAGCTCCAAAAAAATAAATGTACTTAATTATTTAAAAAATAAGAAGTTCAA
This sequence comes from Drosophila suzukii, assembly GCF_043229965.1. Classification (NCBI taxonomy): domain Eukaryota; kingdom Metazoa; phylum Arthropoda; class Insecta; order Diptera; family Drosophilidae; genus Drosophila; species Drosophila suzukii. The sequence goes on along the minus strand of NC_092080.1, from coordinate 24,862,356 downwards.
AGTTCCATAAAATAAGGTAAAACACGGACGATACATGGGTCGAATAACCTTAAACATTGTTACCGTGGTATTTGTTTGATCAGCCGGTTGCTTTTAAGATCTCGATATTTTCATTCGACTTTATATCTCATTTTGAATTTAGTCATCAAAGTGTGAAGTGGGATAAAAAATGATATCATCCAAGATTCAGCTGCCTTTCGCCACTGCTAACGGTCTGTGGAGCTTAAATATTGTTTCCTTTAATTATGTAACATATTTTGCCTATTTCAGTGCCACCAAGTCGATTTATTTTTACCATTCTCTTGTGCTTACTCGTGTTTTTCGGCCTGGCTAAACTCGTGTCTATTCCGCTGCGCATCGATGACTTTGATAGCTTTAGATTGAATCCGACTCAAGATGCCCAATTAGGAGGTCAAGGATTGGAAAATCTGAGATAAACCCTTGAACCCAGTAATCATCAATTGCAAATTGTTGTTTTGTGCGAATGCAATTCCACCATGTGTGGGTGGGACAGAGACCTCAATGCTCACCCTACTTGGTTGGCTAAATTGCAATTGTAATTGCAAATTAATTAAATTTAGGCATGAACAACATTTCAGATCTCCAGTGCCGTTCCAATTCAATTTACAATTGCAATTACACGCAATTTTACGGCATATTTGCTTATCATTGTAGCCGACTGAGCAGATTCAACTGCATTCTGGATGCCCGATTTGCGTGGAGAGAATAGCAAACAAGAATTCACGATTCATAGCAAATATTTTATCTACAAATGTTCTAATATTAGACACATTGCCAACCTAAAATTATTCTCATGCACTGCAGCTGCCAATTGAAAAATTAGTAGTTGAACAAAAAAGAAAATTATATAATCACATGTAGTAGAGTAACACGAACGTGTATATAATTCATCCTGTCTAGCAATCTATTTTTATGTTCTATTTGATATCTACGTGATTAGTTTTATTCATACAATTTCGCTTTCGTGTAGTTATCATTGAAAATTTTAATGGGGTATTCAGATAACGAAATAGATAGTATAACCTTATAGCACAGTTGAAAGAAACAACAAAAATTACCGTAAAAAGATAAAAAATACATTTTTGTCGGGTTGTAAAATATAAATGTGTCTTCCAGTTAAGTTTTTCAAGGCCGTGACATAAAAAGTATTATCTAACATACCTTATCTTAGATAGGAATTAATTGGACGGTCTACATAACCAACTAACAAAATATTGTCTTTAAGAATGCTTAAGAATCGATAATTTAAAAAAATAAATATTCATTAAAGAATTGATCAAACTAACTTAATTGCATCTTAATTATGTATCAAATAATATAATTATACTTGTAGATTGCTTTATATTAAAAGCAATTTTATTTTCAGTAACAGCTAATTCTTCTTCTGTTAGTGGAAATTCCGTTGAAATTAATTTATTATTATCCCATTCAGTTATTAGAGTTGATTTGCCCTATACTCACATTGGCGTGACAGTCCATTCATCACATTTCGAAAAAAACCAAAAGACCAAACCAGAACCAAAACCAGAAACCAAAACAATTGTAAAATTGTTTTGTTAGGCCGCTGTTCATCTGCGGTCAATAAAATCAGCCACGCTCTGCGATCCCGCACATATTTCAATTTAGTTGATGTTTTTTATTTTTGGAGCCAGTATGAACAAGTACCCTACGATAAATGAATCGGCTCTATGGCTCTCGTTTTATTTTAATTCACTTTCAGTAACTTCCCTTTCAGATAAACAATACAGTAACTGCTCGTACAATAGATGGCTGCTGCTTATCAACATGGAACTGGACTGCGGGAATTGTTATCCAGCACAAAAAAGAAATATGGCTTGGCTGGCATCCGATTTCGAAACTCAGTTGCTTTGCTCATTCAGTGACCACATATGTATTTATGAAAACAATTTTTTTATTTCTTGTATCAAGAACGCATTTTGATGACTAATCAACGACTAATTGTTTTACATAAAGACTAAAGGAGCGGTAATAAAATATGTACTAAGCTTATACATAGTTATCAAACTCCTAGAGTCTTAAATCTTTCAAACATGGTTTTATTACAGAAAATGAGTTTTATGAACGCCATATAAGTCAAAAATGTCCCTTGATAGAGATTGTTATATATCTACTACGCCTGATAAGCCTGAATTCCAATTAAATGAATCGAACCATTGAATTACTTTTAAGTTTGTTCTGTTTAATCTGAAAGCATTGTCGGGTAATCATAACAACTTATTTTCCGTCACAATCAATAAAAACACTTTAGTTGAACAAAGACAGACGCAGATGATAAAAGCACTCGTTAAGCAGAAAAGTCGGAATTCGAGTTCTTAATTAAATATTGATTAAAAATCGTTGCTGGTAGATAATTAATTGCTGATCGATGAATGCGGTCTAGGTCTGTTCAGCTAATTCCTACGTCAAATGGCACGATTTGTGGAGCCATGTTTCTATAGAACAGAATTCTACAGCTTAGCCCTTGGGGGCATAAGAGCCCGTTTAGGGTTAATGGGTCATCCTATTCATATACAAATTGAACTGAAAATCAAAAAGTCAACAGACATTTCAAAAATGTAAAGGTTAAAAACAGACCGTTTTCTCTATACATGATATATTTCCAGGCACTTTTTTGCTTTAATTGAGCTTCAGAGAATATAGAATATATATAACCTTCTTACTATAAAACTAACAAGAATATAAATTGATACGACAAGCCTAGGTTTATACACCCTTGCAGATAAAACCACATCATGCAAATAAAACCATACGTATCCATGTAAATATTTATATTTCAGAATCCGTATAATCCATATATATTAGGCAGATTCGTATAAAAAAACGCACGGATAGTTTCTATGAAAGCTTTATGACATTGTCGGCTGATTGTAATTACAAATTCAAATTGTATTGCAGCAATTCAAAAACAGTTTAATTATAAATTTTGAAATACTACTAATACTAGCTTTAGAGAACAGAAAAATATTTCCAAAAACAACAAAACTACAATTTGTGTTCTATTGGAACAGAAAAATATTTCCAAAAACAACAAAACTACAATTTGTGTTCTATTATTTATCCGATCGTTCCAATGTTAGCTATGCGATAATGATCAATGTACATAGTTATCCGGTAAGGTACGTTCTGACTTGTATACTACCTGAAAGAGAAGGACCTTTTGGAAAAGTTGTATTATAAAAGCTTTAGAGCTGATAGACAAGTTTGCGTAGGAACGGACAGACGATCGACTTGGCTATCACTGTGGACGGCAGTCCACGTAGTGACGAAACGCAAGGGACTTGGGAGTCTTCTCAAAATGAACATTTTATTCTTTTTGTCAGTTTGTGTATTCAACCAAAATCGATTTTTCTGCGTCCTCCAATTTTTAGATGGAGTCAATAAGCTGCATAAAAGAAACTTTAAATTTACATCAACACAGCTAAAAGTAGTTAAACTTTGTACGCCCTTAACTACTAAAGCTACAGACTTGTGCTATATGTCGTTGAAGAGTTATTTTTAAATATTATGTACGCCTTCGCAACGTAATTTGTATTATCACCTAAGCTTAAGACCCATGGCTTAAAGCTTTTTTATCGAAAGTAAAAAAAAATTTTTTTACATACATATATTAGAAAAACGGCCCTAACGATTTCTATTTAAACTTTAAGCTGTATAGCCGTTAATATACCCCAACCGTTGACATATACCTCATTGTTGTAAAAAGTCACGTTTGAAAGTTATTAATCAGCTTCTTTAAAATCCTAATAACGTTGTCCTTACTGAAATTGTCTAAATGCAATTAATTGTCAAAAACTGTAGTACCGATTTTCTTTTTAATTTGAATCTGTATAGCCCTTGAGATTCCTCCCAAGTAGTCACGATTTAAAGTTTATAGATTAAACAAGAAAGGAAGTAAGCTTCGGCAAGCCGAAGTTTGTATACCCTTGTAGCTACAATTATTAAATTTAACAAGGAAGAACGCTATAGTCGAGTACCTCGACTATCAGATACCCGTTACTCAGCTAAATTGACCAAAGGGAAATGGAGATATGCAAGCAGCAAAGCGAGATTAAAACGCGCCACTTACCGGCGGTAAACAGAATTAAGCGTTATGGGCGTTAGAATGGGCGTGGCAATTTTTTTTTGATCAATCGATAGGTATTGACGAGACCAATACATTTCAGTTAAAATTTTTTATCTAGTATGGAAATTGTGGGCGTCACAGGTTTTCGCGGTTTGTGGGCGGTTTTTGGGTCAATCGATAGGTATTGATGAGAACAATAATTTTAAGTTAAAATTTTTATTCTAGCATCAAAACTGTAGGAGCCACCGTTTTGGGCGGTTTGTGGGCTTTAGAGAGTGCGCAAACTTGCGCTGCGTAAGAAGCTCAGGAATCTGCACGCCAAATCTCAATAGCCTAGCTCCCATAGTTTCCGAGATCTCAGCGTTCATCCGGACAGACAGGCAGACGGACAGACGGACATGGCTAGATCGACTCGGCTAGTGATCCTGATCAAGAATATATATACTTTATGGGGTCGGAAACGCTTCATAATGCCTGTTACATACTTTCCGACGAATCTAGTATACCCTTTTACTCTTCGAGTAACGGGTATAACTATCTGTCAAATTTAAGCTAAATGGTATGTAGTCATAAAAGTGGATTTCAGAACGTTTGTATGTGAAAGGTGCGGTCGTCACTAGTTTTTTTGCCTCGTTAATAGTTTTTTCTTTCACTGATGCTGATCAAGTGTATATACATACATATACTTATATATTACTGACTGACCATAATAGTGACTGATACCCTCCGCAGGGGAATACAAAATAAATCGTATGCTCACGACTCAAAGATAGTTTTCAAGCCTTTTGAAGAAAAAAAACCTCTCTTGACAGTTTAATTCACTGTTTTATCATCAAGTTTGCCTATCTTAAAGTGTTTTTAAATATGTACATACATTGTACATTTGTGTGAGTACGTACATATCTTCCAGGAAATATAAAGTAATATAAATGTGAATTCTTTTTTGAATTATGAGATGTTGATATCAACTTAGCAGGCACTCCCATGATTCAAACATCGAAATGAGTTTCTTCTGGGATCTTATGACATTCGGTTTCTCTTGCGTTAAGTTATTACTTTTGTATTTTTGATTGCATTAACTTTTATGTGTTAGCTTCATTTTGTTGTTTTGAAGTTCGACTGTTTTTCATCTCGACACACCCTATGCGAAGACCAGAAGTCTGCAGCGTAAGTACAAACACCCGCTTTCCTTATCAGTTGCAGTTGAATTTGAATGGCAATCGCGGGGTGCAATCTGCATACGAATTATCCCAGCAACAACTGCAATAAGAGGGGGCTAATCGGAGAGGCGACAAGTACAGACGCAATCGCATGTGCTGCTCTCTCACAAGATAAAGAGAGGGAGAATTGGAACCACAAATAAATTAAAGTAAATGCACTTTGGTAGCAGGCAGTTCACCCCCCGGGCGACCAGGGCGCATAACGGAAATGACAGCGAATAGAGCGAGAAGAGAGGAAAGTGCAGCTGCTGGGGGATTGTCATCGCAATAAAAATAACAACAACTAACAGGACACGACACCACGAATTCGAAAGACGCTTCTCTCTTATCAGCGTTCTCATCAATAAGTACTATTAATAGGTACTAAAATAAGACATTTAATCACATTGTTAATAACATAATATTTTTTGCCTTTGCAATTATTGAAAAATTTAACGTCAAATTAGAATCAGATGTGTTTTAAATAGTTTTATGGTGTCAATTTTTCAGATACTTTTACATCCAAAGAAGCTTAAACATATTTAAATATTTTTCTGTGGACTGTATTACTAAATCTAACAAATTGAACATGCATTAAAGCACAAATTTATGTTAGAATAATCTGAATCAAAAATTACTGAAATTGTTTCGGGCTTATTTCACTCTATTTAGTCAGTACACATAACTTGGCGGCATAAACGAGTACCCTACAGCAAAGGGGCTTAGAAAGTTGGAGCGGCCGAACTGGAAGAAAGGGCCTGGCCCCCAGTTCCTTCTGCTCGTTCAGTTGCTGTTCCATTCCATTCCATCCAGTTGGAAACCAATATATACATATATGTTTTTGGCGTTACTCGTCGTTTAAACTTGTTCGTTTTCATTGTTTTGTTTTTATTCGCACTCTTCACCTTCCTGGCACGTTGTTCTTGCCCTTTGATGTACATACGAATTCGTTGGGCTTTTTGTTTTGACACAAAATGCAATTTCTGCTGACCAAATGGGTTTGAGCAGCAGGTAAATGCCACTAGCCCTTCGTTTTGGTTGCTTTAACTGCACCTTTGCCGCGGCGTCCGTTTACTTACGAATTGATTTTTTGCACAATTCCTCACGCGTTTCTCAATCGCAGGACGCTCCCAGAAAGGCTTTGTTGAGTGACGACGGCTTGTTTTTCACTCGCTCTCACGTTTGGCACATTCACTTAATTGCTGTGTTAGCCGAGGCACTCAAAATATTTAATTAAACCTATTTCCGCCCCCTTTTTCCTTTTTTCCAAACGAGCGACCGGAGCACGGAGCAAACTCGGCGACAAACAAATAAAAACTGCCGCGAATTCTGACTGAGCGATTGGACACCCTCATGATGGGAGCTCTCTGCTGTTGCTGTTGTTGCCCTGGTGGTGGAGCGCCATGAGCTCTTCCACTCTCTCTTTCTCTTCTCACCACTCATTTTTGGGTGTGGGCGGGGGGTGGTGAGGGTGTTTTGTTTCCACAGGTGAAGGATCTTACTCGAAAGGCCCTGAAGAGGTACGCGGCCTCAATCCTGGGAATCCCGGCGATCCGATTGGCTCTATGTCCGCCGCAAGGTAGCCAGTTCCGGCATAGGGAGCAGTGAGGAACCCTCTTGCATGAAGGGATGATAGGATGATAGCGATGTGTGGGCGATCCAAAAACAGAGTACCAGGGGCGAGAAAGCCTTCATGGGAAAGGCGGTCTCTGACCCACATCCTCGCCAGCCAGCATGCACTCCATGGCCTGGAGGACATCGCCGCGGAATCATCATCAATATAAGTGCATATATGCATATACTGGCGCCGGCGATTGGGGAAACCCTCATGATGGGAGATCTCTGCTGTTGCCTGGTGGTGGCGGCGGCGGGCGGCCCGGGCCAGAACTAAACTGACTAACTGCGTGTGAATGGATGGAGGCATGGAGCCGCAGCAAGTGTAGATTTTCGGCGGGCTGTCCTCCTTAGGCTGAGATTCTCGTGTCCTCATCCGGCCCGAGTCCACATGGACTCCGGCGAGCTGGGCGGTCCTGCTGCGCGACAGATTGAATTGAAAACCCTCGATCGGCAGGCTCCACTTTGGACACTTTGGATTAAGGATACAAGTTAGTTCATCAGCCAAAAACAAATAGTACATACTCTCAAGTTCCAGAAAATAATTAATAATTAATTAGCAAATAAAGTTCCTCCCTCAATCGTCTTCATTCAAATTTTACAAATTTTACAAAAACAACAAAAACAAAATCAAAACAAAACAGCAAAGAGAGGCAAGACACGTAAGAAAACGTAAGTGTCGGCAAAACGTAAGTGTCAGTAAAAAAGGGAGACAGCCTCAGCGTAAGTGTCAGTAAAAAAGGGAGATGCAAGATGGAGAGCAAGAGCGAAACGCGACAAACAAATAAAAACTGCCGCGAATTCTAAACTGTCAGGGAGAGTGCCAAAAAGCATTGAGAGCATTAAGAGCTAAGAGTTCTTTCACTCTCTCTTTCTCTTCTCACCACTCATTTTTGGGCGGGGGGTGGTGAGGCGTGATGACAAAATTGCCGGCGGTTTCTCTTAGGAGCCGGCTGAAGCTTTTTGCGGAGAGCGACAGTAAGAGCGCTCTCAAAGTAGCTGATAATAAAAACTACTGTTATATGTTAAGATTGTAAGTGAATAGTTGAATTGTACACATTACGATCTGACTTTTGATTTATTAATCGCTTATCTTTATCATCACCCGCTCTTTGACTCTTTATATGTTGCAAAACAGCTGTTGGGAAATACACATTACCTAGGCTAAGGGTTTGTTTGTAAGGGATGAAATTTTCAAGCTGTATTTCTCTTAAAATGTAACTCTAAAATTCTGAGGATAGACTTTTTAGATGACTTATCTTTAAATTTTCCGCCGTGAAAATTCTTTTAAAAGAGCCTATCCTAAACTTGAGTTTCAGATTAATATGCGATCGTCGAATACGTCGTGTATAAAAATTTCAAACTATTATAAGCTAACTACGAAAAACATGTTTCTTTTTATTTATTTATTTATAAAGAGCTAACAAATAATTAAAATTAAGAGCTAGCAATGATATTGAGCAATGGCGACGTGGGCCTTCAGCTCGAATTGTACATAATATTATTTTTTAGGGTTTTTTATAGGTATTTATTTCTATTGTTAAGCTTAGGTAGAGTCATCCTATATGCGGTGGTATACATTTGTGTTTTTTAGAAATTGTATAATTTTTGATATGTTTGGTGGTGTGGGATTGGACAGTGATTCTAGTGGGTTGGTGTTATTAAATAATTGTTGTCTTTGGATGTTTAGCCCGTTGCAAGTGGAGAGTAAGTGTCTTATTGATACAATGTCGTTGCAGAATGGGCAGGTATTGGTATGGTTTGGATCGATGTAGTTTGTGTGGGTTATTTTGGTGTGTCCAAGTCTGAGCCTTGTTATTTTTATCTGGTCTAAACGTGAGATGGATGCGTGGTTGTTCTTTGTGATGTGGTAGTTATTGAGTTGGAGTTGGTTAATTGACTGGTACCAGGCTGATGTCTTCGTTATGAATGATAGTGATTTGCCTTGGTGTGTGTTTCTTATTCAGTCTGTATATACAGAAATGTACAGTTCTACAAAGTCGAACTTGAATAACTCCAAACGCCACTTGTCTTTCCAAAGAAATTTTTTGTAGTGTATGTATTGCCTTTTAAATTAGGTAATCTTTTTCGTGAATTCCACGATTTGTCAATTCTTATGAACTCGTATAGTATGAAATTAACATGTGCAAAAATCAAAAAAGTAACCGAGTTGAAATGAATCACTGAGGAGGTTAGCACTCGCATGAGTAAAGATTTCACTGTACACAACTTTGACTGTACTTTCTAACTGTGTAATCATTGACCTTTCAAGAACATATTAATTGTTCTTATTGGACAGTAATTAAACAAGTTAAAGCGCTAACTCGTTAAGAAATGTTTTTGTTTGATTCGGTATCTTCATTAACAACCGGCTTCTGTGATGCTTTGAAGTCTTTAATATTTGTCATAATGTGAACCAAACCGCATTAGTCATAATGATTCAAATAAAATGACTATTGTTATAATGTCAAGCGCACTAAAGATAAGTTATTGAACTTAAACTTCAGAATCACTATCGGCAAATTGACAAAGAGTGTTAGACAGCTTTATATTTTTGTTGAATGTGCAGTTGCGTGTTTCAAATAATTGCTTGCTATCGATCATTTCAGATAAGATATTAGGTGCAAAAGTTCTCTTGTACACACCAGTATTACAAATAAGATAAGGCAGAATTCGAACTTTTAATTAGTCCTACACATATCGGCGTTCTATGGCGCTTGACTTAACAGAAGATGTTCTACATTTTTGATTTGATTTCTTTTTCTATACTTTTGTTTCATTTCGTGGGAAGATTGGAAATACAAGAGAGAACGCTCTAGTCGAGTGCCTCGCCTATGGTTACTTATCTAACCAATTCAACATATTTATTGTTATATAAAATATCGGGTATAATAACTATCTTTATAAGAGTTCATTCATACATATGTACGTACATATGTACGGTATGGACTAGCTTTGACGTCAAAATAGTTTGTTAGTTGATCATAACTTTTAAAATAATAATATTCAAACTGGTAAATCATGTAGACGGGTATGTGGGCATGGCACTCAATTGAAACAAATTTTGCGCTACGTAAGAAGCCCTACCAGCTGTATTCTTAATTATACGGACATGTTGGAAACGCTGTTACATACTTTTCGACGAATACAATTTACCCTTTTACCCTACAAGACACGGGTATAAAAACAATTATAAAATACCTTACCTTGTTTTAAATTTTACGTATTTCTTACATTCTTTTTGTACAATTCTACAACGTATAATGTAGATCAGTTGATGTAGCCACCTTCGTTTCGTAGACGCCAGCTTCTGTTCGTCGATGCTTTTGGCAATATTTTACATACAAAACGGGTTTTTCTTTTGTTCTCCCAAAATGCTTTTATAAAAAATGCTGTTGATTACTGTTAGTTATTTATTTATTTTATTTAGTTTACTTTAATCCAAGGCACTTTGTATGCGCTTCTCAATTCAGCGCAATAAACAAAAATCTAAAATAAAAATATTAATTCATTTCTGATGACAATGTTATTTTCCATTAATTTACTGTGCCAACTGTAGGCATAAACTTTGTGTAAATATTTGCATTACTCCCGTGGCCAAGTTAGAAAATAAAATAACAAGTCTCACACAAAGTAGGGGTAAATAAGCATCTGCTTGACTTGTGTGTGTGAATTAATCTAAAATAACTAGAATCAACAAAATGTCCTCTGCCCTGAAATTAGAGCCAATGGAAAAAATTCTGACAATGATTGCGCCATTGATGCGCAATGTCTGCATTAAAAAAAGGGAAAACTCAATTGAATGAAAGCGTAATATTACTAAAAAAATATAAACGAAAAATAAGAATTTAATTTTCCTTTTATTTTGCTTTTTTAAAAGAACGATTTAAAGCTCAGCTAACTCGTATTCTATGAAATATATGAAATACAATTTATTAATAGTGTTAATAAGTACCGCATTCCTCCCTTAAAATTACATGTATCTACAATTATTTGTACACAATACAATTATACATTTTTTCTTACACTACTAAAATAATTCAGTATTTGTAGACTTTGAAATGCTTGCGTCTTATGCTATTATAAACTAAGATATTGATAATGAATTGTTCAGACTGTTCATTCCGTGTGTATAATCGATATTGGATATATCATGGCTACTAGAAAAGCTCTCGTTTTGGGGTCGGCCATTACGTTACCACACTCACATGCGAGTATATCACCCAGTAGTTACCTCACTAAAAATATCACAATATTACATTTATATTATTGGATTTAAGAGGACTACAGAAAGGAACAGCACAGGATCAGGACTAGCACCGTGATGGGGAATATGGCGTATATCTCGCTGCGCGGATGACAGGTGGAGATCAAGTTGGTTATGTCGTCCGCCTCGTGCTCGATTCCATCCCTTGTAGGCACCTCGACCACCACGATCTCGTCCGAGAGGAAACTTATATTGAAAGTGCAGTTTGTGGTATTAAGACAGCTCTGCGATTCGCTCATGTTCGAGTACTGATACGTTGGCTTGTAAATATCGAATATGGCGTGTATCTCATTTTGCACATGGTCGTTGTCACTGTAGAATATGTAGTAGTAGTAACCATCCTCGATCACATTGTGCACCACCATAGAACTCTTGTTGGGAGAACTGTCCATTATATGCGGGTTTGAGCACTCATTTTTTGGCTTAAAGAACTCCTGCAGAAGAATCATTCCATTAAAGCACTGAAATAGTCCTGTCTCAAAGCTGGATACCGAATTGGACTCATCGGTTTCCGTAAAGTTGATGGCATTTCCGCCGTGGATGGTCTTCCTATCGTACACGTTCTCCCTTTTTGATCTTTTATAGAGTTTGTCGTAGAGATCCTGCCTCTTCTGATGTCTATGGGTTCCTCCGTTGTGTCGTTTTAGGCGTTCGCGATGGGGCGCATTATCTGAGTTATGATAAGACTCACTCGAATTGTGAACTGGATGATTCTCGTCTTGATGGTGTTCGGAATTGTGTCTACTTTCATCATCTTGATGTTGGGGAATACCATTTAAAGACTGATTTTGATGGTGTGCATGCGGATCTGAATTGTGATCACGGTGATTTAATATGTGTTCTGTGTGATGAGATCCCTGCAAATCCGCAACTGTATGCAGGTCGGGGTCACTGTGATGAATTGTTCCCTTCTTAAGTTTCTTTCTAAGCAGTTTTGGCTGGGTCGATACGCTTTCTTTGAGTGGTATATTTAACTGTGGCTGTGAGGCATCCTCACTCAAGTCCTCTCCACCATGATTTTCATGCTCCATTAAAATATCCTGATTGCCCTTCTCCTCCACGATCTCTACGTTGTCTTCGAAGAACACCTGGACCTGTTCATGTCCTTTGGCATAATTGGCGCCCAGCTTGTTTTTATTGTGATCGGTCAGACCGCAAAGATTTAGTTCTCTGTGGCCATGGATGATCAAAATTCGCGATCCGTCGAAGCGTGAACAGAACTTCACTCGCACCTTGGCCCCTTTTAGCAAGAAGAAGCCCCAGTACTCCAGGGTATCGTCCGGCAGTGTCATAGACTTCTTCAGCCTTATGTGCTTGCGATTCGTCGCGATCTCCGGCTTATTACGAAGTTGAAAAGCGTTGAAATTGGAGTTCATTCGCAGGGTGTGTTTCGAGCAGAAGACCGACGAGATTCCCGCCCGAATCTCAATGATATCTGACTCCGCCATGGGATAGATGACATCCGCAAACACCGTCTTTCGCAGATGCAGTGGCATAATGATAAGTATGGCCGGCAGTATAACAATCATCAGGCAGAAGATCAGCACCCTCTTTACTCCGTGCATTTTGCGGGTTTCTGCGAAAATAAATGGAAGAAAGATAAAGATTACTATCTCGTGAGTAAAAATTTCTGTATATATTTTATATGGCCTGACGGGGCACCTTCAAAGTGATATTCCGTTAAGGGCTGCATCTTGGCGACTCAAGATTTCCTTTTTGCTGTGAAATAATTTTTCTGCGACTACGTCTGATTCCCAACCAGGTTTGTTGAACACTGTCTGATTGTGCGATTATCAAATTAGTCTGGGCGACTGGGACCGGCATATTTTCACGCCTCCCCCTCCTTAGCTGAGTATTTGTGAGAGGCGAGATTGTATCAACAGTCCGACACGATTATTGATATTGTCCGTGTGTATAACTAAGCTATTCACAAGATTCAATTGGCAGGCTCAGATCGATGGCCAGCCAAGTGACAGCCGATGTTTGATCGATGTTTAGCGACCCACGACTCCAGATCACTCTGTCAAACTACTTTGTTTTCCAAAGATTTTCTTGTCGTTGTTAACATGGCAATGCTTATAACAGGAGCGGATTTTTAAGTACTGTGGTAATTACCAACATTAATTAAACTACCATTTTTTAATAAGTAAGGAAGGTATATTCTCACTAAGAGTCATACATAAATGCCGTCTATACTGAGGACCATTATTTAAAAAGAGATTTTATAGATTGAGATAAGAAAGAAAACAAGTCAGAACGCTATAGTCGATGGCCTCGACTATCAGATACCCTTTACACAGCTAAATGGAGTGCGAAAAAATCGGAGATGTGCAAGCATTAAAGCGACTGCTCCCAAGATTGCACACCATGAAACTTTTATTTGATTTTAACGTTTTAATCGATGGCTCGATAAATTGTAGATTATAGATAATTAAAACAAAATCCATTTACACTTTACAAAAAAATCAAAAATGTGGGCGCCAGTCAGCTTTAAGGTGTTAAAGGGCGTGGCACTCTGCTGAAATAAATTCCAATTCCAACTTTCTAGCTTTTATTGTTTCCGAGATCTCAGCATTCATAGAATGGACGGACGGACGGATATGATCGACTTGGTTCGTGATACATACTTTATAGTGTCGGTAACGCTTCCTTTTACCTGTTACATATTTTTCGACGAATCTAATATACCCCTTTACTCTTCGAGTAACGGGTATAAATATTTTATAATATAAATGTCTATGTGGCCACTGGCCCTGCTTGTGTAGAAAGGGGCGGGAGTTCTACACCACTTTGCTATTTTTATGATCACATTCCATTTCATACATCTTTTCGCCAAAAAACGTAACGATAGGGGTAATGCAGTCATATGTCTTCGGTGGTATTACTCGTTCAACTTTTCTATTTGCTTAGTTTTCTCTCCAACTCGCAAGATTACGCATATTTTTCAAGTACCTTATCAGGCGGCTAAGGTAATTACCGGCCTATTGATGCCAACTTTGATAAGCACTATTTTGCCCTCATGGAAATGATTTTAATACCAGTCGGGTCTTATCAACGTGAGCGAGTGAGTTGTGATCAGAAAAATGTGACATAAATATAGTATTTATGGCGCACACGATTGTTTTTTGCTGGCACGTTTTTGTCGAGTGCTTTTTGAAAATGTGCTCTGAGCTAAAAAACAACATCATAAACGAATTTCGCTGCTCTCTGATTATCAACGATATGTACATGTTATGTACGGACTGTAGGAGAACGTTAAAGAATAAATGCAAAATCCTACAAGTTAAACGATTGAAAGATAAATAAATCTTGAGTTAAAATAAACCGTATTGATAAATCAATGGAAATCACTTACTTAGAACAAAGAGCAAAATAATAAAAGGTATTTAACTAAAACAATTAACCGTTATTTTATAATTATAAATTTATGTGGCCCAAGTTTACAGAGTTGGAATTATTATTCCATCTTCGAAAATAAATTATAGTAGCTTACATTTAATGTCATAGATAAGACCTAAATAAATAAACTTAGCTTTTATAGACTATAGATTATTTTATTCTAATAAAAATTTAAGTTAAATTTTACTAGCTACTTCTGCCCTACTTTCTGTTATCTGTAATAGTATCAGAACATATGGTTGTCGCTAGCCCCTAAACTGATACTACTTAGTAAGATTTCTTTCTTTCCATTTTTTAATACAATTGCGGGTTTTTCTTTTCCTTTGTCAGATTTTTCCGGTATTTCCCACGACAAAGACATTACACTGCGGCTCAAAAAAATGATATAGGTCGCGTATTATTGGGACTTTGTTTACATTGTTTTTTCAATTTTGACAATGCTCTATTTCATTGCCGTTTCTTAGGTGTCAAAAAAAACTTGTTATGAACACACTGAAACAAATTTAAAGGGAATTATAAATTTTTTCTTTTTTCACCTAAACGATCATTTTCAAAATATGTAAGTTATAACATTTTTTTTATAAAATTTTAATTAAATATCAACCAATTTTTGTACGCATTAAAAAATATAGGTTTTTGTTTTTCTGTAGTGGTAGTAGTATCTGATCAGGTTTTTATCTTGTTTCAAAAAGCAGCAGAAGTATGCATATGAAAAATGTATCTAATCCGCTGAAAGCACCTGTGGAAATGTTATTCTGGTTTGTTTTAAATTTACACACGTACGTAGTTTTGAGCATTGACTCTTGCTTGGACTGTTGGCACTTACATTCTTAGCTCTTCTGTATATGTTCTGAATTTGCACTGTATCTTTGGGATTAGCGTCGACTCGAAAGGTGTTGACAAGTGCAATTCTGTTTTAAATTTCACAGGCAGTTGACGATTTGTCTTTTCATTTGTTTGTTTTTCTATTTTTTGTCTAACAACTAAGTGGCTGAGGTGAGCATATATCCAAAATTAGACGGATGCATGTGGATGAATATGCTATTTCGTATTTAGGAGACCCGAATCACACGTGCCGATTCCCATGGTTTATTATCAAAAACAACTGACTTTTATTTTGACACACATTTCAATCAACAACTTGCTGTCTTCTCTTTCTCTGGCTCTTATCGCGACGACGCTCTCCCTCTTCCTCTCTTTTATTTAGCACATTGTTTTTAGCTTCCGCATATCTTTGTTTGTTTTTGAGACACGTCGTGTAATATTTATAAATTAGGGGGCTCTTTTAACTGTACTTTCCGGCATTTTCCCGTCGTTTTGTAATTTTTTAAGTATTTATCAACCATTATTATTACGACATTTTCACTCGACTCGACTGAGGGAAAACAAAACGCTTCAATTCACTCCCAAAGGCGCCCATCAAATGAGTTGGACTGAATGGAAATTTTAACCCCAAAGAAATATAGACGACGCGATAGCGCAATGCAATGCTCTCTCGGCGCTCTTTGTTTTAGGTGCACTGCAAACAACCGGCTGTAATTTCGAAAAGTTCCTATATCTAAACTTATTTAACTTTTTAAGATACATGTAGGTATTTAGGGGCCTTGCTTTAAAAAATTAGTTTTGACCATTATCTGCATTAATCTTTCTTTGAGCGCTTACTTGAAAATGTTAAATTTTTTTTGGAAAAATATTAACTTATCTAAAAAAATCTATGCTTTCCAAAAGATTATCTGAAAATCAGAAAATGAATAATTTATTTTTTAAGGTTCATAAAAATTAAACGTAATTAAAATATTTCCTAAGAAATTAAAAAAAATCATAGAAAAACTGATTTTTAGAACCAATTATTTTAATGAAAAAAATAGCAGACAAAGTATATTTGTCCCCCATAACATTAACAATTAATTAAAAAAAACTTTAATTCAATTGAAAATATATACTAATGATAAAAATTTCCAGGTATGGTAAACATTTTTTTCAGTGGCCACTCTCAGTTTTCACAGTGTGCGTGAGAAGAGAAAAATACTGCTCGGAAAAATCTTCGTTTGGACAAAATATTTTAAGAGAAATGAATTGTGTTTTGAAGTTAAGTTAGCTGCGCTGAGAATTTGGTGGAAAACTTGGCTAAATTGGGTTTTTGCTTGCAGATTATAAATATATTACATTAGATGGGCGATCAACTATATCAACCAAGAATACCTAAATATAAATCTCCTGTGCTCACTTAATACCCAAATATAATTGAAATATGAAAAATTAGACAGCCCAATAATTTTTATTTTTTGCAAAGAGAAGTGGCATTGATACGATATTTTGAAGAATAAGCCCTAATATAAACACTTGAGAAGTAAAATGCTGCGACGAGCACAAAATTAGAATTGTTCAGACCCTGCTCTTAGCATATGTGTTACAAAATACATTTGTAACTGATATCTTTTTTTAATTTTTACTTTACCTAAGTTTTAGATATCTACTTCTTTAAATATTTGAACATGCATTTATATAAAATGGATTTCGAGTTTGTGTAGAAGTAGATTTAACTCTTATCCAAGTTTCTCTAATACTTACTATGCAAATCCGGCATTGAGTAGTAAAAATCCGTGTGATAATAATGCAGTTGTCCAGGACTGATTGACGTTGTCCTGCTGAACATCTTTTTGTTGGCCATTGTGGATATTTAGTTGGAGCCAGAGCAGACCCGAAGCAAGTGAAATATCGCAGCGAACTAACGGAATGAATTTAATCCGAATCGTGCGGGAGTCAACGTCAACTGTGGACAGTGTTTGGGATAACGATGACGCTTAATCCAAACAGACGTCGGGGGTGCCGTCCTCATCTGAACTGATACTGATACTGATAGTCGCTGTCGGCCTATTATCATAATGAATTAGTAAACAATGGTAATAAGTAGACAGAACATAAACCCAGCCCAAGTTTTTCAATTGATAAGCAACTAATTGTGATTGTTTGTCAGACTCGAAGCCCTGGCTTTGAACCTAGGCATACGTGTATATATCAATATATCTGACAAAATTATTTACTCTTGGAAACAGTGGTATATTTAGCACACTGGAAAAGCTTCACGTGATTGATTGGTTATTTAATATCTGAACTGTCATAATTTCTACGACAATCTCCAGTTCCGGTGAGAAAACCAATTGGGGAAATTATTAAATGGCCCAATTTCCGGTAAGTAAAAGCAAAGAGGACTAGAAGTGTAACTTTAACAAGGGCATGGTACATATATAGAGTTACAAGGTGCACGAATAGTTTTTATCACGAACATAAGTCAATAAACAAAGTAATTTACTAAAACATTTGTTTATTGCCTTATATAAATTATATTCTTTTGGTATCTGGAACGTTTTTCAGTGCTTGCTACCTATCAGATATTCAAACATGTAGGTAATGGCTGTTGGCGTCATCTACAAACAAAGATAAAACTATTCCTTGTCGCACCCACCTCAATATCTCCGACTTAAAAATTCTAGACATCAAATAAATTAAGGATTTATGGCACTGTTTATCTTATCTACTGCAAAATATTGTATTATCAAGGTGGAAAGTTTTGCATTTAGACTGCAGGCCAAGTTAAGCATTGGATTAATTGAGTGTACTGCGATCAAGCAGTTGTAATATATGAAAATTTGTAGATTGTCACATAATTATTAAGCTGACACCTCCACTCCTTATACAATTACGTTATTACACCCGTTACATGTAGAGTAAAATGCTATATTAGATTCGTCGGAAAGTAAGTAACAGGTAGAAAGAAGCGTAGAACTTTAAAAGCTAGAAGGTTGGGACCTGCAGATTCTTCCGCTTCCTGCACGGCACAACTTTGTTTCAGCAGGGTGCCACGCCCACTCTAACGCCCACAAACGGCATTAACACTAAAACACGTCTAGCCCCCACATTTTTTAATATTCGGTAAAAATTTAAAAACGATTTAGTTCCTATTATCAATAACCTTCTACATGGCAACAACTAACGTAACGTTTATCTGATAGTCGAGGCCGACGACTATATAGTCTTCTCTTGTTCTAAGTGAATAAGACGCTCGTTCTTGAATAAAGAATAAAATGCTTTAACCCCAAATTATCTGAAAATGTCCTTGATTCAGCAACATTAATCAATAAATTGGACAAAACCAGTACGATTGCTACTAAACCTAAGAATAATATATTCAACAAAAAATTTTTCCTTGGTAGGCACAAACGTTGTTAGATTAATCACTAAAATAACTTTATTTTCTAAAAAGCAAAGAAAATCGGACTATATTTGTACAAATAATTTAATAAAATTTTCATTCCATAGCAAATTTAAAAGATTTTTAAAAATATTCAATTTTATTTTTACAATTCAGACTTGGCTAAAAAAAAAATCGTACTTAATTTAAGCACAATAAATTCTACAACTAAGAAGAATACTTACATACTTAATTTAAGAACCAAAATTCTTCAACCACGAAAAATAGGTTTACCGAAAATGTTTGCTGCATTAAGATTAAATGAATGCGGTTTTTTTATTTTTTTATTTTTGATCATTCTTATGGAAGCCCATGACATGGCTGGCCGATCCGGCTCGTTTCCGTGGGCTAAAAGTAACGTAAATTTGTTTATAAGAAAAATAAACTTTATTTATTTTTCTAAAGAAATTTCTTCCCCTTCATAGTAAGCCCCTCCAAATAAATTCCCCTTATGCCAACGTTTTTTCCAATCCTCGAAACATGCCAAATATTCACTTCCCGGTATAGCCATCAGCGCCTTCTTATATCTCCTTATCGTGATGCAAAAACCAAGATTTGCTGTTGCCTATGATACGAATAACCCTCAAATAATATTCCTTATTAACAGTTTAGCCTGGTGGAATGAGGTCATAGTGCACAACACCACGAAAATCTAAAAAAAACGTAACTTTTTTTAATTTAAAAACAAGTTTTATTTTTCAGAATTAACGGAAAAAATATTTTTTTTTAAATATTATAAGTCTTACAATAAGCTTTCCAAAGAGAACTTTCTCCGTTATTTTCTAAATACGTCCAAGTTATAATAGGATAAATAAAATACGGTATACATAATAATAATCTGATAACCATAACGTCATCGTTTTTTTAAAGGGAAAAGGTCAATATGAGAAATCTTATCCGCTTTTCTATCTATTACGGTTTTTTAGTGATTTGTGCTTTGGCACGTGATGGGCATTTTACAACATAAATATTATTTTTCTACTTGTTTTAAATTGTTTAATAAATCAAATACGTGCTGAAATTAAATTGGACAATGGTTACTCACATAAGCTGTTAAGTCGGCAAAGTTAATTTTTAGTTTTGTATACCCGTTACCCTTAGATTTAAAGCGCTTTTCCGACCCTATAAAGTATATTTTTGATCATGATGTCCGTCTAACAGCAGACCTCTACTCCTCAACTCCGTTATAATTAAAATAGTCTAAATGTAGGGAGAGCTGGACTTGTTTTCTGGCATAACACACCTATACGGAGATAATTTCAATATCTTCGTTGTTTTCTGGCATAACACACCTATACGGAGATAATTTCAATATCTTCGTTGATTTCTGGCTGCATGTCTGGTAGTTCATATAAGCTCTCATCTACTTTTTTCTTCTTCGGCTTAGTAAGTTTCTGAACTTCTTTCTTCGTTTTCTTTATTTTGTTCTGTTTCTCTTTGGCATTGTCCTTTGTTTGCGAAGTACTTTTTACTATTCGGCTCTCGCAAATACAGAACTTCCTGCCTCGTATTCGCCGCATGCAGTTGGAATCATTTTGGTAGTTATTCAATCGAATTACGGACTCTACATTTATGTATTCCAAAACTTGGTGCTTGTGATTGTAGCGCGTAGTGGCTGAGAACCTTGGGTTATTCGGGCTGGCAGTGAATTGCACTCGATAGGTGCTGCCATCTGACAACTTTTTGTCCTTTCGTTGTAGAACCGTTTTGACCGATTTCAATGTGAGATTGGAGCAGAGCTCCTGCAAATTGTAATGGTGCAGGAATTCGTTGATGCTACGGACGAGTAGCTTTCCCAAGGACAATTGCTTAATCTGCTTGACGTTAAGCAGCTTGTAGCTATCACACGGGCAGTGTGATTCTCCTATTCCGGCATCCGAACAAGTACGATTCTCGGGGACTGGAGCAAAGAGAGTCTGGCAGGTGGGACAATCCACTAGCTTGTCCACCACTCGAGGCCAACGTTCCCCCAGCTCCAAAAGGTGCTGCAGTGTGAGATGAAGGTCGTACGGGGAAGTCAGACGGTTACTGTTGATCCTCAAGGACTGAACTATTTCCGGATGCATTACTCTGAACCACGGTGGCAGCCAAATAAACAAAATGGGCAGGCTTTCCTCCAGGAAGTCCTTATTCTTTCCCTTTCGCATTGGTCCCTGATCGCTGAAAAGAATAACAATCGATTGGGAAAGAACACCAGTTTTCTTTAGTTTTGTCAACATTTCCATGAGGTCAACTTGCATTTTATCATTTGCATAGGATTGCTCAGGGTTTATACTGTTGGCAAAAAAAAGTCCAAACATCGGTCGAGTTGAGTTTGCATGTCGCTTTAAATATTGCTCACAATAGTCGTAGATATACTTGGTATTTAAGCGCCTGCCAATGCAGTCTCTTCTCATATTTTGCTTCAGAAAAGGTCGAGCATAAAAGTCCGTAGGACTTTCAAAAAATCCAGACTTGTCCAGATTGAATATTGTCAAGTCGGACATTCCTTCGGCATAGGCAGTGATATAGCCCTTCTTTTTAAAACGTTTCCATATCAACGGCATTGTCTTAATGCAACCAATTTTACTTAAACCGCACTTCAGATTCATCCAAGTATGACGACTGTAGCCGGTTAGTAAAGCCATTAAATTGTGCAGGGCACCCTCACCCACTCTGGTATATCCGACCATTTGGAACCACCCCTGCATTCTCAGATGCTTCAATATTACGGGCATATTGCGTCGAAAGTTGATTTGGGAAACGCCAGCGACTCCAATCATAACTACATTGGGTCTTCTATGCCACGAAATAAGTGGGGTATAGGTCTGAAGACGTTGCACAAGGGCAAAAGTGTCTGATTGTAGATCCTCGGCCAGTTCATTTCGACAGGCTGCTTTTAGACCCTCGACATCGCGGGGCACAACATAGCCATCCGAAAACGCGACTTCCTCACTTAAACTTTTTTACAATTAATTTATTAACAAGTTCTTTGTCTGTAAAAATATACTACTTACAAAACGGGTGCATCGGCAGTTGTATTGCGATTGACCCTAAGGATTTTGCGATAACTGCAGTTGTAGCCTACTAAGGGGGATTTCTCTTCCATAGCCCCTAGTCTTAACTGGGCAATATTATCGTTTACATTCAACACATATTGCTGCATTTTCTCGTCAAACCGAATGCTTATTAAATCATCGTCTGCGGAGCACAATTTGATATTATCAGTGTACTTTTTTATAACATGCATTTCTTTTGGGGTATATGGAATATGACACTCCGATGTCTTGATAAGGTGCTCATGATTGATTTGTAAGGAAGTCATAGCCAAATAGCTTACTACAAATAAGTTAATTAACAACAGCAGCGTCCGACTAGGTTCCATATTTAATCTCAACTAGTCGGAATAGGGTGTTTCGCAACAATCGTAAATTAGCCTATTGTCTAGGGTAAATTACAATTTTCATGCTGTAATACTATAAAAATTGGTAAACCAATTATACTTCGTCAGCAATCTTGTGCAACGCTCTTGACTTCCGACTCTTTTTTTCCCTCGCATCACCTTCCGCCCATTTTCTCGGGTACTTACTCAAAATGGCGAAAAACTTACACATGAAAGAAAGTAAATTTGACCAATAAGTTTAAGGCAAGGAAGAACGTGAGCAAGCAGCAAATAGACTTTTTCCGAGATAAAAATAACAACTAGGTAAATAGTTAGGTATTGGCGAAACCAATTAATTTCTATTTCTTGTAAATTGTGTTGAAGTAGACGGAGAGATGGACTTGACTATTTACTCGTACTTCATTGGATCAGAAACGTCTCCCTGATATATCAAAAGTTAAAATACCCTCTGTAAGACTAAAAATAAACTATTCAGCTTTTAAAAAATAAAAATTCACCGTGTAATTAATTTGTATTCGGTACATCAGCCGGTACTTAAAAACATCAGTTGGCTTACATATTTACAATGGCGCGGTTGGTGTCAAGCAAATTTAAAAGACTTTTTGTGTGCTTTCTCGTTGTAAGTTTGATATGTCTTTGGAGTAAGATTCGTTCAACAGAAGATCACATACATAGTATTAGTTTTCGGCAAGCTCACGGAAAGAAAAAACTCTTCTACGTTAAATCTGGAAAGTGTGAATTGCCTTATGTGGATCCATTTAATGCCGAGTTCATGAAAATTAATAACCCAAAGATATTTATACCATGCACAAATGAAAGTGATCTTATTACTGTACACTACGATAACATTTTCAATCAATATGTGCTACATATAAATGAAGAAGTGCTTCATAGGCTGTCGCAATCGAAAAGTAATGACTTTGCTTGCTTTTACCAAAAAATTATTTACGGTCAATCAGCGGATCGCTACGATAGGTAATGCTGAGTTATAAGTGAAGTTAACTTTCCACTAGAACATATTTCTTTAAGCCCAGAAAAGGAAACAAAACCAAACTAACTCAGGACTGTTTGGTGCCCTTGGATGTCGAAGGGATGTTGGTGGACTGCAGAACAGCGGACGAAAGGATACTGCTGCAACAAGACGCTTTTATGTTTGTACAATACGAAGGGACTCCTAAGAATTTAAGTCCAGAACGAAAAGCTAGTGTTATTATGTACGGCATAGACACTGTTTCACGCACAAATCTACGTAGGATGATGCCAATGATATACGAGTACCTTAAGTCACCAGGCTGGTATGAAATGATGGGCTACAATAAGGTAAGAAGAAAGTTGCCAATTATTTACTGTCAATAATGAAATGGCAGGATGGGCCAAACCGAACCTTGAAAGATACAAATTTTTAATAAACGAGTGGTAAAAAAATAAATTAAGTCCTTCCTCAAAATATATTTATATGATAATTATCATAGTTATAATGAGATATTTAACATGGGCTGGGCTATATTAAGGGCAACGCTTTTTTACCAAAGCGTTGCGTAGTACACATTTACAGTGACTAACTTAAGTGGTTAAGTTTTAAGGAAATAGTTCTTAAAAACACAAGTGTGCCAAGTGTGCAAAATCTGCTTATATTTTCGTTTTTTAATTTTAAAAATTGAGTTTAAAGAGATAATTTAATGAAACAAAATTAATTTGAATGTTAAATATTCCCTTTATCCAAAATAAAATTGTTAATTTTTATAAAACATTTAGAAATGTAGAAAAGCGCACTTGAAGTTTAAGATGCTAAGTGTGCCAAACCTTAAGTTCGTCACTGTATATTGTTTCGGTTAGCTTTGAGTGTTCTGTTTTTTAAAAACTGTCCATGAAACGATTACAGTTTTTTCTGTTTTTAAGCTTTTGTTTTTTTTCCACTTAATAATTTTTTTTTTTTAAATAAAGTTTTTTATCACAAATTTTTTTTTTATATTTATTTAGCACATTTTCTAAGTTTTATTAAAAGCCTTTTCAAATTGTTCAGTTGAATAAATGTGTGTTAAATAACAAATAAGCAGGATTAATAAGAAGGATTAAAAACAAAAAACGTTAGTGTTGTGAGTGTGGTATTTTTTACACCGTAAACTAAGGTCATACTATGAGGCGAAATGAAATAAATTTGAAGACGAACTTTTACTTTGGAAGCTTCACTTTACCTCCCTAGCCCACTCCCCTATCTAACTGCCATGATGTAGCAAAATACGACTCAATATAACAAAACCTTAGAAAAATGATCGATACTTGAATATAAACTTTAGCTTTTTAAGGGTGTAATTAATATAGCCCCTCTTCTTTGCCTTATATTAAACTGAAAGAAAAAAACAATTTTTAACTTTTACTTAAAATTGTTACCGAAATTACAGCTCCCCTCCCTATGCCAACATTTTTCACAGACATGCAGAAGTAAACATACTAGACGCGTATACACACTTCATGGGGTCGGAGGTATGTAACAGGAAGTATGATTGGATAACATCCAGCACATCTATTCTTCCGCGGACTTGCCCTTTTTTGTTATTGCTTTCTGTGGGTCAAGTTCCACAATACTGGGCAACAGCTTGGAATATTGCGTCCTTTTTCATCTGCACTGACTTCTAGCAGGAGCTTTCCTTCCGTTTTTGTTCTTTTGTTTCCAGCTAATGGTTTATGTCGATGTGAGTACTAGGCTTAAGCCGTTTTGGCTTCAGGAGTTTCTTCCCTTTTTTTTAGGCCCTTATTTTATAGTATTCACAGATGTAGCAGACAATTATGATGCAAAGCCGTAAAGCTTTTTTTTAAACTAAGAAATGCAATTTAAATTTGAGAACACCAATAATAGTTTGTAATTTGAAATAAGTATTACTCTTTGAAGGAAGTGTGTTAGATCTGTTAAAGATTTACAAATAAAATATTTGTAGCAAAAGGATATTAGTAGGTTTTATAAAGAATTGAATGTGGTATTATTATGGGGCATATAAAAGGGGACGGGGTATATTATCGGATATTATTGCTAGCCTGAAACGTTGCATCTTGCACGCTCTAGCTCCTACGTCTTGGCCTTAATTTTTTATCTTTTCTTTTACATATACTATATTGAGATAATAACAAATTATTCAGCAATGCATAAAAGCTAGTTTGTGTGAAATCACCTGTATTTCATAGATCAAATACCCCACTGTGGGACGGCCCGTTTAACGTCAAACTTAGTAATAGTTAATTATTTTCATTTTAGGTGGCAGATAATTCCTTTCCCAACATATTCGCTATGCTAACGGGGTATTCTCCAGAGACGGCAGAAACTCAAGTTTGCAATACGGATAATTATGGATGTTTGGATAAAATTCCCTTTATTTGGAAGGAATATAAGAAACACGGCTACTTGACAGCCTATGCCGAAGATGAGGAAATATCAAATACCTTCAATTATATGAAACCAGGCTTCGCCGTAAAGCCCACAGATTACTATTTCCGTCCCATGTTAACTGCCCTGGAAAAAGAGACTGTGGTCAGGTATAATGCTGGTTCGTTGATGAAGTATTGTCTAGGTCGTCGACTGGCCAACAGCTATATCTTCGACTATTGCCGACAGTTTATGCAGCGATTCGTGGCCGATCGTCCCATATGGGGTATGTTTTGGTCAAATCACTTTAGTCACGACGACTTCTTTATGCTTTCTGCCATGCAGCATAAGATCTTAAACGACCTGCTCGATTTTGAGAAAGATGGGGCTTTCGAGCATACTATAATGATCTTCTTCTCCGATCATGGAGCTCGGTTCGGTCCTCTGATGCGCATGAAGGAATCATTTTTGGAGGAACGACTACCCATGATGTTCATTTATCTACCACCCTGGTTCCGGGCTAAGTATCCCCAATACGTTGAGGCTCTGTCCCTGAACCAAAATCGTCTGAGCTCAAACTTCGACATTTACAACACCTTGAAGCACATCCTACAGATTGATAATGTCGTAGAGGAAACAAAATGGTCATTCGACTGCCCCCAGTGTCAGTCCCTCTTTTACCCTCTGCCCGAGAATCGCAGCTGTTCGGAGGCTGCCATAGCGGAGGCCTACTGTACTTGCCACAACTACGAGGAAATCAAGGAGGAACCATGGACCTGGCGCATGGCCGATCTGGTGGTGGATCGCATCAACAATTATTTACGGTTTTACAATCTACATAATCAATGCAGCAATCTTACTTTGAAGGTGGTCAACATTACCGAACAATGGATGGAGGAGATCGACGGTGATGTTAACCGACCGAAAGGAATGCGATATTATCACACCAAGCTTCAGGTGCATCAGAATATGGCTGAGTTTTTTGCCACCGTTCTGTACAACAGGGAAACAGAAGAACTCAAAATAAACGTGAAACTCATCAGCCGTATTAATAAGTATGGTACTGATTCAGAATGCATTAACAATAAGATTCATAAGTTATATTGTGTATGCCTATCAAAGCTTCGAACACCATAACTCTAAAATGAAATTAACTAACAATTGCAAAACGTGTCTGACACACAATAACCCCGGAAAAACAAACAAAAAGTAGAAATAGTTATTTACAAATTGAAGTTGTTTTCGCAAATTCATTGTAACTTCACTCCCATAATGGGAACATGCAAATAATAATTATTGAAGTCAATGCCTGTTGATCTTATTTTCTCGTTAGTCGTTAGTTATAACTTCACCCAGTCGGATCGTAATATTTACTATTAAATTATAGATTTTTAACCGCGCTTTAAAATTAACTGGTATTAATAAAAGAAATCTTGTAATCTTAAAATCCTCAAAGTTTTTCCATAGTTGTAGCGATGATTAATCGTTATTTTTTTAAATAGATATCACTGAAGCTAGCAATAATCCTCAAAAATGCAACATTTCCCATTTCATTTAACTGCAAGGATACATCAACTTCGAATTGCTGAAGTTAACTTGCTTTCTTGTTTTAGGATCATATTGACAATGAAGGAGCCTATTGCTGTCCCTCCTAAACGTTTTCTATGGTGCATTCCCATTTTCTGCCTTTTAATTTTTTGGAACACAATGCCCTACGAAGTAAATGAAAAGATTAATACATACAATAAGGAGACCAAAAAACGATTTTACGTAAATAGCCCAAAATGTCAAATACCCTACGTGGAGCCCTATAATTCTGAGTTCATGAAAGTCTACAAGCCAAAAAACTTTACACCCTGCTCCAATCAAAGTGATCTCATTACGGTGCAATTCGATAAAATGTTTAATCAATATGTGGTACATATTAATGAGGAAGTGCTCCATAAGCTGTCCCAGTCGAAAAGCAATGACTTTTCTTGCTTTTACCAGAAAATTGTCTACGGTCAATCACCGGATCGCTACGATAAGTAATGTTGTTACGAGTAAACATGAGTTTCTAAAACAAAATTTATGTTTTAAAACAGGAAGGGGAACAAAACCAAACTTACTCAGAACTATTTTGTGCCCTTGGATGTCGAAGGGATGTTGGTGGACTGCAGGACAGCGGACAATAAGAGACTCCTGCAAAAAGACGCTTTTATATTTATACAACCGAAAGAGACTCCTCAGATTTTAAGGACAGATCGAAAGGCGAGTGTAATCATGTACGGTATAGATACCGTTTCACGCACAAACCTACGTAGGATGATGCCGATGGTATACGAGTTCCTACAGTCACCAGGGTGGTACGAAATGATGGGTTACAACAAGGTACAAAGTGTGCCAATTTTTAAATGCTCCTAGTAGTTAAGATCGTCGAATAAAGAGCTCATTTTTCTTTTATTCAAGGTGGCTGACAATTCCTTCCCTAACATATTCCCTATGCTAACTGGCTTTTCCCCGGAGACGGCAGCAACTCAGGTTTGCAACACAAGTCAGGAAGGATGTTTAGACAATATACCCTTCATATGGAAGGACATGAAAAAAAGAGGATATTTGACCGCCTATGCGGAAGATTCGCAATGTATAAACACCTTCAATTATTTGAAACCAGGCTTTTCCTACAGGCCAACGGACTTCTATTTCCGTCCTTTTTTAAACGCCCTGGAAAAAGAAACTATGATCCAATATTGCCGGGATTGTAAACTGAAATACTGTTTGGGTCGTCGACTGGCCAATAGCTATATCTTCGACTACTGCCGACAGTTTATGCAGCGCTTCGTGGCCGATCGTCCCATATGGGGTATGTTTTGGTCAAATCACTTCAGTCACGATGACGTCTTTATGCTCTCTGCCATGCAGCATAAGATCTTAAACGACCTGCTCAATTTTGAGAAAGATGGGGCTTTCGAGCATACTATAATGCTATTTTTCTCCGATCATGGAGCTCGGTTCGGTCCTCTGATGCGCATGAAGGAATCATTTTTGGAGGAACGACTACCCATGATGTTCATTTACCTACCACCCTGGTTCCGGGCTAAGTATCCCCAATACGTTGAGGCTCTGTCCCTGAACCAGAATCGACTGAGCTCAAACTTCGACATTTACAACACCTTGAAGCACATCCTACAGATTGATAATGTCGTAGAGGAAACAAAATGGTCATTCGACTGCCCCCAGTGTCAGTCCCTCTTTTACCCTCTGCCCGAGAATCGCAGCTGTTCGGAGGCTGCCATAGCGGAGGCCTACTGTACTTGCCACAACTACGAGGAAATCAAGGAGGAACCGTGGACCCGGCGCATGGCCGATCTGGTGGTGGATCGCATCAACAAGTACCTCCAAGCTAACAATCTGCTGGATCGATGTAGCAATCTTACTCTAAAAGTAGTTAACATCACTGAAGAAAGAATATTAGAGCTCGGTGAAGACGTAAAAGTAGCAAAGGGAATGCGACATTACCACACTAAGTTCCAGGTAAATCAAAATATGGCAGAATTTTTTGCTACTACTCTCTACGATAAAGAGACCGAGGAGCTCGAAATCAATGTGGAACTTATTGGTCGATATAATATGTATGGTCCCGATGCGGAGTGTCTAGACAATAAGATCCAAAAGATGTATTGCATATGCCTATCAAAGATATGGACATACAAATAGCATCGTTTATTGAGTCATGAGCCAACGCACTCCAAAATAAAACCCTATTTCCGCATCAATTAAAATGTTTACTAAACCACTTAACATTTATTTCATATATAATTTTACAAAAAATGTTTAATACATATATATTTGCTTCCCGTATAGTTTAAATGTTTAATGGTTAAGACATTTTATTGTCCCCCAAAACCTGACCTAAGCCAAACTAACAGAGCTTGCATCATTAGACGTTCAAATTTTTAAATAACCATTCGCGGTTCCACGGGAAGAATTCGGTGCATAAGTCCGCCAAGTAAAAACAATAAAATGATTAAGAAGGCATTCCAATTAAAATATGTATTTTATTCCAAATTTCATATCAAGAATGTGCATATTTAAACGGATACAACTTTGGAGGCTCCTTAAAGAATTCTTTAAAAACTTTATCTTCCTAAGTTCAACGAGAGGATGAATATGCAATAAAGATTCGTCGTCAAATATGTAGCAGATATGTATATACATATATTTGTCGGAAAATTGGAGCCTTCTCCATGAAGGTTCGCATTAGTCGCTTGGTCGATTGCTTGTTGTTGGCTTGTTGGCTGATGCAGCGAGTCTTCGTTGCCTTTGTTGCTCATAATAATTAACCTTTTAGCAGTCCTCAATTTTACACCACGTTATAGCTCAGGACGAAAAGAGAAAGGGAGCGACCAGACCTAGCAACGCAACGAAGCCACACAAAACCTCAGTTCGCAAACTGAGTCCCCATCATACCAAAACTGATATGTACCAGTTTTACTCATGGTCACACCTTAAAGTATCATGCCTAACGAAAGACTGAACTACCTCCTCTCCGACATATTCTTGTTCAGGATCTGTCCGTATGCACGCTGTGATCTCTGAAACTAAAAAAACTAGAACATTGAGTATTCCTATTAAGGTTCCTTAGCTTTCGATTTATCGAAAAATTGTTTTCCAAATTAACTACTCCCACTCTAAGGCCCACAAAAATGTGTAAAGTTAAATTATAGCATCAAACAATTGATATCAGAACTTTTGATTGCTGTAGGTGCGAACGTCACTATATTTAACCCTCGTTGAAAGGTGTTTTTGTTTGATATGTTTTATAGCTGCAATAGCAACGATCTGCAAGAGTATACAAACTTCGGCTTCCAGCAGTTAGCTGCCCTTCATATTTAAGAAAATTTTCTAATATATTTGTTTCTTTTTTTTGAGAAAAATTAATTTTAATCTTCACGAAATGCAAAATGTGCCAACGCCATCTGAGGAGAGGAGGTCTGCGGGGCTGGATGGACGGGTCCAACGCCTGGGGGAAGAAGTCCGCGCGATGGGGAGTGAGGTCCACAAAATGCGGACTGATCTGGCGGAGTTGAAAGCCGTGAACTCTGCCATTCTCGACTCCACTTGCGCCGTGTTGGCTCTGGAGGAAAATGGCACCAGTCGAACCAATTCTAAAGGCCGACTTCCCCGTCCGGTCGCTAGACCTATTAAAGGTGGTCGATAAAATATACGGAAAAATGGAAAAATATGTAAGTTTCCCAAATCGAAGCGTTCACGGACAGACTTTAACTGGAATAACAACTTACATTAAAATTGAAAATAACAAAAAATTGTATTTCTTAAATGAAAAGTATACAATGCAATGTAGGAGAAGATTCCAGCCCCATAAAATTATCGTCACCTACATTGCGTTTAAACTTTTGATTTAAGAAATATAATTTTTTATTATTTCCGGATTTTAATGTAATATTAATAACATTCATATTTTCTAGTAATTTTTATATTTTTATTTCAGGTACCGCTCTTTAAATCCATTTTGGGGAATAATTTGATAAAAAACTTGAACCAAAGCCCTGAAGTAATCATTCAATTGAACTACAGTGGGTCTAGAGTCTAGACAAATTTGTGCATGAATATTTTAATTGTTATGAGATTCTTTGGGATGTTGTTTCTCTTCACGGACATGTAACGGGGCAAATTTTATTCGATATATTATTTATATCATTTAAAACTGTTTTATTGGAAAATAATAAAAATAGGCTAAGTTGCGTTCGCACAGATGGAGCAAAAGTAATGACCGGAAAAATCAAAAGCCTAGCAGGTATTTAAAAGAAATGGGTTTTCTTGCCTCTTCTTTCATTGCGTTATCCACCAAGAAGCCCTATTCGCCAAGGAACTAAAAATGGTTAACGTAATGAGCACTTCCGTTAAAATAATGGTCATAATAGCTTAACACATTGGGAATTTTAGAGATTTATTGAGGAGCTAAGTGCAGATTATGGAGATCTACTTATGTATACAGAGGTTAGATGGATAAGTCGGTAAGATGGCTAAAGCCCTGAAGTAATCATTCAATTAAATTACAGTGGGTCTAGACAAATTGCAAATATCCATAATTTGAATTCAGTCCTGCAAGGTACGTCCATTTTTTTATTAAAAACTTTGTGACGTTTTCTTTGAATTAAACAGTAGCCAATATTAGAAATAATATATAATATTATAAATGTTATTAACCAAAGCTAATAATTTTAAATGTGTTTATATCTTTGCAGAATCACAAAAAGGGGCAGGTTATGCCTTACTACGTGAAAGACATTCGGTTGGCATTCGTGAGGCAAAAGAACCAAATTTATAAATGAAAAAGCGCCCTAAAGAAGGCCAGCCCGGAACCAGGAGCCGAACCAGAGAGCGATTCTGGTTGAAAATAAATAAATAAAACAAGAAAGGGACCAAAGGGAAATGGAGATATGCAAACAGCAAAGCGAGATTAAAATGCGCCACCTACCGGCGGTAGACAGATTTAAGCGTTATGGGCGTTAGAGTGGGAGTGGCAAATTTTTTTTGGATCAATCGATAGGTGTTGACGAGCCCAATACATTTCAGTTAAAATTTTTTCATGAAAATTGTGGGCGTCACAGGTTTGGGCGGTTTGTGGGCGTTTAACTGGCAAACTTTTTTTTGGGTCAATCGATAGGTATTGATAAGAACAATATATTACAGCTAAAATTTTTATTCTAGCATTAAAACTGTAGGAGCCACAGTCTTGGGCGGTTTGTGGGCGTTAGAGTGGGCGTGGCACTCTGATGCGTAAGAAGCTCAGGAATCTGCACGTCTCAATAGCCTAGCTCTTATAGTTTCCGAGATCTCAGCGTTCATCCGGACAGACGGACATGGCTAGATCGACTCGGCTAGTGATCCTGATCAAGAATATATATACTTTATGGGGTCGGAAACGCTTCCTTCTGCCTGTTACATACTTTCCGACGAATCTAGTATACCCTTTTACTCTACGATTAACGGGTATAAATATGAAATTTAAATGCAGTTTTATGTATTTCTGGGGAAATCTTCCAGATATTGGTGCATTTTTGGGTACATGTTACAGGTGCATTAAAAAAGAGTACACCCAGAAGGTGTTTAGTATGTTGCTTCCAGGTGCGTTAAAGAAGAGAGCACCCGGAAGGAGTTTAGTACGTTTCTTCCAGGTGCATTAAAAAAGAGTACACCCAGAAGGTGTTTATGTTGTTGCTTCCTGGTGCATTAAAAAAGAGTACACGCAGAGGGTGTTTAGTATGTTGCTTCCAGGTGCACTAAAAAAAGAGTGCACCCAGAATTTGTTTAGTTTGTTACTTCCAGGTGCAATCCAGATACATGCTTCCAGAAGCTTGCAACGGGTGCATTCTTCTTTGTCCGCACCCGTGTAAAAAGAATGGACAGACTCATCACTTCCGGAACACCTTTTTGATGCCATCTTATAATGAAAGAACACATTCTGGAATCCTGCGACATGGCAGAGCAACAGAAATCAAAATCACTTGCTGTTCAGCCGTCGACAGAGAAAGACCACGCTGTCCAAGTTTATGATTCACATTAAGAAAAATAAAATTCAATAAAAATTGGGAATTGCAAAATTTTGTTATAGAAAATATTTATGGGGACGCAGAATGCGTAATTTGTAGTTCTTTTTTACCAATTAGTAAACACCTTAAACATTCGGACTTTAAGGATTTAATTGATGGGCGCGAAAGAAAATTGTTAGAGCTAAAAGCGAAATATTTTCTATTACATGTTGCCCATACAATTCCCAATAAAGACAATTCAGCTTTGAAAAATACATCATATGTATGTCGTAGCGTTAGCCTTAGCAAAGCAATGCCGGCCATTCACCGATGGATTTATTTTTATATTTAATGGCAGAAAGATGAATTTTAGAACGGTGCGAAAACATTGCGTTATCCCCGGGCCATTTCCCGTAGAACTCAAAAAAATTATCCAATTTTTTTTTTGCAACAAAAGAGAAACTTAAATTTTTCTATTTGCCTGGATGAAAGTACTGACATAAACAATATTTGCCAACTAACAATATTTATAAAATTTGTGCATGAAAATTTTAATTGTTATGAGATTCTTTGGGATGTTGTTTCTCTTCACGGACATGTACCGGGGCAAATTTTATTCGGTATATTATTTATATCATTTAAAACTGTTTTATTGGAAAATAATAAAAATAGGCTTAGTTGCGTTCGCACAGATGGAGCAAAAGTAATGACCGGAAAAATCAAAGGCCTAGCATGTATTTAAAAAAAAATGGATTTTCTTGCCCCTTCTTTCATCGCCAAGGAACTAAAAATGGTTAACGTAATGAGCACTTCCCTTAAAATAATAAATAAAATATGAGGTGGTTATAATAGCTTAACACATTGGGAATTTTAGACATTTATTGAGGAGCTAAATGCAGATTATGGAGATCTACTTATGTATACAGAGGTTAGATGGCTAAGTCGGGGAAAATGTTTAAGTCGACTTTTTGATTTAAGAAGTGAAGTAACCCTTTTTTAAAAACGTTATTAGGTGACGTCAAGGAACTTCTCAATGTTTATAAAAATTCAGACTTTTTGTTATGTTTTGTTTGTTTTGTTGTGACATTACTTCATTATTAAATGATCTCAATTTATGCCTTTAAAGAAGAAACAAACTAATTTTTGACATAATGCGTTCAATAAATATGTTTCATAGAAAACTTTCAATCTTAATTAATCAATTAGAGAATATAAAATAAGATAGTTTAGAGAAAACAAACGCAATATTTTTAGAATTAAATATCAGTAGCTTTAGAAAAGAAGATCAATTCGAATTCCTTATTAGGTCTCTGCATAAGAACATAGAAAATAGATTCCAAGATCTGAATTCCATAAAATATCTTTTTGATTTGCATAATTTTCCACTAACATATGATATTATAAATTTAGACTGAGAAAAAGCAGAATGCGCGGCTAGCTTATTCTATTGAATAATTAACAATTTAAGAAATTTGTCCTTTTTGTCTTCCCCTCTAACTCTCCAATAAACTCAAAACAAATTTTAATTATCTATGTAATTTCGATTAGGTTAATGTAATCTTTAAATTGCTGAAAAACAATGGTAGGGACGCGGAAAAGGGCTTATCGCTCTTTGCATTATCTTTCTCTCCATTCTGGCATGCAGTGCAGTCACATAAGCGAAAACGATAGAGACAGAAGATCTTTTACCCAGTGTTGAAAAGCGCTAGAATGCAGTAAAAGGCCCGAAAACTAATGTCCGTCAAATTAGCGTCGGTGACTTAGCGGCGATGGCGGAACGGTGGAATCTGGAACATGGGACCCATTTTTTTGATTTTCTCGGCTTCTTGAGGCCGAATGGACCAAGATTAAATGCAGAATTGTTTAAAATGAAAATATCTATCGATCTATATAGTTTGCAAACATATCCGACTTCTAGAAATCTGTTAAAAATCTATATAAAAAATCGGGTTCCCACAATTTTGTTTATTGCTCCCCTTACAGAGGTTGTACCAGTATGCATGGTAAACCTAGTTATTGAGCGTTAGTTCAAGCTTCTTGTCAGAAAGTATCATTGAGCTAAAGCCGTCAGTTTTTGAGAAAATCACTTAACAGAGAATGCACCTCGGAATTTCCCCATACCAAAAAGGTGGGCAAATATTAAATTTCACAGGGCTCCACTCTCAGACGTTGTACCAACATGCACGGTATATTGGCAGATTGGGGATCGCCTAAAGCAAGTTCAGTGAAAAAATCATAAAGATAAACCCGTCAGTTATTGAGAAAATCGCTTTACTGTGGGGGAAGATAAATAATTAAAAGAAGTGCCGTCAGATATAAATTTGAACCAGAAAGTTCCAAGACATGAACCACTATGTAAAATATGTATTCAGGACACTAACCATATGGGATAATATTATGTTTCGACGCTATCTCTATTTTTAATTAATTTGACGTTGTACCAACATGCACGGTACCTCTTTGGAAAGAAAATTTAATTTACTAATTAACTAATGCGTTACGGCAAACGAAAAGCCGTCAGTTTTTGAGAAAATAGAAGGCGAAGGCGACTGATCAGGAAGAGGCGGCTGATCAGGAGGCGGCCGCCGATAAGGCTGACGATGATAAGGCTGATGATATATATCAAGAAATAAATAAATATCAAAAGTAAATGCGTCGAATTTTTATTTGTATACCCGTTACTCGTAGAGAAGGAAAGTATGTAACAGGCGGGAAGCGTTTTCGGCCCCATAAGGTATATATATTCTTGATCAGGATCACTAGCCAAGTCGATCTAGCCATGTCCGTCCGGATGAACGCTGAAATCTTGGAAACTATAAGAGCTAGGCTATTGGGATTTGGCATGCAGATTAATGAGCTTCTTACGCAGCGCAAGTTTGTTTCAGCAGCGTTTACAGCGTTTATTCTTCACTGTTTAATGTGTATAGAATGCACTGTAAAAGTTTCAAATATTCTATAATTGTATATAATTATTTGGTACTTTTTTGAATGTATGAATGATATAAGAAG
This sequence comes from Drosophila suzukii, assembly GCF_043229965.1. NCBI lineage: Eukaryota > Metazoa > Arthropoda > Insecta > Diptera > Drosophilidae > Drosophila > Drosophila suzukii. The sequence goes on along the minus strand of NC_092080.1, from coordinate 24,826,236 downwards.
ATATGTAAATCACAAATAACATTGACAATTATTTACTTTCCCTGCCGTTTCGAGTACGGTTCGCGCCTTTGTAACTGCTGTAGTTCCATGACTAAACCTCCGCATTGCAAGTTCATATCCTTGATCTGCTCTGAGGGACAGCTTGGAAAACTAGAGGCGCTTCAGTTCCCCTTTCAGGGCCGATGGGCTGCTGCACTTTTTGTGGCCAAGGCAAGATGTTTTACGGGTGAATTCGAAGCTCTTACAACCCCGTTTAAGGAACTCAGAATTTGTACAAAATACACGAATTTTTCATGCCCTACAAAAAATAAAATTAAAAAAACTCGATACTTCCCTTAGTGTATTTTATAAAAAAAATTTTGTAATGAAAACAGTAATGGGAAACAGCATTGTTTAGCTGACCCCGTTTAAGGAACTCAGAATTTGTACAAAATACACGAATTTGTCATACCCTACAAAAAATAAAATTAAAAAAACTCTATATTTCCCTTAGTGTAATAAACGCGGCTGAAACAAACTTGCGCAGCGTAAGAAGCTCAGGAATATGCATGCCAAATCCCAATAGCCTAGCTCTTATAGTTTCCAAAATTTCAGCGTTCATCCGGACGGACAGGGCTAGATCGACTTGGCTAGTGATCCTGATCAAGATTATATATATGTCGGAGATGTATAAGAAGAAAGAAAATGTAAACGAAACTGTATAGCATTAAGAAAGAGAAAGGATAAAGAATAAAATAAACTAGTCATTAGGTTATTTGTGGTTCCTTTTAATTGCACAATTGCTGAGAGCGTGGACTGAGAACGAGAGAGAGTGTCGTCTCAGCCGAGTGTGGCGCGGTCATGGTCAAGGTCAAGGACTCTGAGAGAGAGAAGGACCAAAAAGGAATTGCAAATGAGAAAGAGAGAGAAAAGAAAGGAATTTGCAATTAGATGACGTGTGTCATTTTGACGTGTGTCAGAAGAAGCCGGCAGAAGGAAGCCGACTTCACTTTGCTTTTGATATCTGAACGGAGAAGACGTTGACCGCGACTCACTGCGCATCTGCAACAATATGCAAGAAGGAGACCAGCAAATGTCTCAGCCCCTGACATCAGAAGTGGGATCGGCTCAGGCCCAGCGTGATAGTGAATGGCGATCTCTGTTGGAAGCACAAAATCTACGATTCATCGAAATATTAAAAACAATGCAGCAGCCTGCTTCAACAACAACAAGTGAAAAATCATTGAGACTACCAAAGTTTAATCCAGACGCGGCTGAAGCTGACGCCAGCGCGTGGCGCAAAACAGCCGACATGATTCTCACGGAGCATCCTCTGGAGGGCAGTGCGCTGGTTATGTCGCTGAGTGGAGCACTAGAAGGGAGCGCTTCCCAATGGCTTGCACAGATCAGCTACGCTGGTATTACCTGGCCACAATTCCAAGAGTTGTTTGTTCAGCGCTACGACGATTCTGAGACGCCGGCCGCCACCTTATTGAACATTCTCAACGGACGGCCGAAAACGGGCGAGTGTTTGTCAGCGTACGGTAGCCGATTAGTGACGTCACTTTTGACAAAATGGAAGTCGATGGACATCGAAGAAATAGCTGTTTCTTTCGTGCTGGCACACACGTCACAAATCGACACTAGACTGCAGCGTCTACTGTTCACCACCAATATATCGAACAGAAATGAACTACAGCAGCAGTTGAAGGCGTACGCATACAGCAAGCGAAGTGAGCATTTGGCTTCAGATCTTTCGATAGGCCCCGACAGGAAGAGATTCAAGGCACACACACCAATGAAGTGCCATTACTGTGGAATTTCTGGACACAAAATGCTGGACTGCCGTAAAAGGAAGGCAGAACAATCAAAACCAAATCAATCGTTTGGAAGACCACTGGCGGGACGAGACAGGACTGGCGTGACTTGCTTTAAATGTGGAATCGTCGGTCATATTGCATCGGCATGTATGAAGGGAACAGCAGCATCGAGTAGCAGTATGAACGAGAAGCGAGTAGATGTCTGTGCAGTGTTGGAGCCGAAAGGAATTTTATATCAATTTGGTGAGGCCTTTCCATTCTTTTTCGACTCGGGTGCCGAGTGCTCCTTAATAAAGGAAAAGTTAGCAGTCAAACTGGCCGGAAAAAGATTTAATAATTTAGTCATTCTAAAAGGAATTGGAACAAATGTTGTACACTGTAATTTACAAATACTGTCCACCATACAAATTTGTAAATTTAATTTGGAAATCATGTTTAATGTAGTTATGGACGAGCATTTGAAACATGACATAATGATTGGTCGTGAAATCTTGGCACTTGGCTTTGGCATAACAATGGATGCTGATAAATTTAGTATTTTTAAAAGTAAACAAATTAATTCAATATCCGATGAAACTATTACAAATTATGATAAGCTATTTGATGAAAATTATGATTTAAGTGATAATGATAAGTCTAAATTGAAGAACATTGTTGACCAATACACTGAGCATTTTATTGTTGGAATACCGAGCAGACGTGTCACGACTGGAGAATTAGAAATTCGTTTATTAGATGCCAACAAGACTGTGCAGAGACGTCCATATCGACTTGGCGTAGATGAAAAGGAATTAGTTAGAGATAAAATCAAAGAAATGTTGGCGGCAAATGTAATACGTCCAAGTAATTCTCCATTCGCGAGTCCAATCTTGTTAGTTAAGAAGAAAGATGGCAGTGATCGTTTGTGCATAGATTATAGAGAGCTAAATGCAAATACAGTGGCTGACAAATATCCTTTGCCTCTAATATCAGATCAAGTAAACAGACTGCGTGGGGGTAAATACTTCTCTTGTTTAGATATGGCTAGTGGGTTTTATCAGATTCCAATAGATGTAGGATCTATAGAGCGAACTGCTTTTGTAACCCCTGAGGGCCAGTACGAGTTTCTATCTATGCCATTTGGGCTGAAGAATGCCTCTTCGATTTTTCAGCGAGCTATAGCGCGAGCACTGGGTGACCTGGCGTACTCCTATGCAATTGTTTACATTGATGATGTAGTGATAGTAGCAAGGTCAAAAGAGGAAGCATTTGAAAGATTGACAGTTGTGCTAAAGGCTCTATCGGAAGCAGGATTTTCATTTAATATAAAAAAATGCTCTTTTCTGAAAACTGAAATAGAATATCTTGGCTACTTGGTCAAGGATGGTAGTATTGAACCAAATCCGCGAAAAATACAAGCTCTGGCTGGACTATCTCAACCAAAGAATGTTTCACAATTACGACAATTTATAGGATTAGCGTCGTACTTCCGTAAATTTGTCCCACAGTTCTCTGAACAGATGAAACCGTTATATCAGTTGACTTCCAAAATTAGTAGTTTCGTTTGGAAAGCTGAGCATGAAGAAATACGGCAGAAGATCATCTCAGTACTAACACATGATCCGGTTTTAATTATTTTTGATCCACAATATCCCATAGAGCTGCATACAGATGCAAGTGCAAGTGGCTATGGTGCCATTCTCATGCACAAAATAGACGGTAAGCCTAGAGTGGTCGAATACTTTAGCAAGTGTACATCGCCCCCAGAATCGAGGTATCATTCATACGAATTAGAAACTCTGGCAGTATACAACGCTGTAAAAAGTTTCCGACATTACCTTCACGGTCGAAAGTTTGTAATATTCACAGATTGTAATTCATTGAAAGCAAGTCGTGCTAAAATAGAACTAACGCCGAGAGTTCACCGTTGGTGGGCATATTTGCAATCATTTGATTTCACTATAGAGTACCGCAAGGGAAATCGCATGGCGCACGTGGACTTTTTATCCAGAAATCCGATTGTCATTGAATGTGAGACAACCAATAGAGTACCCGAAGTCCGCATCGACCTGACAGAGGTGACAGACAACTGGCTTGTAGCTGAGCAGCAGCGTGATTCGTGTGTAAGGGAAATTATAGTCCATTTGAATGATGGAGAGTTGTTGGAGAGTTTAGCAAAGACGTATGAGCTAAGAGCAGGAATTCTGTATCGGAAAATTCAGAGAAATGGAAAAACACGCTGTCTACCTGTAATCCCAAGAGCCTTTAGGTGGTCTGTAGTAAATCACGTCCATGAAGCAATCATGCATTTGGGGTGGCAGAAAACGTTAGACAAGGTTTATGAGCAGTATTGGTTCGAGCATATGTCCAAGTATGTACGAAAATTTGTAGAAAACTGCATCAAATGCAAACTAGCAAAGCCTCCATCAGGGAAAATTCAAATGGAATTGCATCCAATTCCGAAAGTTGAGATACCTTGGCATACTGTGCACATTGATATTAGTGGAAAGCTGAGTGGTAAAAATGATACCAAGGAATATGTCATAGTACAAATAGACGCATTTACTAAATTTGTTCACCTATATCATACTTTGCATTTAGATGCAGAAAACTGTATTAAGGCTGTAAAATCAACAATATCACTTTTTGGGGTACCTAACCGTATCATAGCAGATCAAGGCAGGAGTTTCTCTTGTGGGAAATTTCGTGAGTTCTGTTCAATGCATAAAATAGAGTTACATTTGATAGCAACAGGTGCAAGTAGGGCCAATGGACAGGTTGAAAGAGTCATGAGCACGATGAAGAGTATGTTGACAGCGGTAGAGATAGGTGAACGTTCCTGGCAGGATGCACTCAGTGAAGTACAGTTAGCCATGAATTGCACAACGAACAGGGTAACAAAGTATAGCCCATTAGAAATATTGATTGGAAGAGAGGCCAGGCCAATGGGCTTATTGCCAATAAATGAAGAGACTAAAATAGATTGTAAGCAAGCGAGGGCTCAGGCCAAAGAAAACATTGAAATAAATGCGAAATATGAAAAGAATCGAGTTGATAAGAATAAGGCCAAAGTTGTAAAACACAAGGTTGGGGATCATGTCTTGCTTAGAAGTGAAGAGCGGCATCAGACCAAATTGGATCCTAAGTTCAAAGGACCTTTTGTGGTTGCCGAGTTGTTGGAAGGTGATCGATACCTGTTAAAATCGTTAACTAGCAAGCGAACCTACAAGTATTCGCACGAGAGTTTGAGAAGGCTGCCGGACGAGCAGATCTCTGATGAGACTATTGAGGAAAGTGACAGTGGTGAAAAAGACACTCGTCGTGAGACATCAAACACAGGGGCTAGATTTGATCAACAATAGTCATGCCTGGTATGGATGATATTGTGTGATGCAGTTTGGATCTGAGCAGATCGTGGCACTAAAGGTGCAAAGCGTCGCCTGGGGCGGCAAGAGCCTGTAACTGTGGTTTGATAACAAGGATAGCCAAATGGTCGGGTTTGCGCAGAAGAGTACGAGCTACTGAGAGAAAGTTGAACCAGGTCAAGCCGAAGGCACAAGTGTGGAACCAGAAGTGTTCTGTCATGGCGTGTGGCGCGGTTGACTGGTGAGACAAGTTTGATTTGACTCACTGTACGATGTGAGAAAGCGAGATAGCCTGCGAAACCGACATTTGATGACGCAATTTATAAAGTTGTGTGTGTAGACTAATTATTAAGCTAAGAATGATGTTGAGAGATGTAAAAGATGAAAAGAGAAATTAAGCAAGAATGATACCAACCTAGTGTTACAGTATGCACACGAGGACGTGTGAAAGTCAGGATGGCCGTGTCGGAGATGTATAAGAAGAAAGAAAATGTAAACGAAACTGTATAGCATTAAGAAAGAGAAAGGATAAAGAATAAAATAAACTAGTCATTAGGTTATTTGTGGTTCCTTTTAATTGCACAATTGCTGAGAGCGTGGACTGAGAACGAGAGAGAGTGTCGTCTCAGCCGAGTGTGGCGCGGTCATGGTCAAGGTCAAGGACTCTGAGAGAGAGAAGGACCAAAAAGGAATTGCAAATGAGAAAGAGAGAGAAAAGAAAGGAATTTGCAATTAGATGACGTGTGTCATTTTGACGTGTGTCAGAAGAAGCCGGCAGAAGGAAGCCGACTTCACTTTGCTTTTGATATCTGAACGGAGAAGACGTTGACCGCGACTCACTGCGCATCTGCAACAATATGCAAGAAGGAGACCAGCAAATGTCTCAGCCCCTGACATATACTTTATGGGGCCGAGAACTCTTCCTTCTGCCTGTTACATACTTTTCGACGAATCTAGTATACCCTTTTACTCTACGAGTAACGGGTATAAAAATAAAAATTCGACGCATTTACTTTTGATGTTTTTATTTCTTGATATTTATTTATTCAGATATTTATTACATCAGCCCTATCGACTGCTGCCTCCTGGCTAGCCGCCTCCTGGATAGCCGCCTCCTGGCTAGCCGCCTCCTCGCTAGCCGCCTCCTGATTTGCCGCCTTCGCAGTCTTGCGGCGCTTCAGTGGCCTTTTGGCCTTTGTTTGTTTGCGTTTGGGGGGGGGAGCCCCCCCTCGCCATTCTCTCCAACGATGAACTTGTCTACGTTCTGTAAATGTTCATTTTAATTAGTACATATAAATTACTTACGCACTTGACCAGCAGCACCCTCGACATTTTCTTCTTTCTTGGGAAATAAAAAGTTCCCGCGAATCGGGAGTGATGCCACACTTTCAGCTTGCCTTTATCGAAGTATCGATATAGGGTATCGATATAAGGTTAATGTGTTCCTAGTTACAATTTTGGAACAAATGAGATGCCCACAACGCACTATTCTTTTTTCTCAAAAACTGACGGCTTTTCGTTCGCCGAACCGCATTTGTTAATTAGTAAAATGAATTTCATTTTTTACATAGTGGTTCATGTCTTGGAACTTACTGGTTCAAACTTTAATCTGGCGCCACTTCTTTTAATTATTTATCTTTCCCCACTGTAAAGCGATTTTCTAAAAAACTGACGGCTTTATCGTTATGATTTTTGCACTGAACTTGCTTTAGGCGATCCCCAATCTGCCAATATACCGTGCATGTTGGTACAACGTCTGAGAGTGGAGCCCTGTGCAATTTACTATTACTACGGTGAAACAAATTTTGCGCTACGTAAGAAGCCCTACCAGCTGTATTCTTAATTATACGGACATGTTGGAAACGCTGTTACATACTTTTCGACGAATCTAGTATACCCTTTTACTCTACGAGTAACGGGTATAAAAATAAAAAATCGACACATTTACATTTGATATTTATTTATTTCTTTATACATATTTATTGGCCATCAGCCTGATCATCGTCAGCCTTATCGGCGGCCGCCTCCTGGCTAGCCGCCTCCGCCTTCGCCTTCTTACGGCGCTTCTGCGGCCTTTTCCCCTTTTGCTGTTTGCGGTTTTGGGGGGAAACCCCAAGTAAACTCGGCCTAAGGGCTAGTTCACCAATTAAATGTAATATTTTAAAGCTTTTACTAACAACTAGAAAAACCGGCGAACTAGGTTTCGCCACAAGATGGCGTCGTTTTATGTAACATTTCGTTTGTTGGTTAAAAGATATTGAAAAAAATATTTTTTTATATATATATAATTGTTAAAGGAAACCAATAATAGCAATACGAGCAATAATTAGTGTGTGAATATTGTACCTGTAATTGGATCGACCATCTTCAACGTGATGTATCCGTCTTGCCCTTGCCAATAAATGATTGGATATTGTAACGCATCGAACAAGCGATGTGTCTCGTTTACACGATGCATGATATTGCTTCTTCGCTGAACGACAATAATTGCAGCAACATCATTAACGGTGCACAGTGGTTCGGCTTGTATGGAGCTGCGGCCATAATTACTTTTAGTTGTTATATTGTTACAAAATTTTCCCCAAAATTAAAAAAAAATATTATAAATATATGTATGTTATAAGAAATGGCCATATCGTACGTCTATATGATATAGCTGCTATAGGAACGATCGCCGCCGTGACGACACCTTTTTTTTCTACAACCAACTTTGAAGTCTCATTACTTTTTGAACAGCCCTCGTATCGAGGCAATTTTTTTTTTTTACTTTGAACCTTTTGTAATACAATAAATAAAAAAAGTTTTTAATTATTTTTTGCCTTTTCAAATAAGAATTTGTTTTTAAAAGGGTCCAAAAAACGGGTTTTGAATGAGAGCACCCCCTTAAATAGAAAATTAGTATGCAAATTTGTTCTTATTTTTAGAGGTATGTTATCTAACTCCCAGACTATAAGGTTGGTGTAGTTTTACATTTGCTGCCATAGGAAAAATCAACTATTTTGTTTATATTTCATAAATTTAAATATCTTCCCCCGTCTAATTCTCAAGCTATGCACCTACTAAAATAATATCATATCAAAAAATCATAAATTTACAATCATATTGTAAGCCAATTTATTATATTGATATTTTCAAAGCTATTAACGAATTAATATAGTTATAACAAAGATTTATAATGTTTCTTCAAGTAAGTTGAACACAGATTCAAGTAACGTTGATTTATCCTTCTTTCCATGTTTTCTTTTCCCAGTTATAAATGGGTCCGACCGTAAAATGAGTGTGTTCAATATGTCTGTGTTTGTTGCAATCCGTGACATTTTTCGGCTGTGATACAATCTACATTTTTTTAATTCCTTATTATTAGACTCGGGAGCTTCTTCCGAAAGCTATCCGATTGACACGAGTGCATGCTCAATTACAGAAGATCCATGAACTAACACCTTATGGACTGTAGCTGGCAAATAGTACCATGGATACTCTTTTATCAATTCCTTAGCAGTATCGATGGCATATTCATTAAATTTGTCCAAATTTATTTTGTACCCAGAGGCGATAGCTTGGAGTATAGTGGCACAACGATGGATAAGGTTTTCATTAAGCCCTGTAATTTCAGAAGCCAATTTTGGATTTGAAAAAAAATTTCTAGCCACATTTCCATCGTTTGACGATCCTCTGCCTCCGTCTCTGGGCTTGTCCACTATTATTCCCATTTTTTCCCGAAACGCCGCTAGAATTTTATGCTTTTGGTCTAAAACTTTTAATTTTGGCAAAATTTGACCTTGAAAAAATAAGAAGTCGTGTTAGCATATTAACGATTACAACTACATTCGCAACATTCCGCACCTAACTTTAACGATTTTAAAATCTTAAAACTCTGATAAATATAAAAAAAAATCCTTGTTTGGAATCGTGTGGGATCACAATTAAAACTTTAGGTAAACAAATTTGAGACACACAAAACAGGTACAAACAAAGAGTGTTGGAATACCCCTATTCCTATACAGAAATACCATTTTACTATTATACATTTTAGGCATTAATGAAAGCGTAGCCTTTGGTCACACTGATCGTTCTTCTTTCTCTTTTCTTGTGACATCTTCTTGAGTTAAGTTGTGGTTGTGGTGAAATAACACATAAAACATAAAACATAGTTCTTTCTGCGTAATTATTGGGAACATAAAACAACAATAACAATAAAGAGGTTTCACATATCAAGTTAGATTTTATTAATTTCATATCAAGTTAGTAAAAATTAATTTCATAAAGTAAAAAAAATACCTTGAGCTTCAAAATCCATTTTGAATAATATAAACTTATCAACTTGAACAGTTACCAGTCCGATTTGAAGTGCGCTTTTGCTTTGAAATATTTCACCACAGCTCCGATGCGCTGTTGAAATGAACACGTGTTCATGCTTTTGATTCTATTTTTAGAATGTACCGTTGGGTTTCCAGCGAAAACCGGTTTGCAAATTGGAAGATTGGATTTTTTAGAGACAAGCTGTGTAAATTTAATTTAAATATTTTCAAATCGGTTTTTTTTGATTTTTGGCCTCTGACGGAACCACTGTGCAGTGGTTCGTTTCGACACTTTTATGTTCTCGAGGTTAGAAGCTCGTGTGCTGCCCAAAAGACAATTTTGTTTTTCTTTTCTAACTAAAAATCTAACATCTTTTAAACCAAAGGCGACTACTATACATACACATACGAAGAAATGAATATCTACACTGGTAGAAAAAACATCGTAAATGTCACTATTTCGCCAACGTTTCAACTATTTTTTCCCGCGGTTTAGATTCTAACATGAAAATCGTAAAAACGTAAATTAAATAGAATCCCCGTTAAAAGAACTGTACTTTATGTTTGATTTAAATGTATTATTTAAACCATACTATATTGGTGCATATTCAATTTAAACCAATCTGTAGTTTAAAACAAGCGTGATTTATATTTAATAAAGACCAAAATAAATATGTGTTTTTATTGAAAATAAACGTAAACATATAATCCAAACAATTGTTCTGCTTAAACTCTATTTTTTACCATGCTAACACGTCATCATTACTTTTGTTTTAAATACATTTGTACTTAACGTAACTCTTAGGATTTATATGATACATATGTATGCATAGAGCAGCTAGTAAAGCGTTCAATGTTTTTTATAATCACACATTTTTGTGTTTTTCCACATTCGTACGTATTTAATAAAGACCAAAATAAGTATGTGTTTTTATTGAAAATAAACGTAAACATATAATCCAAACAATTGTTCTGCTTAAACTCTATTTTTTACCATGCTAACACGTCATCATTACTTTTGTTTTAAATACATTTGTACTTAACGTAACTCTTAGGATTTATATGATACATATGTATGCATAGAGCAGCTAGTAAAGCGTTCAATGTTTTTTATAATCACACATTTTTGTGTTTTGCCACATTCGTACGCCTGCATGCGCGTACAAAACCTTCCTGCGAGTCCCAGTAGTGATAATTTCTTTCGCTTGTTGGCTCCTTTAATGACGGCCCACGAATTATTTAAGATGACAGATGTGAGCAATACAGTAAAAATGTAGTCCTTGTAATCTGTGAATAAGAATATGTTATTCGATTTTTGGTAATGGCATAATTTGGAAAAAGTCAAGCTTATCATAAGAAGATAAAATTTAGAAATGTAAAAAAAATTATACATTACCAAGTGATACAGTTTTCTGAACTGTCTTTAATAGTTTAAGTCGCTCTTTGTTTTTTATTTGCTCTTCGTAAAAGCAAAAAACCTTTTCCTTAAATGTGTCCCATTTACTAGATAAAATTGCTTCTTTCTCAGGGTACAATATGTTGAAATAAATTTGTATTTATAAAGAAAAAGTTAAGTAGTTTTATAATAAGTTTCGAGTAGGTTTTTTTATATAAAGGGATTTAAATAAGACCAAAATATTGTTTAAATTTATTTCATTTTTATTTTTAAAAAATTTCAAAATTAGTTAGATTTAGAGAAAAATCACGTGAAAGAGCATAAAAATATTATAAAGAAATAGGTGAAACGACTGCGACGGAAACTATAGTTTCCGAGATCTCAGCGTTAGGTGGCGCATTTTAATCTCGCTTTGCTGCTTTCATATCTCCATTTCCCTTTGGTCCCTTTAGCTGAGTAACGGGTATCTGATAGTCGAGGTACTCGACTATAGCGTTCTTCCTTGTTAGGTCCTGAAAATATTTAAATGTTCTTTAACAGCTCATTGCAATAAACTTTATTTCTACGAATTTTGGAAAAACCCGCTAGGTTGTAAATAAATAAATACATAAATAAATAAATACATAAATAATTAATTAAATTAACATCTAACGCTGCTTGTGCGTACCCTAACTCTATTTTAAGCTCCAGGAAACATTATAAATAACTTTAGTTCTATGGATTTTGGAAAAACTAAAAAAAAATAGCTACATTTTGCACACCCATAACTCATGAACTAGAGAAATCTCAATTGTGAAAAATCCCAATTTCCTAGCTTTAGTAGTTTCAGAGATCTCAGCGCTGAATCGCCTCTCTCTGCCTTCTACATATTTTACAACGAATAAAACGAGTTATTACGATTTTGAAATGTTCTGATCAACTTTTACTTATAAGGACAACACAATGTTTAATGGCGCTGCCCCATTGCAAAAAACTTAAACTCATTATATTGGGACAAAAGTACTCCGGAGAGTCCCCCAGATTCGGAGGGTCCCGAGGGAGCCATGAATCCGTGGGCTCATCCTGTTTGTTGGCCGGCAGCGACCAATTCGCCCACGGATCCATGGGAGCATGCCTGGCATCCTCGGTGCCCAGCGTGATGACCAGTGTGCCCGGGATGACCAGTGTGCCCAGGATGACCTGCCGATCCCCCATGTCCACATTCGGAGTGGGCAGCAGCACGTCCGTGCATGCACCTCGGCGGATCTGCCGATCGGCATGAATAGCTTGGTGCATGGGACTTACGTCTTGGCCCCCAGCAATGGCATCCGCTGTGACAACAATCGCGCTCCAACCTCCAACCTCCAATCGGGCGCCAACCTCACACGTTGCGACTAAAGCCTTCTCTACCACCTCCCACCTTGTACTGCTAAAAAAAATTAAATTTTCTGTTAAGTTTTTGTGATATAAAAGGGAATTGATAAATTAAAAAAAAATATACTTACATTCCACACATGTTGAAAATAGATAAAGGTTAAAGCCTAGTACTCACATCGACGAAAACCGCGAGCTAACCATAGGAGTGTGCGAGAGGCAAACAGGCGGCTAAAGCTTTTCGTCGGGTCTGTTTTTCACCGCGGTACTCAAATGAGCTAAGGAAATACCATAAAAAATACCAGATTTCGACATTCGAAATTAGTGAAGAAGAATATTCCGAAGATTCCTACAAGACAGAGGAAGAGGACGAAGAAGAACTAAAGAACAACTAGATAGCATAATGGAGGAACTAACCCTGCTACGACAGGAAAATCAGCACCTGAAGTACGAACGCACCAACGACACCAACCATTGCAGTATCTAAGCAAGTAAAAGACTTGCCCATTATAGTAGTCTTTAACCAAAACCCAAAACTCTTACTCTTACAAGCAGGAAGACTTTGAATTAATCATTGTTAACAGGAATAGGACAAACATAAAACTTTTCTCTATCGAAGAATTTGAAAACACTAAAAAACTCTTAACAGAACGTAACTCACTTTTTTTTACATACACCCCCAAGCAGTTGAAGCCCCACCCTGTCATTCTTAAAAAACTCCCTCCAAGTGTTTATGAGTAATCAGAAATTAAGAATGCCCTAGCGGAATCTATACCAGAACTCGCATTCCTGTCCATCAAAATGTACAAGGAAATCCATTGGAAAACAAGGAAGAACGCTTTAGCCGAGTACCTCGACTATCAGGTACCCGTTACTCAGCCAAAGGGACCAAAGGGAAATGGAGAAATGCAAGCAGCAAAGCGAGACTAAAATGCGCCACCTACCGGCGGTAGACAGATTTAAGCGTTATGGGCGGTAGCATGGGCGTGGCAAATTTTTTTTTGGATCAATCGATAGGTATTGACGAGACCAACACATTTAAAAAAAAAAATGTTTATCTAGAATGAAACTTGTGGGCGTTACAGGTTTGGGCGGTTTGTGGGCGTGGCAAACTTTTTTTGGGTCAATCGATAGGTATTGATGAGAACAATACATTTCAGCTAAAATATGTATTCTAGCATCAAAACTGTAGGAGCCACAGTTTTGGGCGGTTTGTAGCCGTTAGAGTGGCCGTGGCACTCTGCTGAAACAAACTTGCGCTGCGTAAGAAGCTCAGGAATCTGCACGCCAAATCTCATAGCCTAGCTCTTACAGTTTCCGAGATCTCAGCGTTCATCCGGACAGACGGACATGGCTAGATTGACTCGGCTAGTGATGCTGATCAAGAATATATATACTTTATGGGGTCCTTCTGCCTGTTACATACTTTCCGACGAATCTAGTATACCCTTTTACTCTACGAGTAACGGGTATAACAATGCCAATAGTGTCAAAGATTTAAACATGTTGCATCGAATTGCCGCATGGACTCTATGTGTGTAAAATGTATTGAAAAACATGAGCCGGACAATGTAAAATTAAAAAAGATGATAATGAATTAGATAGGGAAACTAACCAAGTTTAGTGTGTAAACTGCAATGGAAAGCACACAGCCAATGCTAAGATCTGTCCCAAGAGTCTTGAGATTCTTGAAAAATTAAATCGTTATCGAGCTGAAACTGAAATGCAAAGCACAAGAAAAAAGTACCCAAACAACAATGACGAAAGCTTAAAAAATAATATTTTATTAGACTTCATTCTACAGATCACTCAGTAACTATGCCTATAAAATGTATGTTCCTCAACGTAAATGGCATAAGATTGTTACGAAAAAGAAATGAATTAAATAATTTCCTAAACACACATCGACCAGAAGTAATGCTGACCGCTGAACATGAAAAACTACATTTTTATTAGGCAAACTACAGGCACAAAGCGGCCCAATGTTGAGTCTCAAGAACACGGAATCTCGGTAGGAATTTGCATAAAAAATGGTGTAAAATTTAATTAAATATTCCTTAAGCCAATGTTTGCAATTGAAGCGGTTGCGATTCAAACGTCCTTACTCTATAATCGCTCTCAAGATAAGCTCCACACTCAGGATCTTAATGACCTTATAGAATCATTCAACAAAATACCAAACTGCTCCGAAATCAAAACACCCTACCTGGAACAAACCTTTTTTCAATCCCCGCCATAAAAACCAATCTGGAACAACCCTAAATAACTGGATCCTTCGAAATTTAAACTTTACCGTTCTGCCTCCAAATGAACCAACCAGACCCAATTCAAATCAAAAACCAGACTCCATAGACCTATTTCTAGTCACAAGCACAACCTCCATAGAATCATCCTGCAAAGTCAATAAAGATTTCCCATCAGACCATTTCTCAATACAAATCATTATTAAAATAAACAAATCCCGACTAGTAATCAACAACAGTAAATTTATATATAATTTTACTCATATTAATCCTCTACTATGGAATAAAATAATCTTGCAAAACATAAAAAGTATCCCTAAAGAAACAAACTTAAGTGAACCAGGAATAGATAAACACGTCCAATACCTATCAGACGCTATCACAAAAGCTATAGAAAACCCCCAAGCCATCCCAGAAGTGGAAGTAAAACCAAAAAGACCCAGCCGACACACAATAAACTTGAGCAAATTGTGTTTAAAACTAATAAAACAGAAACGGACGCCAGGACGCACGTTGTTTCGAAAATAACCCATCTTACAATGGATGAAAAAGCGATCATCAAACAAGCAATAAAAGAGATAGACATACAAATTACCAACCACATAGAGCTAACTGAACTTAAAATAATAGGCAATAGAGTCTCAGCAATAAATCCAAAGAAAATCTGCTATAAAACTAATAAAAACACTAATCCTCAAATTTCCAAAAATGAACAGTTCAACCATCACTTTATACACAATGATGGTGAAAAGGACTTCATAGATATATCCATAGATCAAAACACATTTCCGACACTCACAACAGAATTTGCTAAAGTGTCAACGCTCTCGCTTGGTCGTTCGGGCAAACACACAAAGAAAACCACGACATGACTCTAAGGAACGAACAACTCTGAGCACATCGATCACATAATCAGTTTTAATAATCAAAATACAGCTGAAGGCGAATGGGAAGGTTCTGATGAGCTTGGCTTCACCAATGCTGAAGAACTTCTCAACATTCTTAAATGCAAAAACAAGGAAGAACGCTATAGTCGAGTACCTCGACTATCAGATACCCGTTACTCAAAGGGAAATGGAGATATGCAAGCAGCAAAGCGAAATTAAAATGCGCCACCTACCGGCGGTAGACAGATTTAAGCGTTATGGGCGTTAGAGTGGGCGTGGCAAATTTATTTTTGGATCAATCGATAGGTATTGACGACACCAATACATTTCAGTTAAAATTTTTTATCTAGCATGCAAATTGTGGGCGTCACAGGTTTTCGCGGTTTGTGGGCGTTTAAATGGGCGTGGCAAACTTTTTTTTAAGTCAATCGATAGGTATTGATGAGAACAATACATTTCAGTTAAAATTTTCTGTCTAGCATCAAAACTGTAGGAGTTACAGTTTTGGGCGGTTTGTGGGCGTTAGAGTGGGCGTGGCAGTCTACTGAAACAAACTTGCGCTGCGTAAGAAGCTCAGGAATCTGTACGCCAAATTTTAATAGCCTAGCTCTCATAGTTTCCGAGATCTCAGCGTTCATCCGGACAGACAGACGGACAGACGGACATGGCTAGTGATCCTGATCAAGAATATATATACTTTATGGGGTCGGAAACGCTTCCTTCTGCCTGTTACATACTTTCCGACGAATCTAGTATACCCTTTTACTCTACGAGTAACGGGTATAATAACAAAAAAGGACTTGGACATGATATGACCATCAATTTTACATTAAAATGTTTCAATATACCTCTGCTTAGGCACTTGAGCACTATTTTCAACCATTGCATTAATTATTGTTACTTTCTATTATACTGGAAACACTGCAAAATCATTCCGACCCTAAAACCAAATTCCAACCCAAACCACCTGCACAGCTATAGGCCAAGAGCTATCCTCTCTGCAATCAGTATGCTGTTCGAAAAAGGCATAATGAAAAACTTAGTAAAGCAAATAAAGTCAAGCAATTTACTAAAAAACACACAATATGGATTCGGAGAGGGTATAACCGTAAATCATGCTTTAATGGCCACAGACAAGTTCATTTTCGAAAAT
Source organism: Drosophila suzukii (assembly GCF_043229965.1). Lineage (NCBI taxonomy): Eukaryota > Metazoa > Arthropoda > Insecta > Diptera > Drosophilidae > Drosophila > Drosophila suzukii. Next base: position 24,809,763 of record NC_092080.1, on the reverse strand, counting down.
ATCCACCGAAGACGCGCTACAATAGCCTGTGAGAATGACTTCGAAAAAGGCTTTTATACAGTTGGGCGTGCCACAAGGTTCAATTCACGGCGGTTCCGTCCATAGAACGGAAACAGAAATATTGAAAAATTAACAATTTAAGCAATTTGTCCTTCTCGTCTCCCCCTCTACCTCTCTAATAAACTTAATACCAATTTCAATTATCCAATTCTGATTAGGTTAATATTAACTTTAAATTGCTGAAAAACAATGGTAGGGACGCGGAAGAAAGCTTCTCGCTCTTTGATTACCCCTCTCTCCATTCTGACCAGTGCATTCAAATAAGCTTAAACGAAAGAGACTAAAGATTGTTTACCCAGTGTTGAAAAACACTTGAAGGCAGTTTAAGGACCGACAACTTGTGCACGTAACAGGGCTGTAAATCTTTCTGTTTTCCCATTGGTCTACGACTAGTGCGATTTATGGCAAATCTTCGAGGAGGAGCGGTCATCTTAACATTTTAAGGTAAAGCCTAGTACTCAGATCGGCTAAGAGTTTCAATAGTCGAAAAATCTTATTCTTTGTAGTGTGACCGAAGTTTTCAGAGTTCATCCGCAATGCATATAGCATGGTCTTACTGTCAACCAGCTGGGTTTGTTGACTAGCAAAAATTAAACAAATTGAAAATTCAAAATTTAAAATGTAGAAGACCAAGGACGCAAGCTTTACCTTTGCAGTTGGCATGGCGATGTGCATTGCCGCAGGAGAGCAGAAGGAGGCGGAAAAAAGGACACACAGGCGGAAATAGTGGGTTAGCCCGTATCTCAAGGAACGCTCCTTCAAAGGCCGCTATGCTTCAGACTTAAGTAACATTGTTGAAAAACAAAGAAATACTCTTGCACCTATGAGCATTTTCATCTATTTTAAAGTTTCAGAACTTGGTTAACACCCCATCCATGTTCTTCGAAAACTTCCATATGCCAAAGAGCAGCTTCAACGCACTCTATGGATTGGTGGATCAGTACATTATCCCGAAACGGAACACCCGGCCAGATGCCATACCGCTAAAAGCGAAGTTGGCCATCGTTTTGGAGTAAATAGAATATATATACATATATGTTTAGACTTTGATACCATTATTGTATTTTAATATTGTGATTTAATATTCTTTTGTTAGATTTCTTGCTTCTGGAGATCTGCAACGCCATGTGGGATCCACTTATCGGATCAGCAAGCAACATTTTGGACTGCAAATTGGACTGCGTTGCAAGGGGAATTTCCGAAGTTGACCACCGATAACATGCTGAGGTGCGTTAAAGACTTCGAAGACGAATTGAACTTTCCAAACTGTCTTGGTGCCGTCGACGGGAAGCATGTGGCGATACGGGCCTTCACTAATAGCGGAAGCCTTTTTTACAATTATAAAGTATGTATTTTTAAATTTCAAAGAAAATTTTATAAGTAAATCTATTGTAATGTAGGGATTTCATTCGATTGTTCTTATGGCAATCTGCGACGCTCACTACCGATTCACTTATATAGAAGCCGGGGCGTTCGGAAGCGAGGGAGACATGAAAATGCATTTGGGATTCTTAATGCACGGTGGATGGCTGTGCAACGTACTTTGATGAGCAACCCGATCAAGTCTCAGAAAGTTATTGCAGCCTGTTGAGCCCTGCATAATTTTTTAATGCGGACAAATCCTACAACTTACACGTTGCACGAAGTACCGAGCAACGTGCTTTTCGATCTGCGAGCCTGCCGGCGAGGTCACCCTCAAGATTTCAGCAAGGAAGTTCGAAGCGACTTAATGAAATATCTAAACGGTAGTGCTGGGTATTCTCAAGTACCTTGGAATTCCCCCAGCATGTTACACATGGCCACGACTGGTGAGCCATCACCATCCAGCTTTCGTTTTTATTTGTTGGTGGCTTTTTTCCTCCTCCCTATGAAAGTAAAAGTAAAACCATATAAATGTTACAAAATCAAACACGAGTAGAGCAACTTACGTAGGTATATAATTCCTCGGGTACCTCATCCTCTAGCGCGGCCTCCAGCTCCGCTTCAGCTGCAGAGTAGCTGATGATGGTGGAGTCCAGAGTCCAGTCTTCAATGGAGATCTTGTCTGAGATCGCACTACTGGTGGTTCTGGTATAATTGAAATGATTAGTAAAACGTAACCAAATTCATTTGGCCAGAAACTACCATCTTTGCGAGCACACGTCCGGCAAGAAGTCCAAGTACGGAGCGAATTCCCACTTGGCACACTCCTTTCCACTGGGCTTCTCCAGTAGGTCTCCTCCAGCACTTCCACTCTTCTGCTTTCTGACCTTGTTGTGATACTTAAGGCTGTCCCGCAGGGACTTCCAAGCTAGCTTGCAACTATTATATAAGCATAAAAAGTATATATTATATACAAATATTTAATAATGCAAAATGATAACCTGCAATCTTTGTCTCTTTCTCTTTATTCTCTTCATAAACGCAGCATTAGGCGCTCCTCCACAGCGCACTTTTTCCTCAGATCTAAACTCCTGAAGGCGTTTTTGGCGTGGTTTTTGTGTTTTTATTCCATTTTTGAAATTTGGTTTCCACCCGCTTTTGCACGAACACAACCAAAGATAAAATTTCTTATTCTTTGGGCCGCGGCTAACGGCGTTCATCGAAAGTTCACTCGCTAAATCTGGTATTTTTTCTGGTATTTCCTTAAAAAGCTTTAGCCGCGTATTTGCCTCTCGCTCACTCCTATGGTTAACTCGCGGGTTTCGTCGATGTGAGTACTAAACTTAACTTTAATCATTTTTCAGTTTAAACGTTGTGTGACGGGTATCTTATAGTGAAAGCACTCGACTATAGCGCTCTCTCTCGTTAAGTATTAGTAAACACGAAATTTGTTATTCCTGTATTACTCTATTGATATCTTTACTATGTAACTGAACATTTTGAAATCGACAATAAACGCTTTAAAGCTCGTCGAGCATTCGTTTTCAGTGTGTTATGTGAACTAAGTGAAATACTCGTAAAGCAAAATGTCTGGTCGGGGCAAAAAAAAAGTTAATATTAAAACGTGATTCGGGGAATGAAAAAAATTTCAGAAACTGAAATTTATAATAGTGATTAAAAATATTATACGTACATAAAATTTGGTTTACTTATTGAAAAAACCTATTTTTTTTAATACAAAGCTATAGCCAAAAATGTAAAATATAGTCTATTTTTATGTTCACAAAAGTATTTATTGCATCAAAAAAATATATAGTTTTTAGTATTTATTAGGGCTAGCGCGTTATTTTTTGGAAAATCTGTCCCGTTCTGGAAGTCCGAAAGCACTCAGTACCAGAGAAAATTAATAAGCCCCTCTCGACTACCCTCGGAACTAACGTTTCCACAGAAACCGTCCGAAGGGTACTTAGAAGCCATGATCTGCATGAGAGATGCTCTAGTAAAAAAACCATTGCTTTCGCCGTTCAACATTTTAAAGCGACTTTCCTTTGCCAAAACGTACTCAGACCGGGATTTTGATTACTGGAGGCAAGTAGTATTTAGCGATGAGAGCAAATTCAAACATATTCGGGTCTGATGGACAAGGAAGGAACATAAGAAATGTAAGACCAACAGTGAAGTATGGCGGAGGTTCCGTGGGCTCCCGTGGAAAAGCTCGGGAAATGATAGCCTACGACAAATCATTTCCGAGCCTGATCATCCCTAAAAAGTCTCCGCTTTATGTCCTTTGGGTAACCGAGTTGCGCTTCCGCAATTGAAAATTGATATGATATGATGGTCAATTTGATGAAGTCCAGTATCAATTCGGCCTTGATACGACACATATCAATTTGATATGTTCGAAATGTAAAAAAGGATATTTCGGTAATATCATTTTTTCATTATAGCGGTATCAATTAAAAAAAAAATTTTTTTTGGAAATTTGATGTAATTTCAAATATACATTGTGGTAGATTGGATACTAAAAATACCAAAATGGATATTATTGTTAATTTGATATTATAATGACAAACACAATTTTAATTAATAAATAATATACCAAAGATTTTTTCATTTTCATTACCTATTTACAGTTTGTACAAAATATTTACAGTATTTCATACTTACACATTTCATTACCCTTGCTTGTTCAGATTTTCTAAGCCTCTAATCGCCAAAAACCACCTAAAATTTTTCGGACTTAAGCCCCGGTTCATTTGGGAGTTTAAGGAACCAGTTCCATAAATGGACTCAGCTGTCCGACTCCCTGGACTCACGAGTCGTCGATAGTCGCTTATCGAACTTTGGCCTATCGTTATCTGGCATACTTTGGGTTTAGCGTTGCACCAATTCGGGGGGAATAACATACCATACGTGCTTTGTCCTCATTCCACTTGGAGGAACTGCGTATTTCGCCAATTACGATTTCACGTGACTCCATAAATTTTCTATTGGATTCATATCCGGAGATTGTGGGGGCACTTTACGGACTGAAATTTTAGTCTTGAAATCCAATTTTTTTACTAAAAAGGACCTGTGCTTTGGATCATTGTCTTGTTAAAAAATACATTTTTCAGCAGAAAGACTTATATTCCGAATGACTTCTGGAAGATTTTCTTGTAAAATTCTCAAATATTGTTCCTTTTGCATTACTTTATCAATTAACACCAAGGGACCAACTCCACTTTTAATGCGATAAATGCGATTAATGCGGTAAAATCGGGAATCATATTTTATATATTATATGAACGTATGTATGTACTTATCACTACCTTAACGTATTTATAACTGTGTTTATGCGATGCCGAACTCACGTTTGGCGCATAAACGCCATTTAGAAAGTTGACTATGATTTCAGTCTCAAATCGTGAATTGGTGATGCGCAACCAACTTAACGCTATACAAAGATAGGGGAATAGTTATTGAAATAGTCATGAAATCGAAGAGATCGTTTTGGTCAGACGCCGAGGTAACAGAGCTGCTTGACCTGGTGAAGGAGAAGAATATATTGGGCAAGCTTGATGGGAAGACCAAGCAAAACAACCTGGCTTACAGGGGCCTCGCAAAATCGTTAAAGGCTAAAAATATGACGCTGGAGGTGCAGAGCCAGGAGTTCGTTGAGGCTCTACGGGAAATCGATGCCACATTTGTGCAGAGCATGCGCGGGGTTCTGGCGGAGGGTCGGGCCGAGACCCAAAGATTCATGGGAGAATTCTTTAACTCCAATTAAAGCTGAAATATTTCAAAACAAAACTAATAGTGCAATTTTCATTTAATTTGAACTGTTTCTCAAAGGAAACTTAGATACAATGTATACCTTAAGGTGTTACCTAAGATCAGATGGATCGCATTCAGGAGAGTCCAATACTTGGATACAACGCACTATGTTGAATTTGACCCGTTTCCGTGGCCAAAATTACATTTTTGAAATTAACAAGATTTTTCACTGCACGTTTCTTTTATAATGATGGCTATGACTATAGGAAGGTATTTTAAAAGTGGGAGTGTCAACGCCCCACAGAAATCGGAAAAATTTGGAACACAGGATGAATGTCCTATTTAAAATGTGTCCTGCAAATTTCGTCCAGACCGCATAATAAATATAGAAGTTATTCAATAAGAAAAAAATTTTGTTGTTGTATTATTTTGTGTATTCATTTTCAACTTCATCAATGTCATAAATTTTATTATTATTATAAAAAAATATGTATTGTCGTCTTCCCTTGCGTCGATATAATTTGCAGACTCATCTGCAGATTGAACATCACAAGCCAACAGCTTGATGACTTATACTGGCAAAGCAAGTCTCTTACTTAGTTCTAGCATATCTGCGTTGCTAATAAAGATGTTACTTCCTAATAAATTAAATAACGCAAAAAGTAGCAAAAAGCGCACAATGTGCATACTAGTTCTGAATTCAGAATTGACAAAACTACAACAAGTATATAGACACTCACCGAAATAATTTGAAATTTGATTTTAAACTCTTTGGAAAGTTCAACTTTCTTTCCAAAAGTGATAAGGGGACACCACCTGCTAAATATACAAATTATTACAAAAATACGAACGAAACACGCAACATATTAGTATCAACACATAGTACTAACTTAAAGAGTTAATATTCATTTTGAATTTGATTATTTAATGTTTTTTTGTCAGAGATATACCAATTTGAAATTGTACTGCAAAGTTAACCTTTAAATTAAAGGCTTTAAAACAGCACGTGATGTTTGCTTGCAACAGCTGACTTTAACAGCTGTTGTTTTAACACTAAACTGTTGAGTAACCTTTTAGGTATGTAACATAGCATTTTGATCATTTCTTAACATGGTAACATTGAAAAAACGGAAATTACATACTCGTGAAAAATTAGTTTTGGCCACGGAAACGAGTCAAATTCAACAAAGCGCAATGCCAGTCTGGTGGATGCTGGTTACTTTCATATTCGTTGATTGGCGTAAACTTCTCCAGTCTTATTTTCACGAAGTTATGAAGTGTCGCGCAAGCCAAAGCAACTTATGGAACAAATTTGTAGTTAATATCTATTCTTTTGGCCAGCGTCCTTTTAAGCGACCAAAGGCATTCTCCACTACTATTCTGCCAGAGCTAAGGTAGCAGTTGAACGACTCTTCCTGTGGAGTTAGGTGTCCAATGTATGGTTTTAGAAGCCACGGTAGCAATGGGTATGCAGGATCTCCCAGGATAATGAAGGGAATCTCTTTGTTGCCCAACAGTTTTACGAATTCCAGAATAATTCGGCTATAGTTCTTGAAAATTCCAGATTCTTTAAAGGCCGTCGCGTCGTGTACACTTCCTGGAAATTTCACGCTGACGTCTCTAAACCTAACAAGAAAGGACGCTAAAGTCGAATACCTCGACTATTAGATACCCGTTACTCAGCTAAAGGGAAATGGAAATATGCAAGCAGCAAAGTGAGATTGAAATGCGCCACATACCCACGATCTCAGTACATGGTTATGTGGGCGGTAGACAGATTTAAGCGTCCAGACTTGCGATGCGTACAAGGCTACGGAATCTAATCCTAAAATTGGAATTCTCTATATTTGATAGTTTCCGAGGTATCAGCGTTCATACTTACGATTTTTTGAAGTTTGCGGGTGGTTTGTGAGCGTTAAAGTGGGCGTGGCACTTTGCTGAAACAAACTTGGGCTGCGCAAGAAGCTCAGGAATCTACATGCCAAATCCCATTAGCCCAGCTCATAGTTTCCGAGATCTCAGCGTTCATACGGACAGATGGACATGGCTAGATCGACTCGGCTAGTGATACTGATCAAAAATATACAACCCTAGTCAAAATTATTTTCACAACTCACAATTATTTGCACATCCCAACTTCTATTAGTTGTTATTCTTGTTGTTGCTGAACAATTTCCCTGAAATAAATGTTATCGCGTAGCTTGATCTATGCTGAAGCAGCACAAAAAGAAATACGAAAGATAGCGGTTCATAGGACAAAGGCAAAAGAAAACAAAGAAGAACGCTATAGTCGAGTACCCCGACTATTAGATATCCGTTACTCAGCTAAAGGGACCAAAGGGATATGGAGCAGCAAAACGAAATTAAAATGCGCCACCTACCGGCGGTAGACAGATTTAAGCGTTATGGGCGTTAGAGTGGGCGTGGCAAATGTTTTTTTGGTCAATCGATAGGTATTGCCGAGACCAACACATTTGAGTTAAAATTTTTTTATCTAGCATGAAAATTGCGGGCATGAAAAGTGGGCGTGGCAAACTTTTTTTTGGGTCAATCGATAGGTATTGATGAGAACAATACATTTCAGCTAAAATTTTTATTCATTCATTCCGTATATGCATACGGACATGGCTAGATCGACTCGGCTAGTGATCATGATCAAGAATATATATACTTTATGGGGTCGGAAACGGAATACTTTCCGACGAATTTAGTATACCCTTTTACTCTACGAGTAACGGGTATAATAACGCAGTGCAGGGCTATAAATCGGTTTTTGGTGAAAAAAGAATTTAGGAATAAATTGGTTAATAATGCCAACGCAAGCAGGGCTCTTATTGGCAACGATCAAATCATCAATAAACAATTATTGTATACCGAAATTTAATATCACAGGAGAATGGTAAAGACGATTTTGAAAAAGATCCGTTTAAAGACGCTTATGATATAAATGCCAAAACTTTTCGCCCTTTATTCAGTTTTTATCGACAAAGCTGGAAGTTACTTATGGAAAAAGAGTACCTAAGTTTCCTCTTGAGTAAAATCAAGGAGGACACATTCCATATGGGCGCTACCGGGTGCGTAGTGCAATCAATAAAATTTGTGATGAAAAGAATTCTTCTCTACTCATTGGTTGCACACATTCCCGAGCATTAAATGGTGTTCCATGTGGCACATGTCATTTTATCAAATCTCGGCGCTTATGATATTGGTCGCTTTTTAGGAGAATTGAAAAGGTTTCGTAAAGTCAATAAAAATCAAGCGTCCAATATGCAAACGCATCCTTACCGATGTTAGTTTTGCTATGAAAAGAGCAATTTTAAAAGAATTTAATGATTTGGATATTGTCGAATACAATCGAATGTGCTATGGCTTTTTATATGCGTCCCTTTTTATTCGTTCAATTTTGTACTAGTCATTATGCTAAAATAATGTGTGCTGATATCGACAAAACCGTTGGATATTTGAAAAGATATTTGACCAAACGCAAACTGGTAACACTAAAATTGTTTTGCTCTCGCTCTTACCGTTTTGATTTTCACGTTGAACGGGCAAGTTGATTTAAGCAAGTGAATAATAAATTGAAGATTTATAACTTAAAGCAAACTCAAGAGTTGTACTTATTTGATTGTGATATATGGGTGGCCTTTTTACAACAATTGAATTGCGAGATTTTATTAGAAATGCTCTCGGGCTGACCCATAATATCATTAATATTAAGGATTTAGAGGAATGGTTTTGCAACGTAATCACTATTCTTTTATGTCCTTTTATAAATAATAAAGTTGTAGAGGCTTTATCTTATTTATCCGGAGGTACCGCAGCAACTTTTGATTTGAGCCAGTACGAACAATTTGATAAGCTAGAAATGAAACTTCAAAATGAATCCCTAAAAACAATAGCGGATAGGAGTGACTTTAAGCTACTATTTAGTAGTAATGGTATTTTCCAGAGTGTAGGAATGATCCAATTGAATTGTATCATTCAACTCTTTTAATCGACAGGATTCCAAATGCTCTTCACGAACCTTATTTAGTCCGGAAAAATCACTCTTGACCATCTAACCTTAAGATTTTTAGGACCTTTTTTGTGCCAACTTTCTTTGAATGTTGACAGTTTTTTATCTGACTCTGGTAAGCGAACCCGATTGGGATTGAAATTTACCAATTCCACGTCAACATTTAAACACATATTCCCAGTCCGACAAGTTTTAATGATGCTTCAATATGACTTTCGTCTATAGGATTGGGAATTGAAGAAGAGCTTAAAAAAATATATGGATCAATTTCTAATCCTAGTTCGTCTTCACACGACATAGAACTTGGGAGGGGAACATCTGATAGTTCAGCTATTGGTTCCTCTGCCTTTTCTTTCAATAAATTTTTTTCATTTCAATTAAACATTTGCAGAACTCTCTTGTAGCTCAAGGGTACTTTTTTCAGACATTTTTTTTGGAGCATTCTTATGTATAAAACTAGATCTGTTGGCAGCACAAACATTTTTACGTATTCATTATCGGATAATTGACCTGACGTCCCCATAACTCCTTGTTCTAAAATGACTTCTATGGCCGTAATTAAATTTAATGGTTTGTATCTGAAAAAATATATAAAAATAATTACATAATAAACGGCACTAAATTTTTATAGAATTGAAAATAACGTCTAAATCTTTGGATTTTTGGTAATTTAATGTATTATGGTTTTATCTTTCCTAGTGCATTTCCAAAAATGTATTTACTAAGCCCAATAAAAACTAGAAAAGAAAGCGATACCCTTGTCTATATACCCATGCAGATATGTTGAAATAAACAAAATTATAACTATTTTCGTTTATAGATATATACATATACAAAAACTTATTTTGCGATCAAAAAATTATAATAAAATAACTACTTTTTTGCGTATTCTTCCCACTTATTAAACGGCTGGATACTGCAATTACGTTTTGAGCTGCAATAAAAATCCGTGTAAGTAAAATTTATCCTGCTTATGTACGTATCAAGCGAAAGGTTACTTACACATGATGAACGCTTCTGTTATGCTTAATACAATCAAATTAGCTGCTTAATTTGTTTTAAGTTGGTTGTCTTGGTTACTGAAACACTTAAAATGAGAAGTTCTAGTAAACTACGGAAGCGATTTTAATAAATAATACATCAAATTGATCAGGCGAGGGAGTAAATTCGAAGGCATGTCTTTAATTCATTGAAAATATTCTTTAACATAGTTTCGTTTTAATCGAAGTATCGAAATAGGGTATCGATATAAGATTAATGTGTTCTTAGTTACAATTTTGGAAATAATGAGATGCCCACAACGCACAATGCGGTTTTCTCAAAAACTGACGGCTTTTCGTTGCCGTTCCGCTTTAGTTAATTATTAAAATTAATTTCCTTTCCAAATTATTTGAAAATAGAGATAGCTTCGAAACATAACTTTTTCGCACATGGTTAGTGTCTTGGGAGTGTAGAGCAGGGTAGAACTGGTTACAATTTTGTAACATATGAGATGCCTACAACGCACTATGCGTTTTTCTCAAAAACTGACGGCTTTATCTTTATGATTTTTTCACTAAACTTGCTTTAGGCGATTCCCAATCTGCCAATATACCGTGCATGTTAGTACAACGTCCGAGAGTGGAGCCCTGTGCAATTTAATATTTGCCCCCCTTTTTTGGGGGAAAATCCGAGGAGCATTCACTGTTAAGCGATTTTCTCAAAAACTGACGGCTTTAGCTCAATGATACTTTCTGACAAGAAGCTTGAATTAACGCCCAATAACCAGGTTTACTGTGCATATTGGTACAACCTCTGTGAGGGGAGCAATAAACAAAATTGTGGGGACACGATTTTTTAAATAGATGTTTAATAGATTTCTAGATGTCGGATATGTTTGCACACTATCAAAAAAAAAATCAAAATCAAAAAATAAAAATGGGCCCCATGTTCCAGATTCCACCGTTCCGCCATCGCCGCTAAGTCACCGACGCTAATTTGACGGACATTAGTTTTCGGGCCTTTTACTGCATTCTAGCGCTTTTCAACACTGGGTAAAAGATCTTCTGTCTCTATCGTTTTCGCTTATGTGACTGCACTGCATGCCAGAATGGAGAGAAAGATAATGCAAAGAGCGATAAACCCTCTTCCGCGTCCCTACCATTGTTTTTCAGCAATTTAAAGCTTACATTAACCTAATCGAAATTACATAGATAATTAAAATTTGTTTTGAGTTTATTGGAGAGTTAGAGGGGAAGACAAAAAGGACAAATTTCTTAAATTGTTAATTATTCAATAGAATAAGCTAGCCGCGCATTCTGCTTTTTCTTAGTCTAAATTTATAATATATATATTTTATGGAATTCAGATCTTGGAATCTATTTTCTATGTTCTTATGCAGAGACCTAATTAGGAATACGAATTGATCTTCTTTTTTTAAGCTACTGATATTTAATTCTAAAAATATTGCGTTTGTTTTCTCTAAACTATCTTATTTTATATTCTCTAATTGATTAATTAAGATTGAAAGTTTTCTATGAAACATATTTATTGAACGCATTATGTCAAAAATTAGTTTGTTTCTTCTTTAAAGGCATAAATTGAGATCATTTAATAACGAAGTAATGTCACAACAAAACAAAAAAAATATAACAAAAAGTCTGAATTTTTATAAACTGAGAAGTTCCTTGGCGTTACTTCACTTCTTAAATCAAAAAGGCAACTTAAACATTTTCCCCGACTTAGCCATCTAACCTCTGTATACATAAGTAGATCTCCATAATCTGCATTTAGCTCCTCAATAAATGTCTAAAATTCCCAATGTGTTAAGCTATTATAAACACCTTATATTTTATTTATTATTTTAAGGGAAGTGCTCATAACGTTAACCATTTTTAGTTCCTTGGCGATGAAAGAAGGGGCAAGAAAATCCATTTTTTTTAAATACCTGCTAGGCCTTTGATTTTTCCGGTCATTACTTTTGCTCCATCTGTGCGAACGCAACTTAGCCTATTTTTATTATTTTCCAATAAAACAGTTTTAAATGATATAAATAATATATCGAATAAAATTTGCCCCGGTACATGTCCGTGAAGAGAAACAACATCCCAAAGAATCTCTTAACAATTAAAATTTTCATGCACAAATTTTATAAATATTGTTAGTTGGCAAATATTGTTTATGTCAGTACTTTCATCCAGGCAAATAGAAAAATTTAAATTTCTCTTTTGTTGCAAAAAAAAATTGGATAATTTATTTCAGTTCTACGGGAAATGGCCCGGGGATAACGCAATGTTTTCGCACCGTTCCAAAATTCATCTTTCTGTCATTAAATATAAAAAAGAAATCCATCGGTGAATGGCCGGCATTGCTTTGCTAAGGCTAACGCTACGACATAAGATGTATTTTTCAAAGTATTTTTCTTTATTGGGAATTGTATGGGCAACATGTAATAGAAAATATTTCGCTTTTAGCTCTAACAATTTTCTTTCGCGCCCATCAATTAAATCCTTAAAGTCCGAATGTTTAAGGGAATAATGTCTTTTTATATTGTATAATTTACTAATTGGTAAAAAAGAACTACAAATTTCGCATTCTGCGTCCCCATAAATATTTTCTATAACAAAATTTTGCAATTCCCAATTTTTATTGAATTTTATTTTTCTTAATGTGAATCATAAACTTGGACAGCGTGGTCTTTCTCTGTCGACGGCTGAACAGCAAGTGATTTTGATTTCTGTTGCTCTGCCACGTCGCAGCAGCAAAAAAACGAGCCGAAGCTGAGAAAAAAATACACGAAGACCCATGTCGAAGTCACACGAACACCCAGGCGCAAGTGACAGCATTCCAGAATGTGTTCTTTCATTATAATATGGCATCAAAAAGGTGTTCCGGAAGTGATGAGTCTGTCCATTCTTTTTACACGGGTGCGGACAAAGAAGAATGCATCCGTTGCACGCTTCGTGAAGCATGTATCTGGATTGCACCTGGAAGTAACAAACTAAACAAATTCTGGGTGCACTCTTTTTTTAGTGCACCTGGAAGCAACATACTAAACACCCTCTGGGTGTACTCTTTTTTAATGCACCAGGAAGCAACAACATAAACACCTTCTGGGTGTACTCTTTTTTAATGCACCTGGAAGCAACGTACTAAACTCCTTCCGGGTGCTCTCTTCTTTAACGCACCTGGAAGCAACATACTAAACACCTTCTGGGTGTACTCTTTTTTAATGCACCTGTAACATGTACCCAAAAATGCACCAATATCTGGAAGATTTCCCCAGAAATACATAAATCTGGATTTTAATTTCATATTTATACCCGTTACTCGTAGAGTAAAAGGGTATACTAGATTCGTCGGAAAGTATGTAACAGGCAGAAGGAAGCGTTTCCGACCCCATAAAGTATATATATTCTTGATCAGGATCACTAGCCGAGTCGATCTAGCCATGTCCGTCTGTCCGGATGAACGCTGAGATCTCGGAAACTATAAGAGCTAGGCTATTGAGACGTGCAGATTCCTGAGCTTCTTACGCATCAGAGTGCCACGCCCACTCTAACGCCCACAAACCGCCCAAGACTGTGGCTCCTACAGTTTTAATGCTAGAATAAAAATTTTAGCTGTAATATATTGTTCTTATCAATACCTATCGATTGACCCAAAAAAAAGTTTGCCAGTTAAACGCCCACAAACCGCCCAAACCTGTGACGCCCACAATTTTCATGAAAAAATTTTAACTGAAATGTATTGGGCTCGTCAACACCTATCGATTGATCCAAAAAAAATTTGCCACTCCCACTCTAACGCCCATAACGCTTAAATCTGTCTACCGCCGGTAGGTGGCGCATTTTAATCTCGCTTTGCTGTTTGCATATCTCCATTTCCCTTTGGTCCCTTTCTTGTTTTATTTATTTATCTCTGGTTCGGCTCCTGGTTTCGGGTTGGCCTTCTTTAGGGCGCTTTTTCATTTATAAATTTTGTTCTTTTGCCTCACGAATGCCAACCGAATGTCTTTCACGTAGTCCAATAAGGCATAACCTGCCCCTTTTTGTGATTCTGCAAAGATATAAACACATTTAAAATTATTAACTTTGGTTAATAATATTTATAATATTATATATTATTACTAATATTGGCTACTGTTTAATTCAAAGAAAACGTCACAAAGTTTTTATTAAAAAAATGGACGTACCTTGCAGGACTGAATTCAAATTATGGATATTTGCAATTTGTCTAGACCCACTGTAATTTAATTGAATGATTACTTCAGGGCTTTAGTCATCTTACCGACTTATCCATCTAACCTCTGTATACATAAGTAGATCTCCATAATCTGCATTTAGCTCCTCAATAAATCTCTAAAATTCCCAATGTGTTAAGCTATTATGACCACCACATATTTTATTTATTATTTTAACGGAAGTGCTCATTACGTTAACCATTTTTAGTTCCTTGGCGAATAGGGCTTCTTGGTGGATAACGCAATAAAAGAAGGGGCAAGAAAATCCATTTTTTTTTAATACCTGCTAGGCCTTTGATTTTTCCGCAATTTAGCCTAATTTTATTATTATCCAATAAAACAGTTTTAAATTATATAAATAATATATCGAACAAAATTTGCCCCGTTACATGTCCGTGAAGAGAAACAACATCCCAAAGAATCTCATAACAATTAAAATTTTCATGCACAAATTTTATAAATATTGTTAGTTGGCAAATATTGTTTATGTAAATTGGATAATTTTTTCAGTTTTACGGGAAATGGCCCGGGGATAACGCAATGTTTTCTCACCGTTCTAAAATTCCTCTTTCTATCATTAAATTTAAAAAAAACAAGGAAGAACGCTATAGTCGAGTACCTCGACTATCAGATACCCGTTACTCAGCTAAATAGAGATATGCAAGTAGCAAAGCGAGATTAAAATGCGCCACCTACCGGCGGTATACAGATTTAAGCGTTTTGGGCGTTAGAGTGGGCGTGGCAAATTTTTTTTTGGACCAATCGATAGGTATTGACGAGACCAATACATTTCAGTTAAAATTTTTTATTCAGCATAAAAATTGTGGGCATCACAGGTTTTCGCGGTTTGTGGGCGTTAGAGTGGGCGTGGCATATTCGCGTGACAAACTTGCGCTGCTTATAAGGCTACGGAATCTAAATCTGAAATCCCAATTCTCTATCTTTGATAGTTTCCGAGATATCCACGTTCATATTTACGATTTTTTGAAGTTTGTGGGCGGTTTATGGGCGTTAGGGTGGGCGTGGCAAACTTTTTTTTGGGTCAATCGATAGGTATTGATAAGAACATTACATCTCAGTTAAAATTTTTATTCTAGCATCAAAACTGTAGGAGCCACAGTTTTGGGCGGATTGTGGGCGTTAGAGTGGGCGTGGCACTGTACTGAAACAAACTTGCGCTGCGTAAGAAGCTCAGGAATCTGCACGCCAAATCTCAATAGCCTAGCTCTTATAGTTTCCGAGATCTCAGCGTTCATCCGGACAGACAGACGGACAGACGGACAGACGGACAGACGGACAGACGGACATGGCTAGATCGACTCGGCTAGTGATCCTGATCAAGAATATATATACTTTATGGGGTCGGAAACGCTTCCTTCTGCCTGTTACATACTTTCCGACGAATCTAGTATACCCTTTTACTCTACGAGTAACGGGTATAATAAGGAAGAACGCTATCAGATACCCGTTAGTCAGCTAAATGGAGATATGCAAGCAGCAAAGCGAGATTAAAATTCGCCACCTACCGGCGGTAGACAGATTTAAGCGTTATGGGCGTTAGAGTGGGCGTGTCAATTTTTTTTTTGATCAATCGATAGGTATTGACGAGACCAATACATTTCAGTTAAAATTTTTTATCTAGCATAAAAATGTGGGCGCCACAGGTTTGGGCGGTTCGTGGGCGTTAAAGTGGGCGTGGCAAACTTTTTTTTTTAGGTCAATCGATAGGTATTGATGAGAACAATACATTTCAGTTAAAATTTTTATTCTAGCATCAAAACTGTAGGAGCCACAGTTTTGGGCGGTTTGTGGGCGTTAGAGTGGGCGTGGCACTCTGCTGAAACAAACTTGCGCTGCGTAAGAAGCTCAGGAATCTGCACGCCAAATCTCAATAGCCTAGCTCCCATAGTTTCCGAGATCTCAGCGTTCATCCGGACAGACGGACATGGCTAGATCGACTTCGCAAGTGATCCTGATCAAGATTATATATACTTTATGGGGCCGAAAACGCTTCCTTCTGCCTGTTACATACTTTCCGACGAATCTAGTATACCCTTTTACTCTACGAGTAACGGGTATAAAAATCAAAATTCGACGCATTTAATTTTGATATTTATTTATTTCTTGATATATATTTATTGGCCATCAGCCTTATCATCGTCAGCCTTATCGGCGGCCGCCTCCTGGCTAGCCGCCTCCTGATCAGCCGCCTTCGCCTTCTTGCGGCGGAGCAAAATGTGGATGTTCTTGAGTGGCCAAGTCAATCCCCGGACCTTAATCCCATCAAGAATCTCTGGGGAGAACTCAAAAGAGAGGTGGGAAAAACTTTATGTCAAAATAAAAGTCAACTTTGGGATATTGTCCAAAGAGCATGGTACAATATTCCAATTGGAACATGTCGCAAGCTAATATCCTCCATGCCAAGACGAATGGAGAAAGTCCTGCAAAATAATGGCGGATATACCGGCTATTAGCTGCCAGATACTTAGTTTAATATAAAAAAAGACCAAACATAGTGAAATACTGATTTAATTTAAACATTTATCTTTGTACACCTATTATTGTGTCCAGCCAAAATTTGAGGATTTAAGGAAATATTTAATTTAGTTGTTTATGAAAGGGTTTGTGAAACCTTTGTTACTTTTTGTTTAAAGACAATTAATATAAGTTTTGAAAAAAGTTTGTTTTGTTGAGATTAGAGATGATAAGAATTAGAAATAAAAAGTTAAAAATGAAAAAAAAATCACACATATTGTATTGTCCATGAGTGTATTTATATTCTCCCACTGTAAAGCGATTTTCTCAAAAACTGACGGCTTTATCTTTATGATTTTTTCACTGAACTTGCTTTAGGCGATCCCCAATCTGACAATATACCGTGCATGTTGGTACAACGTCTAAGAGTGGAGCCCTGTGCAATTTAATATTTGCCCCCTTTTTGTATGGCGAAAATCCGAGGTGAATTCAGGTGAGCAATAAACAAAATTGTGGTATCACTGTGAAATCGTCTTTTTTGCGTAATTTTGGTGTTTGTTTAAAAATATTTTTTGACCGAATTTCCGGTTTTCGACGAAAAGTTTTCAATAAAAACTTTTCATATAATACCCTCTGCACAATGTCATTTTATGCGGATTCTTGTTCACATGGAGAATCGCTAAAGCGGACAGCTGATTCAATGACTTCGAAAAAATACAAAACAACGCAAAACTAAATATAATTTGAACGCTTACTTTTTAATTTTTTATACCCGTTACTCGTAGAGTAAAAGGGTATACTAGATTCGTCGGAAAGTATGTAACAGGCAGAAGGAAGCGTTTCCGACCCCATAAAGTATATATATTCTTGATCAGGATCACTAGCCGAGTCGATCTAGCCATGTCCGTCTGTCCGTCTGTCTGTCCGGATGAACGCTGAGATCTCGGAAACTATGGGAGCTAGGCTATTGAGATTTGGCGTGCAGATTCCTGAGCTTCTTACGCAGCGCAAGTTTGTTTCAGTACAGTGCCACGCCCACTCTAACGCCCACAATCCGCCCAAAACTGTGGCTCCTACAGTTTTGATGCTAGACTAAAAATTTTAACTGAAATGTAATGTTCTTATCAATACCTATCGATTGACCCAAAAAAAAGTTTGCCACGCCCACCCTAACGCCCATAAACCGCCCACAAACTTCAAAAAATCGTAATTATGAACGTGGATATCTCGGAAACTATCAAAGATAGAGAATTGGGATTTCAGATTTAGATTCCGTAGCCTTATACGCAGCGCAAGTTTGTCACGCGAATATGCCACGCCCACTCTAACGCCCACAAACCGCGAAAACCTGTGATGCCCACAATTTTTATGCTGAATAAAAAATTTTAACTGAAATGTATTGGTCTCGTCAATACCTATCGATTGGTCCAAAAAAAATTTGCCACGCCCACTCTAACGCCCAAAACGCTTAAATCTGTATACCGCCGGTAGGTGGCGCATTTTAATCTCGCTTTGCTACTTGCATATCTCTATTTAGCTGAGTAACGGGTATCTGATAGTCGAGGTACTCGACTATAGCGTTCTTCCTTGTTTTTTTATTGAAACTAAGCCTTATTTCTTTTTTTGATTTGAAATAAAACTCGAACTACAACTTCTTCCCATTTAAGACTGATGGAAAGGAGTGACCATTTTGTCAAGAAATAAACTAAGTTGACCACGGCCAACACTAATAGCGTCTTCCCACAAAGATCCATCCACCATCTAACATCCGTTCAACGGATGGACCATTTGCTTTGGCCGTCCCGAAAATTTCCCATTTAGTTCCACATCTAGTTTTGACAGACTCTTTTATGCGATAGTTAGGCGATGTTTTTTCGGTGCAACTCTGAATTCGTCTTCTTGACAGTGAAAATTGTAACATTCACTAAGAAAGCGTAAACAATGATGACATTCGAAAAAAGAAGGCGCAGAAGCAACAGGTTTTGTTAGATTAGCCAGATCAGCTGTCACCGGATTTGTCAAAAATCCCAACCGTTTCGAACGGATGGACTCTATGGGGAGAGGTATAAGACTAAAAAAAACTATTAACCAGTAAGGGGTATAAACACAACGGTCGCGCGTTAAAATGATGTCGCGATAATTCTCCGTTATCCCTTTATTACTTAAAATTCCTCGGGTCTCCCATTGACCCACTCTTTTATTTTTCAACCAAGCATCAATTGTGTTTTTAAAATGTTGCTTTGTTTATCTAAATGTTTTTTAGGATAACATATTAAAATGTCCCTTTCAAAAAAGAATGCTGAATTTCATGCTTAAAGTGAAACTGTACGACTGTTTTAAGTATTAAGTATTTAACAACAAGCTAGCTGTGGACATTACTTCGCGTGAAACTGCGGAGAAGCCCATCATCCAAAGGTTCTCCACTTACTTGGTTATAAAAGGTAATGCTCCATGTTTATTTTTTTTTTGACTGAATAAAAAAACATGTTTGCTTTTGTTTCTTTTAGAATCTATTTACTTGCCAGCATTTCACTCAAGCCCTATTAAGAAAAATAAATGCAAAACTTTGCAAAATAAGAAAATAAAAATTTTTGTATTCCAGATTTTTCAACTGGGAAAGGCTTTTCTAGGTATCTTCTAAGAACGTCTTTCAGAAGTGATTTCGGCGATATCGCATTCGGATCGCGAAAGTGACTCCCTCAAAGTCACATCTATTTACGTTACTTAACGTTACCGCGGACGATAGTATTTATCTTCTGGAAGTCACTAAACAGTGCAAGGAAAACTGTTAAGTGGTTATGTTAAAATGTACGAATGCATTGCATTTTGAAAAAAAAAACGATCAGCTACAATTCTCTTCGAAACTCGCTCTCTCCGCAATCACTTGTTAAATTTTCATCCTCATTCTCGCGTGTGGATCTCTCCCTTGGCCCATTTAAACGCTTATTTTACATCCCGGCGGCCAAACGTTTGAAAAAAACGAAAGAGCGATAACAGCTACCCAAGAACCGCCGGAATTCAAATTTGTTATTAACTTGTTGGTTAACTATCGCAAAGTACAATGATTTTCCAACTGTAAAGATCAAGCCCTAATCCGAGTTTCCTACCAGCAACCAGGATCCAACTGGATCTACACAGGCGCTTCCCTCTTCGGCCACAGTGGCGCCTTCGTCGCGATCAATGTTTCCCCTCCCCGTAGGTTTCAGCGATTTTCTAACTTCAATGTTAAGAATTGTAAGAAAACGATGTATTTTAACATTTCTGTTAAAAGGAGAGGAAAGCTAACAGCCGCGCTCTCTTTCGAAATCCATTCTCTCTGGCCGTGTTAAAGTATGTATGCATTGCATTCTCGAAAAAGTAGGTAAAATTCTCAAACGCGCGGAGAGGCGGCGCGTTTATAACGCGTTTTGGTAGCGATTTTGAAACTTTCAACGTTGTGGATCTCTCGCGATCGGACGTTTTTTCGGAGAAGCCTGGTCGCATCGAGATCGGGTCCAACTCTTGGAATTTTCTTTCCGATTGTCTTGGAAAATATCTTCTTTGTCGCGTGTTTGTGTGTGTGTGTGCTCTGTGGAGTTTATAAAAAGAAGTTGAAAAGTGTTTGCCGCATCAACAAAAATAAAAACACCCAAGAGTCGAGGGCTGTTTGTTGTGTCTGTACAACAGAATTTCTAAATTTTTACCTCCATCGCCCAAGGAATACATAGATAGAGACGAACGATCGTAGCTGAAAAAAGTATCCGGTATGTTATTAAATCTAAAAGAATCGATTCCCAGTTAGAATTTTAATCCACGCGGAGTTTCTACGCAGTCTTCAACAGCTGCAGTCTCCCCGTCCCGCTTCCTCCTTGACTAAATCTGTCTCTTTCTTGAGGTTTATCTTGTGGCCTGTTTTTGTTGTTACTTTACTTGCGTACTTCTATTTCTCCTCCTTCGCATCCGCTGCCATTGTTTTTATGTCGTCTCTGTTTACATATGTGTGTTTAAACTCAAGATAACTCCCAAAAAGTAGATTTGAGTACCAGAACCTTATAATAAAGAGTATTATAAAACAAAAAACTTATAAGATTTTTAAAATCCATGACTTTTTAATAGCGAACAAAATTTGTTTATAGTTAAAAGAAACTATACGTATGATGATGTACTTCTTTTCATTTTGTGCCTTGTGTTATTTTTTGTATCTCAAAACGCGGTGTTGTTTTTATACCCCTTACTCGTAGAGTACAAGGGTATATTAGACTCGTCGGAAAGTATGTAACAGGTAGAAGGATGCGTTTCCGACCCTAAAAAGTATATATATTCTTGATCAGGATCACTAGCCGAGTCGTTCTAGCCATGTCCGTCTGTCCGTCTGTCTGTATGAACGCTGAGATCTCGGAAACTATGAGAGTTACAATACTGGGATTAGGCACGCAGATTCCTGAGATTCCTGCGCAGCGCAAGTTTGTTTCAGTAGAGTGCCACGCCCACTCTAACGCCCACAAACCGCCCAAAACTGTGGCTCCTACAGTTTTGATGCTAAAATAAAAATTTTAACTGAAATGTAATGTTCTTATCAATACCTATCGATTGACCCAAAAAAAAGTTTGCCACGCCTACTTTAACGCCCACAAACCGCAAAAACCTGTGACGCCCACAATTTTCATGCTAGATAAAAAATTTTAACTGAAATGTATTGTTCTCATCAATACCTATCGATTGATCCAAAAAAAATACTTGCCACGCCCACTTTAACGCCCATAACGCTTAATTCTGTATACCGCCGGTAGATGGCGCATTTTAATCTCGCTTTGCTGCTTGCATATCTCTATTTAGCTGAGTAACGGGTATCTGATGGTCGAGGCACTCGACTATAGCGTTCTTCCTTGTTATACCCGTTACTCGTAGAGTAAAAGGGTATACTAGATTCGTCGGAAAGTATGTAACAGGCAGAAGGAAGCGTTTCCGACCCCACAAAGTATATACATATATTCTTGATCAGGATCACTAGCCGGGTCGATATAGCCATATCCGTCTGTCTGTCCGTCCGTATGAACGCTGAGATCTCGGAAGCTATAAAAGCTAGAAACTTAGGACTTGGCATGCATTTTCTAGAGATTCTTGCGTAGAACTCCTTCGTGTATCTAGTTTTCTTATCTTCCCAAGTGACTTCAAGTCTCAAAAAGCAAAGAAAAGCTATAAATGTACAATTACTCGGCCATAGCATTTTTGAAGATAAAGCATACAAAACGAACATATAGAAACATGATGCCATAAGGCGGTAACGGCAACCCAACAAGTGAATGACTGCATGTGGACATAAAAAGTGCATTGCCAAGCTAATTTTCTGTGCTTCAGCGAGAACGCGACTGACTAATTAAAATGTGAGCCGGGCCTGTCGCCTTGAAGCAGATGTGCCGCCGACGGATTAATTCATCTAGATTGGATTGCGGGCTGTGGGTAGGAAGGATTTAGGCGGTGCGGTCTAATTATAGCCGGACTATCGCGGGCTGATCTCATATTTAGACGTTAGACTTCCACAACATGTGTGCTCCAGACTGAGAATTGAAATTCGGGGCTGGGGTTGACGTTGGAATGGTGCATATGTCTACAAAATAAACATACAGTGGACAGTCGCAAAAAAGTCTAAATTCTTCCAATGAAAATGCAAGGAAGAACGCTTTAGTCAAGTGCCTCGACCATCAGATACCCGTTACTCAGCTAATGGAAGCAAAAGGGAGATGGAGATATGCAAGCAGCAAAGCGATTTCAATATATGTATGTATGGTAATATGGGCGGCAGACAGATTTAAGGGTTATGGGCCTTTTTTGGCGTAAGAGTGGCTGTGACACATTTTTTTTAAAGTCACTCGATAGGTTTTAACGAGTCCAATACATTTCAGCTAAAATATTGTTTCTAGCATGAAAACTATGGGCGCCACAGTTTTGGGCGGCTTTGGGCGTAAAAATGGGCGTGGTACATTCGCATAACAAACTTGCGCCGCGTACGAAGATAAGGAATATAATTTTGAAATTCTAACTCTCTAGCTCTTATAGATTCCGAGATCACAGCGTTCACACGGACAGACGGACATGACTAGATCGACTGGGCTAGTGATGCTGATCAAGAATATATATACTCTATGGGGGTCGGAGGCGTTTTCTTCTACCTGTTACATACTTTTCCCGAATACAATAAACCCTTTTAATTTACGAGCAACGGGTATACATATATTAGTGCGGTTTATTGCATTCTTGTTTTGTTAAAATCAGAAACGGCAGTTTTCTGATAACACCTGAAATTAAAAAGATGGTTTTATTCTTATTTTTTAGTTAGGAATTCGTTTCAAAGTTTTGACTTGTTTTTCGAGTGATTACTGTATGCAATCGTTTTTTTGTGGTCAAGTAAGCTGCGCGCCTCGATGAAATTGGAAATATAAACATCATCTCCCGGCGAAACTAAGAAAACATGAGCCAGGGCAATTGTATGAGCAAATTTTTATGAACTGACCACAACGATACAAAATTTGTCCGTATATATATACACTACACTCAGATACACACCCAACGAAGTCGAGAATCGTGGATCGCTCCACTGCTCCATTATTTACTCGCACACAAAAACCCATATTCACATAGTGTATGTGCCTTGTATGCCTGGTAAATTTACGTTCTGTTCTTTGCTTATTTGTTTATTTGCGAGTTTCCTCGGCGGCAAAACGAACGAAAACGAAATTAACCAACGCACAAATAGCAAACAAAAAATTCAAACAAACTCAAAGTAATTAATTCTGAAGTAGAGTCGAGTTCCCAATATAGAGTTCCACAGAAACTTAGTCTGTGAATGAACTTTTATCAGGGCAGTTGAGGCATTATGAAATAAATAAGTGTTTTTGGGCACATGAGCAGCTTTACTTTTGAGTCCAGATAATTATTAGAATGTTGGGGCTTATCTCCCTAGCTCGTAGCACACATTTTTCGATTGTGGATCCGAGTAGTCGGTTTCCCGCTCCCCTCCGGGATCTTGTGATAAGAAGCAAGGGTCATCTTAACTTTAACACACCGGACTGATATTCTCCTGATGGAGAACCTCACATACCATGTATTTATGGGCATTACAATATATTCTTTCTACATTACTATGGATCCAGACTTCTAATACAGATAAAGTGACTTTGTTTTGGTTTTATAACTTATACACAATTCCCAATCCTTGAATACAATTTTGTGCGAGACTCGCTTAAACTATACTGGTAAATAAGCGATCCAACGCACCAGGCAACAGCGGACTACCATTATCGCTCTACACGATGAGAGTATTCGTACTGATAGCACGATCCATTCAGTTTCGAGTTTCAGTACGCGTCGCAGTTTGTGCGTAAGAGTCGTTGGGCGCGGATGCCTTTTTTAATGGTAGGAGACGGAAATAAATCTGTGTAGAAAATTAGAGCATCTCTCGGCTGATAAGCAGTTCAAAGTGAGGGCAAAAACGAGGAGTTTGTTCAGCGATTGAAATCGAAAATAAAAGAGTTAAATTAATAATTAAAACTTTGTTTTTTTACAGCTACCGGTTTGTTTAATAGCACCAGAATGAACGAATACATCTTTTGAAGACAGAAAAGGAAGAGAATCCGTGGTGAAGTAAGCGTCAAAGTTCGGTTTTTATTAATATTCGAAGATTGTTGGTGAAATTCATAAAAGTTGATTCAAATGCCTTCAAGACAAGTTTTGGCAAATACAATATAAATTATCAAAAAATATTTTTTCCTGATAAACAAAAGTAAAACTAATAAAAAAAACTGAAAAATTAATTATAAAATCAAAAAAAAGGGTTTCACCACTTCTTTTTTGAACATTAATAAAAACAATATTAAATGAGTCATGTTTTTAATTTTTCAAATATTTTGTATAGATTCTTCTACCGTTGCCAACTGTAAGAGATCTCCACACAAACGAACGAGAAGAAAAAACTGATTAAAGTCCCGGCCGGAAGTGCCCCAGTGGAACGCGACCCCAACAACAGAGCCAGATCGAGATGCTGGAACTGCGGCTTATCGTGGTCGTCGTGCTCGGCCTGCTCGGCAGCCAGTGTGGGCTGGTGGATTCCCAAAGAGCGCCCCAGCATGGCCGACGGGACAGACCCAAATATATGCAGAAGAACTTTGTCAAGACGCATCCTTGCGAGAGGTCCTCGTGCTACCCGGCGACGGGTAATCTCCTGATCGGAAGGGAAAACCGCCTAACTGCCAGTTCCACTTGTGGCCTGCACTCGCCGGAGAGATTCTGCATCCTGTCCCATCTGCAGGACAACAAGTGTTTCCTGTGCGACACGCGGGAGAAGACCAAGCAGGATCCTGCGATGAACCATCGCGTCGGTCAGATCATATACAAAACTAAGCCCGGAACCAACAGGCCCACCTGGTGGCAGTCGGAGAACGGCAAGGAGAATGTCACTATTCAACTGGATCTGGAGGCGGAGTTCCACTTCACCCATTTGATCATAACCTTTACCACTTTCCGACCTGCGGCCATGTACATTGAGAGGTCCTTCGACTTCGGGAACACATGGCACGTCTACAGATATTTCGCCTACGACTGCAAGGAGTCCTTTCCGGGAGTACCCACCGTCTTGGAAAACATCACCGATGTGATGTGCACATCGAGGTACTCTAGTGTGGAGCCCTCCAGAAATGGTGAAGTCATCTTCAGGGTGCTGCCACCCAACATCAATGTTACGGATCCCTATGCGGAGCACGTCCAGAATCAGCTAAAGATGACTAACCTCAGAATTCAGATGACCAAGCTGCACAAGCTGGGAGACAATCTTTTGGACAGCAGGTTGGAGAACGAGGAGAAGTACTACTACGGCATCTCCAACATGGTGGTGCGAGGATCCTGCTCCTGCTACGGCCACGCCTCCCAGTGTCTGCCAATGGATCCGGCGTTTTCCCAGGAGGACAATGAAGACGGCATGGTCCATGGCCGCTGCGAGTGTACTCACAACACCAAGGGAATGAACTGCGAGGTATGCGAGGACTTCTTCAACGATCTGCCCTGGAAACCGGCCTTCGGAAAGCAAACAAATGCCTGCAAGAAATGCGAGTGTAACGACCACGCCGTGAGTTGTCACTTCGATGAGGCTGTATTCACTGCATCCGGACTAGTTTCCGGCGGAGTGTGCGACAACTGCTTGCACAACACCCAGGGACAGCACTGCGAGGAGTGTATGCCGTTCTTCTACCGCGATCCCGAGCAGGATCTCAATTCCCCAAGTGTTTGCCAGCCCTGTGACTGCGATCCCGAAGGTTCGTTGGACGACGGTATCTGCGACTCTGTCAACGATCCGGAAAACGGCGCCACAGCTGGCGCCTGCCATTGCAAAGCCTTCGTCACGGGACGTCGTTGTAACGAGTGCAAAGATGGTTACTGGAATCTGCAGCTGGATAATCCCGAGGGCTGCGAGTCCTGTACTTGCAACCCCCTGGGTACTTTGAACAATTCCGGATGCGTTATGCGCACGGGAGAGTGCAAGTGCAAGAAGTATGTCACTGGCAAGGACTGCAACCAATGTATGCCGGAGACCTACGGTCTTTCGGATTCACCTGAGGGGTGCGCCCTCTGTAACTGCGACGCCGGAGGATCCTACGATAATTACTGCGATGTGATAAGCGGTCAGTGTCGCTGCAGGCCCCACATGACAGGTAGAACCTGCGCCCATCCGAAACAGAACTACTTTATTCCAACGCTAACGCAAGTCCACGAAGCGGAAGTGGTAGACGAGTGCATCTCCTACGGCAATAGTGGAAACTGCAGCCTGGTGGCTGAAAATCCGGATGGCACCTTCACGGGAATTGGTTTCACCAGGGTTCCCGAGAACACAGAGCTGGTTTTTACCGTCGGAGACATTCCCCGATCCATGCCCCACGACGTGATTATACGCTATCAGAGCACCTCTCGAGGAGATTGGGAGGATGCCTACATCACTCTGGTAAGGCCGGATCAAGTCGACCCAGACGGAGGGTGTGGGCAAGTGGCTGCGGCCACTGCATCAGAGACCAGAATACCCTTTTCCCTGCCCGATCGCAGTCGACACGTGGTGGCGTTGAATGACGTGTGCTTGGAGGCAGGAAAGGTTTATAAATTCCGAATCTATTTTGAGCGCCGGCGACACGATGGAGACAGCCCCACAGCCACAATCTTGGTGGATTCCCTAACACTCATCCCCCGCATCGATGTCACCTCCGTATTCCAAGGTTCCGTGCTGGCCGATCTTCGTAGGCAGGACTATGAGAGACACCATTGCAATGCCTCTCTGTACGATTTGAACTATGTTCCCGACCCGAAATGTCTGAGCCTGGACATTGTTGCGAGTGAAGAGATCCACGACGGAGCCAGAATGTGTAACTGCAACCCCACGGGATCGCTCAGCAAGGAGTGCGACGCCTACGGAGGATACTGCCAGTGCAAGCCGAACGTGGTGGGCAGGCAGTGCGACCAGTGTGCCCCGGGCACCTACGGATTCGGACCGGAGGGATGCAAGGCCTGCGACTGCAACAGCATCGGATCGAAGGACAAGTACTGCGATCTGATAACCGGTCAGTGCCAGTGCGTGCCGAACACCTACGGCAGGGAGTGCAACCAGTGCCAGCCGGGCTACTGGAACTTCCCCGAGTGCAGGGTCTGCCAGTGCAATGGTCATGCGGCGCAGTGCGATCCAATCCATGGAACCTGTCTGGACTGTCAGGTGAGGAGGTCAAATTGAACACATTAGCAGTCACTGGCCATTTTACAATTTAAATATTATAAATTTATTGCTTATATTTTTTGGGAGTAAAGTACATCATAACTTTTAATTTATATTAAACCTAAATACTATTATTGTTTACATACTTCAAATACGTTGTCACAAAACTTAACTTCAATTCGAATTCTCTTGTTTTTCCATTATAACGTGTGCTAAAATGTAAAAAAATAATTTTTATGAAGAAGTTGGATTCAAAAATATTTAGTTCTATACCCAGAGTAATGTTAGTTCTGTCCAATCAAAGCAATTTAAGCATACCTAACAATTACCTTAATCTACCTTATTCTATGTACCGCCAGGACTCGACCACCGGCTACAGCTGCGACACCTGCCTGGACGGGTACTACGGAAACCCCCTGTTCGGCAGTGAGATTGGGTGCCGTCCGTGCCGCTGCCCGGAAACGGTGGCCAGTGGAATGGCCCATGCGGAGGGCTGCTCCCTGGACACGCGGAACAACAACATGCTGTGCCACTGCCAGGAAGGCTATTCGGGCTCTCGCTGCGAGATCTGCGCGGACAACTTCTTCGGAGTGCCGGACAACGGGGGAACCTGCTCGAAGTGCGAGTGCAGCAACAACGTCGATCTCTACGACACTGGCAACTGCGATCGCCAGACGGGAGCTTGCCTCAAGTGCTTGTATCAGACTACTGGGGACCACTGCGAGCTCTGCAAGGATGGGTTCTTCGGGGACGCACTGCAGCAGAACTGCCAGCAGTGCGACTGCGACTTCCTCGGAACGAACAACACCATAGCCCACTGCGATCGCTTCTCGGGTCAGTGCCCTTGCTTGCCGAACGTCCAGGGTGTGCGATGCGATAAGTGCGCCCCGAACCACTGGAAGATTGCCTCTGGCGAGGGATGCGAAAGCTGCAACTGCGATCCCATCGGAGCTCTCGACGAGCAGTGTAATTCCTACACCGGGCAGTGCGAGTGCAAGCAAGGATTCGGAGGCAGGGCCTGTAATCAGTGCGAGGCCCACTACTGGGGCAATCCCAACGAGAAGTGCCAGCCCTGCGAGTGCGATCAGTATGGAGCTGCTGATCACCAGTGCGATCGGGAGACAGGTACTTGTGTCTGCCACGAGGGAATTGGAGGCTACAAGTGTAACGAGTGCGCCAGGGGCTACATTGGTCAGTTCCCGCATTGCTCGCCTTGTGGCGAATGCTTCAACAACTGGGATTTGATCTTGAGTGCCCTAGAGGACTCAACCACAGCCACTATCCAGCGAGCCAAGGAAATCAAGCAAGTGGGCGCGACAGGGGCCTATACGTCCGAGTTCAGCGAACTGGATAAGAAACTGCAGCACATCAGGAATCTGCTGCAGAACACCTCAGTTAGTTTGGTGGACATTGAGAATCTGGATGCGGAAACCAATGCCCTCAAACAGCAGCTTCAGGCATCCCATGGCCGGTTAAGCGAAACCGAAAGAAAGTTAGATGACATATACAACTCGCTGAGTTTGTCGGGTGTGGAGCTGGAGAGCCTGCAAAATCACTCCAGATTGGTGCAACAGCTGTCCAAGGAACTCAAGGAAAACGGCATACAACTCCAGGAGCTGAACATCGGGGGAGCTTTGAACCTTACACGCCACGCCTACGAAACGGTCAGGAATTTAACGGCCCTCAAGGACGAAGCCAATGAACTGGCCTCGAACACAGATAGGAACTGCAAGAGGGTCGAGACTCTGTCCAACAAGATCCAGGCCGAGGCAAAGAACTTGGCCAACAATGACAAGTTCATCGCTGACTATCGAGCAGAGTTGACTTCTCTAACATCCCAAGTTCCCGAGCTGAACAACCAGGTTTGCGGCAAGCGAGGCGATCCCTGCGACAGCTTGTGCGGTGGAGCCGGTTGTGGCCACTGTGGAGGATTCCTGTCCTGCGAACATGGCGCGAAAACCCACTCGGAAGAAGCTCTGAAAGTGGCCAAGGACGCCGAGGCGGCCATCACCAGCAAGAAGGACCAGGCGGATCAGACCATAAGGGCTCTGACCCAGGCCAAATTAAATGCCTCCGAGGCCTACGAGAAGGCAAAGAGGGGGTTCGAACAATCCGAGCGATATCTGAACCAAACCAATGCAAACATCAAGCAGGCTGAAAAGCTATTTACTGCCCTCAACAATTTCCAGGAGAACAAGACCGCTTCCCCATCAGAGAGCAAAGAACTGGCGCAGAAAACCCTGGACTTGGATCTGAAACTGGAACCCGAGGAGATTGAGTCCCTGGGAAAGCAGATCAACGAGGCTGTCTCATCCCTGAGGAACGTAGAAGCCATCATCTACAAGACCAAACCCGATTTGGACAGGGTCAACAATCTGCAGAGCATTGCCAATGCCACCAAGGAGAAAGCCGACAAGATCCTCGACTCGGCCAATTCTGTGGTGGAGAGTCTGGCGGCGGCAGATGAGTCCCAGGGAAAAGCCAAGGATGCCATCAAACAGGCCAACAGCAACATTGAACTGGCCGGCCAGGACCTCGAGAAGATCGATGAAGAAACGTATTCGGCAGAGGCCCCAGCGAATAACACAGCCGAGCAGGTTGAGAAGTTGGCCAAGAAAGTGCAGAAACTTCAGAACAACATCGTAAAGAACGAACGAGATGCCAAGGAGATTACCAAGGAGGCGGGTCGCGTAAAACTGGATGCCATGAGGGCACGGGGAGAGGCCAACAATCTGCAATCTGCGACCAGTGCCACCAATCAGACCCTCACCGACCGAGCTAGTCGCTCGGAAAATGCCAGAGAAAGGGCCAAGCAGCTCCTCCAGAGGGCCTCCAAACTAACCGTCGACACTAATGCCAAGCTGAAGGATCTGAATGACCTGCAGGCCGTCTACCAGAACAAGAACCAACAGCTGCTCCAGCTGCAGGCCGACATTGGACCCCTGAACAAGGAGCTCAACGAGCACCTGATTCACATCAAGGAGCGAGCGTCGTACTATAGGCAGTGCTAGACGTAGATCGGAAAAGGTAAGCGTTCGTCAAGCAGTTATTGCATCAGCGTAAACATGCTTTTAAGTTTCTAAAATAGATTTAATAGCAGGGTATTATAATTTTGGTCAGAAGTTTGTAAGGCAGTGAAGAAGACGTGTTCGAACCTTTAAAGGATGTATGTACATATGTATATTCTTGATCAGGATCACTTCGTTATATTGTTCTTATCAAACAATACATATATTGTGCATAACTTTTATAATTTGACTTCTAAAATATCTACATCTCTTTTACTAATTATGTATGTATAAAAACACCTCAATTTATTTAATATAACCTAAATTTCTTTAAAGCACCTCAGGAAGTGCCAATAATTACACCTGGAATTAAAAAACTTAAATATTGATACATTTTTCGAATATAAATGAACATTTGGATAATTTTTCTATTTTCTTCCAGATTCCTCCTCTGCGCGGCCATTTAAATTGCCATATTCATGAACAAATAAGCAAACTGCGAATTACGAGAATCAAGTAAGCAACTACAGCAACAACTAGGAAGGCAAAAGTTATTATGTAACCACTGTTAAGTTACCGTTACGTTTTGTACTCTAAGCGAAAACCAACACTGCAATGTTAATTTTAAAAATTGAGCGAATGAAATCGATGCCTTCACTTTTAATGTGTACACACTGAGCTAAGTTTTTCTTATACTATCCCTAAACCATTTTGTAATGCAATAAATGTAATTAAATAAAACTACTTAAATGTGGAAATGGCTGCATTTGTTTGTGTTCGATAAAGAGAGGAATGAAACGAGATGGACGTTTTAATGGAGAGGGCCAGGTGAGAGAATTTCGGTAGCACAGTCCAACTTCCGTAAACAAATTTCTTATTTAGTTTATCCGGTTATTTTTATTTATAATCAAATGATCTTTTTCCTATATTTTGGCTGACAAATTACCGAGACCTGCCTCATAATCATTAAAAGCATTTTAAATAAATAAATTTTTAATATTTTTAATATTTTTAATATTTAAACTAAAAATAACTAAATTAAAATAAATAAATAAAATAACCTAAGAAATTAATCAAAGGAAATTTGGGGATATGTTATTTCTATTAATGATATTGCATTTACTTTTAATTTTTTGGCAGTTTGTACTATGCACCTTTTACTGTATGCAGGGTTTTGTAGGTATTTCATCTTATGCTGCCCCAAACATTTCCATTTTATTCAATTTTTCGGTTTGTTTTAGTTCTTCTTTCTGCGCGTCGCGTGCTGCTTGTTTTCGTTTTTATTTTCGGCCAATTCATTTTTCTTACATTGTTTTGGTGGCCAAAATATTGAAATATTAACAACCGGAAGTTGGTGCAAATGGATCGTCGTTACCAAAGATCATTGAGGAGCTCATCAGGTATTTAATATTTTTAATTGCTATCAGTGCGGTCGGTACAGTTGTAGAGAAGCCCCCTGCAAAGTCAAAGGTCAAGGTAATGCGGACAACCGCTGTTAATATCGGAAGAATTTTAGTTTTCCTGCTTTTTCCCTGCTGGTCCATCAAACATTTAAGCTTTTCGCGAAAAGAGTACCCCTACCCACTATCGATAAGAGCTGTCGCCGTAGCCCTATCGATATTTTGCAGCCGAAACGTATGTCATCAATTTCAGCTGAAATCTCAACAAGTGCAAGTTTCGGGTTCTATTTTAATTAAAAGCAGTCGCTGGTTAAATTGGCATTGTTTGGATCGGTATTCAAGTTGCAGTGCGTGGAAATATACACATATTTTTATTTGTTTATTGCGACATCCGTGCGGGCACACTCACACACACGCGAGTGACAGATGTGCGACGTGCATACGTACATAGAGAACACGCACACAAACGCACCCAGTGCGGATGTTCTGATTTTATGCAAGAAACTGGGTTTATTTTTAAAATAACAAGAATATTCGAACATCCGAAAATATAATGCCAAAGGAAGGCGACGGTCGAGCGAGGAAAGAACGAGTGTAAGCGCAGAAAAAAGGGACACGGCGAACAGGAAAGGGGACGGTCGGCAGCCGCAAACAAAAAACGGGAACAACGGCGGCGGTGGATAATTCGGAAAATAATAAAAGAAAAACACACAAATAAAAATAAAACGACATCTGACGTGCGGCGTCAAGTGCTTTTCCCAGAGTACGTTTCCCCAAATGGGCTGGGATTTTCATTTGGCGAGCAATCTGCAATCTTTCCAATCGAATTTAGGCCGAGTCGGAAAATGCATTCAGAAAAAAAGTTAATGAAATCATTTTACAAAGTTCGCACGTTCAAAATATTTATAAAGAATTCAAGTCGTATTGCTCCTTACTATATACATAACTGATATATGTTATACAGGGTGGACTAAATTAATCTTAAAAATCAATTAAGAACAAATTTAAAATCAACCAACTACTGTAGCCTACTATTAATGTGCATTACTTACTTTTTACTTAAAAAAACTGGGTTTTAAAAAACGGTAACACGTTACACCGATTTTTAATAACTATTTTAACCCTTATTTTTGTAAACTAAATAGGTGACTGAAAATTCAACGATAAAATACGAGCTTATAAAGTTCCTTAAAGAAATTGTAAAAAAAATTAACCATATTTGTGTATTTATGTCCAACAATTTGAAAATGTTTATAAAAATTTACTAAAGGAAAGGTCTTTGAATCCATAAAATTTAAAGAACGAGTAGTGCGAAATTATATTACTTCCGATTCCGCCAAGTTTGATAGCATTTTAACGGGAAAGTCTTGCATATGAAGTGCCCAACCCCTTTGTTGTGTGTTTACTTAAATATATTTTTTATTTCTTGCATATTCACTCTGACACCCACCCATATTCACGGCTGACAGTCTCGCATGCGTTTAACTTGAAAACCCCTGGCAGAGCAGAAATCAAGCGCCAACAGAGTATAACGACACACCGGCATTTCCCATGGACGACGAACTGGAAGACAAGGTGTTCTATCAGACATACGTATCGCACATGAAAATCCTGTCCAAATTTGCGGTGGGCTTCTCGTCCATCAACTCCCCCTTGGCCTACATATGGAAGCTGTGCCGACTGTATGTCCTGCGCCCGGAGGTCATCTTCTGCGGCTTGATCCTCTTCGTCCTGTTGCTTTACTTGCAAGCGGTAGATGTGTGGAGTCGCAGCATCCTTGGACGCATCCAGGCCACCCTCGGTCGCCAGAAGGCCGTCAAGATGATGGAGATGTCGGCCAGTGCTGGGGACCACCAGAGCTGGGAGGAGATGAGGCAGCAGAGCTCCGCTTTCGCAGTCCTGGGACGCAGGCCTCGAATGGAGGATAGGTCGGTATAATGCCCTAGCCACCAAAATAATATACTTCTATTCAGCCTCCATAATTTTGAACCACTTACTTTAAACCAAATTAGTAGTCTGTATTTATATTCCAAAAATGAGAAGCTTTTTAATTGTTACTTGATTTAAATTGACTACTGACGGACTAAAAATAATAAGTATAAAATTAGTGCAACTCGTGACATTAATCTGTTCCATATGACAACTTTTTTTATGACAAAAATTACTTTGGTTTTAGATATGTGATCCATAAAACCTGGCTATACATTTGACTTCGGAACATATTCGTTTACGATTACAGCTTAATTTTTCATTTTCTTAGATATTCACAAAAATAAATTTAAAACAGCATTCATCTATGTTATTAAGTGTCTAATTACATTTTAATTCTTTTTCAGATTTATCATTGAGGAGAACATCAATAACAACACTGGCATTTCCTTCTTCGCTGTGTTTGACGGCCATGGCGGTGAGTTTGCCGCAGATTTTGCCAAGGATGTGCTGGTGAAGAACATATACAACAAGATCATCGAGATGTCCAAGTTGCTGAAGACCGAGGGACATGCCGGTGATTACGATAAGAGTCCATATTTGGCTCGCAAGCAGAGTCGCAAGGACTCGAACAAAGAGAACACGGAACCGACAGCAGCGGTGACACGAAAGGATAGTTTAAGGAAGGCCCACAGCACCACAGCTGATTGCAGCGCTATTAAACAAAAGACAACCGAGGCTTCGATCGCCGATATTTATACAGCCCAGCTGAACTCGGCGATGAGAGCCAGTGGAAATGTGGGAGCCGCGAAGGACTCGTTCCTAAACAACAACAACAATGCACCGAATGGGGCAGGCCATGCGCCACCTCCAAACTACGAAGCCAAGTGCTACATCGAAAACGGACGTATTAACTTCGGGAAACTGATCACAGACGAGATCATGTCGGCCGACTACAAACTTGTGGAGCAAGCCAAGCGAGCAGTGAGTGCTTTCTCAAGCTTTTCAATCATACATATGTCATGCAGCCCTGTTCTGGTTCTTTCGAGAACTTTTATAGAATTCGATCTGACTTTGTGTCAGATTTTGTGAAAACCATAGCCAATTTTGATGTGTTATCTGAACAGTTAGAGAAATTAGATTATTTAATTTTCAAAGTGACATTGCTTTGTGCAAACCGAGTTCGAAGTCCTGCTCGAAAATGCAGCATAAAACATTTTATTTAACAAGCATTTAATGCTTAGATCAACCTTCTTTTTGTTTCAGAAAAAATCTAAATATTTTTTCAAATGTTAATTTTGTTAACTACCTTTCAGACCAACATTGCGGGCACCACCGCCTTGATAGCCATTGTCCAAGGCTCTAAGCTGATTGTGGCCAATGTGGGGGATTCCCGCGGAGTCATGTATGATTCCCGTGGAATAGCGATCCCCCTTTCCTTCGATCACAAGCCGCAGCAGGTGCGCGAACGAAAGCGGATCCACGATGCAGGCGGTTTCATCGCCTTCCGAGGAGTCTGGCGCGTGGCCGGCGTGTTAGCCACATCACGTGCTCTCGGCGACTATCCGCTAAAAGATAAGGTAGTGAACGGAATGATTTGAATTAGGAACCAGCCAAGCTAATCACGACTTTATTTTTAACCGCACTCTTACAGAATCTGGTGATTGCTACGCCGGACATTTTGACCTTCGAGCTGAACGATCACAAGTGAGTTAAGTTATTTTAATTATAGTGCATTGATACATTGACAAGATATAGAATAGGCTTTATATGATTTTTATAAAATGTGTTCACACTTTTTATCCATTTGACCTTAATTAATAGCAAAACAATACAAAATTGTTGTTCTTGCATTTATACTCTTTATTGCCATTAAAACTAGCTTAACGTGTAGTTATGGAAGTAAATTTCACCAAGTAATTAATATTTCACTTTCTTTAAGGCCCCACTTTCTGATACTGGCTTCCGATGGACTCTGGGACACGTTCAGTAACGAGGAGGCCTGCACTTTTGTCCAGGAGCATCTGAAGGAGTCGGACTTTGGCGCCAAATCTCTGGTCATGGAGTCCTATAAACGTGGCTCTGTGGACAACATCACCGTATTGGTGATAGTCTTCAAGAACGATGTCTACAAGATCGGCAGCTCAGCGGGAAAAGTGGGAGATGAGACGCTAAAAGTCCCAGCCAAGTCTCAGCCAGTTGCGTCTGCAGTTGTGCAACGGTCGAATTCAATCAAAACCAAATGATATACGAAACATTAGAGTGCCTGCTTAGGAATGGTCTTCAGCTTTCCCCCAAATTTTCCTCCCAAAGAAAAAACAAAAGTGCCCAAAATCTCTAGTTAGGCGTTTTGCTAAATACTTCTGTCTTTTTGTTTCTTATCCAAAGGCAGCATTCATTCATCACAGACACACATGATACGTAGATCACTTGAAATTGCGTTTCTCATTCTCCATGCTATTAGTTAAGGTTGTTTGTTAGCCCATGTTATTTTGTACAAAAAATATTTTGCATCCGCCGCCTCTTTGCCGTGCACTTTGTTTCCACAACTCGATCACGAAAATCATCACAGTCTCTGACATAGTCAAGGTAACATCATCAAACGTAACTATTTATTTAATTTATTTGTTATACTTGTAAAATAAAAACATATTCTAACTTATCGAAATGTTTTTACAAATAAAACAAGGCAATCGGAATGCGACATCTCCGTTTTGCTCCTTAAATACTTTATTTCGATTTTTCAACTATTTAAACTTGGGTCGTAATGAATGGAATTACCTATTCTCGTACAGCTCTAAGCTCTGGGTTATAACAA
Organism: Drosophila suzukii; assembly: GCF_043229965.1. Classification (NCBI taxonomy): domain Eukaryota; kingdom Metazoa; phylum Arthropoda; class Insecta; order Diptera; family Drosophilidae; genus Drosophila; species Drosophila suzukii. The sequence continues at coordinate 24,772,996 of NC_092080.1, read as the reverse complement.
ATATATTATCTAGCAATTATTTTAATAATCAATCCGTTCAAATTGGACATAACATATTTGATGGTATCATACAAAGATGATTGGAATTTCTAATGATCGAGGTAAGAACTCAAACCGAGTGTCTTTGCAGAGGTTTCTGTGACGCCGTAGAATATGTGAAATTTTAGAGGAATGAATTGATAAATAAAAAAATTAAAAAAAAAAAATAATAAAACATAATTAAAAATAGACCCCAATTATATCTAAAGCCCTGTTTACGCAGAAAAGTTTCGTAAGAATTTTTGTTACATGGTTTCACAGAAATCTCCTTATCAACAATACAAGTTTCCCTCGAACTCCGACCAAGAGATTTCTGGGACACCAACAAATATGTGAAATTAGATAGTGTGAAGGTCCTTGGCAGATATTTTTAACTTCCCACCTATCATATCCTATATTTTCTAGTTTAAATGGTTTCGTTCCTTATATGGACATTACTATTTTGATTTTGATAAAAAAATATATAGACGGTTTGCCAAATAAGTCGATCAGCGCTTCATATATATTGATGTAAGTTAACATACCATCCGAATTCCGGGCTAAGCAATTTATGGGCACCGCGACATTATTTATAGGATCGGGAACAACGACTAAACAATCTTGAAGATATACAAAATGTATAACTTTGTTTGCTCAAATTCAATTGAAAAATAAACAATAGTAAGGGAACTTTTTTTATATGTATTTTTATTATACCTACCTAAACTACGACTTCTTTAACCCAAGACTGCATTTACCCCTCTTAAACTATAAAAAACTATTTCAGCCACTACTAGATACACAATTTTGTTGAATTAAGGACGCTTAAATTTTATTTTTGTTTTAGTTAAACAAATAATTTGGCGCCCAGTACAAAAGTCAGTAGCTTAGTGAGCCGAAACAGACACCTGCCAGACGCGGATGGTGTTGTCGGAGTAACCGGCGAACAGGGTCTGGCCGTCGGTGGACCAGGCCAGGGACAGGCACTGGGGCTGGTCGGCCTTCGACGTGGGCGAGACAACCTCGGGGCGCAGCTCCTCCACGGTCTTCTTGCAGGCCAGATCCCAGATCTTGATCGAGGGGCCGTAGGCCACGCACAGCCAGTAGCGGTTGGGCGAGAAGCACAGGGCGTTGATGATGTCGTTGTGCTCCAGGGTGTACAGGTTCTTGCCGTCATTGAGGTCCCACAGCAGGGCCTTGGAGTCCTTGCCACCGGAGGTGCACAGGGAACCGTCGGGAGAGACAGTCACGGTGTTCAGGTAGCCGTTGTGGCCGTGGTGGTTGTTCTTCAGCTTGCAGTTGGCCAAGTTCCAGACCTTCACGGTGCGGTCCCAGCCGCAGGACACGATGATGGGGTTGGAGTGGTTGGGCGAGAAACGCACGCAAGACACCCAGTCGGTGTGTCCATCCTCCTGGATGGTGAACTTGCACTCGGCAAGGGTGTTCCACAGCTTGATGGTCTTGTCCCGAGAACCGGACACGATCTGACGGTTATCGGCCGAGAAGGCAACCGACAAAACGTCCTAAAAAGCGAAGAAGGATTTCACGATTAGCTAAATGTATTGGTTCTATGTTATAATTAATAATATTACATTGGCTTGAATTTTCACTGGCTGGCTGGATTAAATAAAATTTTTATTCTGCATCGGAGTCAAAAGAATTAACATATGTTAAACAATTAAACGAGAATGCCGAAGAAAATTGATATACTCTAAAACATTCTCGAAAGTGTCTTTATTTATTTATGTTTATATATATTTCGATTATACCCTATTGGAATGTATTTTAAGGAAAAGATTATATTTAGATTTAAGCCAAATGATTTAAAAGCAAATAAATTATACGTGAAGTTAGAGATACTTAAGCAGACAGTATGTATGCAGTTAGATTTTAAAATAAATAATCAAATACTAAAATGTATCAATTATTTCAAATTGGGTTTGCAATTAATTCTTAAAAACCAAATTGGATATAAGAATTATATTAATACTGTATAACTTTTGACTACAGATGCTGATTTTCAAAAGTTCAGTAAACTACAGTGCAATGGGCGAATCCCCAATAGCGTAACCCAACCAGTCAGTGAACCATTCCAGGTTAAATCTATAGTAATACTAGATCAATGGGTATCAGTGATTGTTTGCCTACTTACGAGAGAGCTTCAAGCAATTTTAAGCCGAGACTCGAGCGAAGGGAGAAGCGTACGTACAGATGTCAACCAGTAATTCTGCCTCGCATAGGCGCAATAAATATAATCTTTTTCGACTTGTACGCGGCGAAGGCGATGCCTAACCTCACTCCTAACCTTACTTTCAGCCGTTCGCCGGTACAAGTCGAGTGTGTGCAAGTCTCAAGTCCCTGACGAACTAAATTCAGTTGGAAACTTATCCCACCTTGGTGTGTCCCTCGAAGCGACGGGTGGTCTTTCCGGCGGCCAAATCCCACAGGCGGAGGGTCTGATCCCAGGATCCGGACAGGGCGTAGTTTCCGTCGGAGGACAGGACCACGTCGCTGATGAAGTGCGAGTGTCCGTAGAGGCGCTTCTGGGGGTAGCCGTAGTTGGTGTCCTCGTCGCGGGTGAGCTTCCACACGATCAGGGTCTTGTCTGCAGATCGGATGATGGCCATTAATAACCGCCACTGATGCGCGAGACACCCGCAGATTCACGTGGTCTCCACAGCAAAAAAAACACTCACCGCGGGAGGCCGAGATGATGGTGTCGGGATCCTTGGGGTTGGTGGCGATCTGGGTGACCCATCCATTGTGCCCAATCAGGGTACCGCGCAATTGCAGGGTTTCGGACATCTTGATTCAATATTTATTTGCAACGGAGCGCAGATGAAACACGTCCAAAGGCGCTGCAAGCTGGCAGAAAAAGAGGCAGTTCCGGTTTTAGTGCTCGTTAAGATGCCAGCTGTCAAAGTCCGCAGTGTTGGACAGGCAAAAACTATCGAAACCTTGGGTTCTGGGAACCTGTATTTATAGCCTTTTCATACCGAATTCCGCATAAGCGACTTGTTCTTCCAAAGGATGTAAATGTGACGGGTGAAAGTCACTAGAACTCGCTTTAACCTAGTACCAACATCGAGGAAATCCGTGCGTCAGAAATAAGAAAAAGTGCGAACCGCAAATAGGCAGTTAATAATAGTCTGTTCAGTCAGTACATCCATGTAAATTTTACACGACTTAAGCCAAGTACTCACATCAACGAAAACCGGTAGCTAGCCATAGAAAAGAGCCAGAGAAAAATAGGCGGGCAACGCTTTTAGTTGAGTCCGATAGGTATATGAAAATTTCACTAATAACTTATTTTAAGGTCCGTTATATTGATAGATTCCTAATTCTTGTGGTCAGAGGACAGAGTTGCCAAGACCTTTTAATGACATAAGGTAAGAGCTCTGGTTTTTAAGGCTGGTGAAACGTTAAAATTTTTTAAAACGTAGTTTGTATGGAGGAGTTGATAAACAGCTGATAAAAAATTTAACAATTCAACAGTTAAGGGGAATACCCCAAGAATTTTTTAGTAAATTATGTGATTTCGTTTCATTTAATAACTATTTTGTGCCGAACAACTGTTTCTGCAACAGCGGGTTCCTTTCAAGGCCTTTTTCACCGCGGTACCTGAGGAAATACCAAAAAAAAGCACACCTCCTCAGTGAATACTGATGAAAGTTCGTTAGCCACAGCGCAAAGATACCAAAAAATGTGTTATAATATAAAATGAAATAAAATAACCCTATATAAATTAAAAAATCATTTTGTTTTGTAAGCCTTTTTTATGCCCATCTTAAGCCTAGTGCTCAGATCGGCTAAGAGTTTCACTAGTCGAAAAATCGTATTCTTTGTAGTGTGACCGAAGTGATCAAAGCCAAACGGAAAACAAATCAATTGGGAATATTTAAAAAGGAGGAGTCTGCTGGTACACAATGAAATTAAATTAAAAATAAATGGAATGTTAAACGAATGTTTTAATTTATTTAAATTAGTAGTTTAAAGCTTCCTTCTCGTCCCACCTTTCCCGCGCCACCACAGTTCAGCTCCGAGTCCCAATAGTCATATTGGACCTTGAGGAAATAGAAGCCGGATTGGAAACGGGGTTGATCCACTGATCCTGCAGGAAGATACTTCTATTAGTACCACGCAACCAAATTCTTTTGGCCAGATCTTACTTTCTTTACGAGGACACGCCCGGCAGGTGTCCATGTAGAGAGCGAAGTCGGCATGTTCCTTTCCACTGGGATTCTCTAGTGGATCTCCTCCAGCACTTCAACTATTCTGCGGATTTTCCCCTGTTGTGGTATTGCTTCCTATCGGTGAAATCCCACAATAAAGGGCAACAGCTTGGATTAGGCATCCTATTTCATCTGCACTGACCGCCTGCAGTCGATTTTGGGGTTTTCCTTCCATTTTTAATTTTTAGTTTCCACATCGCCTTTGCACGAACACCGGCTAAGGGCGATCATCGAAGTTCACTCGCTAAATCTGGTATTTTTTCTGGTATTTCCTTAGCTCATCTGAGTGCCGCGCTGAAAAACAGACCCAGCGAAAAGCGTTAGCAGCGTATTTGCCTCCCGCTCACACATATGGTTAGCTTGGGGTTTTCGTTGATGTGGGTACTAGGCTTTATAGATGACATTTAATATTAATTCGCATATGAAATCATAAAGACCATGTCTTGGGGTGACCTCTGATAAATTCCATATTAGCAAAACATGCTAAACTGGATAGGGAACACCAAAGAGAGTTAAGAGGCTTAAATAGCCTCTGCACACAGCCGCTTAAAATTGCTGTTGCAATTTATGGCGGATTTTTGTTGACATAGAGAACCGCTGAAGCGAACAGCTGATCGGCATAAGCAACCCGAATCCGAAGGGAGAGGTCAATTCAGTTGCTCCGAAAAAAGCAAAGCAACGCAAAACTAAATACAATTTCAACGCTAGCATGCGGAATGATTAAGCGCCAAATTATGATTTGCAACTCTTTAATTGCTCGTGGATGAGATTTCCATTCACGCAAGCATAGTGAAAACTGAATAGGGAGTATTGTGGGCCAAAAGTGACGCCACGAGAATTTTTACAAGTTAGAATCGTTAAAATCTTTTAAGTATTTATAATACCCATACCCAACTGCCGCTCTGCTGGAATCGCAGTTTCACTTTTGTCAAAAACCCCAACCGTTCTCACGGATGGGCTCTGTGGGAAGAGGCTATAAAATTGTGAGGGATTGGAGTGTAAATGAAAACCAGAGCAGAAAAATCGATAGTTATTTCGAAGTGTTTTTGGTATATTTGAAAAAATTAAAATCGTATTAAAAGTATACTTAGGGCCGAACGGTATATTCGATCGGGCTCGCCGCGGTCACACTTTTCTTTCCCTTCGTATAATAATCGTGTCGTCGTCGCTTTTGTGAACAAAAAATACGAGGAAAATCGCCCGAATCGACTTGCTTCGAGTGGGCACAAGCATTTGTGTGGAACTAAACGAGTGAACACGCGGCTTTCAATTGAACACAACTCGATAGTTGTCCAATTTCCTGCACCCCCAAGTTAAAGAAAAGCCGTCAAAATTGAATCGACAAAGATTGACGAGACTTTTTCTTCCACCACAACTGCGATGGAGGATAAAGCAACAACAAAAGATCTTGATCAATGGATTGAGCAGTTGAACGAATGCAATCAGTTGACAGAGACACAAGTTCGCACCCTCTGCGACAAGGTAAGGCCCGGTCCTTGCCCATTTTCCCCATGCGAATTAGGAGATGTTATAAAAATAATTTTCGTCATTGCATGCGAGCGAGCGATTTTTTTTTTGCAAATGGTGCTCCTCCACTGCGTGCCTCTGGCCCTCTCCCTCTTTCCAATAGGCAGAGGTGCGGAGAGGAGAGCGCGAGAGCATGATTCACGTCGCACCCTCTCTTTCGCACAGTAGCGGCGGCTTGCGTCGCCATATTGGAATATTGGTAAATTCCAACGGCCAAGCGACGCATTGCCGCGCACAAGTGCGAGCGGGACAACGAGACGGGCAAGTGCGTGAGCGAATGCGACAGCTAGAACAGCGCTTTGGTCTAATGGGCTAAACCTGGGCAAAAAGAGATATTTCTTTTTGTATTATTGTACAAAACGAATTGTTTAACTATAGTGAAATGTGCGTGCTTGTGCTGTGGCCACTGGAAACTCGCGGTTCCCCCGCCTCTGTGACCCATCGTTTTCTGCTGAGTAAATATTACTTAATGTTTTTGTGTGTCGGTGTGTGCGCGCCCCTAGAATATGTATCTACATATGTACCGTCGTATCTAGAAAAATGCACTTGCAGTGGTGTTTGTGCTCCGTTTTTTATGCCCAGCCATATTCAATTAAACACTTTTGATATCAATTGTTTTTAATTTGCCGATTTTACCGTTCATCAGGCGCGGCGGGCACACAAACAAACAAACGGATTGCGTGCGAGCGAGAGGGGTGAGGCAAGAGAGTGGCGAGCAGATAACGATTCATTGATTTGGGAGTAAGTGGGGTTATGTTTGCGTCACCCAAATATTTGCCTCTGTTCCCATTAGGATCTCGAATCTCCGGCCCAAAGAACGTTCTTCGCTCTTCTCGGGCGCGTCTTCTGTGGCCTCTCTCCATCCTGTTGGTTAGGAAAGAAAGACGTCCAAAGCGGAGTGAGGGGGCAGCTGCGTCAGTGTTGGTGTTTGTTTTTGTATGGGTGTGCTGGCCTCGTCATGAGTTTATATTATTTATTTTCTTTTTTCGATTTCTGGCCGAGCGGAAGCAACAGCCTCCAAGGTAATGTGCATATGGCAAAAAATCTAATTGGCTCACGCATAAATCGCTCATTTGCGCCACCGGGTTCGGTCTTAACCCCCGGAACTTGTTGTCATGTCTCTTTTCATCAGCTGATAAATATTAGGAATGCTGAAAGAACGCGATGGAATGGTAAAATTATATGAAAACTATGTTTTGTTTGCTCAACTTGACAACCGGTTATTAGAATATTTTACACTGACTATTTTTTAATTTTGCAACAAGCTCTGACATATTTTAGGGCCATCATCAACAAAGCCAAATTAATCATGTTTTGCCCATTATTTACAACTTCTTTACCTTTGAACGTGTTAGGGAAAATTTCATCATCTAATAATGATAAACGATGATCACATTTTATTTTAAGAGTGCTTAATTTGGCATGGGTACATTGAAAACAGCATTTGTATTATTGCTTTTATAAACAATTTTATTAAATAATGATCATTGTTGTGTTCACCCATACATATACATATTTTTAGTGTAAACAAAATTTCGCAAAGCCTTTGCCCTATCTTAACTTTTTAATGAGATTAGTGGCCCTTGTTTTGGTTTTCACATGCCATTATTAGTACCTTTAACTTTTGGCCAAATAGTACAAAATCCAATGAGAGAGCAACCTAGGTTCCTCGACGTACGGCTAACTCATGACACCTTGCCAATGTTTTATGGTTGTACAGACTAGTTTCCATTTTGTTAGGGATCACTTTCGTTTTCTTCTATACTTTCTGCTTTTCGGATATTCTGTCGTGTCATGCACCATCATCACATTACCAGAAAAGAAAAAAATGCAAGGCTGGCTGTTTAGTTTATCTAGATTTTTTCTTTCTTAACTAGCGCGTTTTAAAAAAGTAGATTATGTTCTTTGTTTTTACTTTTTATTTTAAATTGTTCTTTATACTAACAAATATATTTTTTTTTATTTACTTTAAGGAAATTATTTGAATTCTTTTTATTTAATGTTTATGTACAGAGCCTGAAGGGCTATTTTAGACTAAATTAAGAGTTTCAGATTATTTTTGATATGATTTGTAGAATGTTTGAAGAGAACATTTTGTATTTTCCCCTTCTATGTTAAACATTCGAATAGACTTAGGCACTGCACTTAGCCTATATCTATGTTTTATCTTCTCTGTTAGTTACGAGCTATTTTTAGAATTCACTTTGAGTGTTGGCGTCGAGTCATTAAGTGTACTGAATAATGTACAATGTACTAATCGCTTTTCTTATCTTCTCTGACCCTGGTATACATTTGATCTGTAACACAGTTGTGTAGACTTGTGTTTCAGTATCGTAGTATATTATTTAATTCACTAATATTGTTAAAAGTTAAAGAGTTACAGTTAAGAGTGTTCCTAGGTTCATGGGAAATAGTTAGAAAAACGCAGATGTGAATGATAAGAGAACTTTATTTACTCTTTCATTTTTTTTCAGACAGTAACCAGTGAATAAATGACTGATTGTTTTATAATTTTCTTCCCTTTGCAGGCCAAGGAGATCCTCTCCAAGGAGTCGAATGTGCAGGAGGTGAAATGTCCCGTGACAGTGTGCGGAGATGTCCACGGTCAGTTCCACGACCTGATGGAGCTGTTCCGGATAGGCGGAAAGTCCCCGGACACCAACTACCTGTTCATGGGCGACTATGTAGACCGTGGATACTACTCTGTGGAGACCGTGACCCTTCTGGTGGCCCTGAAGGTCCGCTACCGGGAGCGCATCACCATCCTGCGCGGTAACCACGAGTCGCGCCAAATCACACAGGTGTACGGATTCTACGACGAGTGTCTGCGCAAGTACGGCAACGCCAACGTCTGGAAGTACTTCACCGATCTGTTTGACTACTTGCCGCTGACGGCGCTCGTCGACGGGCAGATCTTCTGCCTGCACGGAGGCCTCAGTCCATCGATCGACAGCCTGGACCACATTCGGGCCCTCGACCGCTTGCAGGAGGTTCCGCACGAGGGTCCCATGTGCGATCTTCTCTGGTCCGATCCCGATGACAGGGGCGGCTGGGGAATCTCTCCCCGTGGTGCCGGTTACACCTTTGGACAGGTGAGTAGTGCCTTCAGAATGGCTATTCCATAAATATATTTTCAGTTGACTGACTTCATTTGAATATGAAAGACGTGATAATATTACAGCTGTGAAAGTAAATTCTAATTCTCATTATCTCACCTAGTCATTGGTTTATATTAGGTAACTAGTCATAAAACGGCATCATTATTCTTTTTTTTTTTAATAATTAGACTCTTAAGTACTGATACTGATAACGGCCCATAAATATAATCCACAACTATAGCTTGGGTCTATTATTTTTCTTTGTTTAGTAATCGGTTGTACGATTGGCAATAGTAAAATTGTAGTACTATAGAATTTTCATACTAAATCATTGCAAAGGGCAGGATAGTAAATTAAATAAAAAAAAGTTTATTAAAAACCATTTCAAAGCTACTGTAAAGTTACAGTAGAAATCTTCTTTCTGTTTTGATTATAAGCTTCATCACTGGCATTTACAAATCACAACATTCGGCCGATAAAATCAATAACCAGTAATCACTAATCGGAATTTATGGAACTACTTTAGAAATAAAGCTATTCAGATGATGTGCAGTCAAAGTTTATGTGAATTTCAAAGTGTAGGAGGTTCAACAAAAGGATATAAATTTTAAATCTATATTAAAGAAAAAAAAATATTTAAAAAAACAATTGAATGTTAATTTAATCCTTAACAAATTTAATCAGTCAACTAGTCGAAATTCAGAACAAAACGCCAATAGCTTCCCTTCGAACTTTTACTAACTTTTGGCATCCTTTCAGGATATTTCGGAAACCTTTAACAACACAAACGGCCTGACACTTGTGTCTCGTGCCCATCAACTGGTCATGGAGGGCTACAACTGGTGTCACGATCGCAACGTGGTCACAATATTCTCAGCGCCAAACTATTGCTACCGATGTGGCAACCAAGCGGCCCTCATGGAACTGGATGATTCACTTAAATTTTCATTGTGAGTGCATTTTTTATTTACCGTCGCCTTTAAATGACTCATGTCTGATTAATCTCTTTATTCTTTTTTAGCCTACAATTTGATCCAGCACCCAGGCGCGGGGAGCCTCATGTTACACGAAGAACACCCGATTATTTCCTTTAAGCTGTACTGCTAGCACCTACGCAGCTTACATTTACACATATTACATCGCATTATAACAACAAGAACCGAAACAATATATAATATATACAAATCCAACCAGCAGCAACAAAATAAACAAAAGGCAAGTGCTGTCGAAAAAATTACCATAAAGAACAACCCGAAACTAAAACCTCGATGCATTTGTTTTGTGGAGATCGTTTTAAACAGAAAGAAGTGAAAGATGTTGTATAAACAAAGAGAAAAGTAACCATAACAGTCGAGAACACAAAAATTCATTGAACAGTTATTGTTGTTGCCCACAGTTTAAAAGAAAAACCCGGAAACGTTGCCAGTTGGGGTGGCAAACAGAAAAGTTATATCAAAGTTAAAGGGGAAGAGCAGGAGCAGTATACAGAAATGATGATACAATCCAATCAAACCTACCTACCAACCAACAACCGCAAGCAACAAGAAGAACTACAACTACTTAGCTAAATTTGTTAATTTATAAAAATAACGAACTAAGCGTCGCAGCAGAAAGCCAGGGAGCAGGCATGATGGATGGACGGACTCATGGATTATGACGTGATGTGTGTATGGGCGGAAGGGGCTGACAAAGGACTAGACGGGACGAAAGGACGAACGCCAGGACGAGCAGCAGCAGCAGACGACCCACGACCGACAAAGCAGGAAGATTTCGATGAAGCAGCAGGAGCAGCAGCAAAAAACTAGCAGCAGTATATGGCGAGAGCAGCAGGATAAGCCAAGGCGATCGGGGAAGCGCGGGGCGGGCCAGCGATTCATACAAAAACAAAACGTATAAAAAAGAAAATAAGGAAATACAAAAAGTTTAATATTACTGATTAAAATTAAATAAAAAAGCGAATAAAATTATTAAAAAAACAAATAAAAAAGCTAAGAAAAACAATTAAAAAAATTCATTATCAATTAAGTTCATATGTAACTTTAATAATAATAAAAGAAAAACAAACAAACAAACTATCCTAACTGCAGACGAAGAGAAAGATGCAAGAGAGAGCTCTTAAGGGAAGGAGTGTACTTTTCAAGCCAAGGGAGAAAGTCCTTTAAGAGAGTTCAAAGCGCAAAAAGGATTTTTAGAGCTGGCAATGCCGCTTCCTTTTGCCTGCGGCCTTCTTTGGTAGTATGTATGCGAGCCTGGCCAAGATAACACGAACGACAAGCGGAAGTCGAGCCTCAAACGGGCCACCTAATTGAGACCACAAAGGAGGCGTGATGGGGGAGGTGATATATGGATGGATGGCATAGGGCATGGGGCGGATGGGAGATGGGGAGGAGAAGGTCGTGGAGTCACCCAACGATGCCCAAGTCAAAATCTAAATCAGAGCCGGGCAGCTTTTGATTCCCAGCGAAAGCGAAAGCAGAAATCTTGCCAACTTTGTATAATTTTTTTGCATATTTTAGGAGCCCACATGAACTGGCAAAAGACTTGTACAGTGGGCGCTCGCAAAAATATGCTTCTTGTTTACTACGTAGTATGAATCTTAGTATTTTTCATAGCTTACTGTCAATTTTGAATGGGTTTTTGTAATAGATTAGGTGTTCATAATAATTTAGTTATGACTTGTGTTGTTGTATTTAAGAAAGAATTTATTTATTTTTAGGTACTTATAAGGAAGGGTTGTGTTAGGTCCTCAGCAGTACACGTTGTGATACATTCCTGGTTAAACCAAATAAAAGTTAAACCAAACTAAAATAGGTAATTTAATGTAACGGTTTCTTAAACTATAAAGTGTTTTATTTCTTTTTATTTTTATTTTTTTTGTTTTTATTGATACTTATTGGATTCAAGATGGGTTTAGACACGTACTTTTTGTGAGACCACTTTTGATGGTTTTTGTGTTTTTCCTTGTTTATGAAATGTCTTGAAATAAAATCTTAAAACAACAATTTAAGAAACTTGCTTCGGAACATTAAAATACTTGCAAAGTTATTTTTGGGTAAATAGAGATAGTTTTTTTTTCAATCATTTTTTTGTTGACTAACACTAAGGATTACAATAAAAGGTACTTTTATGGTACATATGTGAGTAATTCGTACATAAGAAGACTGTACTGTATCCGTGTGAGCTTTGGTGTGGATGCAAATTCAAATCTGAGAACATCCTGGGGACCCTCAAGTGCCCAAGAACTTGCTGAACACACGGCCATACCCGTACACCTACCGAGAGTTGTCATCTATCATGCCCCAACGATGCAGGAGGGAGGTAATTGTCGCCCTGGCTGCTGTGGGGGGGGGTTCGGAGTGGGGCGGGATTGTTGGGGTGGAGTGGGGAAGGGGTGCCTGGAGCAGATTGTATTTGTCGTGCGGGCAGCGACGTCGACTGCGACTGCGGCGTATGCGACATGGAAAATCCATTATCACGAAGTGAATTTTTACTGAAAAATTTACATACCCTCTCCAGTGCTCGCCGCACCCCCCGCAGTCTCATATAAATGTGGAAATAAATCCTGAGTGCGTGTTCAAGGGGCCAAGGGGCGTGGCGGGTGGGGATGCTCGGCATGAATATAACCCACAGAAATACAACTCTATTTGATGGCCTGTTATTAAGTAAAGGAATGCCACACAAAAGTTACCCAGCAAGAGAATCCTAGGTAGATTTTGTATTTAATTAAAGGCATAAATTCAAAACGATGAAGGGAGCCATTTGGGCAGCCTCCCTTTGACACTACGAAAATATTTGATAGGTCTAGTACTAACCGAAATGATTTGTGCGAACCGCCTTGCCGAGTTTTAAAGCTATATTGCAGATAAATCTTAGCTGTTAGTAATATTTTTATGGTCACTTGCTTGGTAAATGAATCAAAGGGTGTTCCAAAATTGCATCTTCCTATCTCTTGTTTTTGAACATTTTTGAAATTAAAACTTGAATACCTATATCTAGGTAATCCGCAGATTTTTTAAGTGTATTCTGACTCTTGCTTACAGATGATGGCCGAAAATGTTCGGATCATAAAACAAAAGTAAGTGAATCGGTATGATGGATACGGTTAAGGTTTCGGTCGGGATGCGGTGGAGGGGTGGGAAGTGGGGGATGCAGCCACTGTCGGTAGCCTAAATATTAAAAATTTAAATGAACTGCTCACTTTTTACGATTCTGTCCTTAGTTTACGACTGATTTTTCGGAGGGATAGAAAGAGAGGGCGTGCCTAAACAAACGTTTTTGTATTTTTATCGTTTGTGTGTGGGTGCTTTTTGGGGGTAATTTTGGGGCTAGTGTGTGTGGTGTGGGGTGTATCTTTTACGATGCAAATTTGTTGCCATAAAATTGAAGAGTGTAGCCAAAAGTGAAGCGCTTTGCCTAAATAAACTTTGCAGACTACAATGATGATGATGAGTTGCCATTCCCGCTCCGGTTGATGATGATGACGCCTCTGTGAGTTTTTGGGACTGGATGCTCCGCCACGTGCTGGCGCTGGGAAAAGGTTGAAAGGTCAGGCCTGCAACTCACACGTTCCTGGGAAAACTGGGAGGTGGGTGGTGGGTGGTGGCCCAGAGATCCGAAGGCGAGATTGCCTCTTTTTTCGTGGCAGGGGGTGGCGCAAATCAACGAAAATCGATTGCCGCTAAATACCCAAAAAGTTTGGGGAGCTGAGGAGTTAACGTAACGTTGTTAACTCAACTCAGCCTCAACTTGGCCATATACAAAAAGTTTTCCCTGCTCCCAGCTTGTTCTTCTTTTTCATCGCTTTTATTGTTGTTTTTGCTCCTGTTCCCTTTGGCTGATAAATCCCCAACGATTTGCGTCTCAGACACAGCCAGTTTTTCTGTATATATTTAAATTCTTACACTTTTTTGCACTCGGCACTTCGAGCGTGTTGAAAGGGTGTACAGCAATTGTGAAAAATTCTATTTGGACTGAGATCTGCGAGGTCGAAAATATTTAGGATTCCGAAATTAACAAGTAGCACTTAACAGTTATTTATTATTTGTGTCCATTATTGAAGGGTAAAGTTCGCCTTGGTACTTGCTTAAATATACATTCTGTATTTATTATGGGGAGATTATAAATACTAGGCTTTGTAAGCCTTGTGTAGTGTGTATCGAAATCTATTTTATTTTTAAGTATAAGCTCCTTAAGAGAATTGTTATTAGCTTTAATTATTCAAGTAAAAATCAATAGAATGAACAATTTAACGATACAATCCACGGTGCAACATATTAGAGAGGAAAATAAGTAAGCAAACCAATTTTTGAACTAGTTACCAGCTGCCACGTTACAAAAATAAATGCACGGCTCAATTACAACTAAGATTCTTAAAAGAATATCTTTCTTCTTCTGATATTAACTGCGCCCCGCTTTCGTCTTAGTTATAATTCCCTATGGGCTGTTGGCAAGGTATCCATCGTACCCCTAGTACGAGCCGAGCTACTACTTAGCAACTAATCTAACTTAAACTGGAACTTATTGCACTGTCCGATTAGATAAGATAATTAATGTGAGACTTTAGACAACAAGCAGATAACCGAGCTGTTTTTGTAGAGGTCAATGGGCATGGAATATTAAATTAGTAATTAGCTCGGCAGCGTCAGCAACAACAACCAGATGTTGTCGCAGCCGCCCCATCACCCCATCGCCCCAAGCCTCTCGCCCTCTCCGCCCGGAAAACTTTTTCTTTTCCCTGCCGGGACGAGACCTTAGTTTGCTCTTTTGCTTTTACTTTTGTTTCGCTTCCGTTTTCACCTGCAGGAATTACTCAAATTTATCTACGTGTGCCGTAGGTTTTAGGGCATTTCGCTACGACCTCCTATATTTCCTGGGACAGTAAACACTCCATAGAGAAATTATAATATATATATTCTTTTTAGTAGTAAACTAATTACTTTTTACTTATTAGGGATATTGCCTGTTAGTAATAGTGTACTAACTGAATGAGAAATTTAAGAAAACGGGTTTTTATACAATTAGTTTTAAAAGTGTACTATGTATTTAAATGTATTTAAACAAAAAGAAATACAAAACATCAAAAAACTACTTTTCAATATAAATCTAACAAATATAATTTATTATATATAATGCCACAAATATTAGCATTTAGGAGTATTAGTTATTTAAACCAGTTAGTTTTCTTAGCTGGAATACGTACATTTTAGTTAATTTTGTTAAGGTCGCACTGTGTTTGCATTGTATTTTTGTTTCTACTTTGTCGCTTATTGTTGATTTTTTTGTGTTTTCGCCGTTTTGCTGCGGGCATTGACTGACTTCCTTCCTGGCTGCCAGGACGAAGCGCGGGGGCGGGGAAACGGGGCGGAGGAGCTGAAGAAGAAGATGAAATCTCCTGGTTTTGGAGCCTGGTTCCTCGTCTTCTGGGTTGCGTGATTCGCTTTTGTACGTTTCTATTGCCGCTTCCTTCCGATATTCCCCCTGTTTTCCCCAACCCCCCTCCGTGTTGTATTTGTATTTTTCTTTTCTCCAACTTTTTTCCTCTGTTTTTCGGTTTCTGCCTTTCTTTTGGACAATTTTTTTTCTTTATTTCCCAGTGAATTTGGTTGTCTCGCACGTGAGCCGCATAATGAAATTTGCCACTCCCTATTGTCTCTGTGTGTGTCGCTTTTCCTCGCAGCGTATATGTGTGTGTCTGTGTTGGCCCAGCTGCTTAGCCTAATCTGATGTCGCCTTAAAGAGATGTCATTGCTACCACCCCCACCACCTCCCCAAAATGATGCTCTCGACTTAATGCAAAGGAATCTCGGCCTGAATTGGCCTGGGTTTTCCGTCTTGGTCCTGTTTGTCGGCTTATTTGCATGTGCTTCGCCCGAAAGGTGACAACACCAAATGTTCAATGTGCCAAAAAACAAGCTACCATCATCGACATTACCCAACAAACAGACACAAAAACTACATTAGACAACACTGCCCTTGGGACTTTGGGATACCCAGTAAATTAATATGGTCTGAATTGGCTTAAATAAAATTAGTATTTTTAAACAGCTAAAGATTGTTTTAGGTTTTTCCACGTAAGCCCTTAAAATATATTTTAAAAGGCCGTTAGAGGGTAGAACTAAACTTTTGTTTTACTCGTACCCGATTTCTCGGTGTTTTGGTTTAAGGTAGCTTAAATTATATTATTTAGACTAGTTCAAGATTTGTATTTTTATGTTTTAAACAATAATTGTTATTTGTTTTGTGAGCTTTCTACAATGTTTCTAGAAATAAGGAAACCCTTGGGCTTGATATATCAATGCTCGTACAGCTATCCTTCACTTTCGTACTTACAATAGAGCATACTCGTGCGTTTTAAGACTAGGGAGTACAAAAGCACACACTCATACAGCACAGACAGCTTGAGGTCTTAGCTGGACCAATGTCTGACCCCTCCCCAATCGTTCCTCTCTCTTTTTACCAGCCCCAACCTATAGCTTCACACTTTTTGGCTGCGCTGTGCTTTCAAGTGGAAAATTACTTTCGCAGCTTTATGATGCGGAAATTATATGAAAATCATGGCGAATTTGCCTTACAAGGAATGCCAGCGAGTCGAGTCCACAACTCCTGGGCTCCGAGCTCCGAGCTCCGAGTTCCGGACCGACCGTCGGAATCCGCATCCCGTACATCTGCATATGTAGCACTGCTATCTGTGAGCCCGATCAAGGGGCTAGCCACGCCCACCGCCCCTGCGCCCGTCGCATAATGAAACGAGCTTTTGCTTTTGCTTTCGACTTTGGCGACGCCGTTGACAACTTGTGGCGCCCCCTCATCCGCGGCTCATCTCGACTCATTCTCCAGGACACTGAGAAATAATTGGGCGTGATAATATAAGCTACCTTAACTAAAAACATTGAAAGAGTGAGTACGAGTAAAAGTAAAAGACAAGGCTGGCTCTACCTTCGAACGGCTTTTTTAAATTTCTTTTAAGGCCTTACGAATAATATCAGAATTTTTAACAAAAATGATATGGGTAAGTTTAAAAAAGAAATCTGTTTGCTAGAACCCCGTAAATATTTATGTCAAATTTTCAACTATTGTTTGCCTTTCCTTTCTATTTAGTCACATATGCTCTCAACCAAATGAATTGGTCTGGGGATTTTGGAAACAACCAAAGTAACCAGTGGAAGAACAAATTGCAAAAGTATATGGTAAGTATGGACTATATTTGTGTTGCAATCTATCCAGATATCCCAGATATTTTCATGTCCACTATAGTGGTATACCATTACTCGGCTGATACCCCCATAGCAGTTTTATTAGTTATCTTCCAAAGTGTTGAGTACTAGCTTTTGTTTTTTAAAACCTCATCCTGGGTGTAAAACCCACTTATGTTTTTTCCAGTGCTCTCTTCTTGCAATCCAGCGAGCAGCTGCTGACTGGCTCCATTTCCATTTGAATTAGCATAAAACGAGGCGGCTTACGTCTGTCTATTGGGGGCGAGGGTGGGGCGTGGCAAGGGGGTGAATCCGAATCGGAATCAAAGCCAAAAACGGTTCGGGATGGGAATGGTGGTCCTGTAGCAGAGATATCATCTGTTGCTGCCGCCGTGGAGCTGTAGCTTCTGCTCTGCAGCTTCGTTATCTTTTTAACTTGCTGACTGTCGTTTATTTAACTGATAATGATTTGATGGCAGTTGGCTAAGCCTCCAACAAAGCCCGTGCCCCAGCTCTCCCCACTTTCATTTCCATTCCCATTCCCACTCCCATTTCCACGCCCATTCCTCGCCATTTACTGAGGTCAATTACACGCTTTCGATTAAATTTACCACGGATGCCCGATGTATTTGTTGTTGTGTTTGGTGTTGACAGGGAACAGCTGGAAGATCCTGCCACAGCATCTCTATCGCTGTCCCGCTCCCTCGTCGAGGTATCCTTGCTGTGTTCGTGTGCGTGCGTGTGTCGGTGTGTGTGAGTGGCACAAATAAAGTTGAATTATTATTTTTCTTTATGCTTCCAGAAGGCGGGGGCTGTGGTTGGGGGCGTGGTGCGTGCCTGGAATGCTCAAGTGTTGCCAAGTTGCATATTCGCTTCGTTATCCCATCGGGCCAACACACACACAGGCATAAGCTTTAAAGGAGGGATTACTGAAATACCATATTGGATATTTAACACGGTACATTCTTCAGGACATTCTTGAATATGTTTCGCACTTACATAACGCATGCCGGCATGTCCTTAAATATGCTAAGTACCAATACATTTTAAGTTTTTATAAAATACTGATTATATAATTTTTTATGATTTTAGCTGAAGGTTGTTTCTTCATTTATAAATTGTGAGATTATAGCTGAATTTTATCATTAGATAAAAAATTGACAGCATAGCCTTAACCTGACAAAGCTAACCCATTTGTGATTCCTGTTTCTCGGTTAACTGGCGTTCGAATATTACAGTGACTTAAAGTATTTGTGTAAAACTTGATTTAGAAGGGACATATTTCTTAAGACCATTGAAGGAAAACCCAAAGAGAACAACCAAATATAAATCACTTCATTTAAAAACAACAAATAAAGCATTTGGTGTTAGGACAAAATTTATACAACATTTTATTTTTCTGACAATTTAAAGACTACCATCACTTTATTTAAAAAATATGTTTCGCATTTCAAATCTTTATGTCTATACGTATAATCCTGAAGATGTTAAAATAAAATTTCAATCCAATTTTTATTTTAAATCCTTAGATCGCTGTAACATCCAAACGAAAGCTAAACCAGAAGAAAATGGGGCTTAACTCGTTTTAATAAAGAGATGACGAGTCCCCTTAAAATGTTACACAGCATATTTGTTATCTTTAAATTTTTCTTGTCTGTTGCTTTATTTAGCTGAAATTAAAAGCTTGACTAAGCCTTAGATTTTAGGAACACTACTATCAGAACAATTATGTAATTCACGTGTTTCTTTATTAGTTTTTGTAATATAAAAGAATGTTTTTTAAATAATTGATGACTTTGTATCCCAATATCTTTAGATGTATTATTTGCGTGATTAGGGACCCTAAAGCTTTTTACATTCGGCAATGCATCCGACTGCAATTCAATATGCAATACGGTACGGTTTTGACAAAGTGTGTCGAACGAGAAAAATTTAGAACGTGCACTTATTTAGTAGATCGTATAATAAATACATTTTCGTCACAAATGTTGATATCAGATCTTTTCTTTGTTCGTGATTGGAAATGTCCAAAATAATAACGGTCCCAACCATAGAATTGTCTGTTTTACCCAAAAAATAGTTACTCTTAATTATTATTTTTGTAGTTATCCAACACATATAATATATTTGGTGATTTTTTGTGTAATAAATATATACCTATGCAATTTATAAAATCTATAGTTAAATTCATAAATACGTCACTGAAGCATGGTAATTTATAAGGCAAATAAAATAAGTAATTTTTAAAGTGCACTTTTTTCTTAATAGCTTTTTAACTGTTTACTATTGCAATAAGAACGTAACGTAACTAGTAAATAGTGACTTAACTATTAAAAATTAAACCAAGTGAAAATAAATACATATACAACCATTTTAATTAGTAAACAACAATTTCTTAGAATTACAAAACTATTTGCTATTTTTACCAAACAATTTTTTTGTGTGCACCTTTCATTTAAAGTTATGAGCAATAAACATTTTTACCGCGAGATGGAGACAGGTAGTTAACAAGAACATTTTAGCAGTGCATTGAAGCCCATGGTTGGTTTCGCCAAGTGCCACGCCCACGTTTCAACGCTAAGTTATATCAGATAAAGAGTCCACATTTGGAATGCAAATTCCTGTACTGGCTTTGAGGCCCATCTTTGCTTCAGCCGAGAGCCACTCCCAAAAATCGCCCACATTTTTGATAATTTATTTATGTGTAAATTGTATTATTGCATTAATCAGTCAATACATATCTGCGTACCAATAATAGGTTAAATCGGACTGTTAGTGAATAAGTTAAATAATAAGTCGAGTAGCGGGTATAGGACGGTCGATACACTGGACTGTTGTTTTTTTAATAAACAAGTTTTTCTTTAATTTGTTTTTTAAAGCACGTTAAAGTTTATTTCCGTCAGGGGTAAACTTATTTAGCCAAGGTGCAACATCACCTCTTCATATATAATTGTACAACTTACATACATAAGACAAAATGTGAAGCACTCCTAATTGATGGACCCTGTGTAAGCAATGTGTGAGCATTTTAGTCTTGCACCCGCATTTTATTCGTCTAATTACTTGTAACGTTGATTTACATAGTATTTATAACACCTAATAAATGGGAATTTGACCAGTGCGACAGTTACCAGTGCGTTAATAATAAGAATTTGCTTGTAGCGCTGGAATAAAACATTAAATAAATAATAATAGTATTTTAAGCTGATAAGTGCCACGAACATACATGTAACTTTGGTAAAAAAAATATCAACCCTCTGCTTTATTTTAAGTTGTAAAGATTCTAAGGTCTAATTTATTGGACAAGACATAGCGTATATGCAACATTGTACATGTTTAAAAATATAATCAGGGTTCTTGTCAATTTATTTTAATATGACTGACATTTAAATTAACATATTACTTAGGTACTCGATGACTTGGTCGTAGATCTCACTTTCTAGGGCGACGAAGACCACGTCGATGTCGCAATTGAGCTCGATACACGTCAGGGGCTCATTCGAGATAGACTTCAGGACACTTATGGAGGATGTGATCTTCAAGGCACTTAGTAGGCTCAAGGCCTTATCCTTGGAGCTGGTGTATTCATCAGAACGGATGACCATGAAAGCAGCTTCCTTCAGGGAAGGATATAAGTTGTTGAAGTATTTATGGCGATCGCAGAGGCGCAGACCCTTACTATCCACAATTCCGGTATCTGTGAGCTCCCTGTAGGTTTTAAACTTCTTCCTGCGCTCGGACTCCAATTCATCGTCCGTTTTTGGAACCTCTTTCGATGGCTTGGCAGAATCAACCTGCAATTCATGAACTTCGTTCGAGATTACGGCCAGCATTTCAACGGCAGCTCGCTGGACGGCATCCCTTTTCTTATTCGACTTTCCAAAGCGAACTATGGAAGCAACGGAGCAGCAGGCTACGAATTCCGGGACATCTGGAGCAGCTCGTTGCTCTACATCTACAATATCAACATGAATGGAGGGCACTGGTATCTCGTGACGGACGCAGTAGTCCCGCAGTTCCTCCAGGATGTCGCAATCTAGATTGGTAGGTTCTTTAGCCAAATCCATTCTATTACAGGACATAAAAAACTTTTGCGTTAATTATCGAAATGGTTTGACCCTGTCAAAATATTTCTTTTGGTATGACATTTATGCGATAGGTTGTCGTGCTTACAAAAGTACCTCACCGATAATATAAGTTGATAAATATTTTAGTATTTTCGAGTCAAGAAACACATTGCTTTTGCATTACCATGAATAGTACAAAAACATTACAGTTTTTTTCTCAATATTATTTTCCAATTTAATCTGAGTATTCCCTAAACTTTTATATTGCTGTTTTGTTACAATTTCAACAGAATGTTTCAGTAATCGGGAGAACGACCTAAAATGGTTTCTGTTGATTTTTTAAACAGGTTGTCAATATTTTCAGAACTATAAACATGTAGTTACTGCTTAAATGATTAATAAGGTAAAAGAAACTACATCTATAGTATAGATTCTATACTTTAACATATGAATTTACGTCAATATTGCTAACTGGTCATACTAAAAGAAGAGTTGCCATGGTTTTTTTTTTTCAAGATGACAACTCTGGTTTACAGCGATTTAGAGCCTCAAACTTGTTAAATTGCTGAAATTTTTGAAAACTGAGTTGTGTGAACAGTTGACCGAAATACAACAATTCCTCAAATCAACAGTTACGGGTGTAACCTAAGTATACATTTAACCAGGGTCCGCAATCATTTAAAATTGTATTTATAAAATTTTCACACATTATTTGTGAGTTTTACTTTTATTTTTGGTACAAAATAACACACCCGTTACTGGAACAGTAGAAGGGCAATTTCTGGGGTGTCGCAGGATTATTATTATTATTATACAAAACTCACCTTTAAAGAACACAAAACTAATAATTTGTAACTCATTATACCCGTTACTCGTAAAGTATACTAGATTCGTCGGAAAGTATGTTACAGGCAGAAGGAATCGTTTCCGACCCCATAAAGTATATACATATATTCTTGATCAGGATCACTAGCCGAGTCGATCTAGCCATGTCCGTCTGTCCGTCTGTCTGTCCGTCCGGATGAACGGAAACTATAAGAGCTAGGCTATTGAGATTTGGGACCGTCCATGAACCACGTGGACAAATTTTAAGCACTTTTTGACCCCCCCCCCCCCCCTCCCTTCTCGTGGACAATCGTGGATTTCTAACTAGCCCGCTCCTCCCCCCATTTTGTCCACGTGGACTTTTTCATTGAAAATTTTTTTTTTCTTATTTAAAATTATATCTATAGAGATTTTTAACAATGGTAAATAAATAGAAGTTTAATAGTACATTTAAAAGTGTAATAAATAACATAAAGGTTAAAATTAAATTTTTACTATGTCCACGTGGACATTTACCTCGAACCCCCCTTCCCCCCTCGTGGAAAATCGTGGACTTTTGACGAACCCCCCTCCCCACAAAACTGTCCACGTGGTTTATGGACGGCCCCTTTGGCGTGCAGATTCCTGAGCTCCTTACGCAGCGCAAGTTTGTTTCAGCAAAGTGCCACGCCCACTCTAACGCCCACAAGCCGCCCATAAAAAATTTTAACTGAAGTGTATTAGTTTCGTCAATACCTATCGATTGATCCAATAAAAAGTTTGCCCACAGACCGCCTAAGCCGGCGGCGCCCACAATTTCCATGCTAGAAACAACATTTTAACTGATGTATTAGATTTGGCAATACCTATCGATTGACCCAAAAAAAAAAGTCTGTCACGCCCACTCTAGCGCCCATATCGCGGGTAGGTGGCGCATTTTAATCTCGCTTTGTTGCTTGCATATCTCCATTTCTCTTTGGTCCCTTTAGCTGAGTAACGGGTATCTGACAGTCGAGGTACTCGACTATAGCCTTCTTCCTTGTTTATATTGTTAAAGAGTGAAAGCCACAATCTTTTAACTTTATTCCATTTAATGTAATGATGTTATTAGTTGTTAGTTACTCGTAGGACAACATGGTATATTGTATTCGTCGGAACGTACGTACCAGGTAGAAGAAGCCTATATGTATTATTGATCAGGATTACTAGCCTAGTCGATCTAGCCATGCAAGCCTTGCAACTTAAACATTAAAAATTCTTAAATGCTATAGAAACCGCAGTTCACCTAGCATAATTTTTTCCGGATTTTTGGGTAACGGGCATCTCACAGTCGAGGAAGTCGATTATGGTGTTCTTTCTTGCTTCAATATAATACGGAAAGCCGTAAAGTAACTTAAAACCAAAATTATTTAGGGAGGTATTGGATCTTCCAACGAACAGTAAGCCCTTTGCTAACAGTCATTTTCATAACGTCCAAATCATAACTTGGTATTAAAATTCAAAAGTTGGCCTCCGGTGATGCTGCGATGAGCGAACCTCTCTCGGGTCCCTGGCTGCGTTTTGTGTACAACGGCCTGTTGCTGAGCACGGCGGTTTGTTCCGGCCGTAAAATGCAGCCGGAGAAGCACCCCTTCGCCCTGGTCGCTTGCGTGGTGGTCGGATTCTCTGCGGTTTTCGGATTGCTCCGGGTGATCTTCGCCAGCGGACAGCCGGAGGAGTGCCGAAAGCTGAGGGACATAACGCATGGTGTCCTGGAACTGGTACCTTTGCCCCTGTCCAATATGGATCTCTACATGCAGTCCACCGGGTTAAGTGCCATAGCATTGGGCCATGCCTTCTTCGTGCTGCCCCTGGTTTGCGATTTGGGTTGCTGCCTGGCGAAAAGTCGGCGAGATTGTGCCTTTAGCGACAGCTTGCGAAATCTTACGGTTCTCGGCAACATTGTATCACTCGGATTTCTGGCCTACGTGGAGCGGAATTTCCTTTATCTGCGGATGATGTTGGTCATGATTGTGGTCAAGTATGGAGTTGTTCTGGTGGACAGCATCAAAGAGGACGCCGGCGAGGATCTGCAGGTGTGCGGCACAGCCCTCTTTTTGCACCTTCTCGGCAAGGCTGTAGAGTCCTCCACCTCTTGATCCTTGGTTTAACCCCTGACCGCTGTTTGCTTCAAGGGTTTCCTTGTCCCTCTTAATTTTCCATGAATTCAGTTTTGACCCGTATTAAATTTCATTTCAGCCGCTTTTCAATTGCTGTGTTCATGTTTGCTCATGTTTTTGTAATTGCTCAAGCACCTTGGGCTTTTTACACTAAAAGAGAAAACCGCTAGTACTTATAGTTATGTTTTCCAAGGTGAGCGCATTAAAAATAATTATTTAAATTTTTTATTGATTATATTATTATTATTACATACGGTAAATAAAGTAAGAAAACAAAAGTATTTTGTTCTAAGTTTTAAAGTAATGGCTAGTAGTAGTATTTAATTAAAGTTCTGTGTAAATGTGTTATCCCAAATTGTACCAAATTTTCTAAATATTTGGTTTTGTTGTTAAAGCACATTAAGCACTTATTAAGGCCTAACGCAGAAGTCTCTTTGGTCGGAACTAAATTTAGACTTGCAAAAGAATCATCCCAGAAATTTCACAATTCCTACAAATTATAAAATGCTTAAAACAAATGTTATTGAATTGGGCTTGTCCAAATTTGATTTCTACTCAACAAACTTTGTTGAATAACCCCAAATTCTGGATCGGCCACTGGTAACGGGTATCTGAGAGTCAAGTCCCTCGACTATAGCTCTCTCTCTTATCTTTAACTGTTATTTTACTTGCGTTGTAATTTAAATGTAATCAAATACTGTATGAATAAACAAAACTGTTAAATTAGTACTAGGAATTCTTCGAGTGCACATGGGGAGTTGACTTCTATGGCTTCCCTGGTGTGTCACCCACACATTATAATGATATATCGGCACTTACCAATGCACAATAAGTGCCTCCAGTCAGTCGCCCAAAGCAGTCGCTGATTCATCGCTCGAAATCGTTCAAATGCTTTTGCCAATGGTTTCTGTCTTTCAGCGGGGGGCTTATCAATTGATTCGGGGTGGATAACAAGGCAATCGTATCTTTAGATACGGTATCAGCCGATAAGTTCTTGTGGCGGGTAACTTAACTCGTACTTTTCTTGGCTGAAAAGGTTGAGTGAAGCTGAGTGGAGAGTTTTCCTAGATGGGCAAGCACTAACAATTGTTAAAGATAATTCGAAAATGACGAAGAATATATCTTTTAAATGGAGTTTTGTACTTGGTATGCTTCGATGAGGTTCTCCTTCACCCGTCTATCTAGTGAAAATTTTAATTTTATTTTATTTTCTAAACCAACGGACTGCCTACTTCATGGTTCATATGTACGTATGTATTTGTTTTGTGAATGGAGCCAAATGTGTGCCAAATAATATCACATGCATAATTAAAATGTCAGTGTTTTTTTATTTTATCAAAATTATATCGATCAAAAATAAACCCAAACATATCCTGTTGATAAAAAGTGTTAAATCCAACAAAAAATTGGCTTTCAATTATGAAATCCATTTTCCACTTATGATAAACTCTGAGTGGGAACCGGTGATGACATTTATCAATAATTCCCTGCCTGTGCTTTCATTTTTCCAACTCTGCGATGGTTTCGATGTTGTCACTTTTATTATTTGTTGCTCGCTTGTCACCAATATATTTTATGTATTTTCGCGCTGCTGTCAAATGACAAACTCTAATTGCAAGTGGGACAGATTTTAATGAGTGTATGCACAAACACATGTGTCGGTACAGTGTTTGACAAAAATATAAGTCAAAACAAATAAGCCCACCAGCATCAGGCAATTTTTGGTATTTTTGTTAAGCTGTAAAACAATTACCTTCACCAACAAGTATCTAAGTATTTAAATTACAGGTACACTATATCATGATTTTTTTTAAGTCATAAAAAAAAGTTAAAAAGTTATGAGACTGTTTCACTCTTAAGTATCTGTATTTTTGGGAACAATTTAAATCAGTTGGAGCTGAGACTGAAAGACATCATACTGATTGTCGAAACTGAAATGCGCTGTATTTGCTTATCGGGATTTCTATAAATTTTTTTAGCTCCGCAACTATGACTCTTTTCCGCTTTCCTCCCACAAAAATGCACCTCTTGATTCCAGCGCAGCGTTTTGCTTTATTCAACTTGACAAGTGAAGTGAGTGTGAATATTTTTTAGGTCACAACAACATCAGCAACAAGAACAGGACCAGAACTCCATCAGAATACTCCAACTCCCAGTCCTGGACTCTGGAAACTCTTGCTACCTGGCGAAATAAATAAACCGTGAGGAAAAACAGAAAAAGAGGGAAAGCACACAGGAAAAATACAAGAAATGGTTCGAATCCTTTTCCATCCTGTTCGGAATTGGGTGGAAGGGACGGGAGGGGGCGGTGGACGGTGGGAAATTGCAGTCAACATTTATTTCCGCAGTATGATGGAAAAATTCGAAAATAATTTGCGAGCCATAATTAAAAGGCGACAGCAGAAAAACTCGGGGAAAATATGGGGAAAAGTTGTAGCAAAAAGTGGAAAACGGTGATGGACTAAAGGGGATGGAGGGTGGGGTATGCGATATAGGGGAGGAGCCAGAACTAGTGCAAAAAGAAAGTCAGTCCCTCAATGTGCTCAATCCGCTGGGGTCATAAACAATTCCAGCATAGACGAGTTTTCGATTTTCGCCTCAATTGGCAACATATGGTGAACAGACTCCCCGAGAGCAAGCCAAAGGATCCCGCAGTTACCCATTCCTATGATTTCCTTTCCACACCTAAAGAAAAGCCAAGCGATAATGTATGAAACTAGCTCTAAAAGAGTCTTTGATTCTGAAAATTTAGAATATTTACGGTTTCTAAAATGAATTGTGTTTTAAAATAAATTTAAAATTAATTATTTATTTATTAAAAATTAAAGAAATGTCTTAAAAACATGCCTTTTTTTTGCTCAGGCACTGTAGTGTTTTCTAATTTTGTGAGGCAAAAGTGGATGAGGAAATTTCATAAGATAACAACTACATATCTACTCTTGGGTTGACGTTGAACCATTTTAATTGGAAAGGGACTTATGAAAACTTCTGAAAACACCTCTAGTGATCAACTTGCATTCTGTTTTTATGACTTATTGGAAGAAACAATTTATGTACAACAACTGACTAGTTGCCTCCAAAAGAAATCTGAAAAGTATGTGCAGTACAAAACTTGATACCTTTTTATAGTGTAGCTCGTGGGCGGGGCATCATTTGCATTTGTGACTGCGAATTGCGAATGCGAAAATTTAAAGTTTTCCCGATAAGAGGGTTGTAAAAGTACAAAAAACGGGGAGCAGGAGCGGAACGGGAAGCGATGGAGTCGCTGCTGCAAGAAATGGCGACGTTTGCGAGGAACGCGACATGAAAAGGGCGGCAGACAAAAGACGAAGACGCAGGCAGCAAACAAGAAAAATCGCTGCCGGCTCCTTGGGCGGGGAAAATTCGACTGGGCGGGGGTGATGGGAAAAGTGAAGGATGTAAATGGGGGGAGGGGCAGGACTTTCCTATACGAGTTTTTCGCATTGTAGAACGCGCGGCATTTGCCAGAAGGTGCCAACACATTTTATTGTTGTACCCTAGAAAGTGAGGGTAGCTTAAAAGTTTTGGAACAATAACTCCACTTCAATTCAGCCCGAATAGCTTAAAATGATCTCAAAACCCATCTGGAGTACAATATTAAAAATGAAATTAAAAATGAAATAATTAGTAAGTTAGTTTTGTTTTGTTTTGAGAGAACTGTTATAACTGAATTAGAAACATGTTTGAAGTCACTTTAAAAACTCCCCAGACAAAATGAAGAGAAGTAGTGCTAGACGAGCTCTAGTTAAGTTCATTTCTATTTACCTCTGTTGAGGGTCCTTCAATCAACTACAAAAGATTTCAGTATTTATTGAGGAGA
Organism: Drosophila suzukii; assembly: GCF_043229965.1. NCBI lineage: Eukaryota > Metazoa > Arthropoda > Insecta > Diptera > Drosophilidae > Drosophila > Drosophila suzukii. Next base: position 24,745,058 of record NC_092080.1, on the reverse strand, counting down.
GTACAAACACATTTTCTTGACTTTTCCACATACTTACCCCTCAAAATGTTTCCTTATGCAACCTTTCGCCCTTTAAGCAGAGTATACGAACTTCACTTCAGCAAAGTCCTGCTCTCCTTTTCGTGTTTTATTGTTCGACAATTCACCGCCCCGCACGTTTCCATCATCTGTTTTTGGGGTATGACGCGGGGTGCCACGTTTAGATCTACGACACACATTGGATGGGTGTATCGCACATGTCTCTATCTATAAAACGTCAACTTTATTTGCCCAACAACTGAGGCAAACAACGTTCCAGCCAAAAGCCAGAAACAGTACGGACTACGGACCATAGAGACCATATAGCACATAGCACGGAGCATCCCTCCTTTCGCATTCACGTCCCACCCAGTAAGCAATAAAACCAGCTGTCAATTTGTTTATATTATAAAAAATAATTAGTCTGTATTCAGCGCCGAAGTCGACGACTCCATCATAGGTGTATGTTGGAATGTATCGTATATATGTACGTAGGTTGGATTTGCGGGTTGCATATTGCAATTTGGGTTGAAAGAAGATTTGAGTGTGGGGGGGAGGCTTTGGGTTTTTGGTGATTATGTTTAAAATTTAAAGCATACGAGAGCGGGTTTCGTGGGTGATTAACTACGCTTGATAAGTGGAATAATTGTACGAAATATGTATGGATAATGCAATATAATTAGTGTTTTCGTATGGCTTAGACATTTCGCTTTGTTAATATTCTGATGACGCTGATTAAAAAGGCAATGGAGGAATGTCGATAATTTTAATTATAGTTTGATGATCGAATCGAAACGAACAAAATGCGGCACAAATTTTACCTATTCCCGGACGGCACACAAGTTGTTGCATACCCCCGGGCGTCTTTCATTTTGCTTGCACTCATTATGCTTCTTTAAATATGTTTGTTATGTTACTTATATAGAATATGCAATAGGTTTCCTTAAAATCATCCATCGATTCGCTTCCTTATAGTATATGTATCTCTGATAAATATATAATTTATTTACTTTCTGTTGAATTTTCTTATGCTTCCGTTTGGTTTCATTTCATTTTGTTCGTTTTCCGTTTTGTAACATAGTTTATTTAGGCAAAAATGGCAACAAAATTGTATGTTTAACATTTGTCTACTGTGCAAAAACCGTTTCGCTTTATAGTCAGTGGTTCTTGTCGCTCTTGTCCATGATTAGTAGTAGATGTGTATAACTTTAGCTAACTAACAATTAATTTAAACATTTGGTAACTTATAATTGGCAATAAATCGTTTGAATAAGCAAACATTTAACATTTAGCATACTTGATCTTAAATCGACTGCCCGAACAGATAACCCAAACTAAACAATAAATAGCTATATGATATATGTATGTATATTGAGTGTGTATATATATATGTTTGCGTGTATATATAGTGTATGTATATAGATGTATCTCTGCATTGTAAAGTCATAGTGATTGTAGCCTGAATATGTTAATAATTAATTTACGTTCAATATTTGTAGTTACAATGGGGATAGTTGGGACTTCTTTTTTCGGAAGAACTTGGGCTTACTATCCCGCGATCCTCGGTTTCTTAATTTTTATTGTATGTCCCGATTATCCTTCATTATGCTAGCTGGCAACTTAAGATATTTAAAGCCCCGTTTGAACTTATGCGTGTATTTAGTGAGTGAGTGAGTCGAGTGATTGATTCGATTGATTTATAGCGTATGCAGTGACTCAATTAATTGCAAGACAGTAGAAGTTCCTATGTTAAAAAAAAAGATATGGCATCGATTTATCTCAGCAAACTGGGTCGTTGGGTAGCAATCGGATTTTGCACAATGCTCGCTAGCCAATATCGCGTACAGATGGGGCTAAAGATATGTATACTTTCTCGAAAAACTTTTCTTACCAAATTGATCAAAGATTAGTTTATAAGAACTTCTAGCTGCCTTGCAGGTGCGAGACTCACTGATTTCATAATGAGTTATTTAGGTAATTGGGTTAGTTATAAGATTACTTAAAAATTGAATGATTTCTCTTCCTCTGGTTGGTTTTCTTCCTTGGTTTGTGTGTTTGTATTTTTGTTGTGGCAGACGTCGCCTCGTAAAAGTTAATCAGTCGCTATCAAAGATCCTATATCCTTCTACCTCAACCTAGTCGTGTTTTTTTAAAACTGTATGATATCTTTCCTTTTTGGTTTACATTAGCTTGTTTCCCTTTGGCCATTTCGAATGCTGGACTAGCTCGGTTGTTTCGTTTTGGTGGGGGTTTTGGACTTGGATGCGGTGTCTTGTTGCCGTTTAAAAATCGCTGATCTCACCCTCAGTCTCCGGGTAAGTGCAGGAAAAGGGAGTCAGTAGCCAATTGCAGAGGCCCTTGTTGTTGCCTGCGTGATCCTGCCGATGTCGCTTCTTGTGGCACTGCCGTTGGTAGTTTCCCATGCCCGTCGATGTGACTGCTCCCGTTCCCGAAACGGTGATGCGATGCCGCTGACCCTTGGACATGCCGGATGCGAAGCTACTCTCATCCGAATCCCTCACGGTGGCTACGCTGTGATAGCCACTCTCTGCCCTCCGCGATATGCCCGAGTGCTTGGAGGTCCTCGGGGTCGAGTTGGAGTCATGACCACTGTCGTAGGCCTCGGAACTGGTATTCAGGGGCAGCAGGGGAAGCCGCGACTGGGCGGCCAGGGGCAATATATTCGTGATCTCGTTCAGCTTGTGCTGGGCATCCTCCAGAGAATTTCTCTTGCCCACCGCCGCTGCCATGGATTTCTCGTCCAACTCGCAAATGTCATCGTGCTGGGGGGTGAATCGTTTCTCACCCTTCTGAAGATTGGGATCGGAAGCTCCGTCTGGCTGGCGAAGTAGGGCATAATCATCCATTCCAGCTATCTCCATTATGCCATTCAAGCTGGGTAGCGACCCTTGGCTGGGACTGTGAGACGGCTGTTTCGGCGGGCTGGGTGTCAGTCTGTAGGCTGGCTCACTGCAAACGCTGCTCTGGCCCACATTGAAGTGATAGACGGGCTCACTGAAAACACTTCCTATATCCGTCCGGAAGAGGGCGGCGGAGGGCGTGACTTCGGCCATCGCCAGTTGGGAGGTAAAAATTTCGTGCAACCGGGCCAGTTGATCAAACTGATGTCTACGAAAGGAAAAAGTATAAAAAAACACGATGATCATTTTTGGAAAGGTTTTTTAGGGACATCTCAAGTCAATCAAAGGTTTGAAAAAGTCTTTTTTAAATTTAAAAGATTTACTAAATTAAATTATTTATGAAATTCCAATTATTAACCCACAGCTTTTATGGTAAACCCTTAATAAAATTATTGACTTATAAGTGTAACATAATCTCCAACTCACCTTGCTCTTTCGCCGCACTCGCTAAAGGATTCACAGGCCATGTTGAAGCTGGACACGAAGGATATGTTGTCGCAGTGACTCAAAGCCGAGAGGGGATGTGCACTGTGATCGTAGTCCCGATCTCTTGACATGGTCCTGGCAATCTCTTCCTCCGTGACTTGCAGCCCGCAATCAATACTTCGTTGCGATGGATGATGCGAAGACGATGCTCTGCTGGCCACCAGTTCAGCCTCATGGAGCTGTTCCCGGGACACGTGCCGCGACAGCATCCTGTGCAGGTTATCCTGGGAAATGTCCCTGGAGCCCAGGGGATCGTCTAGTAATGGAAGAGCGGGCGGAACCTCCGAGGGACCACTGTCCTCGTCTTCATCGCCGTCCGGAGGGGCAGGATCCAAGAGGGGTAAGCCCTCAAAGCATGGCTGATTGAGATCCAAGGAGGGTTCCGGGTTGAAAGCAGGTCTGTCTGGTAAGTCCAGGGATTTTTGCTTCAGCTGCGAGAGTTTCCAATGCAAAGCAGTGGGGGAGTTGCTGGCGGACACCGTACTTTGGAAGACTTGCGTAGTCTGATTCTCCACCCACTGTCGGATCATGGTCTTTTTGTGGGCATCCATAAATCCGTAACCCTGGGTCTGACTACCAGCGGCTGCTGGAAGGTTTCCGGCTGTCAGGGATCTGCAGGACTGGGACTTTGGACCGTCTACCCAGGTTTCGCACTGTTTCACATGATTGACCTCTCTCATTAGATGACGGGCTTCTGCCACCTTGGCCCTGGAAACCCGGGGTCCATCGATCCACTGCTCCTCGGTTATTTTCCTCATTCCGGCTTCTAGTTGTTCGAGGGCCGCTCCCGGATGAGCTCTTCGCATCGGCGACCCCTTGGGAGAGGGTACCATTGATCCCTTGGACACCATGTGCCGCGGTATGGGAATGGGCGATCCCATGGCCTGCATCTGTGGTTGCTCGTGGGGAATCATTGGTGAGGAGCAGGCTCCTGCTCCCGCCTGGCGTTTAAGGCTGCCCGTATTGCTTCCCGGCAGCTTTTTGGCTGGAATTGGGCAAGAAAAAATGATCAACATATTACTACTTCATTTCTTTGTACTGCCTTTAAGCATTTCCGGCTAACAACAATGAATTCTTATCATATTCTTTTTGAAAATGTCAAATAAGGTACCCAATATAACTCTTTAAAGATTGGGTCTTGGTCTTGTTTAAAGAAAAAAACACTTGTTTGTACCTTTCTCCGCTGCCACGGCCTTTTTCATCATCATGGGACTGTTGCAGGCGGACTTCGAGGGCGGTTTCTCCACCCCACTCCCCTTGAGGGCCTTGCTCATCACCCCGCGATTATCCCCCGCTGTCAGCGACGGCAGATATACGGGCGGGTGCTCACCATCCGTGGCATCGTCATTGGGTCCCATATAGATGACCGTGTCGGCGGAGATTTCCGAACTGGAGGGGTCCGCCCCCGATCCCGCCGAGGAGCCGTTGCCGCCGAGTCCTTGGGCCAACCCCACCGCCAAGGGCATGGGAACACGATGTTTCCGGCGACGCAGGCGATGAATCCTGGATGCGATTTGAATGGTGGAGAGGGCATCCTGGTAGGTCTGTTCCGGTCGCACATGAGCCACGATGGCCACATGGCAGGTTATGGGGGCCAGGCAGTCCTTGAGCAGCGGGGTCAGCGGGTGGTCCTTGTGTGGGGGATGCCTCTGGCCGGATAGTATCGCCAGCAGTATGTTCCCGATCCCCGACAGCGGCAGTCCCCCGCTGCGATTCGCACACCCGCCCAGGTCGATGATATGTAAACGGCTCCGACCGCCAGCGACTGCACAGAGAGAAAAAGCGCCAGTAAATGGCCATCAGATAGGTGTCGTATAAATCAAAAAGAATTTGTTTACTTAAAAAGATAATATTTTGCTTATCAATATTTAATAATGGAAGACTTGGCATAGTTAAAAAAAACGTCCAAAACAAAATTCAAAATGTAACTTATACTTGTTACATTTCTCCCTGTGTTTGAAAAAAAAGAAATGTGGGTGGGAGAGGGTTTAAATGGGGTGGCGTTGGGTGTTGGAGTGGAGGAAATGCGACACTTTAATGGCGCTGCCGTCTAGTGGTAGTGAAGCATTTAGCGGGCCACTTGAGTGGCAGCAGCAACAAAAGTGGCCGCAACAAAAGCAAAAACAAGAAATGGAAAAACATTTTGAAAAACGCAGAGAAAATACACTACCAAATGAAGCTGTGCATAAAATGAATTATAGACTCATTTTTAAAACATGTATGTAAGTCCCGTTTTATAATGAATGTAACGTACAGTAGCATTTTGATATACAAAATGGAGGGGACACCTTTAGGTGATTACGAAGCGCTTTTAGTTTTGACTTTCATTTACAATTAGCTTGGAAGGTATTTCAAAGAATCCCGTAGATCATTATGTTTTTCATAATATAAGATATAGATATGAAAATAAAGATTAAAAGACAGGTTTTCGACCAACATTTTTTGTCACCTGTTACCATGTTGTATACGTAAGTTAAATCAATTCTAAAATGTAAATTTTTCCTTGCAGATAGAGAATTGAGCTATTAAAACTCAACTTGAATATAATAGTATTTCTACCCATATCTTAGCATTTTTACAAGCACTAACTGTTCCAGAATTTATATTAACACTCCCTTTGGCAGGGCATGAAAACAACAATGTGTCGGACACTTACCACCCCCCTTGCGGGACAGGCTGTACTGGTAGACGTGGAGCGTAAAGATGAGGGCGGACTCCAAGGGGGCGGCACATCCAGATCCAGAACTCCCGGATCCCGTGGAACCGGAACTTTTTAAGCGTCCGGCGAGCGCAGAGTCGAGAAACAGGGCCGCACGCTCGGCGGTGGGTGCACGTAGTTCCGTTGGACCGCCAAGGAAGTCGTCACGCAAATAAATCCCCGGGGAGTCGTCAGATTCTGTGTAGCCGTAGTCGCAGCCAGAGTTCCAGTATTGAGACCGAAAAAAGTAGCGGGAGTGAATGAAAAGGGCATTAGGTTTTATGTGGGAATAAACGCCGTATTCTACGGGGATAAAGAGTAGGGGCTGTTGATGATAAGAAGGTGGGGTAGGTGTCGGAACTGCTGCCCAGGTTAAGTTTATTCAAATTGGGCCAGTTACGACCCCGACCCGCCCCAGTCATCATCATCATTGTTTGGCCCAGGGGCAACATTACGCCACGCCCCCTGCACCCGCCCACTATGGAGCCATTTATTCTGGCGGCGATTCTGCCCGCTGGCAGCTAACAGGTGGACCACTGCTAGCAGCCCAAAATTAAAGACAAAGGGGTGAGTTTGAGAAAGGCCATCTAAATTGTGCGTACAAGTTCAAACAACTAAATAATATTAGCTTTTCCCCACACTCACTGCCAAAATACTTCCAAATTCTTTTGAAATTAACTCAACATTTCATCACTTAGCCCACTGATTTTGGTAGTTTAGTAAACAAGTCAAGTTGGTTTTAGGTATAGTACGTAGAAAGTAAGTACATATCAATTTGAATGAACATTTTTTAAATTATTACGCTTTCATCCTTTAAGTATTCAATTTATAACATTGTGAAGAACTAACTTTTTTGAATTATCGTATGCTTGGGCTAACTTACTCTGGACTTGCAAGACTTGAACTTTTAAGTACCCTGTTAAATACCAAATTTGGGAGTCTAAACAGCTCAGTAATTAGTTCTTTAAACTACATTTTAAAATGCACTTTATGATAAATTTGTAAACTGGAATTTGATTAGCATTTCGTTTCCATATATACAAAAAAGGAACATACAACTAAAAGATAAATGCTACTTTTCCTTGCAATATAAAAAGCCTGGATGGTTATTATAATTAGTTAAACATTTGATAATCGACCTCAGAAAATATTGCAGAGTGGTTCCTTTGATCGGGGCTAAATGCCCATTATCCCTGCCATATGCTTACCGGCTGCATGCGAGATGAGCAAATCCTGCGAGGGGGCATCCGGCTTGGTGGCACTGACGCCCACGGCACTGACCCGCACCGAGAAGCGCGCCCCGCTCTTCTGCCGCCGCTCCTGGATGCCCTTGTACAGCCAGGCGATGGCGCAGGGGGCCGCTCCCAGGGAGCACGCCCCGCCACTGCCACTCCCACCGACACTTCCGCCCACCTCCCCCAACACAGTTTGGGGCTGTCCGGTGGCGGGATATCCCATGGCCAGCAGGCAGCCATCGGAGCCTTCGAGCACGGCGGGTATCACTTCGCTCAGCGCCGATGCACACACATCCGACTGGAAGATACGGAACACGGAAAGAAAATATTACTAAATTGGTTATTTTTTGGGGTAACTCTGGGGATTTGAGCCACAGTAAAGGATTTATGAATGCTAAGTGATGGGTTGGTAATGAAGCGCAGTATTTGTACTCTAATACATGAGAAAGCAAAATATGTAAAAGTTATAATGATAGTATGTATACAGTTTTTTATAAAGTAAATAAAGAACAAAGTAGTTCCTAATTTATAAAACTGAGCAGAGCACCAAAATTTTTAGGTTTATGGTAGATTTCTAGACTTAAACCTAAAAAATTATTTTTAGATAAAGGAAATCCAGTTTAATTCTGGATTTGTACTTTTAAAAGACACATCAATGTATTTTTCCCAGTGAAAAAAGAATACAAATAGGTGTGGAGTGGAGGTCTGTGGGTGGTGGCCAACAAGGCATACTAATGGGCCCTCTTTAATGGCTGGAATTGGGTTCGATTGCGGGGTTAATTCGATTGCTGATTAGATCCGATGGGGGAGGACAATACGCGTATGTGTTAATTCTATTGGGGTATTTCTTTCCCTGGGTCTGAGGGATTGCCTTATGAGTGATTGCACTTCAAGGGACATAAATCTTGGAAAGGAACTTTGTTTGCCATGAATTATGAAGATTGATTGTGGTATTTTGTGGTGACTTGTTATTCTCTAGAATTACTAACACCTCTTTTGTAATCTTATAACACGTTGAAAGACATTTGTTGTCTATGACAGGAATCTTTTAAACGCAAAAATGTTTAATTGTAATTGCAACTCAAAATTTTTCATTTGCTAAAGGCGAAAATACAGCGAGAAGACTGGAAACATTCGTTAACTTTAAACTATAAATGTTTGCTCAAAGTTTTGAATTCTTCGAAATTAATGAGCGGTTTTAAAATTTTTATATTATATCTGTTCTTGTGACAGCTTTCACACTCAGTTTATTTAATTGAGAGTTCCTACACCTTGTCGTTATTTCTTTACCACTTAAATATTATTTTGGGTTTATTATTTATTGAAAGTGTGACTGTTCCCTAACAAAGCGATTAACGATTATAAATGTTCGATTTGAAGCAAATTAGCAAACCATATTTTTATACTATTCTTTTAAATTATAATTTAAAGCAGTCTGCTTGTAAATCAGATTTGAATAAAATTAATTTGGTAAATTCAAACTTCCCTAAATTGAATTCCATATTGCTTTTTATATCAAATTTAATTATTTTAACACTTCCCAATTTGAACCTCATACAAGGTACAAAGATTTATCATAATACCAATAAAGCGAATTCTTATGAAGCACATTACAAAAATAAGTGTCAGGGGCATTACAGAACGAATAAATGTCATTGTCTAGTTTTCTAAATGGCTTGTTTTTTATAAAATGATATAGGGAAATAATAAAAAACAAGACAGAACGCTATAGTCGACGGCCAGCAAGCAGCAAAACGAATGTTCCTAAGGTTGCACATGTGGCAACCTAATATGGCAGCAGCGCCAACAAACAAACATACTTCGCCATACACACCTTGCAACAACGCCATCTAGCGTCGATTTCTTTATTTGCTAATCATTTTTTAAGAAATGGTCCAATTTAATAAATTTCTGGAATGTGGATAGTAATAATAACACTAGTTTACAGTCCAAATGCGCGAAGAAAGATAATGGTAGTTCCTGGTAGATCCCGAAAAAGAAGACTACAACATTTTAAGTTTCAGTTTTCATAAACGTAAGGGGTTTATGTTGTGGAAATTATATTTTTAACGTCGTTAAAAGCGACAATCAATAATTATCGGGAATAGGTAAAAAATATTAAAGTAAATAAACATATAGAAATTTAATTAATAATAATATGTAAGTATACATATACCTAAAATTATGTCAATAGTGAGAATTTGTACAACAATTTCCGAAACTTCGTAAATAAAAAAGTTTCACAACACTGCCAAAGGAAATTACATGAACCTCCTTACGTTGGTCAATACTAAAATTAATTTTTCAGGCGAAATTCTGTTACCGGCCTATCAATACTAAGCTATGACAAATAAAATTAAACTAATTTTACCATGGATTCTGTCCAAATATGGCTTGTTTGGTTCGTAGGATCGGTAACTTTAAAGTGGTGGACGTCTCAATTCGTCGTATATTTTTGAGTTTTTCTTATATCAACAGAGGCCTTACAGTCACTAAATTGTTAAAAATTTCACATTTTCAAAGTTGGCCGAGCTGTAGCTCACAATATATTCAATGTAACCTATTCATTTATTCGGCAAAATTTTAGGGTGACACTTTAGTTGTAAACTAAATCATTTATCACCTTAATTGGTTAGGCGTAACACAAGATTAAAGTAAAGGCAAGAAAATACCAAAAAAATGGTCTTTAAAAAATCTTAAATCTACCTTTTTTTGACTTATTTTTCGAGAACAAAGGGTCCAATTCTACCAGGAACTACCACCATCCTTCTTGGGGAAGTTTCAAAATATTATTTTGTAAACTAGTGTAATCAGAACCAAATCCGTTATACATTTATACGAAATATTAAATAATGTGGGCGCTAGACAACTCAAGAATGTGCTTGCCAAATGCGAACTTTTTAGCTTTTATAGTTCCCGCGAAAGCGTTCATACGGACGGACAGACTGGCGGACATTGGTAGTTTGACTCGACTAGTGATCCTGACTAAGAATGTATATATTTTAGAGCAGTGGTCGGCACACACATACCATCACAAGTTTGCCTAGCATTAGTGTGAGTGTAACAAACACGAAGTTTGCGCGCGGCGTGCTGTAGCGAGACGTTTCTCTGCTTTGCACTGAGATCCTCTGCCGCAGCAACAAAAAAGCGCCCCGAAGTTGAGAATAAAATGACCCGAAGACACATGCCGAAGTCACACGAACATGTACGTTATACGTGAGCGAGCAGAGGATGGGCAGAACACTTCCCTATGCTCACTAGATAGGCCGCTGCCGACCACTGTTTTAGAGGGTCGAAAACGCAACTTTCTACCTGTTACGTACTTTCTGACAAATGAGAATTTTTAAAGGAAAGATTATGTCTTTTTAAAACTCACCTGTTTGTCCTCCCCGGTGAAGAGGTTATCGAATGCGAACATTTTGGGTGCGGCCACCATGGGCGCCCGTTCCTGGGCAGCCTGCGGCGGAGGGCAGGCGTTCCTCGGGTCGGTGAGCGTGACCTGTCGCTTCTTCTTGTCCAGCGCCATAAAGTCCGGCTCAGTTCCGCCGGAGTTCCTGTCCCGCTCCGCCACCCGCAGCATGACCTTCACCTTACCCACGCCATAGCATTCCCGGCTGCTCAGGCGGCGGATGAGGGTCGGGGGCATGGGCGGCGGGGCACGCTGCAGTGCACCACAGAAGCCGCCATTCCGGGACATATTCGACGTACTGGTGGCCATGGTTCCTTGGATTTTGGTTGCCACAGTGGGCAGTGGAAGTTTATTGCTGGAAGCACTTGCGTTTCCTTTTGGGGAACGAATAAAATTGGGAGTTAATAAGGGGCCCAAATCCTGGCTTTTGTTTTATGTCAGGGATCCTAAAATGCAATCGTCACTCCCCATAAACTTTGTTTGTTGTCGGGGGTTTTATGGTTCTTTAAATAGTTGCCGGGCCTGTCATAAATTGCGATTTCTGTTCGGGCCGATGGGCATAAGTTATTTGGTGCGTTGCGAGAAGGGTCCTTCGGTAATGGCCATAACACTTTCGCTTTATGGTTATGGGCCATCTGTTTATTGGGCATATGCTTCACTGTACTATCATCACTATCACGCTCGCACTGTCACTGTCACTAAGCTCGTGTTTTATTCACTTGTAGCATCTTGTGCATAAAATCAAATTTATGTTGAATTGGCCTGGGTTTTTATGGTGGGAAATTATGCGCTTCGTTGTCTTTCAAGCATTCTTTTGGGACAGTCGTATTTCACATCAGTTTAATTCTATTTGAAAAGTTTATGTTCGAAATTTAAGGTCTTTTTGGCTATTAAAAGTTTTAAACTTGAACTTTTAACCATTTGCAATTATTCGTTGGAGCCATAAAAAGTTTGTGGATTTTGAATTTTCTTATCTAGATTATAAGATTTATGCAGAAAAAGGCATTATTAATTTAGTAAAGCCAGTGCCCGACTTTAAAATGTTAATGGTAAGTTGTTATTATATTTTATGACATTTAACATGTTAATTATAATATTTTATTTTATTGGTTTTTAAGACCTTTTTATATATTAATCAGATCCATTTTTAATGTGTAATATAGTTTAAATCGGTTTTTTCTTGTTCTATTTATTAAATATTATAGCATTCGCTTAGTATATTTGAATTACATTCGTTTCTTTTCTCTGAGAAGTTTGTTTGATGCCTTCAAAGTGTTCTTTGTTAATGGAATTTCTTAGTCGTGTCACTCAAACTTTACTTGGAAATGTGAGTTTTCCCTTGGTCTGTCATATTTATATGACGACTTGTCTCTTATCAAGCTTGTTATGTTTTATATCACTGGAATTATCAACTTTACTTGTTATGTTCAACTATACTTTTGAGGTATTCATGCAAATTCCATTAGACTTTTTTCTTTTGCTTGTCAGTCGCGAGCCGTGACATTTCTTCAATGCCTTCATTATTATTTCAATTTGACTGGGAAAACGTGACATTTTTGCAACGTCTTTCATTAATATTGTCCCCCGATTCCCAGCCCTACTTCCCCGACCCGCCCCCTCCCCCATAGCTGCCCACTCCATTTCGGCCTCTTCTATATTGCCATTCCCTTTGAATGACAGGCAACAACTTCGGTCGGTTCAACTTCATTTTTCAGACTACGCGCACCTGCCAACTGAGGGAACTTCTTTTATATGGGTATTTCCTTTATTTTTTGCCTCGGGCCTCCGTTTTTTATCCGAGGATTGGTGTCGTCCACCTTTTGAGTTTTAGCTTTGGCTTTTCACACAAATCGATTGGCAATGCCTTCTAATTGTACACAACGCACAATAGGGGAGTCTAGCTGAAGTCAGGGGTTAAGGGATTTCCCTTTTGGCACACACACTCACGCAAACACACACGAAACAGGAACAAACACAAACCCTTTTTTTATGACTGGCAATTTCTCGCTGTTGATTTCATCTTTGGCTCGACTCCTTCGACTTTCCGAATCGCCTTGATTTCCTCGCACATGATTTATACTTCAGCCAACACACTGGGATTTTCCCGAATCTCTGCCCTGCGACTTTGTTGTTTTTCCTGTTGGCTTGTCCCTTCAGCGAATAATAAATAAAAAACCCGCGAGGCGAGAAAGCCAAACGCGTGCCGACTGCGTTGGCATTACAATGGAAACTGAAGTCGGATTTCGGTTTGGCCTCGGCTCGGGCTCGAATTTCCCAAGAGTTTTCCGCCTCTCCGCGGCGCAGGCGTGCCAGAGAAAAGAGCCAAAGTCCGATGGCAATGCCCCAGTCCCGACCTCAAGGGTGGTCGGACTTTCACTCTTTCACTCTCTTCCGGAAAATCTCTTCCTTTTGGCAAACGACGGCTTTGAGGCTCAGGTAAACAAAATCAGCGAGGCTAAAACAAAAGGAACAACCTAAATGATGTTTATATTGTAGACATCTAAGTGCTCACGGCCGGGGATCATTGAAAATGGTGTGATACCTCTTGTATGCAATAAAGTGGGCATGGGAAGACGAATTTTATTTTTGATCTTAAATATTTTGCTGGCAAAAATAATAATATGCTTATTATAAACTTCGAAACATATTAAGTTAAAAATTAAACAGGTTTTATAATAATTAAGTGATTTGGTTTAGCTTTTGGGGTAACTTCATTAAACTGTAATCCTTACTTTAATGAACTGTTAACACTTAAATACAATACATCAAATACTTTTTGTACATTGTTTTTAATAAACTTTATTTTAAAGAGGCGAATGCTCTTTAGAAACAATAACTTGTATGATATATTTTAATAAATTACAAATTCAGGGTCATTGCATAAGTCTCCATAGCTTTTTGCGTTATTTAAGATCCAACAGCACAAATACAATATACCTTTTTTCTGCGTGGGTACCTGGAATAAAAGGAACAAGAAAGCACACACGAACACGGTGATAGTTGAGCTGCTGGAGCGTCACTTAAGTGCCGCTTGGAGTTGGTGCTGATGGAGGGGGGTTTCCAGGGGCGGAGAGGGCGTGAGAGGGGGCCAAATGCAAACGATGTGTTTTTAAGTTCGCTTACATTTGGCAGGCTCGTGAAGGAGGTGTTGAGTGTGTGTTCGTATTTAAAAGCATGTGTGCAAGGGTATGGGGATTTTCCGGATTTACATTTACCTTTTTCGATTTTTTACCAAGTGGACAGCGGCAACGGCTCAATTAAAGAGACCCAGACCAGGCTGATTGCCATTAAGGTAGTTGCAGGAAAACAGCGGTAATCCAATCCGCTCTTAAAGTGTTTCGTTATTATAATCACAATCATAAAACTTGAGGAAATTCTGTGAAAAGCGTGTTTCCGCAACGGCCAAATCAAGTTGTATGTAATCCCAGCGCCAAACAACAAAACAAACACACCAAACAAAGCTTAACTACAGTGAAAGGGGATAAACAGTTTGAGAGGCACTACAGTTGCCTGAGGGCGCCATCTATTGGGTGAGTATCAGGTGGCAACGCCAAAAACTTTACAGTTTGAAACTGGGTTCGAAGTGAATGATAAATATGCAAAGAACACTTTGTGTATTTACAAACAAGTCAGTGACTTTTAAACAAGCTTGCTTAACATTAAACAAATAAATACCACAATGCATTTCGAATTGCATAAAATGCACAAAAAACTGTCAGGGTAAAAATTATCTTTTTAGTCATATCCGGTGGCGAGTAAGTTTCCGTATCAAATTTTGTGGCTAAGTATAAGTAATACTTATATTGCAAGTATTAAAAATGATTGTTAAGCTATCAGTAAAAATGACAGGCTGTTCGCAGGCCAGAATCATTGCATTTAAGGCTTTCGTTTCCAAAGGTTTAACTCTAAAAGCATGTTCAAGTTTTTAACTTTTGTTTTCTATGCAGTAATTGCAAAAGTTTTGAAGGTGCCCCTGTCGGGATCCGAGGATGTCAGTACCGATGGCCGATACATGTGCCTATTGCATGATCCTCCAAACCAGTGTGGGGAATTCTGCCTGTCAGCGCTGATGCCACTAATCGATCACATAGCCAGGCACCAGGAGCAGTGGATCACCTGCAATGTGAAATCAAATGAGACCGAGGCTAAATTGGGTAAGATAGAAGCCCAGCTGACAGCGGTAAAAATGAAGTCAGAAGAACAACTGCAAGCTCTTCTTACAAAGATTGAAAGCCAACAAAGTGCCGTCATGGAAACCCTTCTGCAAATGAACAGGAAAATCATGTTCCTAAGGTTCGACAGGGTCGGCTCAAGACTCTTTTATATCGAGCATAACCTTGGACAAAATTGGACCAGTGCTTTAAACTCCTGTAATGGGATGGGAGGCCATCTGGCCTCTTTTAAAAGTGAAGAAGAATTTAAGGACATCAGTGCGAAACTGAATATGGATACTTCTTATAGGCTGGGCATCAACGATTTCGCCGAAAAGGGCCTTTTTATATCCGTCTCCTCTGGAAAGACAGCTCCTTTCTTGAAGTGGAAACCGGGTGAACCCAAATATAACCACATTGACCAGCATTGCGTAACTATGCATTACGGGGGCATGTGGGTTGACAGTTGTAGCAGTAACATACATCTCATTTGCGAGGCAGACGATAATTAATAGTAACTAAAATTAATAAGTACTTAACCTTATCCTTTTTGTAGAAAATATCGTTAATATATAGTACCAATAAAGCCAATCTGTCGGCTTGAATTAGTGATCCCGTTGACCAGCGAAAAATTAAAAAAGGAAAAATAATGTCTAATAATTTAAGGAAAAAGACGGAAAGATGAATACACAGTTTTAAAGCTATCAATATTGAACTTATATTTTACTGCGTATTTTCAATTTTCACTATTGGATAAGAAGTTTATGTAAACTGATAAATAATAAAAAACATTTCTATACAGTTATTTCGTTAAACTTTTATTTAGCCATTGATGTTTTTTTTGTAACATATACATACTTGAGTATCATTTTTATTTGTATATTCTGTTGCTTTTCGGTCGTTTCGCACTCCCTATTTACAGTTAAGGAAATAGAGTGCAAAAGTGCAATATAGTATTGGTACAAATTGCCTAGTTGAAAATGCATGTCAGATGAAAATCATGTATACTGTATATATCGGTTATCGGTTAACTAAGGCTAATTCGCAGTGAGTTCATCGAGTGTTGTGTGAGTGTATAACGCATCGTTCGGTAAGACCTAATCTTAAGACTAAACAAACAATTTGAAACAAACAGCCTAGATGGAAAACATACTTCTCGTACAATAGGTAGAAACAACTTCAGAGGTAAGAATTACTCATCGATCGCGGTAATATTCATATGAGCTGGGGGAGATGAGGGATTTCGTTGCTTAATAAACTTTGTCACGCGTTAAAGTCTTTGAAACAGAACAAAAAATAATACACATAAGATATGCAGTTTGCCATGAGATGGGTTGAGACTCGCAAATCGGAATTCGGGTTGGATTGGATGTGTTGGGTCGCTTAGTGGGAAGGTGCCCCGTACGAGCTGCTGGGTGCAGAGGGTGCGGGCGGGGCAGCTGGAGCTCCGTATTCGGGCGCTGGAGGCGCCACACTGTTGGGATAGGGTCCAGTCTCCTCCTTCTGGGTCTTGTAGCGGATGAAGTACACCTCCGGCTTGCTGGGCTGGGTGGGAGCCGGCGTGGGGATGATGATCTCCGGCTGCTCCTCGGGCTTCTTGACTAGCACGTACACCAGTGTCTTCTCCTCGTTCTGTGGGAACTGCGGAATTACGGGTGCGGTTGGGGCAGGTGGGGATGGTGCCTTGATGAACACGATCTTGTAGTGCTTCTGCGGAGGCGGCACGTACAGGGGTTTCCTAGTGGAAAAATTATAAATTATAAATTATAATACTCAAATGTAGGTTTAAAGATGTGGAATTCTCATGATATAGCTTAATAGCAGGTCGCCAGACCGCTTTTAGGGGTTTGTGGACGTTGGAGTGGGCGTGGAATAACAAACTTGCGCTGGGTCATAAGCATTGGAATCAGAACTCTCTAGCTCTTATATTTTCCAAGATCACAGCGCTCACAAGAAAGACTGGAATGGCTATATCGATTTTGTTAAGTCAGCTTTACTCTACAACTTTAGTTTTGAAATTTATTGCAATGTTTCACTTTTCATTTCTTTATGTATAAAGCCAGGCTATAAGTGTTTTCCTTGTTTTCTCTAATTCGGTATCTCTGTACGAATAAAGGAGAAAGGAGTTTCTCTTTGAGGATTATGCAAATGACAAGCCCATAAATGGTGACCTCCCAAAAATGGTGAACCATCTGCATCTGCTTGGAAGTTGGACTAATCAGATGAAGATGATGACCATTGTGATGATAACAGCGGGTGTCACGTCAACCGTACCAAGATGAGGGTTTACATAAAGCTCCCTATGGTAATTGCGTTCCTGTCCCTCCAAGTCTGAAAATTAGCTTGGAAACACGACTCAGATATATACAAGTACTCCGGAGAGCTTAGGTAACTTTAAGTCACGGTTTGGCGGTCTGAAAAGCCATATCATTCCCCTCTCGAGGTAATTAACATTGCTTCCAACTCCAATTGAAAACAGACAGAAGACGACAGAAAACATTAAATCAGAGAAAAGAGAGAAAAGTTGGATGGCTTTCGTTTTCTCGGGTATTAAATAATTTTCCTCCTTTTAAGCGACTCTCTAAATACCCTGGAAATGAGGCAACAGCTGTGGAAAAGGGCCCTGAGCCGGATTAGATGATTGGCGTCTGGTCTTGCAACATTTGCCTAGTTATTATCTTTGGGAGTTGGCGGCACTAGTTGGTTTACGGCGATGAATTGTGAGAGAATCTGCATAAATGGCGTGGATTATTTACTCATAAAACAACAATGTGTTTTTCCCTCATTTTTTGCCAATCTTAAGTGGAACAAGACAAATAAAGCGAGATCATTTGTAACCGTTCCCTATCACGCGAGATGAAGAAAAGGGAGAGGGATAAGCGGTGTGAATAATTTGAGCTGATTATAATGTGGGATAGAAGAATAAGTAATTTGAGAAGGGTTGCATCTTCTTATATATGTATATATTCTCGATCACTTCCGGAACACAAAAACCTAAGCCTAAAAATACCTTAGATATATGTAATTCTTTGACAAAGTTCCTAAGTCATTTAATGTACGGAAATTTAGAAAACCTTTAACTTCATGTTTAAGAATTTAAGACCCATACTTGCCGCTAAGTAATTCCTATAGTTACTGTTATTACTAATACTATTTTTTTTCTAACCATTGTCTTTAAAAAACCATCGATTCTAGAAAAATAACTTGGAGTGGAAGAATTGGAGACTAGTGGATGATCTATAAATTACAGCGACTAATGACTTAACTTTAATAGATAACGGCATAATCAAAACTCTCAAAATGTTCTATCCTTGGACTCACCTGGGTGCCTGGTACTCCGGCTCTGGTGGCGGAACATGGACGTAGACGTGCTTGTGAACCACCGGCGGCTGCTGGGGGGGTCCGTACTGAGGCGCAGGGGCGCCGTAGCCCCCACTGGGTCCACTCGGCTGGTAGCTGCTGGAGGGGGGCGCACTGTACGAGTCACGCGGCGGCTCGGGACGAGCGGCCACCAGGGCAGCCAAGGCTAGGACGACCACTAACTGCGGGCGAGATCGGAGGGGAGGAGAACACCATTATCACGGAAACTTGGGAGCTCGGTTGGTCACATGATCATACCACACAACTGGACTGCATTTTCGGGTGGTTTGTTTTCGGCTATATCCGTTTCGGGTTTTGTCACTGCTCCAGGTGGATCGGTGCTACTGGTAGTGTGGTTGTGGTGCTGCTTCGACGCGGAACCTCTTACTGCATGCCACAACGATTGTTGCAGTTTCTTTTATAGCGGCGCAGCGCGTGAAATAAAAATTAAGTAAAATTCAAGACGACGACCAAGACCGCTGCTGCTGCCTCAGCTGCTCAGCTGCTGCCTCGGTCGACCGAGCAGTTGGCTGAGCAGTTGGCAAAGAGCGGCAGCGGCAGCGCCATATAGCCATGAAGAAACTGAATGTTTGAGCCAAGTCCACAGCCCCGACCACAGTTGGCCAGTCATGATCTGGTGGGGAAACTGAGGCTGCAGCTCCTAGCTGCGACGCAGACTGCGGCTGCGACTGCAACTTCTGCTGACCGTTTCTTGGCTTTTGGGTTTTCCTCCTTCGGTTGACTACTTCTTTTTCGTGGTTTTATATGTGTGTGGTCAGGCATTTTTTCGGGGCAACTAGGATTACTTTTCAAGGGGAAAATAAGGAACTTGAAAGGTACATTGTACTCACAATTAAGCCGAAGGCATGAGCTAAAATTTCAGCAAGGCCATCAAATATATTTACACGGTAGTTATTTTTGAAATTTCCCATCAGCTGTTATAAACGTAACTTATATTTTTAAAGTCCATTATTTTCAAGGAAAGGAAATAAAAGGTATTATGGTACGCACTCTGCTCATATTAAGAGATAGCTTAGCTCTACCACTGTTCAAGTATCTGATTGGACAAAATTACATGATATGAAACAATATTAAGCATATTAAAATGATAAAGCCAATAATTATCTACATATTTTGTAATTTATAAGAATCAGAAAAGTACTTACTGGTAATAATATAATATTTCTTTCTAAGTGTTCTTAACTTACAGAGATGATGAATATTTGATGAATTGAGTTTTTGTTTGGTATATACATTTTATTGTTACTCAGTAAGTTAGTAAGATAATTCAACGGTATTTGTATTAAAGGGGATACAAAATTTGATAATACTGTGAAGTGACTAAACCTTGAAAGGATATGTTTTTTTTAGTTTACTTATCTATCTCCTTTTCTAGCAGCAAATGTCAAATATTTTTGTTTATGAAAATAATTTAATTAACTTGAATTAGTTTTTATCAGATAGAACGGTGACTTTTTATATTCTAACAATTAGAGTATTCCACTTTCGAGGTAATAATCCAAAAACAAGGCCTTTCCGGCTCTCTCATTTCTGTTTTTCTTATTGCATTATTATATATGTGGTTTATGTGTATAAATTGTTATTTTGGTCATTTGGAGGATCCAATCGCAGTGGACTCGTAACCAACTCTAGACTCTGAATCGGATCGTATCGGATCGGATCGTGTGGCACGATTCACTTTCAGTTTCAATGGATGTGGATTCACTCTCATTTAGCAGGCGATTCGGGGAATGGGCTGAGTTGGGATAGGATGGGGGATGGCTTTTGTGCTCTGGAGTGGGACTGAATCTGGTGTTGGTTTTATTTCATTTCTTCATGCTCTTCGGCCTTTTGTTAGCCAGCTTCTTTCTGTCTTTTGGGTTGACTTGTCTTGACTTGGCTTGGCTCGGCTTGTTGTTATTATAATTGTTACTGTTATTGTCTTACTGGTTTTGTTGTCTTTGTAATTTCTGTCCGCGTTTTGGCAACGAAGCTTCATAATGAGCTTCACGCTCTTGTTGGGTCGCCCCATCTGCATAAGCATTTTATTTAATTTTTCTCCTTGCTTTTGTTTTTGCAATATTTTGAATTTCTTTAATTTGTTTTTCTTCTCTAGTTATAGTGTTGTTTTTGGGCAGTTTTTTTAATAATTTACGCCCCGGCCATGACAATTTGCGTTAGGGAAGACTGATGGAAAAAATTATGATTGGCAAAATGTTTTGCAACTTTTCCGTGGCTCATAACCCCCGAAGCTATGTCTTGCTTTTTCTCTGATTTATGCACATAATCTATAAATGGCAATCAGCATTTTGCATCGATTGTGAGCGATCCTTGGTCGCATTTTGTGGCCACTCCTGCACTCCACTCAATAGCTGCCGGATTTGATGAAATGGCATAATCAGTGGCCAGTGGCGCCAAACGGAGGACGACACCATATAGCAGCAGCAGCGTGCCCGCCGGCAGCAGCAATATTGCAACTGCAACTGCAACCTGCAACAGTTGAGAGATTCAACTGGAGAGTCGGCAGAGACTGTCACTTTTCCTCGATGGCATCATTTATAATGCCGTTAGCCAAATGGCAGGTTGTGTTGATTTTGTTGTTCATCTTCGGCGACTGCACTTGCTCCCCTCTGCACAGATTGCATTTCCTTAATTTTCCACGCTCATCTTTCACATTCAAAACATCGTCATCATCATCATTCGTTGGTCGCGGTAAATTATGCTGAATTCACGAAGGTGGAACAGGTGCAGGTTCATCTGTGGTTACTGCGCGTCCTAGAGCAATTTCACGTGAATTCCCCATGCAAATATCTGCGAGATACTTTCCTGGGGAAACCCTTGACCCATTGTTTTCATCTAAAGGAAGAAAGAAAGAAGCAAAGAAATTTGGATTCCGAGAGAATTGATGAGATGTTGGGGAAATACTAAAATGTGTTAATAGGACGGACCATTACATCAACTAATGACAACTATATCCATTTTATGGATATTGCATAAAGTCTTTTAAAGCATGAAAGGAGAATTTAATGATAGTCTGAGACAAAAAAGATGTGTTTTTTATTGTTTCTGAACCGGTAGGCACAAGCCAATGATTGAATTTTAAAATAATTGCAAACAGTTAATATAATCTTTAAAGTTGTTTCCTATCACAGCCTGAGATTTAAGAAAATTAGTCTTTTTTCATTTTTAAATGAAAACAGCCAAATATCATAAAGTTAAAGTAAGCCTCTCTGCTTGATAACTAAATTAGTGACTCGTTAAAGTATCAATGGATAATTAAAGAACGCAAGCAGTAAACACTATAAAAAACTTTGGATATAATTGGATCCCTTTTGTTTATTATAAGGGCTATATAATTTATAAGTACTTTAATTGTAATAATTTATAAATGTTCAAGCTGTGCGATAAATTAAACAGTGAATTTTGTATTTAAATTCAAATGCAGCCCGCGCATTTTCGCCAGTATCATTAACATTATTCAGCCAACGGAAATCCCGCGTAGACCTTCCGGGAAGACCTCCCATCTAGGAGATACATTCTGCTGGCTATTATGCGAATTATGCATGGCACATTGCCAGATCTTAATGAATTCGCCATGCCACAGCGATTCTGAGCCATATAATCAGCGTCGCATTCACCCATTCATCTTTCTGCTTTCTCCGTGGCCTCAACCGAGTAACACAGTTCCCCAAAACATGCCCCCCACTACTACCATTTAAAATCCAGCTACCAACTCGCTGCCATCTACACCTCGGCATGCACAGATACTAATTATTATATTGTATCTCTTGTGACTTTATGTAACAGGCAAAAACAAAGGCAGACGGAACCATTTAAATGATATTATATTTACATAAAAAACAAAAACAAGCGAGGAAAACAATTAAAATTTCGTTTACAAAACGAGAAACGGCACTTGGCGGGTAAAAAGTACTTAACAGGTTCGAACTGACATTGGTAATGGGTTCGGAATGGCGTTTTGGATTGTATTGGATAGGGTTTTTGGGAATATGCGATGTGATGTTTCTTTCTGGTGGGTGCCACTTTTCGGCGTTTAATTTGTCGAGAGTTGCACTTGAAGTACGAGAAAGTAAATTGAGATAGATGGGAATCTTTCGGCTGACGGCGCCCTCAAGCAGATGGATGTGAAATGTAAGAGTATTTGAGCCAAAAGATGAAGATGAATCTGAGACGGTTGTAAAGTTGCGTTACACTCTGCATACGTTACATAACAGGCTTGACTGTATCGCCGCCCAGAGATCTAGTTAAGAGAGGGATCTTGCATTGAAAATGATTTCTTTTATTGTTGCTTCTGCGGCGAATCATAAGTAATAACGATAACGTAAGTTAACAACAATTAAATGTACATTTATATATAGGTACGAATTAAATAGTGTGTATAAGTATATATCTCCCTCGACAAGTCGGTGGCCATAAAGTGCCAACCGAAATCGCATTACGCTTGGGCCCATCTTCCAGCGGAGGCCATCGCAGCTAGTGGAGGTTAGTTGGGAGTAGTATAATTTATAAATACACAATACATTTACTATATATCTTCATATGCCCCGGACAGCCTTGGGGGCCCATTAAAACTCCAGTTATTATTGTTCGTGGGGCGGGAGTGGAAGGTTTTGAGGGGTAAAATATTTACAATTTCATGGTACTTTTAATTTTTATCTCTCGTTTGGCCGCGCAAAAAGAAGTTGAAAATCCGCACTTAGTCTAGACCATTAAAGGGGTACTTTTTCAGAGTTTTTTTGTTTCAGAGGGACGGGGTTGCTCTACAACACATAGGTACATACATATAGGTACATTTTTCGCTTCGGGATTACCCAAAGGAGTTTAAAAATTATTGTTCTAGCATAGGAACTGTGTTCGTCCTTTCAAGTATTCCAGTTTCCGTTTAATTCTGAATTTGTCTTCAGTTTTTTCTTTCGGCTTTTAAAAACATGAAGTGCAGTTCATTTTGGGGCAAAAGGAAAACCATGCTGACACTTGGAAGTTACTAGAAAATTGTTAATATTTATGTTCTTAAGAAAAAATTAAAGCATAACATTTAGATAATATTTTAGACAATAGCTTGATGTTATAAGGCATATTTCAATAAAATGTTAATTTTGTGACCAGAAAAACAGTTCATATTAAGCAAACCGCATTCGGAATCTAATTAGATATATTTGCTTAAGAAAAATTTGCTGTTAATTAAGTTATTCAAATTTGTAGTAATTCTTTCAATTTGGAACGATCAGAAATTGATTTAATTCATTAAAATAGAGAGGTAAGCAAATAAACAAAATCGTGATTATATTTGGAATCAACAAGGTCATTTAACTTCCATTTCGTAAAAGGTCTCAAGCCTTTGAAAGTGATTTCGCAGAGTGTCCTTCAATACATTCCAAAATGGCACAAGCTTATTCAAAGTACTTCAAAGTGATTTTCACGAGAATCCTTTGCTCCATTTATTTGTCCATTTTCACGCACTTTGCGTCCATCTCAGTTGGATTTTAATCCTGTGAACATTTCCGACACTACTGCCCCTTTTTCGGTCCCAAAATATTTTCGTTCGCAACATGATTTTCCCCAACTCCCAGTTTCCGTTTCCCTTGTCGTAGTGGCTGTTGTCGTCAGGTGTTTTCGGTTCAGATGGCTTAGTATCGTCCATAGTTGGGTCCGAATCGGGGTCCATCTCCGCCCAACTCGTCCAGGGCACCCATGGCACTCAGTTTCTGCAGCCAGGCGGCATTAGAGTTGCCGTTGGACACGCGTGGATTGTTGATGTTGCTGTTGCTGTTGCTGTTGCTGCTGGTGGCCTCATTGTGCAGACGCAGCTGTGGGTGTTGCTGCTGCTGCTGCTGTTGTGGGTCCTCATTGCTCAACTCCAAAATCTGCAAACACAAAACGCAAGACGGGCAGAGAAAGATTTAAACTCCGAGCTGTTGTTATGGTTGTTATAATTATCGTATAGTTGCTGTTGTTAACACGACTCGGCCCCCCGCCAAGCCGCCTTGTGATGATGGAGTGAGTTATTTCAAAAATCTGTTGAAATCTTATTTATCCAACGTGGGAAGTTCGTCACAGACTTATAGTTTTTTTTTTGTTAATTTAATTTTTTGTTTTTGGCGCATCATTAAATCGAATGAACTTTATCTGTAACGACGAGGCTGCCTGCTTCTGTTTTTTGCACGGCTTAACCCATTGCAAACCAGGTTCCTTTAATTTTTGTAAAACTTAATTTAAAAAAAATGTCCCGGAAAAGAATTAGGTTTTATTAATGATTATTTAAACAGAAAACGTTCTTTAATATGTATTAAATACATTTTTGTGATTGGAACGTCGAAATCATCAACTACTGCAATTAAATAACGCGTACAAGAGTTTTTTAATTACTAATGATTTATGAGTGTTGTAATGTTAAGTTCTATCATAAATTCATCTTTGGTAGCTGTCATTAGGTTAAAGTATTACAAAAATATCTATTTGTTGCTAGTCTAAGACAACTGAGATATTTCATGAATTCGAAGAATTTATCGAGCCGTCTTCACTGCCAACCAAAATGGGTTAACCTGTCTTGAGCCGTCTTAACTCAGCTACCAACTTGTGGCTCCTCATCTCCGCTGCTCTGAGCTCTGATGAGCTGAAAATGTGTTAATGGGGGGTATTGTCGTGTAATTATCAGCCGCCAACCTCTTTTCTGGCTATCCCTCTGTAATCCCTCCCGCTTTTGCCTCTCTGGAGCCCGTCTTTTGTCTTATTTTTCGGCCAAGTCTGGTGATGATGTGTGAACAAACACAAACAACAGCAAATGAGGCGAAAAACCTAAAACAATTTCGCGCCGAGTAATTATTTTATTGCTAATTTTAAAAAAAAACCAAAATTGTTTTCTATTTTCGACCAGCTTGCAATATTTCCCTCCTTTCGCTTTCCTTGACTTAAATGCCATTAATGGTCCAGAGGTCTTCAGGGAAGTGATGATGACTCTGGGATTGTTATCGCATTGCATCTGGCTGACTCCGGGGAGGGTGAATTTTCCAGGAGTTGGGGGGTGGTGTCAGCTGGGTTTCATCTCCCTTCGTTTCATTAAGGCCTCTTTGGACAGTTTAATTTGAGAGTTGTCGTTAAGTGAAAAGTTATGTGATTTTGTTTGGCTTCCCTCTCCCTTTCTCAGCTATCCCTGTCTATTTACTTATATCGATCTCTTTCCCTCCTTTGACCAGGATTTCGTTAGGCGATTGGAAAGGGAGTTGGCAGATACTTTATAAATAAACAGCTGCGTTTGGGCTAAGTTTTATACGAGGGGAAATCTCTGGGTGCTGAAGAGGTTGTTTTGGGTTCGGCCATTTCTGCTTAGTGGATTGAGCCACTTGATGAGAGATGGGACTTATGGGCTAAGACATTTGTGGCAAGTGGTAAAAGAATGTTGAAAGCAATTGGCATCAATCGGACATAATGTTGAGATGGATGAACTTTCACATAGAAAGATTCGACAAAAATGCGTGTAAAATATTATGAAAATTTAATTATATTATATCAATACTATATTAACTATATTAAGAATAAAAATTTCGAATGAAAAATTAGTCTTTCTAAGGAAAAGTCTTAAATAATTGTTTTTGTTGCTGTTCGTAACAATAGAACAATTTTTAAACTTCTAGTTGAAAAAAATCTACAGAACACAATATTAGTGTTGCTTTTTTATATTAATTTAATTTAAAATACCTGGCTCTTTTCTTCTTTTCTTTGATGTACACCAACTTAATTAGGTCCCCTGGATAACTGACTTCTATTTCAGTACTGCACATATTATTTATATGTTAATGAAATTTAAAATCCTTTGCCCTTCTTTCTCCCTTCTTTTGATGTATACCAACTTAATCAGGTCCCTGGATACCTGACTTCCATCTCAGTACTGCACATATATCTTCCATTTCTAACTGGTATGAAAAGCTTATAAAAATTAATTTATTTAAGTCGCCCTTTCATACCCAGTTGAGCACTGTTCTGATTAATGGATTACGTTTTAGACCCATCCCCATCGCCTTATTAAATTAACATTGAATCAAAAGCCCAAGTTCATCCCTAAATTAGTTTTAAACCCCTGAAACAATTGCAATATTCACCACGCAACCCCTGAAGTGACACAATTATAATCCAATATATCTCTAATAAGTCAAGAGCATTATGAAATTGTCATTTTCCACATTCTATAACACAAATTGCTTCTGGGAATTCCTTCCAACTTCATTGTCATCTTGGGCTAAAAGCAAAAGGAGGTTCGAGGGGAAGTGGATGTCGTGTCGTCCTGTTGACATCCATCCTGTGAAAGGCAATAAGCTAAAGGCCAAGTTATGTTGTCTCATGTCCCTAATGCCTCTGTTGCTCCCAGCTTCTCAGGTTCAATGCATTATTGTGTGTCAAGTGTTTTCATTTCGCATTCTGCTTGTTTTCCCCCCGACTGTCGCCTGTCTTCAGAGTGACGTAGTCAAGTCAACCTTCATCAGCGGCAATGCGACCACGTCACCGTCATTATTTGCTATTTGACATTTGATTTCCCTTTTCTTTTGCTCAGTTTAATTTTTTGCTTTATTTTTGTGCTCGCTTTTTGTCCAAACATGGTCTGCTCTTCGTCTTTGGTGTTTGTCTGCGCCGCTCGTCAGCGACTTATCGATTTGCAGGGACCATGACTCAGAAAAGAGTTTGCAGAGGGGTTGAGAGCCCCGTACATTCAGGGAAAAATTCAACCTAGAAACCTAGTCCGGAAATTCTTAAAATATCTTTGCTGAAATATTCAATTTACTCTATAATGGCCTTTCAAATAACGAGTGAGTGATGAATTTATAGCTTGGTGTATTGAAATCTGTTTGGTAATAACCCATTTTGGGGTCATTTGTGACGCCTAACATTTTTTGTTTTTTTTATTATTACCAATTTTTTAAAATCATGTTTTTAAGATATTTTTAAAATATATTTTTAAAGTATACAAACATTTTATTTTAAGATCATTACACGACTTCACATTCCCTCCCCCAATACCACACTAATCTATATGTTCCATACTCTTCATAATTTTGTGCCAGTGCTAAAAATGTTTGCTACAGATACTCAACTCGATGGTAGACAAACAGTTGCAGTTGAGCATTTTGTAGGCTGAAGTTTTCGCAGACGTGCAGCTGCAGTGGATTATTTCTGCACATCCACAGGCAGTTAAGTGGGGCTTCCTCGCCGAATCCCCTGGTGACCCCCGGACCCCCGGACCCCTTATTCCTACCCTCCTAGTCGAGCCGCATTTTTGTGTCTTGGTTGCGAAAAAGAACAGGAAACTGTGCCGAAAAAAAACACATTAAATAACAACAACTGCCGCGGTGGCGGCGAATCAAAAATTGTGCAAAAGATGAGGTGACCGGCATGCAAGTGTTGGCCAAGTTGGCGATTGTAGCCGAGCAGGCTCCCCATCGATTGCGGGAAAAAGAAGAAGCGCTTGCGAAATATGTAAAAATATTTCTGAAATGGTTTCCAGACGCACAAGAAACCGCAGCGCCAGAAAAGAAGAGGTAGGTGGTGCGGCTAGCAGGAATCTTCGGGGGAATCATTGGGGCCGTGGCCGAGGGACCTGTGTAACCTTATACCAAGACGATGACGTAACCTCCATTCCATTCAATTCCACTCGAATCCACTCCATAAGCGACCAAAAACAAAACACCAAAATATAAAAGCAAGAAATCCAAAAGGTAGAAACGCACGAAAACAAAAACAAGTCGAAAATAAAACCTCAATAATTGGCGACATAATTGCAACTTAATACCACGCTTTGGCTCTCTTTTCATTTAGTTAATTATATTGACAGCGCACCAAAAATGCCAATGCACAAAACTCGGCTGAAGATACCCATCGCACACTCACTCAGATACACTGAAGAAATGGTCAATAATGGATCATTTTTACCTGGAGATTCATTAATGCGTGGATGATAAATGGAAATGATAACATCATAATTCAGCACTTCATTAATTATGGCATGAACCATTTAAGAGTAATTGTTTACACAATTATTAAAGGGGACAGCTTTTTAATTAAACTAAGAAATACATACGGACAACTAAAACCCTTAAACATATAAAATTACTGGAATATGATGCAAAATACAATTTAGTGCACTAATTACAGGTACTTTCTGGAGTCAGTCTTAATGGCTAGCATATTAAATAATTAGTTTGCCTTTGCATTAATATAACAAAAGAAACCAGTTCAAAAAACGATTTATATCAGCGGTCGGCAGCTTCCCATTAAGTGAAAATAGGAAACAGCTGTGCTTGTTCTCTGCCGCCACACGTACAGCGTACACCGATGTGCAATTACTTTCGCAGCCAAAAAATAATATTTCATGGTGTTATGTGCCTCCTGCATCTTTAAAAACATTTAAAGGATCTTTGTATATTTTATAACTACATTTGAATGCATAAATAAATAAAAAATAATGTAAGCGTTAGAGAAATCGTCATAAAAATGATCTCAGCCTCTCCGCTTTTTCGCCCAGTGTAGAATGGCTCACCTGCAGCATGAGTTCACGCAACTTGTCCAAATCGTCGCCATGCGACCTTGTCGGCAGGTACCGGCCGTCGACTAAATGCGGCGGGACGACCAGGAGCAGCACCGTCATCCAAACCAAGAGCCACCTGTGTCCACTTCCACATCCACTCCCCTGCCTTCTTGTGGCTCCCATTGTCGTCTTGGTGGGGGGCGTTCTGGTGTCTGGACTCGAGTAGGCGTGGCACCGGTCTGCGAAGAGAGAGGTCAGTGTGTGAGCCCCTTGCAAAAGACGAAGACAATTGCAGGATGCGTAATTGACTTGCAATGGTGATGGCTTTTAAGGTGGGGTCGCAATGGGAATAAAGCCAAACCAGAAATGCATCGCACAGACTCACAGATTGCTGGGAATCGAGTAACAGATAAATTATTTCTGACGACTGGGGAGAGACATCCATTGGGATTTCTATAAATGCAGTCATAAATCTTGAAAGGATGTGGATCTAGTGCTTGTCTCTCGGGAATCTATTATTAATTTGTTAGGTCTGACTTGGGTTAATCGGATCAATTTTCAATCTGTTATTAAAGTGGAAGCGAGGTACTTTTATTTTTAAGCTAATCAACCAATTAAGTTGAGATTGATGAAATCGCCTAATATTTTTCCTATAAATTTAATGAAAACTTGTTTTAATTCAGTGGCAAAACCGCAATAGGAACTATAGTATAAATCGTTTTCTGGCACTATATAACCTTTTCGGATCTTTGTAAATATTGTTCACAAAACTTAATTTCCTTGAGCTTGTATTCTCTCGTCTTTCCCTTATATTTTCAACATTCAGAAAATTGGTTCTTTCGTATCTCTCTCTTTAAGTAGCGCCCTCAAAAAATTCAATTTAAATGTAATTCGCGTTTTCTTGGCTGCGCATTAATAATAAAACTGCAGCAGAGCACTTGGTTTGTTTACCCAATCGAAAGAGGATTACACAATGCTCGAAATTTATGATTATGACACTGACACTGAACCAGCGATGGCAACTGGTACATCTGCACCTGCAGCCCGCTGTGACTCACAGTTTGCGTATTGCGATGGAGTTTCGGAGTTGTCCTGGGCTGGTCGGGAGGATGAGGATTCCGTCTTAACAACGTCACGTAGCGAATGTGTTTTGTTCGGCCAAGTAAGCGGAGACCCCGAGCGATGTTGTGAACTAGGATAACAATGTAAGTTTAAGCCAAGCTGCGTGCCGACATTTGTATTTATAGCCAAAATTGCGGCACTGGCCGAGATTTGGAGATGACGCCAGGACGCCGCCGTTTTCTGCCACGGCCCGGATATTCCGCCCTCCGAATGCGCTACGCCCCTATGGGGAATTCGAATTAGCCTTTGGTTTGTCCTGTCTCCGAAGCCGAGCTCTTTCCCATTTCACTTTTAGTGCGCGCGCAGCGTCGGGAAAGCCAACGAAAGTACCAGCCAACAACATCCTATCCGTATCATTGTCACCACACACTCGTTTACATGTGGCTGTGGCTGTGGGCGACCGTGTTTGTGTGGCCTCGCATTTCTATTGTCCTGCTCTCGGGCGTCATCATCATAATACGTATACGCCCAGCGCCCCAGCATCCCAACAGCCAGTTCATCTGGCGAAATGGTTTCGCTTGGCCACTCTCATGGCTAGCTCGCTGCGGGTTTTATTGGGTTGTTCTTGTCATCGCGGTAATGGGTGTTCGGGCTGCCGAAGGGAATATCGGAAGAAGGAGTGATCAAGTGACCAAAATAACCACGGTTATATTTTTAGCCTCCAACTTAACTTAGTTTGTGATCACTCAAATCATTGCCTTACATTTTAACTTTTGAACCTAACTTCATAATGAAAAGCAATTTTAGATGGGACGAAACTCTTTTTTGAATACTCGTTTTCGCAGTAAAAGCTAAAATAATTATAAATATTTTTAATATTAAGTAAAAAGTTATTTATATTTTAGGGATGTCACTTGATTTATTGTTTTCTTATACCGAACTTTATTTTTGAATCTCGAAAAGGTAGAATTAAATATTCAAGATAATTGTAGATATATATATTACAGGGTAACTCCACTTGAACTGGTGGCTGTGATTGCCGTCGTCATGGCTGCATTTGTTGACATTGCGGGCGTCAATAAATGGCCCAGTCCCCGGGGCTACGACTTCGGTTAACGTTAACTGGGGACCGGCCCAGCACTCAATTGTTATGGTCTTCCTCCTCGCTGCTGGGATATGTACTATATGTTGGCTATCTGTGGTGTCGGTGAAATGGACCATTTGTATACCACGCACGACCGATAGACCGAAATTTTTGATATAGCGCAGTTTTGTGTAGCCATTGCTGTGATTGAATACGTGACGGGCATGGGAAGTGGGCGAGACTCGGGGCAAGGGTTTTTACGACCCCCGCTGGATGAGAAGTACTCGTTCTTGTAGCAATACGCCCATTCATACACCCAAGCCGCCCCATTCAGCTGCTGGTTTATTTATGACCTTTCGCATATAAACGCATTATGAAAAAGTCAAAAATTGTGGATGCCCATTGCGTTCTGGTTATGTTATTAAAACAAAAAAATCAATTACTCAACATGTAAAATAATCAATGGAATTCAACTCATGACTTATGGCTCACAATGAAATTAACTTTGTGTTGCCCTAGGCTGAAAGCTTTTGGGAGCTCTGTTTCGAGCTTTTTGAAATATAAACTTCATGGCTAGATTTTGGTTACGTGAAGTCACAAGCATCGGTGGTTCAGTGGTAGAATGCTCGCCTGCCACGCGGGCGGCCCGGGTTCGATTCCCGGCCGATGCAACCTATTTTTTTTCGTTCTCTGAGTGTTTTTTTTAATGCAAGCTATTTACCTTTGTTTGTATACTCGCTGAGTTAACTATAGCATTCCAAATTTAGCGACTTTATTGTTGAAATTGATCAAAAAGTCAATAATTGCTATGGGGTTTCCCCATCTGTCATATGGCAATCTAATAAATCATGGGATTTAAATGACTACTCGACATTTTATACATTTTGTACAAGAGTAAGATTGGGGTAATTGTTACCTGCTACTTGTTATATTTTTTAAAATAAAATCTTTTTATTTGAGGAACAAAGGCGAATACTACATATACACGAACAAATGAAAATCTAGAGGTAATTGCTTAGTTAATGAGTGAAATAAACCATTAGTTTTTAATTTAACAGATATTCATCAAACATTTTCGTGAAGTTTGCAAACGCTTTTATTATTTTTCTAGCAAAAATAAACATTTTTATACCCGTTGCTCGTGGAAATCTATATTCGGGGAAAAACTTTGTAATAGGTAGAACGAAGCAATTTCGACCCCATCAAGTATATTTATTCTTGATCAGAATTAATTTAGTTTGTTTTGGCAAGAAATATTTGAACAAAACTAACAAAAACAAGGAAAAGCTCTATAGTCAGATACCCTTTACTCAACTAGATTGAGATGTCCAATGCAAAGCGATTGTTTCCGAGATTGCAGAGCGCCACCTACTGGTGGTTACATTATTTGGCCATATCTTCTTAATGAATGGTCTCATTAGAAAACAGTGTAGATATGGATACTGGTATTAATATACGTAAAAAAAACCATTAACACTTTAAAAAAATCTTTAGAAGTGTGGGCGTCAGAATGATTTTAGTGGTTTGGGCGTTTGTGGGCGCTAGAGTGTTTTTTCGTCAATCGGTAGGTATCGACGAAACCAGCACATTTCTGCTTAAATATTTATTCTAGCATCAAAGTTGTGGGTGCCACAGTATATCTGACCTGCGCTGCGTACGGAGCTAAGGAATCTAAATCACAAACTCTGCAGCTCTTTTGGTTTCTGAGATCCCAGCGTTCACACGGACACTCGGACATGGCTAGATCGACTCGGCTAGTGATCCTGATCAAGAATATATATACTTTGTGTGGTTGGAAACTCCTCCTTCACTGCTTTGTAAACGTCTGACTAAAATCATTATACCCTCTGGAAGGGTATAAAAGAGACTGAGAAAAGAGACATATTAAGAGAGATTAGCCAGCTAATATGCAAAGTAAAGTTAAATACGCTTAAAATGGAGAGTATAGACAGAGCCCAAGATTTCGCGGTGATTAAAAAGTATATATGCAAACCTTATAAACTGTGGTATCTTTAAAATGTGGTCTATAAATGTGGTCTAAATATTATTAATATATTTCTATTAAAATCAAATTTAAAAATCGTTTGTACCTGTAACATAGTTATTTAAGTAATTTATTTTTAAGCAATATGTCTGCAAATGTAATTTCTATGCATTGCGTAATTCTCCTCCAGAGGCGGTGGCAGAAGTTTGAACTTAAAGGAACCAGCGAGTCGTAAAAGCGCCCTTATTCTTACATTTATCAACATGAATAGCCCAGTAAATAATCGAAGCAGTGATAAAATATATAAGCTAGGTAAATATCTAGACTTACCTAACTTTCACAGGGCCACACGTGATATTCTAGGCTATTGCTAACATGCTAATTGAAATGCCATGATTAGATGTTTTGAAACCCAAATTTCGTATTTAATATTTGCATAGACTTTATTCACTTGAATCGTTACACAATTAAAATTACAATTACCGTAGAACAAAAAAATGAAGGTTGAGTAAAAGCATGTTGATGGGGGAACAAGGACGGAAGGCTGAAAAATATACATATGGCTCGTATAAAACCTTAACTATGTGTAGAAGCGATCTTAACTAGAGCTACCGTTTAGGGCCTTACATAAGGTCTACTTAACAACAACTAAAATACATTCAGTGGCATTCTACCTACAATAACTTGTCTCAATTACATTTATCAAATGTATATTTATTAATTGCTCAGAGTCAGTTGATCTAGGGATTACATCTACAGACACAGCACGAAGGAAACAGGAACCAATCCATAAAAATGCCCTTGCAATCGTTGTCGGGATCGTATGCGAGCAATCGATGCCATTTGTACTTCTGTTCGCATCCACACTCGCCCTCGCATCTCGGCGTTTGGGTATTGCTGAAAATAATGAGAACTTAATTAGAAGTGCAAATTGGTACCTATTTTAAAACTATTTATTTTAAAAGTATTAGGACATACCCGATTTATTAGATTTTTAAATCGTAGTACTAACCTGCACACCTCCTGATGAATGGCCTGCTCGAAATGTTGTGTGTTTACAATGGCCCTGATCTTTCCAGCCGAATTCGATGCCCAATAGGGTGTAACAATTTCAATCTTCGACTCGCAGGCATCGAGTCTTCCAGTGCCAGAATTAGCATTTCCGTTTCCCGGTGGCCTGTTGGCACTAGTGTTCCCATTGCCACTTCCTCCGGCAGATCCGCCCCTGTTTCGATTTCCGCCGGCGGCAGCTTGTCGTTTTTTCCGAAGTTGGCCAAAATAGCTGTCTCCGGCTTCGACGGCCTCTCCGGCGTTGGCAGCAAATGCTCCAGGGGGAATAAATATATCCGGCTCGTCTATGAAGCGACGCTTTCGCGCCTTAGCACCTTGTTGTCTTCCACCTCCTCCACCAGGTCCCTCCATGTTCATCTCGAAGTCTCCATACATCCGTCGCATCAAGGCCTTGTTGTCGTCTATGAAACGTTCGATCTTATCACTAAAATAGAAAGGGTTTATTAAAGTCGAAATTTTATAATAAATATATATAATGGATTACAAATAACTTTATTAATATCTTAAAACTAAATTTAATATCATATAAATTTATTTTATTTCGATGTAACGAAACGTTAATGTATGCATTCGCCAAACCAAGTGATTCACCAGTAAGATTGATCCCCGTTACTCAGCTAAGGGAAGTTCGAGGTAGATAGAGATATACAAGTATTATTTGCTTATAACTTTTTAAATAGTCTAAATTGAAATTTTTTTGGCAAGTCGATGGACATTTATAATCAAAACAAGATCTCAGTTAAATTTTTCAATAAATATTAAAAAATGTGGGTGCCAGACGGTTTTTAGCGTTATGGGCGTTAGAGTGGGCATGGCAGCCTGCTGAAGTACTGTCCCAGAACCTCAAGAATCTGCATGCCGAGTCCCAACTTTCTAGCTTCTATAGTTTCCGAGATCTCAGCGTTTATACGGACGGACAGACAGACAGACGGACAAACTGGGTCGGAAACGCTTCCTTCTACCTGTTACACACTTTCCGACAAATCTAGTATGCCCCCTTTAATCTACGAGTATGGAGTATAGAAAGGCAAAAAATTAACTTAGTAAAACGCCCTTTGACTAAAGAAGCATAGGTATATTAAAATCATAATTCATTTAATTATCATTTTTAAAATAAAGGTTCAAGGAACCACTTCAGATATAATGTAATAATAATAATAAGCCGTAAAAAGTGACAAAAAACATTTGGCCACGATTTTCTTAAAACTGTGACGTGAAGGAAAGTTTCTATGCTTGTGATCGTACTCTACAAGTTAAATTCTTTTAGATTTTGTATCCTTCAGTCTTGGGCTTTTATTTTATTTTGCCAAAATAAGCTAATAATATTAATATTTGTGGGTTGAATTGATTAAGAAATGGACTAATCAATTTATCGAAGATAGCTTTTGAGCTCATATTGTTGCGGCTTGATGCTAATGAATTGAAGAATACATAAAAGGCCTTTAACCACTGATGAAATTCAAAGTAATTTTACGTTCTATGTTAATGAATACAGTTAACTATGTCACTTTAGAACATTCGACCGGATTAAATGTGATTCAGATTAGCTTTTCGGCGAAGAAGTCAAGTAAAAGAAAACCACAGAAATGCAAACATCCTTGAGTTAATCAAGGGAATGTGGTGGCATCAAAGTTTTACGACGGTTCCAAGGGAAATACCATTTCCATTTGGTATTTCCCATATCCCAAACTTAGAGAACAATAGTTACTTACATGGGATAACTGTTGCCGGCCGTCGGACAGAACAGCTGATGATATCGCTTGATGCATGGCACTCCCTTGATCACATCGCCCCGCACATCCAGTCCCAGAGCCACCGACAAAGCCGTCCACCAGATCTAAATTGGACAGAGTTATATAGTAAGTTCGAGCGATAAGTATTTAGCATTGAAGAAGGTAATTGAGCTTCGGTACTGAGATTCAGATTGATTTGGCGACCATAACGAATTATGGCCGGGGTGTGAAAATGACTCAAGTAAGTCATAAACATAAAAGTTCGTTTTATATTCGAAAATAAGTGTGGATTTTAGTGAGGAGGGGTGTGGAGTATAGGGTTGGATTTTGGGATTAAGCTTCCTCGAGTCGCCATGCGACGATTTCAATATCAATCTCTCTCTTCTTTCGTCGTCATCAACATCATCACACCTCTTAATGAAACGAACTCGCACGACCTTCGTGCGCAAAAAACAAAAAAAAAGGAAAATAAAACCGAAGTGAAACACAAAATCGTCAAAGTTATTTCCGCAAATGAACAAACTCGATCCATATCGAGAGTACACTGGAGGAAAACAAGAAAACTAGAACCAAGAGATAACTTATACCATTGAGCAGCAAAACTACATTGGCCTAATCAGATTATCTGCAGAAGGTATTCCTTTTTTTAGTTACATTAAAATTTAAAAAATCTCGTAAAACTATCTATTAAAAATAGTTTGTTTAAATGTTTTGTCAAAATGTTCTAATACATCTTCAATGAAATGATACTAGTTTTTATGCAATTTTGTATCAGTTTTAACCGGATAAGCCTTTTGACATGAGCCTTTGAAAAGAGACGGATCGAAAAAAATTTCCTGTACCTACTTTATTATGGAATGGTAAAACTTATAAGTGTAAATTTACCTGTTAATACAAAGTTTCTTTTTCTATCTACATTAGGTGGTTCCAAAAATGGAATCGTGTTCTTACCCCTTCCCATGGTAGATTAAAGTGTTACAAAATGTATTCGAAAAATACAATACCCTTGATATTTAGGCCTTGTGCATTGTGGTTGAAGTTGCCTTAAAAATTACTCATACTGCATGCGTTCCAGTTCGAATTTTGTACAACCAAATTTATATATCGAATTAATTTCTAGAGCCCTATTTCCGATTGTGAAAAGTATTTTTTTTTCAGTGTGCCAGTTAAAGTGCGCGCGTGCTCAGAACCTCGTACCGCCCAATGTGTCTTTCCGTCGCTCCACACTTACCGGAATCTGTAGGAACGATCCATTGTTTAGTTTCGGATAGGAGAAGAGCGGCACCACTGGAACAGTCCCATTCTTCAAGTAGATCGGTCCCTGGATGGGCGTCACGGTGGGCATCTGATTGTTATTCGCTTTATCTGTGAACGGAATGTAAATGGTTTCGAAAATTAAGTGGAAATGGATATTGGAGTGCTTTAAATGGCTGCTGTTTCAGCGGTGATTCATAGCAAGGACGGACGAATTGTCGTATCCGTGGCCGTTGTCACTGCATTAATCAGCCCGGTTAAACCCAAAAAGAGCTGCCATTGCAACTGAAGTGCAATCGGTGTCTGCATACAAATCGCACTGCAGGTGACACTTGCATGTATAAATTCATGTCTGCCTGGCATTTGTAATGCCCAGATCCGGATCTGGGGCAGACAGAAACTTTCCCTTTTATAGTCATACTGCAGGATGCAAAACGAGTTGGAGAAGGCGAAAAAAGGGTTCATACAGTGCAAAAATAAATTTCCTAAACTATTGTTTACTTAAGTCTAATATAAATATTGGCTGCAGAAGGATTACATTAAAACAAAACAAAAATTAAGTAGCAAAACATCGAAAATATCAAAAGAATATACCCCCAGAAAACACCTAATAAGTTACATAATTTACAATGATGTTACGTTTTATAAATTCAGAATATAACAATGCCTTTTAATTTAACCCCCTTTTGAAGCTTTCATTCAGTTATTTTCTAATAAATTCTATTAGGTCACATACTAACATGCTGACAATCTTAATTTAGTTTTCTGTTTAATTTCATAATATTATGAACGATAAATAATATATCTTTAGCCATACAAATCTATTTAAAACATGTGCAATGGCTTATTAATAAAATATTATGTGAGTAGCAAGAACAACTCAATAGGTTCTGGTATTTGTATTTAGATTTGATTTAGGGCACGGTCACACAAATAAATTATTTGCATGCAATTTTAACTTGCATAGAAAATAAATCATTTCTTGTTAGATTTCTCCCATGCTCTATAAAAAGTCTTTTTGTTTCTGGTCCTAGACTCATAACTTTTGTCACAGTGCATCGAAATCATGTCACTTTCAGCTAATGAGGAATTCTTTTGGCATGTTGTGAAATAGATTCTTTGTTTCTGTGCACTGATCTTCGCTCGAGATCGCTTTTTATGGTATTTTTCTGCCTGCACAAAGGTGAAAACCCAGTGTTGAGTACTTGAGTGCTGAGACAAAAAGCAACCCAAACTAGTATCCGAGTTTGGGTCTTGCGTGCGCACGTCTTCATATGAGAGCTGGTTCATGAGCACGTCCCCTTGCCCCTCATTTCGGAAGACTTAAACGCGACTTCTTGCATAATAGCCCCGTAACCGAGTTGAG
The DNA here is from genome assembly GCF_043229965.1 of Drosophila suzukii. Lineage (NCBI taxonomy): Eukaryota > Metazoa > Arthropoda > Insecta > Diptera > Drosophilidae > Drosophila > Drosophila suzukii. The sequence goes on along the minus strand of NC_092080.1, from coordinate 24,706,692 downwards.
TACTTGAGGTCTGAAGACTGAAGTCTGGCAGGTTGCTGGCTGGCTAATGCCTCGGCATCTTACAGATTGAGATGGAGGGGCAGAAACAAAGAGGCGCCACAAGCCAGGCCGAAAGTGAAACATCCGAAAAAGTGAAGCGCCGCTGACAGTTTTCCAAGAGGACAACAAGGGCGGCGTATTCAGATACAGATTCGGAGATACTCGAGCCGTTAGATAGGCAGAGGCATATACAGATACATATACAGATAGCGAAACACCCCGGCACAACATAAATCGTGATGCGTGCCAGCCTTTTAGTTGCTATAAAAGTCAAACACTGGCCATTACTGTCTTGAAAGTGACCTTGCCAATCGGTTTGTAGACCTTTGACCTTGTCGCCGCTCGTTGCTTGTGCGCTTGTTTACCCCACAGGTTGGTTATTTGTTATAGTTGCTCTGTGATCTTGTGCAGAAGTTGCTCTCAATTGGAAAGATACACAAAAACAAGTAGCAGGCGAAACCGCAGAAATTAACATGACTTTCAGCGCCCGTCTTTGGATCGTGTGCAGACGTGGGACTCTTCTCTGCTTATCTCCATGGATCTACATGCTCCAAATTCACACTACACATATTTCTTGACACAAAAGCAAACAAATTTAACCACCAACAGTTGTTTTTATTTGTTAATTGTTCAGATTGCCATCGCTTTAAATCAGGAAACGCTCGAAATGGAATGTACTCAGAGGAGTGAAACAAGCGAGTCTCGGGAATTTCTTTCGGGGGAATGAGGAAGTGATTCTCGGTCCTTCAACTGAAGTTCTAAGAAGCTCATTCATTTGAATTTGTTGCTGTTTAATTTAGCATGCAATTAAGTACATTTAATTAAAATTCATTGGAATCACTTTTACGTGGGGTAGTTGCAATAAGTGGTCTCTCTTACTTGAAAGGGTTTCTGTCTAACAATTTAAAATAATAACTATAACTATAACATAGAACTATAATCTATAAATTGTTCTTAGGTTCTAAAAAGATAATATTCAATAAAAGGTTAATAGATTTTGATGTTAATTCTGGTATAAAAGCAAAATAAACCATTTAAATGGATTTAATTTAGTCATTATAAGTAATAATTTGAGCAACAGATACAGCATACTACGTTCCACTGATAAATAAACCAAACTTAAAGTGATTCGAGCTGAATAATGTATAACAATTATATTAAAAGAATATGTATGACTCACTTTTCTCTTGTCCTTCGAAGTACTGCCCTTCCTCCTCCCCGTCCTCCTCCTCATCCTCTTCGCCCTCCTCCACGTCGTAGTCGAGCACGGCGTGCACCTGGGTCCTGGATCCTTGTCCCGCCTGAACCCTTGTGAAACCCGGTGCTCGTTCCGGGTAATTTTCCGGCGGGGCAACACCGTAGGTCTGGGCAGGCTGAGCCTCCGGTTTGGCCTGCCTCGACCTTTGGGGGGGAGGAGCCGGTGGTGGCTGCTGCTGCTGCGAAGGCGGTGGTTGTTGCGGCTGGGGCTGTGGCTGCTGCTGCTGCGGCGGAGCCTGCTGCGCCCGGCTGCCAAAGCTGGTAATACTAAAGCTGCCGCTGTTCTTAGAAAAGGTGGCACTGGCACTGCCATGGGCATTGAAAAATTGCTTCTGCTGCTGCTGAGGTTGGGCTGGCTGTCCGGGATATCGGCTGTACGAGCCCTCCGCCGGACCCCGACCGTGAGTCGCATGAGTCTGTGTCAGCTGGATGGAACTTTGGCCCGTGGTGCTGCTCGACCTTGAACTAGAGCTGGAGCTCTGGAAGGACACGCTGTTCTCGTTTTGATCCTGCTGCTGCTGCTGCTGTTGATGCTGTTGCTGTTGCGTTTGCTGCTGCTGCACCTGCTGGATGTGGTAAACGGAGTTCCGAACAGCACTCGGCGCCGTCGGCGGCAAATAGGCATTACTCTGCTTGCGGCGTCCGGCCGTATTTTGATATTGGTAACCCCCCGACTGCGGAGGCCCATAGGGATTGTTCTTGAAGTACTCCGGATCGGCAGGCGCCTCAGCCGGGTTCTGCTGCTGGTGGTCCGCCGGCGAGTAGAGCAGATTATTGGTGTTGCTGGCCAGCTGGTGGATCGGGTGCAGGGGGGCCAGGGTGACTCCCCACGGCTGACCCAGGGCACCGAAGGGCAGCGAGAAGTTGGTCAGAGCCATGGAGGTGCGAAATATGCTTGCGCTCTCAATTCGCAGACGAAAGACTTAGGCACCAAACTCGATCCGGCCGCGCATGCGACATCATCTAGAACAGATCGGCGCACGGAAACTGATGGCGCGCGCTCTCGAAATTGATTTATGCAAAAATAACAAATCAGTCAGATCAGCTCCCGCTTCCCACTTCCCACCCCTGGCAACAATGACAAGCACACACTGGCAAACACAGAATATCAACACACACACGTCGATCGGCGGGCTATGTCGCTATATATGTATATACGGCGATACTGAGATATGTGCAAACGATGTTGTTGTTATTAAATAACTTAAGCGCGAACTTTTAGCTCCGGTCCCGGTCCGCGTGTGTGCTAAAAAACCATTCACGACAAGCTGACAATCGAGACTGAGCCGTTCTCGCCGTGCGCCTTAAAAAAAACTTAATGGGTGGAAAATGTTTCAACTCTCGAAATCTCAAAATCTCCGACTTGAAACACTGCGCTCAGCTCCCTCAATCTCTGAATCTGGCTAAGAGCGGCAGCTCGGTGAACTGAGTTGTGTTTTTATCTTTCGTTTTTCGGTTTCTGCTGAATGGCAAATCGAAAAATAAAACAAAACCGGAAAAAGTCGATACGGATTCAATCGAACTTCGAATGCTCTTAGTGACTAGTATAACATCATAACACTCGACAAATTTTTTTTTTGAGTTGCGTATTTTAAATAATTTTTTCAACTAAAAAGTGTGTTTAAAAAATCTATAGAAATGAATGAAATAAACAGAAAGAATGTTTCCACGACATAAACCAAATTTTAAGTCTGCTTATATATACAACCAAATAAAAGTACTTCGAAAAAGTGGAATGGTCTTTAGAATATTGTCTTAAAAGCTTTTATAATTTGTTAAAAAAAATTTACGTTTTTTTTCTGATTGATAGAATAACACCATAAATTTAAATAATGTATTTTGATGAAACTAATCTCTGGGATTTTATATAGTGAACTTAAAGTTGTTGACAGATGCCGCATAACTTCATTCAGGTCTTTTATTATTTTTTCTTTAATGTTTTGCCTAAGAAAAGAGGTATTTTAATCTTTTGGCATAGTTAAAAGCTGGTTTGATACATTTTTAAAGCTTCCCTAAGTAGTTAATGACCCAACCTTTTTTGAAAGTTAATTCGTTTTGAGAAATCAACTTCTTAATTTAAATTATTTAATGTTCTGGAATGTCAAATTGAAATGTGAACATACCTTTCGTATACCTTAACCGAGGGAATCTTCTTCCACAAGTGCCGACGGCATCCCTCAAAGTGGGATTAGGTTAATTTCATTAGGAACCCCTTTTGAGCTGGCATTTGTGACCTAGGTCAATGCCTGGATGCGTCGATCTGACGACTCGTCAGCGGTGATATACATTTTAGTGGCGTTTGCCGAGAAACGCATATTAATCACAGTAACCAAACCGAAATCGACGTCTGCGGTGTTTTATTTCACATCGAAGGCAATGAAAAGCAAAAGTATATTTAAAGTGGGCTTTCAAAACTGGTTGTGAAGAGCATCGCGAGTCGAGTCATTACACACATGACTGCCAGGCTAAGAGAGTGGATAATGGGAGCCCTCTAGGGTTCTCTCCACCTCCATCTATATTTCCATATCTCTGCGGTTATCTCACACTCTCTTAGCCAGCTGAAACAGTGGCTAGTGGTTACAGGGCGGAGTGGGCGGGGTTATATGGGGGCGGGGGTCGTCTGAAGTATGTCGAGTGCATCGGGCGATGAGCAAATGGATGATGGTGATGATGGTATGAATGAATGACTCGGTGTATATCAACTAGTCGATGGAGGCGTAGACCTGTCTACGTCATAGACCCCGGTTCAATGCGTCCACTTTGCATATTAGCACCTCTCTAACTAGAGCTCCCCGCCTTTCGAGAGCCGGAAACGGCTGCAACTAATGGGTAAAGCAGCCGCAGCGTGCTATGATCTTATCTTTGGCATGATTATTTCTGGGAAAAACGCCCTTAATGGTGTCTCCTGTTTGATGGATGAATCAGTTCCAAGTGGGGAATTTTCTGATGGAGGATATGCATTATTGTCCGGCCTGTGGGTGATACTTTTGCCCAGGTCCCCTTTTCAGGGTCACTAGCAGTGTATTGAGACACTTTTCCTTTTTCGCATTCTTACATGCAAATAAGTTACTTAAAGTGTAACACTTGGGTTTGGCCAGCAGCTGTCTGCTCAAACACTGGGAGAAATTTTGTTGTTAAACATAATATGTAAAATAAACATTGACCGATTTAGACTTTTTTTTGGGTAAGGGTTGCATTTTGATTTGGAGGTGGAACTTATTGGAAATATTAAATTATTTTAAGAATTTGGTATGGTATGTATGATCTTCGCTCCCTGGAACCGCACCTGAACACTAAATATTTTTGAAGATCATAATAGATAAGTTTAAGTGGAAAACAACCATTTTTTTTAGAGTTTGTATATATGGATATTATGAGTGAAAAATATGAAAACGTTAAAAACATTACGTTTTCCAATCTATTCCTTGTTTGATTCTGGTTATGCGAAAATATTTGCTAATTTTTTTAATACATTCAAATGCCGAATCGGGGAAGCCCCCTAAAATATTTTATTGTAAATATTAAAATGAAATTTTATAAATAGGGTTGATTTTTCGCAATGTAATGTTGAGTGTAAACCAAGTCATAACCATAACCATGGCCATGGCTAATAGCCAGGCCTTTGTTCTGTGGGGGCTGCTGCTGACCAAGCCCAAACAAATATCGCATATTTTCATAAAAGGCAGGGATGGAAAGTAATCTACAAATACAACAATAACTATACGTTTTCACTTGGAAATATAAAAAATATACAAATACATTTATTTCATACACGTTAGCTTATAGTGACAAGTACGGAATTTTGACTTCAGAATAAAATACATTTTTTGTATCACACTTTATTATTATAGCCGTTTAGGCACAATTGTTGTGATGAAAAGTATTCCTTTATGAATCCCTGGCTTTCTTCCGTTTCCCCAGAAGACTAACTACAACTGTTTATAGATGTTTCCACATGAGGAAGCTAATGATTCACCGAGACACTGGCACTTCCTGCCCGTCCCTAGTCTCTCTGCTGCAAACCCAGATGCAATTTGAACCGAACCGATTTCATAAGGCCAGAACAAGTTTACACATAGTTCAGTTTAAACGAAAAAATAGCTTAAGCCTTAGCTATATTTTTTTTGCCTTTCCCTTTTCATGCGACAGACATTGAAACTTCTTGGTCGGGTTTTGCTGTTAACGAATCCATGGTTTAAAAATCGAAGCCCAATCCACTTAATAATCCGAAAATTTGACGCGATATCGAAATGAACCGAGATCTACAAATGACATTCCTTCTAACGCCTGGACCTGGATATACAATTGCCCCGGGCTTTGGACGCCTGTCACAGAAAAGTGAAACAGCGCCGGCAACAATTTGTAGACCTTATCGAAAGGTGGCTCTCGAGCTGTGGCCTTAAGCCGTTAACAAATTTTAACTGCCAATCCGCTGTGCAGCCAACTTAAAAAAAACGCCACAAACATCAAGTGTTTGTTGCTGCCTGCCATTGTTGAGGGTTCTCTCTGGTTTTTTAATTTTTTGGCGGTTTTGGATGTCCAATCCCCATGTCGAACCGAATGACAAAAATGTGGGGGCCCAGCAATCCATCGATGTTGATCGATTCGATCAGCATAAAAAAGCTTTAATTAGAACCAATTTAGAGCGTGGACCAATTTATCAGAAGCATTTTGAAAAGTAGTTGGAAACCAGTCGAGAACAACTTCAGCATTTCCGACGCGGGGTTTCAGGGAGGTGTTGCCGCAGATTTTATTATAACTCAACATTAGCCGACAATATTATTGTTATGGCTTAAGCCCAACTGAAGTGAACCGAAACAGCAAACAGAAATTGCCATTTACGCATTTGTTTTTCTTTGTCAATTGTTCCACTATTCGAGAGGTGTGGACCAGGTTCAAGTGCACATTTATAACTATTATATAGACAGATCTAAAAACTATGTATCAATGTGGAGCAGTCATTGCGAGAGTTGAGCCATGGGTTGATTAACGTGCCAAAGAAAATAAATTGTTGCGTCGGGCAGGAAGAGAAAATAATTAATAACTTGAACAAAATATTTTTGCAGTTTTGCATTTTTAACCGATACAAATTTTCTTTATAAATAAACATTTGTAAGGTTAACAAAAAACAATACAAAATTGTTTCAAAAATATTTTATGAGTTTATGCAAATTATGCGAACTAAAGCCTGTGCATAACCAAATCTTATTTTGAGCATTTATAGAATACTTTGTACAAATCTTACACTTCCAACCCTTTAAGAAGTGAGAGTACTGACTATATTGGGGAAAGTACGGAAGATAAGTAAATATAGAGCAAATATTCCAAAACACTTCTTTCATGAGATACTTAAAAATATAACGTTATGGGAAACAGCTAAGCTAACAGTTCTGGTACCTGGTACCATGCTGAAGTATTCTGCCAAAACTATGAACTCTTGAAGCAGCCCTCTTGTATTTATGGTAACATTTCAGCTTTACATACAAGTGAGAAACCAGTTAATTAATTTGGTTCAATTTTTGGCATCTAAATGGAAGTCAGGACAGCCGCCAAAAAAAGTTTTCTTTATATAACAATTCATTAATTACCTTTCGATTTCTGGTTTTTACCTTGGGCGGAGTCATGACCCGTCACCTAATGCCATTAGACCAGCCGTTGCGGATCTGGGATTACAATATTCGAGTGTTTGAATCGATCAAGGAAATAGTTTTATTGTCAGCATAGCTGATGCAACTACAAGTTGTCTTCCAAATTTTAGTATCTATCGTATTTCGCCTTTGTGGGCACCCCAGGAGCTTGGCCATTTGCTGATAAGTTCTGGTTGTGACTGCTGGTGTGACTTGTTCCACTGGTGCTACTTCCACCAGGCGAGGCTAGGGTGTAAACCTCATAGTCGGTGATGGTGAAGTTGTAGTCTCCAAAGAGTGTCAAGTGGGCAGCGTTGGCTCCGTCGTAGGAATGCGGAAGATTCGAATAGGAGTCCATGTTGGTATTACAGTTGCTGGAAATGAGGAGATCCGCTCCAGCTCCGAAAATGGGACCGCAACTAGAAGGTAAAATGTAAATAAAGTGAATTTGCAAAACTCCGTGGTGAATTGCTGCGAATAAGCCAATTAATAATACCCTTGCAGATAAAATCTTCGCTGGTCCGATCCGGCTCGTTCGGACTGATATACTACCTGAAGTATAAATAAGACTTTTGTGAAGATTTCATCCCGATAGTTTTAAAACTGAACGACTAGTTTGCGTGGAAACGGCCATACAGACAGACGGACGCTAGACCAACTCGTCTAATGATGCTGATCAAGAATATATTTACTTTATGGGTTCGGAAATGTATCTTTCCCTACGTTGCAAACTTCTGACTGAAATCATAATACCCCCTGCAAGGGTATACAAATACAAAAACGTATAAGCTAGTACATTGAAATGTAACATTATCTTAATATTGCTGTGATTATTTTTATACTTGTTACTCGTAGAGTAAAAGGGTGTGCTAGACTCGTCGGAAAGTACCCGCTACCTATATAGGAACGAAAGTTTGGTGCCGCTTTTGTGCGGTGTGCAATGCTGAGTAACGGCCATCGAGGCCATCGACTATAGCGTTTTCTCTTGTTAATTTTCTAAAAGTTGGAAAGCTCTGTATATACATTGCTTCCACAGGACCGACCTTTAAGGGTGTATAAACTTCGCTTGCCGAACTGAGCTTCCTATCTTGTTAAAATTTAAATTAGATTGTAAATATTTCGGGTTTCACTTTCGTGCGATTTAGTCAAAATCGACTTGCACAAATGTTAGTACTTATTCCCAAAACTCTAAACACTTTTGACTTACTCTGGGTGATAGCAGATCGCATAGGGTTTCTTTAAAATGTCAAACTTGGCTGGTTGTTCGCCATTCGCAGGGTTCAGAGCAAAAAGAAAGGCCCGCTCGGATTGAACATATCCACCTTTCCGACTCGTTTTGGCCCAGGCCACGTCCGTATAGCCACCACTGATCTCTCCGTGCGATCCCAAGCAAATAACCATGCAGGGAGCCACACCGTCACAATAACGATGAAAGGCGCCAGAGTCAAAGCCATGAGTTGATGCTCGGAAAACCAATCTCCAGGATTGCTTGGGCACCCCACACCAATTATTGAGTACAGTCTGCAGTGGTAGGTTGTCATTCTTCAGAATTTGGGAACCAGGAAACATGTTGAGCGCTACAGTTAAGCGGGGCTGAAGTCTTTTGTCATTATCCATCATTTTATTGGCATGCAAAGCGGCATAGCGATAGCGTTCTAGGGATAGCTCCATGGGTACAGCTCCTGTGGGTTCCACTTCCTCCGCAAAAACTTGGCTGTCGATGAGAAGCAGACGTACGTGACCCATTACACCACTTAAATGCTGGCAGACCCTAGCACGCTCCTCCTCAGTCCAATGAGCAGTTGGTTGGGTTACTCCTGCCTGGTACTTGGCCCAGGACAAAACACAGCGCCACACTTCCTCCTCCTCCAAGCAGAACTGTTGGGAGGAACAGAATCTGTAGTTAATTAAAGGGTATATCATATTTTAAACGTATTAAACCCTTCCAGAGGGTATTATAATTAATACATGACTAATCTTGATAGATATAGTCGTAGGGGAGAGTGCAAGGATAGTTTTTTATATTTTTGTACAAGTATCTTTACGTAATTATAAGACATAATAGCTTGCTGGACTGGATTAATGAAGAATATGCAGTGCTTTAAAAACAAAAAAATAGATTTTAGTATAGCCATGTATTGTAACCAAATATTTTCGTTTGATAGAAATTTATTTATGACTGAGTAACTTTATGTATAAGTCCACAATAACTTACTTGACTTTAATTTAGGGTTCATTAACTAATTAGCAGAGTATTGTTGAAATTGCAGAGAATAACTTTTTTCTAAATTTATTTTAGTCTAGCCATGCCCAAGGATGTAATAACTTTTATGACAACTCGGAGTAATTTGACGAAAAATACCACTGTGTCTTAAAGGCTTTCTTACGTAGTCAGATGAAATGATCTTGATAATGGCCTCCTTGGTTAAGGTGAGGAACGCATTAGTCTTGACACACTCGTTGGCATTTTCGCCGATGAAGATGATGCAGCGTTCCATAAACGAGGCAGCACATTTTGCACCTGGAAATGGAAGTCAGTTATTAGGAGCCATTTGCAAAAGCAACAAATTAAATTATTTTACCTTACTATATACATCTTATCTTAAATCAGCGTAGTTTTACTTGTCTCCTTCCTCACCCATTAAAAACTCATGATTACAGAAAGTCTACCTTTTATTTGAACAATCGTCTTCAGAATTCGGCTTTACATTTATTTAACTTATGTTTAGGACGAGCAGCTATCGCAGGTGGAATTCGCAGGATTCTCAGGATAGGAGCTGTACCCCTAGTCCTTCGTGGGACTGACGTTCTGTATAAGCGTGATGTTGTCGCCCTTGAGCATGATCCGACCGAGGTTCCTGCGGTGACGGGTCTTCACATAGACCTCCTCGGCATCGTCCAGCACCAGATTCATGTACTCGTCGAAGCCCACGATGTGGCCCTCGATGCGCAGCGATATGTTTTCGTATAGCCAGACTTGCACGCGGGATCGGTTCTGCAGGTATCGGAAGATCAGGTTGATGGGCTGCACCATCACCTTCTGCACCTTGGGATTGCCCTTGAACGACATTTTGGCTGGTTTTTGGCGGCTTTAATTCAGTTTAACCAATTTTCGCTTCTTTTTGCCGGCGTCTTTTTTTTGTGCAGGGCAGTGTGACCACACATTTATTGATAAATTATCCGTCCGCCTCAAAAAAATACTTTTTATACCACATACAATAGAATAAGGGCATTAACCATTAAGGGTATTTTTGAAACTGTTGAATCGATGAATTGTTATAAACTTCAGGTCACAAAAGTAGTTCGTCACCCCATGCTATTTAAAAGCCACGGCACTACAATATTTTTGTATCATTAATCCGCTTTATTTGCTTTGAAATCAGTCCTACAATTTCTGAAATTAGTTGTTAAATTTTCAACAATGCAGCTACTTAACAGTTAAGGGGATACACAACCTAAGTTTGTTTTGCAAAAGCGGCGTAATCGGAAAAGGTTACAAACACTTTTTCCCTGCTGCCACGTTCGTGCCCACTTACTATTTAACGATTCGACGGGAAACTATGTATAAAAATGTATATATTATAGAGCCGTTTGAAATAACTTCTTAATTTTAGATTAGACCGCCGATTTATAAGACATCGATAAATTGTTTGACACTGACATCGGATAACATGTTCGAGAAATATCGACAATAACATCTGTTATTTTACATCACTAACTTGTGGTTTGCCTGGAGGTTTTGCCAAATTTCCCAGCTGAATTAAACTTAATTTTATATAGAACCAAACAAATGGCCATGGCGAATGTGGATAAGGGCGAACTTATGGATCAGGTGAAGCAACAGATTGCTGTCGCAAATGCTCAGGAATTGCTCACACAAATGACGCAAAAGTGCTTCAAAAAGTGTGTCAATAAACCGGGAACTTCTCTCGACTCATCGGAACAGGTAGGGCATAGGTTTATTGTGTGCAATTGCATTCATTTAATCGCAACTCTTTATATTACGATACAGAAATGCATTTCCATGTGCATGGACCGGTTTATGGACTCGTGGAACCTCATCTCTCGGACGTATGGCCAAAGATTACAGCGCGAGCAATCCAATTTCTAGAGACACATGGCTTCTGCATTTCGGGGCAGATCGGGACTAACTACACCTATCTGCCTGCTATTGATTAGTTGTAATATTTACAGTTTAATATGCAATAAAAGCATGTGTTACGTGACTCTTGGGGTGCGAAAAATATTTAAGAAGAATATCAACATATCGGTTTCTTTTTAACAAATATTTGTATCGTGATTACGTGATTCTGATAACACAACGTGCATGAGTTTTTCTATCGATTTGTAGGGCGTTTGCGCTTAGCATGCTCTTTTTTTAAGTGCTGTTAGGTACGAATACCGATTCACAATCGTTCTGTTGTTACTTTTGACTTCACATTTTATGTCAAATGTAGAAACTACTAATTGGCGCCAACAATTAAGAAACTTACCATTTTCTGTGTTTATATTTATACGTAGAGTTATGAATTGTTAGCAATATAGCCGAACAAATGTATGGTCTAAAATCGCTTTTAAACGCCACGAAACAGTGTTTGGACACACGGTTTTGCTTATTTCATAGTCATAACATAGGCACAGTATATGATCATTTTCCCTCAAAAAACAATTTATACCCGTTACTCGTATAGTTAAAGGGAATACTAGGTTCGTCAGAAAGTATGTAACAGGTGGATGAAACCGTTTCCAACCCTATAAAGTATATTGATTCTTGATCAGGATTACTAGCCGAGTCGATCTAGCCATGTCCGTCTGTCCTTCTGTATATCCATCCTTTTTATACTAGATTCGTCGGAAAGTATGTAACAGGCAGAAGAAAGCGTTTCCGACCCCATAAAGTATATAAATTCTGGATCAGGATTACTATCTGAATTGATCTAGCCATGTCCGCCTGTCCGTCCGGATGAACGCTAAAATCTCGGAAACTATAAGAGCTAGGCTATTAGGCAGATTCCAGAGCTTCTTGCGCAGCGCACGTTTGTTTCGGCAGGGTGCCACGCCCACAATCTTCAAAAAATCGTAAATATGAACACGGATATCTCGGAAACTATCAATGATAGAAAATTGGGATTGCAGATTTAGATTGCGTAGCCTTGTACGAAGCGCCCACACTAACGCACACAAACCGCCTAAGCCTGTGGCGCCCACAATTTTCATGCTAGAAAAAATGTTAACTGAAATGTATTTGTCTCGTCAATACCTATCGATTGACCCAAAAAAAAGTTTGTCCTTTTCCCTTTTGTCCCTTTAGAACATTCATTAAAAAGTTATAAGCAAATAAAGTGTGCAAACTTGATAACAGTCGCTTTGCTGCTTGCATATCTCCATATCCCTCGCATTCCCCTTAACTGAGTAACGGGTATTTTATAGTCGATGGCATCGACTATTGCGTTCTTTCTTGGTTCAAATAAAAATTCAATTTCATGGTTTCCCAATTACGATCACCTACCTGCTTTTTCGTGTATGTCCATTACGGCAGTTAAAAATGTGCAGGCATTATCAACGGATAAAGTGGATATAACGTGGTCTTCGCATGCCGTGCGCAGCTCAACCACACCCATATCCTGGGCCATCATCATCATTTGAAATACTTGGGAGTCCTGAAGAACCAACTTGAAAGACAATATGCAAAAATATAAAAATATTTTCCTCTTTTAGTTAAGGTTTCTGAGCATATTCCTTACCTTTGCCGTGTAGACGTACAATATAAACTGTCTAAACAGTTCCGGATTTACGTGGGGCAGTCGTATCGTAGTTGGAGTTGAAGCTCCTGGGGCTGCAGGAGAAACGGTGCATCCCGGAATTCGACACACTTCACCCCTCTTCGCAGTCTTGAAACTCTTGCAACTGAAATCAAATTGAGTGAATGAAAAGGCAGCACAAATTAATTGAGTGACCAAATGGAATGCGCAAGATGCCAGCACGCAACATTGTAAGGTCCCAAGAAGGAAATCGAATGGCAATCATCTTACTCCACAGCGAAAAATAATAATACTTACCAATTGTATAATTAATTGCTTTGTAACTAAATACATATTTTTCAAGAGAACACTTACCGAGCCATTAGCATTAATCTGTGGGCATAGATGCGTTCATCTCTTCCGCAAATAAATACCACATCCGCACTATCCTGATCCTCTGAAAGGCGCTGCAGATCTTCGATCAACTGAGGCAGACTCATGATTAACTGGGAACTATGGGTCTTGTATTCAAAATATTGAAATCATTCGAGCTGGGATGCACGTGTTTCCATGTCTCCCTTCAAACACTTGTTATTATTCGGCTAATGGGTTTGTTTATGTTTTTCTTTTCCACGTCCTACTCTAAAACTCTCTTAATTTCTCTCTTTTGATCACTGGATTTGTGGGAGCGCAGAAACCGGTTCCTGACTGAAAATTCTTGGCCAACACCAAGCCACAATTGAATTGACCAACAAATTGCACTTGGAAAACAATTACAACCGGATGAAATGCTACTTATTTTCTGCAAATGTTTTTGTAATAGTGGCAAATTTGATGATTTCACATTGAATACAAATTTTATAAAACACTTTGGACCTTTAATGCACAGAATCCGCGTTTATTTGGCCGCTTGCCGTTCTTCTCACGATCGCAATTTAGTAAAGACTGAAGAAGAGACTTGCGACAGGTCGCTCTTTATGTTCTTTCTCAGTTTTTCTCCCAAGCCAAGCAGGTAAACGAGGTTAGTTTTTGTTTTTCTCTTCTCTGCGGAGATCCGATACTTAAGGATGCTATATGTTTATACACACATAAGGATTAATAAATAAATTATATTAAAGGTGACAGGATCACAAGTCGCATTTGATTCTTATCGCACAGACACGAATATGTTGAACAAAAACTCATGAACGTTATAACTATTATTATTAAATTAAATAAAGATATTTTATTTGTTTTATTAAAATAGATTCCTTTGGACTTCTGTTCGGATATCGTCGGAGATTTTGTAGCAGAAGGAAGTGCTCCCTATAAACAGCACTAAACTAGAAATTCTACTGTAAAATCGATTTAAAAACAAGGAAATCGGGCTAAAACAGATGCCAATGGCGACCCAAAATAAGGGCAACATTTTCTAAAAGCGTTTTTTTCTAAATTAAGAGTGAATTTTCTTAAACCTAGGGCGATTTTTCTGTTTTCAAAGGTAAATACCCCTAAGATAAGATAAATGTGTTAAAAATCGACAGCGATATTTCTTGAAATTACTTTCTTATTTTAATGGTAAATTGCCTTGCATTACAGAACATTTTTCTTGAACGTATGGTGTATTTTGTTTTAAAGGTAAAGCGCCTTAAAAACAAGGGCAAGTGCCCTAAAATTAAAAGAAAATTTTATAAAAAAATAGTGTTTGGACACGTTTGCTGGTTTTCAGCAATGGCGATTTTGTTCGAGATATGAGAAAATATTAAGAGCATATGATAGTATATTATAAAAATTTAGCATTTTAGAAAAAATTAACCTTACAAAATATTATCTATGACGATTTTTCCTATATTTAGGGCGATTTTTCTAGTATTTAGAAATATAATTTTATGAGCGTTAAGCTATAGCTTAATTTAAGTTCGCCTGTAAATTTTACATTATAATCAAACATTTTATAATAATAATAATTTTATGAGTGTATATACATATACTCTTCATCATAATTCCATAGACATGTCCGTCTGTCTGTAGACTATAAAAGCTAGAATTCTGGGATAGGCATGCAGACTTATTTCAGCAAGATTCCACTCTAATGCCCACAAACCTTAAAAAATCGACCGTATGGACTGTGATATCTCGGTGGAGTGATGGCGTGGTGTGCAACCTAGGAAACAGCTGATTTGCTGCATGCATAACTCCATCTCCCTCGCACACCCTTTAGCTGAATAAGAGGAATCTAATAGTCGAGGCCGTTGCTTGTGTCGTTCTTTTTTGTTAGTGCTACGAAAAACGGTTATTTCTGTACCATTAGGGGCCTGTTGACTCCGTTAACAGCTGCAATGACACTAAATACACAGTCGTTAACAGGCTAGAAATTAGAAATTACTGTTCAAAGCTTTATATATTCAAATAATTATTTTTCTGGTCGATGGACTGCAATATGGACTTATACTTTTGAAAGTTAATTAAATTTAAATTTAGTTCTTGAATATATAATTTGAGTTCTGAGTGTACCTTGATAAGGGTAAAAACGCTTTCCAATCCTATATCTCACATACGAATTTTTGCAAATTTTTGAAGAAATATGGTCTGATGACTGCATTCTTGCTAAAAATACGCGTGGAAAGACACCTCATGCTTACACCTCTTAACCAGCGCAATTTTTTTTTAGTTTCTGAGATCTTATCCTTCATACAGACGGACGCACACACAGAAGGACGTGGCTAGATCGACTCTGCTAGTGATCCTTATCAATACACATTTCCTTTTTCCTGTTACATAGTTTTTAACAGATACGATACGGGTACACAACTATATATATTGGTTTTTATATATCCGGCTCTTTTAGTTAATAATCTTTAAATGTACATTTTTATACCCGGCCCATTAAGTATACATATATGTATATTCTTGATCAGCATCACCAGACCAGTCGATCTAGCCATGTCCGTCTGTCCGTCCGTTTCTACGCAAACTAGTCTCTCAGTTTTAAAGCTCTCGGGCTAAAACTTTCCCAAAAGTCTTCTTTCTTTTGCAGGTAGCCGGATCGGACAACTATATATTAAAGCTCCCATAGGTATATTAAAAAAAAATTTTAAAAACAAGAAAGAACGCTATATTCTAGTATCTCGGCTATCAGATACCCGTTGCCAAAGGGACCAAAGGGAAATGGAGATATGTAAGCAGCAAAGCGAGATTAAAATGCGCCATCTACCGGCGGTAGACAGATTTAAGCGTTATGGGCGTTAGAGTGGTTGACGAGACCAATACATTTCAGTTAAAATTTTTTACCGGTTGGGCGTTAAAGTGGGCGTGGCAAACTTTTTTAGGTCAATCGATAGGTGTTGATGAGAACAATCCATTTCAGTTAAAATTTTTATTCTAGCATCAAAACTGTAGGAGCCACAATCTTGGGCGGTTTGTGGGCGTTAGAGTGGGCTTGGCACTTTGCTGAAACAAACTTGCGCTGCGTAAGAAGCTCAGGAATCTGCTCGCCAAATCTCAATAGCCGCCTAGCTCTTATAGTTTCCGAGATCTCAGCGTTCATCCGGACGGACAGACAGACGGACATGGCTAGATCGACTCGGCTAGTGATCCTGATCAAGAATATATATACTTTATGGGGTTGGAAACGCTTCCTTCTGCCTGTTACATACTTTCCGACGAATCTAGTATACCCTTTTACTCTACGCGTAACAGTAATAATTATATCTTAACTATCTACGCCTGGAAACAACATTTTTTAATTAGTTCTGAATTTCGAATTTAATTTTATCAAAATCGGTCGACTATATAAAATATAATATATGAAATAAAATGAAACAAATTATAGCTTCGGTGTTTTTTGACATATTATCTTATACTATTGGGAATATAATTTTTTGTATTTTTATGAATTTCGAATTAAATTTAGTAATTATAACTGCAAGGGTATACAAACCTCGGCCTGCCGAAGTTAACTTCCTTTCTTTTTTTTGTAATTTGTAGTTTGTATATCCAAGAATACTCGTATAAAAAATTTATTTTGATGGTCCCACAAAAACTTATAATATATATTTATAAACTCATTGTATCGTTAATCTCAACGACACGTCCACGGAAGTATACGGTGTTCGTATCACGAATTAAGAACACAAACGGATGGTTGGCATTGAAAGAATGCATTCCCTTTCTCTTTTCTGGAAAGGATTAAAAGGAAAATAAGACAACGTATGAGAAACTTGGCAAGTCTTACTAGTGAAAACCTCTTCCGCCGCTTCCGTCGAGGCGCCGCCTTCGTCGATCTCTATAAAGGCTTTGTGTACGACCTTGCTGATTTTGACACCTGTGCCCTCTAGTAGACCGCTGAGGTCCGAGGAATTGGTGAAGAGATCATTTATGCCCATCTGTCAAACAATACACGTGTTAGCAAAGAATATATTTTAAAAAGGACCTACTTACCTTTTTAAGAATGTCAACGAGATCCGTGCGAAATTCGATACTAAACTTTGGCAACTGAATATGTACATCCATTTCTTTTAGGGTCTCGGCAAATTTTTTGATCTTCATTTCCATTAGCCTTAGATGTAAAGTATGCGCCGGTAGACCGATTATCATGGAAAGGTTTGAGTTGTCGAACGGCAGTTCAAGGACTTGGCCATACAAAAATTCGCTCATCCTGAATTTACCCACTTGAGACATCATCCGGACATTAACTGTCTTGAAATTTGGTAGAATGAATTTACTCAGTGTCGTACGGGTTCTTCTAAACCCAGTCTTCCAGTAGCCTTTGATGAAAGCGGCGTTAACTAGTACCGCACTTTCATCGGGTGCCACGTTACTTGGTGTAATTATAGCTTTTACATGATCGAATGTCTTATAAAGGACCCAATTGCTGATACTCCAGGCTGCCTTTGCTGCGTCGGCGAGATTGATAGCCTCTGCCTCGGCCCTAAAGGATTCACTCACCAACTTGTTGTAATCCTTACTAATTCGATACGGTTCGTTGACATATAACCGATTCACCAGATAAAGCATTCTACCATGTTTGAAATTACTAAGAAGCTTATCGTATGTTCTGGCCACTTCCTTTTTATCCTCTGGAAGGTTCAGAGCTGACCTTAGTTCATCGGCGGTTTTTCCTTTCGCTCCCATAAGAATCATGCTCATACCAATCTCGGCGCACAGGGGCGATACAATATAATTTTTATTGGCATGGTCTCCAATTATACTTTGGAAAAGTTTCTCTCGGAATAGGCCTGATACAGCAGTGGCCAATAAGAACACCCCTTTGAAAAGAAAATTAATAGTTTATGCTTTCAGAAAGAAATTGCTGTTGTAGCTTACAAAGGTATTTCATTTTACTACTCTCTACTATATAATGTTGCTGTAGACTTAAGTACTGTGAAAGTCGGCGAAAGATAATGACTACTTCATTGAATTTTGAATCCATAAAATCCATTATCAACGGATCTAAGATTATTCAAACCGTAACTGAATTTGATATTTGTTAGTGTTGTATACATTTTAGGAGTGCCTCAACTATTATACATATGATACCATCTTTATACCCGTTATTCGTAGAGTAAAAGTATGCAACATAGAATATATAAAAGTATGTAACATAGAATATATATTCTTAATCAGGATTACTGGCCGAATCGATCTAGCCATGTCCGTCTGTCTGTATGAACGTAGAGATCTAGAAAACTATAAGAGCTAGAATGTTGAGACTTGGCATACCGATTCTTGGGCTTTTTCAAGTTTGTTTCAGCAGGGTGCCACTCCCACTCTAACGCCTACAAACGACTGTAACACAAAAACACCGTTTTTTAATATATTGTAAAAATGAGAGTTTGCTTTTCTTGTCAATACCCATCTACATGCGAAAAATTATTGAAATCGGTCCAGTTAATAAAAAGCTACAAACTAGCTGTTTTCACTAATACGCCAACAAGCTGCTAGTTGCGCTATAGGGTAGTTGGCGCTGTAGGCTCTGTGGCGTAATAAAAGAAGAAGACAGATGGCGCTAGGTGGGGCTTTAGGCTAGGTGTGTTAGTGAAAAAAGCAAAGTTGGTTTGCTCTCGCACTCCCTTAAGCTGAGTAACGGGCATATAATAGTCGTGGCCATCGACTATAGCGTTGTCTCTTGTTGTATTTAATGCTACCAGCTATTAAGTATTATTTTCAAATTTTATAATAAACAATTTTTTTATAAGTATTATAATAAAATAATTTTTATTATAAAAAATGTTAGTTAATTATTAATAGTTTTATTACTATTATTATATAAAGCTAGCTTTAAGTTAAAACTTTAGGCTAACTAAATTAAGAGCTCTGTGGAATTAACAGCATTTTTATATACATTTAAATTTTAAACTTAATTTGGGCTTTTTCAAGAAATGTAATGATTTTTATGATGTTGTCGGGGGTTGGGTTTGAGATGGTGTTGATGGGGTTTAGTAATTGGAAGGAATCTGATCTGGGTTGGGATAAGGAAGGGCAGTGTATATGATATGTTGGATGTCTATTGGGGAGTGGTGGCAGAATGGGCATGTGTTGGGAAGTGTTCTGTCCATGTAATGGGCATTAGTGAGTTTGGTATGTCCTAGTCGTATCCGGTGTATGAGTATTTGTGTTTTGTTATTGGTGTTTGGGTGTATCTGACAGATGGATTGCGGTGAGGTCTGTATCATTTGTTTGTACCAAGGCGATACATTGTTGTAGATGTCAGCTTGTTTTGATTGTATGTGCTTTTTCAAGAAGTGTGAATAGTCGTTAGAGTAGGTAAGGGTATTTGTGGAATTATTAATATTTATTTTTAAATTTTACTTTAAGAATCATAATAATTACGGTCCCTGATTATGCCAAAGATTCATCTTAGCGAAGATATCCGAGCCTACACATATTGCTAGAAAATGGGATGAGAAAAACGGTCAAAAGGATCAAAGATTTTTAAGTCGACCTTGTCGACCTTGCTTTAACGACCTGTGATGTGTCGGTAAGTCATCTGGTCTTCAGTAAAAGTGAATAAGAATAATAGTTATAAATTAATGACTTCACTATGGGCGAGGGTCGAAATGTAGATTATTGCTAAACAGTTGCTTTTTTACTGCATTTATTCATTTTACACACAATTTTTACGCAGCATTTTGTGCGACATCTAGTGTAATTTTACATAACCTAATAGTTGGAAATGTAACCACTTTTTTACCCAGGGTGTATTTATACAATGCATTTATATGTATATGTATATGTAAATTTGTATGTATGTATATGCTTATGTACAATGTACATGTACATCTACACATTTATTGAGAATTTCCTAGACAGAAGCCATATTTTAAAATTTTTCAGAAATTGAAAAAATCAAGCGTTGCCAGTGAAATGTTAAGATGTATCAAAATCTAACAGAAATGTTAAGATCTAACACAAAAATTCTTAACATTTCTGTTAGGAAACGTTGCATCTTAACATTTCATGAAGAGGAAGAGCAAATGGCGCCTCAATTCAAAAACATTGAATATTTTTTAGTTCTATAAAAATGACGGAACAGAGGACGAGAAGGGATAATAGAAAAATTACAGTACTTTTTTTTAGTGTTATTCATGTTGCCTATTGTATTTTTATCCTTCGGTATATTTTTGACTCCCATTTCCCCTTGCACCTAAGTCTAAAAATTAAGAAGGTTGTAAACAGTAATAAATATTATATTTATTCAGCACTTGCAATATTAAAAATAACACAAAACACAAAGAAGGAAAACAGCAAGATTCCCAGGCTAAAAGAAAACCCAAACAGACAACAACGGCCAACTTCGTCGGAGGTGAGGTTGGTGTGCTAGGTTTTTCATGGATTTTTTTGGCTGAAATGTGGTTAGTATTATCTCAGTTGTTGCAGTTATCGTTTTTTTTTGTCGCTGTCTTTGTATGGAAAGAGGAAAAGTATCAAAATTAAATTGATAGGGGAATGAATCACTTTATAAATCCAAAATAGGACAACTCTTATTTTTTTATTACCCGCAGCTTTTCCTTTGTAAATAAAAATTACTTATATATATTTTGCATAATATTTATCGCTTTTTTATTGGTTGTTTTTGTTTTCATTACATGTGTAATAATTTATTTTTGTTTTCCTTTGTATTTATTTGTTTCTGCACTACTTAAATATGAAACGTTGAAGTCAAATTTGTTTTTTCATGAACTGTTTAATTTGATTAAACTTTATTTGCTTGTGGTGCATTTCATTTGATGTTTTCGTTCATACTCCTCTATCTCCCGAATTCTCACTACATTTTCTATTGTTAATTTGCTCCACAATTTGTACATTTTATTTCTGCATTCTGAATCGTCAGACATATAATTATGTATATGTTGTATTTTGACAAGACGCGGATTTGTTGCTGCATGCTTAAATAATTAATATATAACTTATGCCATTATTTTGTGATTTTTTGTTCTTCTGGTTCCTTAGCCTTTGCACGTTTAACTTTTAACAATTTGAAGTCGCATTCAGTAAGCGGGGCAAATATGCTCGTATTTTGGGCATCGTTCCGTCTCGTATTTAAAGTTAAATATATAATATGTCATATATAAACACTCGGGTTATGTAAAATTTGTCAATGTATTTAATTGATTAATTATAAAAATGATTGTTTGTTTTGTTGTTTATCTCTTTGGGTTGTTAGCAAAAATTATACAAAAAAGTTTCGGTTTCTCTCGTCTCTGTATGTTTAACTATTTTAATCGTTTGTAAAATTTGGCCATAAGTACACGAAATTTGCTGAAAACCGTTTTAACGTTTTTGATTAACCATTTTTCGTCCCTATTCAATCGGTACTGTTGTTCTGCTTTATGTGTTATATAATTTATTTAATGTAATTCGTTTATTATCGTACTGGTTCTGGTCTGGAAAATAAAACACAAAAATTTAAGAGAATTAATTTACAATAATTAGTAAATTTTTTTATATTTTTGCATAGCAATTGTAATTTGTTTCTTTATTTTTGTCGCATATATTTTATTTAACTTTCTTTAATAAGCATAACAATGAATTTTTCATGCTTAAGGTCCATTTAAATAGTTTATAAATGTTTTATTTAATATTTTAATGGTTCGTTTATCGCCTTTTTAAATTTATACAATTTTACATAATTTTAGCTTAAGATAGACAAATTTTGGTTTGAATTTGTTTAAAAGTTTTGTTTCCTTTTTTTTCAGTTGTAGCTTAGAAAATGGTTTCTTAAATACAGAACGAAATGTTTTCTTTTAGAAAGTACAAACACACACAGGCATAAATAATTTATGAAATATGTTTTAATAACAAAAGTTTATAGATTTTAGAAATCTCTGCGCTCTTTCGCTTGGCTCTTGGCTTGGGTTTATTTCCAGTTGGTTATCATCCAGAAGATATCTAGCATATATGTTTCTCACAAAGTGTTGGCAACTAAAATCCGTAGTACCCTAATCTCGTCGAAGAAAAAATTATATATACAAAAAATGAAGACCACTCGATGCCATTTACAATAGACAAAGAACTACGCCACACAGAAGCCTTAAGAACTAGTTAGCAAATGTTGTGGTATGGTTACAATCTACGAAACTAAATGCCTACAGAGCAAAGCTTACAAGGTGAAGAAGAACAGAAGTCTATAATTATACAGTTAAGAGAATTGCTCGATTTAGAACTAGCAGCTACAATAAATATTAATCTTTATGTATGTTATGTATATGTTTATGCTTCTCGTGGAGGCTTAATGTTAATTAATATTTCCACACTTGCCATCTTCTATCATATATCGTAGAATATTACTCATATTTGTATTGTATAAATTTAACGCGGCAACATCTTATTCATAAACATATTTTTCCTCTTTAATTAGAATTACGTTAGAAGTGTTTAGCATTTATTTTGTGTTATCTGTGGTGGGTTCATTTTGTGTGTTCTCTCTTTGCTCTATCAATTTGTCTGTTCAACCTAAAATTAAGGTACAACTAAATGTAATTACATCGGTTTCCAGAGGGCGATATATATATTTCCTTCCTTAATAAAAACCAGCTGCCTGTCTGACCAAAGAAAAACCTTTCCTAAATTTTGTTTTCGAAGCCTCGCTTTGAATATTATTTTGGATTTAAATTGTCTTGCAGAGCTTACAAGTGTAAAAATAATAACTTAATTAGTTTTAGCGGTAAGTGGTAAAAACACACGCACAAATTGGTCGTTGAATAATATACACAAATTAATTTTTCTTTAAAGCTTTGGTTTCATTTATAATTTCTGCAAGCAACGTTGAAAGGTTTTCGAAATAGGGAAGCCTAAATAAATTTGTTTTTGTCCTTTTCTTTTTTAAAGTGAGATCAATTCAAGCTGTGTAAAATCGTTTTAAAATATGCTACAAAATTTTGAATAGGTTTCGTTAAGGGGAAACGTTATGCAAATAAAGTAAGAAAAATTGCTTTTGGGTTTACATATCGAGTTCAGAAATTTTAAATACGATATCGATTTCACAGTTGATAAGCTACAAAAGTATTGCGAGTAGCTTATAGACTCCCAATAAATTTTTGTGAATCTCTGAAATCTCGAGTTATTTTAAATGAATTGAAATATTTTCTGAAAGTATTTTCAACTTTGATTTTATGTACTTAAACGTTCAAAATGTTTTTAATTAAAAATGTAGCAATTCAAAAGCCGTTTTTTCTTAGCTTAGATATCATTTATTCCTGTTTGCGAATAGACAATGTGTGCGATTAGGCTTTGTGCTTGAATTTTGTCTGCACCTTCTTCTCCAAAAGAAAAACGGATCTTAACTAAGTTTAAACTGTTTGACGTGTGTGTGAAAGAGCTCTTCTGTAAGAGGATCTATGGGATTTTAACTCTAGGTTATTTCCTTTTTGATTTGTAACTCGCAGTTCGTTGTTGCTGATGTTGTGGTGGATGGGGCTGCAGTGGGTGGTGCTGGTGGCGTTTGCTTCTTGCTGGCCTTGGTGGCCATGGGGGCATGTGGGGGTGCTTGGTGGTGTCCCACGGGGACTGATACGCTGAGCACGGTTAGAGGGACAACCCGCTGGCGCTGCTGCTGCTGTCGCTGCTGCAGGGGCATCTCATCGTCGTCGGATTCATCTTCCTCTGGATTCTCATCCGCCTCCGCCTCCTCCTCCTGACTTTCCTCTTCGAGCGTCTGATGGTTGTCCTCACTGCCCACATGACTGCTGATTTTTTCCAGTGCATGACAGGCGGACATCTGGGCCTTTTTCATCGAGGACTCATCGCTGCTGTTGCTACTATCGAACAACTGTCCGGCAGTTGCCGCCGAGTCCGGCGAAAGGGGCGTTGTGGCCGTGGGGGGCGTGGCCAAAGCACTACTGTGGGGGGCTTCTATCTGAACCTCTTCGTCTTCCTCCTCATCCTCCTCGTCTTCATCTTCATCTTCGTCCATGTCCTCATCGCTGGATGTTTGACTGGGTTGGGGACTTTTAAGATTGTTGTTTGGGGGGGTTTTCTCGCCAATTTCTTGGTTTTTTTCCAGATCGCCTGGCTCCGAAATATTAGAGGGACTTTCCTCTTCTTCCACCTGCCGATCCTCTGGTTTTTCTTCGGGCTGCAGCTTTATTCTTTTGCTTTCTGGCTCTTCTAGCTTTTCAAAATCCCCTTCACTCACACAACAGTTTAGGGGCGTGGCACTCCGTCGCAGGCCATTTGTTGGGGGCTTTATCAGGGGAGATGGCTCCTGTTGATTATTATTATTAGCCCTGTCCTCCATTTCCTCTTCCTCCAGGTCCTCGTCCTCCTCGGGATCTCCCCGACCCTCTTCCACCGGTTCCTCCAGCCGGGTTTGCGGCTTGAATGGCATCTTTCGAAGATCCACTTTGCAGACCTGCTCCTCGTATTGCCTGCGATATCTCTGAAGTTGCTCCGTAAGGTCGGCTATATGGACGTCCTGTTTGTGGAGCAGTTCACTCAGTTGGATGTTATTATATCGGTATTGATGGTTCTCCTGCAGTAATCTCTGGAGTAGGCTGAGAACTCTCTCCCGGTCCCTGGGTCGAGTTTCTCTCAGGGATTCCACAGCCTGCTCCCAAGGTGGTAGCATGGCACTCGAGTCGGGCTCTCCGTTCAGACTGTCCGTATCATCAGTGTCTGTGGACAACTCGAATTCGCTGCCCAAATGGGTCTTACCATTTTTAAGGCTATGGATCCCGGATCCTCCCGAACTATGCTGGGACTTCTGATGGTTGGGATGATGGGGCGAACTGACCACGTTCGATGAGTGGGTACTCAAGTTCAGGCCAGCACTGGAGGACTGAGTGGGTGAGGAGGCCTGGCTTTTGTAGTACCCATGGCTGAAGTGATGCATGTGCGTTGGGTGGTGCGGGTTGTGATGTGGGGCAATGCCGCTCACCGCAACCACCGGCTGGTGGCTCATCAGGTTCTTGTTGATCCTGATCCGACTCGGTTCGTTGTTTGTGGCTGCCAGCGATGAACTTCCATTGCCGTTTGGCAGGGAACTGGAGCTGGGCAAAAGTTTGGCATGCTGATTAACGGTGGCTATGATGTGCTGCGACGGAGCTTGAGCTCCTGCCGGCTGCTGCACCACCTGGTGGTGCGACGACTGCTGATGGTGTGGCGACGTGGAGGAGGTAATTTCATTGCTGCCTCCCGCTGAAAACTCCTCCGGACTGCGCATGTTTCGGAGGTTAGTGGGTGTTGGCGGTGCTCCGGCAGCATTGGGTGGTCCAGTGGCTGGTGCTGCGGGCAGGTGGGCGGGTAGCGGGGAGTTGCTGCCACTCGAGGAGGTGTGTGGTGGTTCCACGACGTCCAGAGGAGCAGCCAGAACCTCGGGTGGCGATGTCGTGGGTGGCGGGGGTGTCTGCGATCGCTCCTGCTTGATGTGCACCACCTGGTGATCCGTCTCCTTCTCCCTCAATCTCTGACGCACCATCACCTCCCTTTCCAGCCGCTCCCTGTCCTTGTCCCGCTCCTTGGACAGAATACTCTTGCGCGGGGCCAAGGCCACGTTGGGTTGGTAGGTCCTCTCCGCATATCTCTTGTCCGTACTCCGCACGACCCGCTCCGGATTCTGGAGTTCTGGTGGTTCCTGGCAGGCATAGGGTAGCGAAGACAGCGTGGCGTTATAGGCGTGCAGGAAGGCCTTGGAGTTGGTGGGTCCCCAAGGTCGGAAGGCCGACGCGGAGTTCAGCGTGGGTGGTGGGTGGTGATGCGGCCCATGTGGGTGGGCCACCAGAACGGCCCGATGCTGGTGGCTCAGGGGATGCGTGTGCGGCAGGTGCTCTCGCTCCCTTTCCAGGTGTGCGCACATGAACTGATAGTGGTACTCAAACGTGGAGGCGGCCGACGACGCCCCCTTGAGCTGCTGCAGCTGCTTCTTGCCACTGGGAATGTCCATCTGCGGCTGCTTCATCGGTGGTGGCGGGGGCGGGGCCAAGGCGCCTACCAGGCCATGTGGATGGCCGGCCAATCCAAGAACATGCCCCGAGCCCAGGAGACCGTCGTCCATGAGCATTTCCGCCTGCAAAGAGGTTGAAGAAAAAGGAATAATCGTTAGAAAATTGATCGATCATAAAAGAGCTACACTTTGAAAAATCAAAAGTTATGAAAATTAAAAAAAATCGCCAATTAAATGCTACTACTTCATAGGGAAAAAAATAAATATCAGAGTCCATAGACAACAAAAATATACTTGGAATATCTAATGATCAAGTTTTGGAGATGGTTTTTCCCTGTGGAAGCTCTAAGGTTGCTAGAAAACTGATCGAGCAAAATAAGCAGAGGTAGCAAAACCAGTAGCCATCATCAATTTGAATTGCAGTCGGAGGCTAGCGAGTGGGCTAATTATAAACAAACAACCCAACTACCCGAGGAGCGATCCTCGAGAGCCAGACACCAAGCCCCAAACGCACCCCGCGGCTATGGCGCCAATTGTCATTGAGACCAAACCAGAATCCGGCGGAGGAAGGAGACTGAGGAGGCTCCGAACTGGACAGGCGGCGGCCTCCTGGTCCTCCTGGTCCTGGCACTGCAGACCGCTTTGAAGTGGCTGCCAGCAGTTGTCTCATTCTACATACTACCTCTCATTATACCCTGTACTGGCGGAGTCCAGGAGTATTTCGGTACTGGCGCTGGAAGATATGTTGCTGTATTCCTATCCGATCGAAAATTCGTTGTACTTATTGCTACTACAACTTACGCTAAGAAATTATAGTTTTTCATAGTTAGGATTGATTGTTTCCCAGGAGTCAAATGAAATAAATACCGAAATACGGGGCACACAACAGTCGATACCGAAGCTATCGCACATATTTGCATTATCAGCATGGTTAAAGGAAGAAGTGAATCGAGTGGGGGAAAACGAAGAGGAGCAATCCCAGCCGGTTTCGCGGTTTGCGTGTTTGTGTAGCTGTTAAAATGATTGGCACTGCGTCCAATTATGGACAACGCAACCTCAGCTGCATTCGCAGCAGCCATAAAGTGATTTTTGAATGGAGGCGGCGCCATTATCCATTACCCATTGCCATCGCCATTGCCATGGCCAACTACGTCCTCCAGTCCCATACCCATCCATACCCATGCCCCTACCATACCCATCCTCATTTCCAACGCAGAGGAGGTGTCACAGCGGCAGTTAAACAAATGGCCAAGGCAAACGATGTCGATGATCGAAACGAGTCTGTAGGAAGTCGCCTCTTGGAGATTTGCCGCTGAGTTGGTAAATGCTGAACCGAAAGGTGGGCTAATGATGATGGAGATCTGTAGATCCCAGAGCCGGAGATCAGCGAGCGTGTCAACAACGGCTCATTAGCATAATCATGGCATTGGGTTTCGGTATTTAGGGGAGATACCATTAAATTGTTGGTCTCAACTACCAGTTCTCGTTTTCTGCCTCCCTTCGCGCAACCTCAAAGTATGCAGCAAAAGTTTGCAACCAACTGACTTGTTGGCCATCATCTTGGGTTAACAAGTTGGCCCCGAAAAATGGCAACCCGCAAATAGATAAATAAATTGAAAAAACCACACTCCAAGGAGGGAGATTGGGCCGACAGACATGCCCCCAAACTGGCGACGATGGCAAGCTACAGAAAATATAAAATAAAATAAGACACACATTGGAGGAGCTAGGAAAGATATTGACGCGGCGATAAGAAAACTGGGAGCCAGACACATACTCGCACTCGCAGTGGAGGCCCACAAATGAACCATTAAACAGCAAAATCATAAAAATCAAGAGCCATAAAGAAGTCGTCGCGAAGGAGCGCCATCCCCAGCCCATCCGCGGCACCACCAACTGGCGGAGCAGCACCACCGAAACCGAGACGCAGCAGGAGATGCCTGCTCCTCGAGGCTCGGCGACCGACAGTCGCTTAACTGTAAGCAGATGGCAGCCAGCGATAGATGACGAGGCTCTGGGGCAGCCAGGGAGCTCAGGCGTGCACTCGGCGAAACAAAGATTGTCTTCCAAAATTATAAAATATTTTAATAAATTTAATCAATGACATTTATGACAGATTTAGAAAAGTTTAAGATTTTTACTACGTTCAAAAACATAGACTTCACAATCATGCTTTAGATATTATTTGGGGTATCAAAAATATCTCTATAGAACTTTGATCTGTTCAAAGTTTAAACATTCTTTACGACATCTCTTAAGTTCGTCTTAAGGTCTCTACCAAAATCGAAGAGGTTTGCTATTGAAAGCGATCTGTGCGAACCCACATATATTCTGATTTGAGACAGACTTTTCTCCCAGTGGAAGCAGAGTGGCTGAGGAGCAGTCGGCAGCTCAGTGACTCGAGTCTCCATGCTGGCGCACGCGTCGTCGCTGACGGTGCAATGACAAATTGCACTATTGGCGCAGGCGGGGCGGGGGCAGGTGGTGGCGGAGTCATCTTGGTTGCGAGTGCGGGTGCAAGATGGCCCCGTTCGGGTTCTTCCAGTATCGACGTCGCTAGTGCTTAAGTCCAAGGTCTTTTGCCATAACTCAGCACCAAAGATGCAGTGCAGCCGGGCCAGGGGACACGGGGGATCGTAATCTCTTAAGAAATCAGTTTGTATTAAAGAGTCTGTATACCCTGCCCATCAGTGGATATTCCAAAAAGTATGCCAACTCCCAAGACCAAGACCACCAAACCTATTTCTGAATTTCATCACTTAGAAAATCTTTAAATATAAAACGGTTCCTTTTGTTTAATGTTCACCCTTCAAACCCCAATTCCAATGAAGGCGATGGTCCCTGGTAAGTGTATCTAAGAAAATAATTGCACCCAAGTGACTGCGGCTGTTGCTCAGGGGTGTGGCGGAGGGGGTTCCAAGGGGGCAATCGTGGGCAAGGCAGCGACATGACTCCGCTTGACGATAAGATCATGGCAAATATTGACGACGACCGCGACGGACATGGACACAAGACTTGGGACATGGGACATGGAGATGGCGATGGCGATGGAGATGGAGATGGAGTTGCATGTGGATGTGGCTGCGGTTGCGGAGATGCCGATGGAGACGGCAACGGCAATGGCAAACGGCGTTGACAATGAAGTCCGACCGAGTCATGTATGGGTGCAACGCCAACAACAGCAACATGCTCAGCGGCAACCACTTGCGCCCCATTGATTTAGACTGGCAATTATGCAGCCAAAGATCGCCGTCGTCCTGCTGTTGCTGCTTTCATGCATGTTCCTCAATTGACGAGGATGGTTTTGGGTCTGCGGTCCGGGTTCGGGATCGGATCGGGATGCTGGGACGCAGTGGCGGCCATGTGGAAATGGAGCAGCGACCCATATGCATTTAACATTGCACCGACATCGTCGTAGTTTGGCTGCTGTCAGCTTCATCTGCATTTCTTGGCGTCATCTTGTTGGCGCTGCTTATTTTGCGATGCACTCGAAGAATTGCCATCAATCAACAAAACTAATTTTAAGAAATTAATTTTAATATTGTTCCAATATGTATGCTCCATATACGATGGAGAATTTTACCAGAAAACAACGTTAACAGGTAAAAGAGGTGTTAATTAAATTTGTATCTGCTGTTTAGTGCTTAAGAGTTTTTACAACTACCGAAGAGAGCAAAAAATCTAAGAAGAATCACTCGGCTTGAAGCTTAAAATTAGTCTTAATAAGTTGGCCGGGGTCGACTTTGTATATTTCCCGACCATTTTTACAGCCATCGGTCTTAAATTGGAGGAAATTTGAGATCAAGTTTTATTTTCAATCAAAAAATAAAACTCAAACAAGTTTCCAGAAAATAAATATCAAAATGTAAGAGTTGTTTGTCTAGCCAAAAATAAAACCAATAGAATAATCATTGTTTTTAGAGCTGAAAATAAAATTCAACATGTAATCATTATATTTTGAGATTTTTTGAAATCGATTATCCCTCAAGTTTTTAATAAAAATTTGAAAAAAATAAAAATTAAACCGGATATTGAAACTATGATGCATCAGAAATGTGGTTTAACAAATAATAATAATGAAAAATGATGATTGGATCGTGTTGCCTTGCAGTCTCTATAAAATTGTTAAATCACAAGTCTATGTAAAAATCTTTGGAGTATTTTTATGTAACCAGAACATTACATTTTTTCGGTGTAATCCTGGTTTTCTGCTGCTGTTTTTGTTTGCGTCTGGCGCTGGCCGTAAACTTGTTTACCCCGCCGAATTCGTATCGACATTACACTCGCTACTATCCCATTTCTCTTCCCTCTTTTCCGACGGCGACATTTTACAATTTTCCATTCGTGTTGTTGTCTGTCTCCTCGGAGGAAAGAGAGCGAAGGAAGCGCCAAAATCCGCAACAAAATAAAAAACAAAGCCGGCCACTAAAAAGTAAGTTACAGAAGCAGAGTTGACTATTGTCAAAAGTCTCGAAGCATGACCATGACATACACGGCCAACTAGGGAGCTCCAAGAAAAAGGGTTCAAAGTGTTACTCAGCTTTGTTTAATTCGAAGTTAATTTTAATCTTCGAGTTCTTAAAATATCCGTACTCTGAGACAAGTAATTAGTTTATTAGAGTGCATACCTTTTCCTCTAAGTATATATATAATATTAGAACAATAGTGCCATCAGATTAATTCCTAAAGCCGTTGCAACTCGTCAGAATCTCCCATTCCCTTAGTTCACTTCTGGTATTCCACATTATTAGCTACCCACATGCTTATTACTTCTTGCAGATCCATTATAATTATGGCTAATTTAATTAAAGAGAATAATAATCATCAGCACTTCGAGCGCAACGCGCAGAACTCAAAAACTGTAAAAAGCGCGAAACAAATGAAGAAAGCCCAAGAAAAAGAAATTAAAATAGGTATAAAAATAAATTGCAAAGGGGAGGAACAAAAAGATATATGAGAGGGACTAACAAGAAAAATACGTTGCGTTTAGAAAAATATTTAAATCAACTTTTAATGGAGTCGAAAACAAATTCCACTTCAGGTTCAGGCTGGCTGGGTGCAGTTTCTTTAATGAGCAAGGGAAATTCCAATAGGAACTAAATGAAACCGAATCTGCGCGTAAGATAAATAAAAAGCTAATGCCTTGTCTACTAAATCATGTCGGGGTCGCAGTTCTGGGAGCGATTCCTGCACTTCACTCTTATTCCTCGAGTGTTTTTCCTGCTCTGCACTATGCAATTTCTCTGTCCAATTAGCGTGCGACGTTTTGAGTGATGGCACAAAGTCAGACAATGCGCAAGCGCAACTGCGGCGAATGCACACCGAGAAAAATGCACACCAATATAGGTTTGAAATAACACTTTATGCCACAGTAAATTTCCTACGATATGGCAGACTTTAGGTAAGTTCATGAAAGCAGTAACATATCCTTTAGGCTTTAAACCAAGACTATGAGTCGAGATCGAATAGGCAGCACTAATAATTCTTGCTCTTTTAATAGCGCGTTAATTTGTGGACTTACTACTAATTAAAATGGGAAAATATACAACGCCAATCCAATAACAGCCTTTTTTCCTGTGCAACAGTCACACTTAATTTTATGCAGCGCGGTAAAAAGAGTAACAAATTGCAACATTGCATTGCATTTTTATGACAGCCGCCGTGCCATATTTTCAAAATTTACGAGGCCAGCTTCTGATTTCGCTCTTGGCCGCTCTAATCAAGCCTTCCATTGTGCTGCTGATGATCCACCAAAACCGGGGAGATCCCTCCCCTCGAAAGAGACTCAAATTTATTGTCATTAATCATGGGGACTCTGCACCGGGTTTTCGGCTTTGACTTTGACTTTGGTCTTGGACTTGGTCTTGGACTTGGACTTCAACGTGGACTTGGACATGGACAATTTGCTCCATGCCGCCGCTGCAACTGCTGCATAGCCATTATCATCTGTCCCGAGTCGAGTCGAGTGGGGCTTCGTATTGATCAGCAACATGTTGTTGCCGCAACATGGCAATTAAGGCTGGGTTCCAGATGGAGAAAAAATAAAGTTAGTTGGCAGCCGCCTCGGCCATCATGGGGCTGAAATTTATTTGTTGCCCGCCAAGGCTTTATTGTCTGTGCCACGGAAATGGATGGAAACGTCACTGAGACGGGGTAGCTATCATATGGGATCCACTTGAGTCGTAGAGAATGTGAGAACTTTACGAGAACTTTGCAAGGAAAATAGTAAGGGCTATACAAGGCTGGAGTCCATTTTAAAATTTAAATGAAAATGTGATACATTTTAATATACAGAAAGGAATAGCCAACCAAACGTAATTTGTTTTTTTTTAATGGTTTCTTAAGATTACCCAAAGTTAATTTGTGTAATGGCTTGTACATTTAAAAGCATGTTAGGGAACCAATTTTTTACTTCTCTAGAGTATTCTTTTTCCGCCCTAACTTCCCCATAAAACAAAACTTCCCTCCGCTTGGTATATGGGAAGATAAATGTTGACTTTGTCAGGGTGCTCCAAAAGCTGCAGCAGCAGCAGCAACTGCAGCACGAGCAGCAGCAGATAGAGCTCCCCGCTTCATTATGGGTCATTTGTTTGCTGCATAATTGGCCACAGCAATTGGCCCACAAAATTTATGATTTGTTTTGGCCTTTTCTCTGGACACTGTGAGAAAACGGTAAATGATAGGCCCACCTTCGCTTCCCCTCTGCTCTTCCCTGTCCGTTGATGTTGTTCTTGGGCTAATGAAAATCTTCTGGGGCATGGCACCAAAATCAACATGAACATCCCGGCCACGCCCCAAACGCCCATCAACTGTCGCTTGTGGTGGGCGTCACTTTTTAACCAGCTCATCCCCACCAGACCCTCTCTTCATTTCTCCCTCTGCATGGTCCATGTCATTTAAATTAAAAAGTTTAACCACAGCAAATTAGAGAAAACTTCTCGGCAACTTTTGCCCGCCCCTCTAGGGGAAAAACTTCCCGGCCACGCCCCCAAGACAGGTCGAAACGTCAGTCAAACTTTGCATAGAATATAGTGGTTTGGTGGAAGTCTTACCGAGTATTTGGACTACACAGAAAACATAAGATCAATGATCAAATATGTACCGTTTTTTCACATTTAAAAAATGTTCTATATTATTATTATTATATTCCTTGTAAAGAGTAAAATAATTTATTTGTGCCAACCTGAAACTGATGATATAAGATGCTATATTTCATTATTATATAACATATTTTATCTTTTTATTTTTTTCACTGCAACCATTTATGAATATTTCCATATAGATTTCACAGTAAAAGTTACAGAAGGAAAAATTCAAAAGCAGGTCTGACTTTTGACAAAGTCAAGCTCCAGTCGGTTGGCACTCGAATAGGGAATGACTGACAGGCAGGGAGAAAGGGCCTTATAGAATGGGAAGGAGGTAGTGGATGGGAACCTGGAAATGTTTGTCAAACTGTCAGTGAGGGAGACACCGCTAGAAAGATTTTCGCGACTCTTGAAGGTGTTTGGCATTTAGTGCTCATTGTTGACCATTTGACCTCCTCCTGCCGCCAATCTTTTACAGTTGAAATGGTCGAAAACTTTGCACAAAAATGCCATAAAGAAAGAGAGAGGTTTGATCCCCGGCGATTTATGAAAATGTTCGCCGGCAATCCTTGTTTAGCGTTTTCCAGCGGCTTCGTTTCGATTCAATTCGCAGTGCTTCGATTTATTTATTGCCAGCATTTCCATCTGACCAAAGATGGTCACCAGGGACAAGCAGACGAGGGCCAGTAAAACTTTATGACCGCCAGCTGATCTGCAGTTCTATGAGCTGCAGCTAGCGGCAATCGCAGCCTTTCCCGGCCAAATCATGCGGGGTTTTGCGGCTTTAATTAGGACCAGAGGATCGGATTCGGGAGGAAATCTGTTCTGTAAATTCTGCTGCTCCGTTAAAACTGCGGGCCAATGGAATTGCCATGGGAGCTTTTTTGGGGCGTGTGTTGGCTTGGCTCTGTTTGTAATTTTTCGTTTGTCACCGCAACAAGAATTTCATTTTATGGCAGTTCTCGAGCAGCGAACAGGAAATGTCATTGAACCGAGGGTTTCGCAAAATGAAACCCTCTAGCCAGGCAGGCAAAGGCATCAGCTTCAGAAGCAGAAAATCAGGCGGGGAGTGGGTGTAGAACGAGAAGTCCCTGCTCAAAAGACAAATGCCAAAAACATTAAAGAATGAATACGAGTGGAAGAAGAGAACCACAAAAGCTTCCGCCACAAGCATCCAAAAAGTGTTGGGCTAAGATATTCTAGGAGATTCTAGATATAAACCGGAGGTATGATACTTTGATATTATTGTTTTAATATTTAAATTAGTTTCTATCATTACTATCTACACAATAAAAGTATTGTATTTGGAAGTAATTGGCTAATAACCATTTAATTCTAGATAAAGGCCTTGTTAAGTATAATTAGGTAAGTATTATTTATTAGTATTATTATTATTATCAAAGTTCCTATTTCCCTCTATGGCACATTGACCGCTTCTTAGAGCGTACAGAATTCGTTTTTAATTTGAGCGTAAAAAGTGTTTCTTTTGTGGCTGACAGGCGAGGCGAAAGTCAAGTTTAATTCATTGTTAAAATATATGTATAACAAAGAAAAAAGGGGTTAAAAGCACACCCACTTGCAGCAGCGATAGGGATAGCGTTGGCCCAACGCCCAACGTATGCAATGCAATTAATGCGATGCCCCCAAGCGGGAGACATCACAGTATATGAATCACAACAATGGGGAAAATGGACGGAGAACTCCTTGGATTCTCCCGCCCTCCCGTTCTTCCCATTGTGAGCCCTAAGTGGAGGAGAACGGATTTCTGGGAAATGGCAACCTCTCTAGGGTATTCGAGTCCTGCCCTCCTCCACCCATCACCCTCTCACCCTCTCCGAATTACCCTTGAATCACGGCCCACACAATGTTCGTTCAGCACACTAAAAAGTGAAAAAATATATCCTGCATGCCAGTACATCCAAAGTTTCACCCCTCTTTGGATTTTTGTTGTCTAATTAAATTTCTGCTGGGGCATGCCAGTGCAACTTGCGCACAGCATTTAAACAGCAACTCGAGCGAGTTCGGGGGGCTTGGGTAACCCCCGAACAACAATCCGTGGAGCACTTGAGAGGGGGCTGGAAAAATAGAACCAGAAAACCCCTACAGTCCCGGGCCTCCTTTATTTGCATTGCTGCAATACTAGATGGTTTTTTTCCACTGCTGGCTCTGCTGATTTTCTGCCGCATTTTGTTGTATCCTTGCGGGAATTTCAAATGAAAGTAGCAGTGGAGTGGAAGTGGAAGATGGAGCCGAGCGGAGCGGAGGGAGCGAAATGTCGAGAGGAGCTCAGAACGGAAAAAACAGAAATAAAATGCCAGAGTCGGGAGGAAAAATAGGGAAAAAAGTAATAAAGTCATTTAGATTTGCGAGGCTTGGGGTAGATATGGCAGCAGGTCCTGCAGGGATATGCGCTTGCGGTCCACCCCAGAAAAAAACCCGCACACACACACAGCCTGACAGGAATTGGGCAGCAGCAGCACCTGAATTTGCGGAGAAGTCCCATTTTTTGCGCTCTCATTTTATTTTTTAAGTTTGGAATGTTAATGAACTCAGTCATCGGAGGACTGTAAAAAATATTTCGTATTTTGCACTCTTTTTTTGCCCCCTCCACTTGAACGTTTGGCTTGGTCGAGAGGTTTATGCAATTTCGCTTCGCATTTCTGGCACTTCATTTGGTTGCATGCCTCCAGTGCCTCAACTAGGGCCACGTCCTCCTGCAGCGCACCAGACATGAATGGGCCTCTCCGGGAGGCATCAGCCCAGCATCCATCCATCCATCCGTCCGTCCATCCATCCGTCCTGGGCTGTAGCTCATTAGCACGCCTGGATGAAGTAGATCGACCTGAAAAAACTATATATATGAAACTGCTACAGCCCTGTCCCCACTTGGAAATCTGCTGGTCTGTTATTTTAATTTGATGCCAGAGTTGTTCGGATAGTTTCTAATTATTTATGCACAAAAGATTTCCCTTCAACTTTCTGATCCTAGCGAGGATGTTTCGTGGTGTGGGGTCAGCTGGGGCATGGTTTTATTAGTGTTTAACTAGTTAGTTTTGAGGAGTTACCGTAATTGATGGGGCACTGGTTTACCCTAACAAGTAAGTTAGAATGCTAACAATATGAATAATATTCATTTGAGGTCACTTGGACGAGGTGTCCCTTCATTTGTAAGGTCCGTCTTATCTTCAAGAATCATTATACCAATTTCCAACCACATCTTTATAACCCCCCACCATTCAAAAGGCAAGTGTTTGTTTGAGGCGTTTTCCGCTGAATGCGGCGATGTTGCATTTGTTGCACTGGCTATTTTCGCTATTGTTGCGGGTAGATCTCCTCGCATACACAAATTAGTTATAATTATAGAGCAAAATGCGAGATGAGGAGCCCGTTCCGAGCCCGAATGAATGAAAGAAATTAATTTCTCAATTGCATTTTGCCACGCATTTTATTGTCGGCCCCAGCGATGCCGCTCTGTGGCTGCGAGTTTTCCGTTTTCCGTTTTCGGAGGCGGCAACCGCGACGAAGGGGGCGGCGGAAAGTCCACCAGGGGCAGGAGGCGGTTTTCCGAGGGGGGGTTGTGAAGTTTGGGGAGTCATCGCTGGCCGTGGCGTCGGCGGCGGCTTATTTGGTGTCTGTAATTTGAAACGCTTCTCTGACTCGGAAAAACTGCAGCCACTTTTGTTGCTGCCGTTTGTGGGATTTAATTTCAGCTTTGCTGGCCAAAAGCGCCGCTAAATGTCTGCAGAATATTTCAAATCCACACGCAGTTTTTCCCTGCAGTTGCACTGGCAGTTTTAAGTTGCAGTTTGCTGCGTTTCCGCTCGCATCGAGAATTCCGCCGCTGGCAATTTTTCTAGACGAGTCATGGGGAGTCAGGGGATCGCGACGACGACCATTATAAATGATGGTTATTTTATAATTGTGGAGTGTTCGGTTTAGTTTGGATTCGTTCGGTTCGGTTCTTCGGCCACTGCATGTGGCATCCGTTGCAGTCGAAAAACGCATTTCGTGGCCATTTTTAATAGTCAAACAAAGAGAGATGGAGATGGCAACCAGATAGACAGCGGCGGTGGAAAAAATAGTGCAAAGATTTTCCCTTGATGCGAACAACTGTTTTATCTGATTTTTTGTAATTGATATCATTTACATTAATAATAGTTTTCAAGCAGAGAAGTTTATGTCATAAAGGGACACACGTTGAATAAATTACACAGTTTCTGTCTACAGCAAAACGATTTTAGATTAGGATTTTCGATAACTTTACAAAGTATGTGTTATCCGATTTGGGTTTCTCACTTAAAAATTACTTTGCGTATTTTTCAAAGTTGTTATAGGCACTACTGCTACTCGAACCTCAATTGTGGAATCGAAGGGGGTTAATAGAGAGAGATTCAGATAGTTTGCAGGCAGTTGGGCCGCCGGCGACGTCAACATCAGCAGCGGGCAGTAAATCCATCAAAGAGTTAATTGCCACATTGCCGCCAACTGGCGATTGTTGCTGCAGTTGCTGCTGCAGTAGCCAAATGGCCAACAGGCAAAGGCAACTCGGCGCTCTCCTGCGTCCGCAAACGGTAGTTAAAGTGGCTTCCAATCCCCAGACTTTGGCCCTCGGGGCAGACAACTGAAAAATGAGCCCGAAAAAGCAGCCAGGTTTAGCGAATTGTTAGGCGGTCTGTGTTCTGATGATGGGGTTTGAAATAAAGATGAAGACGGGACTGTAAATGGAGATTGAGTTGAGTAAAGTAGATGAAGATGAAGATTCAACTGGGCACGTGACCGGGCAACCGGAAACCTCCGGGAAACCCGACATGTCAATGGAATCCGACAGAGGTCTGAGTGAAATCCAAGTATCCTTGAATGGAGTTTGGTTCATTAATGAAGAGGGAGAATCGGTGGGCCTAAGGGGATTGCTTAAATAATCAGATAATTACGAAAATGGTCCAGATACAATTTCGCAATTTCTACAACGTAATTAAATCGAACTTATGAAAGCCTTTAGATATCATTGACAATGTCCATATATAGAATTTACGATAAATGGAAATTAAGTTGTACATCAAAACGAATGCCTTTTTATAATTTAAAATTAAGGATACGATAAAAAATGTATTATATTAAATAAATTATTGCACTTATTTATATGCATATTTATAAACAAGTCAAGTACAAATTGCTACATGAGTAATGAACAATAATTGTCAACCTCTTTGCTTATCATCCTTGTTTTTTTAAAAATTCGTTTTGAATTAATTTAATCAATATATTGCTTCGCTCTTAGAGCAATCAATTAACATAATGACTAATTACACTGCACATCTTGGTCAAAGCACAAGCCACTGGTGGTTCCCTTTTCCTTCTTTAATTTCTTCTTTATCGATTGCAGTCTGCCACCACTCCATGAGAATTTCTTTCGGCCGTCACACACTGCGTATGAGTTATGCATTTCCCTCCTTTTCCGCCCGCTACTGCATTTCATGTGTCAAATGGCGCATGGCGTAGAAAATATTATTCGCATTCGCATTTGGATTGCATTTGGCATTCGTATTCGTTTTCGCATTTTCCATTTGCATTCAATGGAAATTTCAGCATTTTTCGCCTCTGGACTTTGGCCCCATAAAACTGGGAAAATGGGGGAGGGGTGTGGTTGGGTTATATGCAAAGTGGGTGAATTGGTGTGGCACCTTTTGGTCGGTTTAGTGGCGAAGACTGTATGGTCATAATTACAATCAAATTTTAATGGCCAAGTGGCGCCAACGGCAGCCGCCTGACATGGCTAAATAAGTCTTAACTATTTGTAATTGCTTTCTTTGTTGCCTTTTGCACATTCTGGCGCTAAGAGCCAGGGCTTAGCCCTGCTCTCCCCCAATTTTTGTCGGCTCTTTGTTTGCGTAATTGAAACCACTCTTGTTTTTTCTTATTTCTGTAGTTCCCCACCCCACTTTTCGGTGGAACTACAAAGGATCACGGGGACCCCCGCTTAACCCTTTTTTGCCGCCTAGAAGCGGGGGGCTCAGGTAATTCAAGCCCCGGCTTTCGTGGGGTCATTGACGGCAGCTGAACTGAAGAGTCAACGCTTTGATGTGACTTCTTTTGCTTCTAAAAAGAGCCCTCTCCTTCGGTCAGTTTATTATTTAAATACTCGTAGCACACAAAACTAAATTATTGTAGCTGGCCTGCCACATTGTTGTCGTGGCCGATGTCACATTTGTCGGCTTCTTTTGAAGCATCAAATGTTATTTGATATGCCTCGGCCTCTGGTTCTCTTCCTTTTCCTCATGGTACTCCACTCAAGCCATGTGTGATTAAACTACAGGTAAACAATCGAGTCAAACGGAGGAAAACAACCGCAGGGACAGAGATGTCGGCTAACTGTTCCAAATAATTTTAGTCTCACCTCCTTTAGAATTATTTAAAAATATATAGTTCGGAAAAATTGTGTATATATATGTATCATTATTCTTTAAGTTAGTCTTAAATGACTGAAGTCATAGTACCCGTAGTACCCAATCTTTAAATTATTCGCCTTTTAAAAAGAGTTAAAAAGAGTAGCCTGTCAACTAGTTGTGAGTCAAGACTTAAGAATTTAAGTAGTATTTTACCATAACCTATTCCCTCAAATAAATTTTTCAACCAAACTTTAAGTGAAACATTGCTTTTAATATTTTAAAAATGGTTAGCTTCGGCTGATATCTCCAACTTGGCATCCCTATTTTGAAGCGATGAGCGGAGAGTTCAATAACTTGGTCAAGAAACCGCAACCGCAGACAAAAGCCCGAAACGAAGATCTCTCGGCCCGAACCCCATCCCATCCCAAAACCAAGTCGAAAACCCCAAAAAAAGGAGCTCGAACTGAGGGGATGGGGAGACAGAGACAGAGACAGAAACTAGGTGTGTCTGGAGGGGAATCGCCATAACTGGAATGTGGCGGATGACTGGATGGTCGGATGGTCGGATGGTTAGATGTTGGGATGGCTGGATGGCTGGACCGGAGGGGCGTGGCTGGTAGAAAAGGGCGCAGCCGGCGACAGACAAACGAAGCTCCACGGTCTCCGTTTTAACGTGGTCTGCGTTTCCTTTTCCTCGGTTTGCTGAGTCAGACCTTGAAATGCCGCAGATGTCTGAAAGGTAGGCCTACCCCGCTCCACCGCGCCTTTTGCAAGGCAAACCAGATTGGGCTCGTTTTCCTGCTCGTTTTATTTGGCCGTCATCCATCCAAATCAGGTTTGAGCTGGCAAGGTCCTCTCCCGTGAAGCCTCCTCCTTCCCCTCCTGCTTCAACCAAAACCAAAACGCGCACGAATGTAAAAATCTCGTATAAAAAATATCCCGCAAAAAATACAAAAAAACACTCAAACTGAAAAAGAGGAGACAGCGAAACGAGTTCTGTGCGTTGCTGATCTGTTTCTGTTTTCTGGCCGGGGCTCTTGGTCATGGCTTCCAGCTTATGTTGGCTTAGCCGGGTTGTAAACCCACCCCCTGCGACGCCCCTGCCATCCTTCCTGCCGCTGCAGTTGCGTGCCAAGAACTTGTCTTTGGCCATGTCGAAATAATAAATGCATTTGGAATTAGAGACTCTTATGCCAATTACAAACAAAATGGTTTCAGGCCGCATTATCCTCAAACATTATGACAGACCAAGAAGCAACAACACCCGATGCGAAAAGGCCAGAGATCTCTTGGGAAGAAACTGCAGCTAAAACTGCCAGTGGAAATTAAAGGAACTCAAGCTGCTAAGCTAGACAGTTTTAGTATATAACACTTCTTGGAGTTGGTAACTAGACTTTCAAACACAGGGGCCTTTTTCAAAAATATATATCATATTGTTTTATTTAAAAAAAATTATTTATTAAAGTTATTGTAATTTATTAAGGAAATATAAATATAATATTATAGTTTCTGTATGGAGTACTTATGGATTTATTAAGTGGATTTTTTTTCATACAAATGTTTAAGCATTGCAATAGAAATTAAACACTTTATTCATCTTGACCGAAGAACTTTTATTTCCTTTTAAACTTTTTTAATGCTTAAAGTTATTTTTATCCGTTTAACCAGCATCCCCTACATCCCCCGTTTGATTTTCGCAATTTCTGTGTTTTTAAATGCATTTTAAATTTCTCGCAGGACTTTTCCCTCTTTTTTCGCTCCCATCTTGGTTGGCTTCTCCCCAATTAAGTTGAGTGCAGAATGCAGCCGAGGGGGTGAAAAGGGGCAGGAGTGCGGGTAACTGGGGTTGGGTACAAATCTCCCTGGGTGTTTTTTTTTCAAATGTCCCAACAGTGCGTGAAAATGAAAAATTATGAAAAAATATATGTACACCGATGCAC
Organism: Drosophila suzukii; assembly: GCF_043229965.1. NCBI lineage: Eukaryota > Metazoa > Arthropoda > Insecta > Diptera > Drosophilidae > Drosophila > Drosophila suzukii. Next base: position 24,665,257 of record NC_092080.1, on the reverse strand, counting down.
ACACAGACACGTGCATAAGCATCGCTGAAAAGTGGCAAGAGGCAGAGAGTTCAACGTTCTTTGCGCAACATTGTGTTTTGTGCTTTCCGCTTGTTTCCGCCCCACCCCCCGTTCCCATCCTCCGTACCGCCTCCTGCTCCGTCCCGCTTCCCCGCATCGCGCCCTCTCTGTCGCTCACTCTCGTGCGTTGGCACACGCGCTGCACCTTTAAGTGCCCCTCGGCGGCAGGGGCGGCGCAGGGGGCCAGGAAGAGCCCGGTGCCAAGCAAGTGGTACAGGAAAACGGGGAGAACATCCCGGAGAGAACTGAACTGCATTTAGAAAGCAGTGGTCCTTCAGATGTACAACAATACATCTTGTTTTAAACCAATAAAAACGTAATAATAATGATTTTACAAGGAAAATAGCTAAGCTTATGTTAGGATTGTGGGTATTTAGTCATAAAAGAATATAAGGATAAAGATCAATGTAAATAAAACCATTACCAATAAAAAGAGTTATAGATACTTTATAATGTTACATTATATTAAAATACCCCTAAGTTGGAATATAAAATTTTGGAATGAATTAGATCACCTAAGCAAAGGTCCCAAAAAATGCTTGAAAACTACCTTAAAGTGAGATAATGTAAGCAGTAGCGAGTGATCACTGTAACCTCCTTCTGCTACCCGAATCCCCTCCCCGGCTAACAGCTATCATAAAAGACAATTTTTGCCTTTCTGCTTATTTATGTTGCATTGCAGACCCGTCCTCTATCTATCCCTCCTCCAGTGCTCATCCATGGCTGCTTTCCTTTGCTGGGCCAGCTGCTCTTAACCCTCGCACACCACCTTAACCCGCTGCTGGCTCCGTCTGCGTTGGCGTCTCGCCGCTGCCCTTTAACTTTAACTTTGACGCCGCCGCCTTCTGTTATCGTTTCACATTACCGTTCGTCCACTTTATGGTTAATCTAGTATCAAGCACCTGATCTATAGGTGTAGCAGCGGGAAAATGGAGGGAAAATCGTGGGGAAAAGCGGAGGCGCGTCGGAAGACATAATTACGCGGGGGGCACTGTAAAGTGCGGTTAACTGTCATCAAGTGGGCAAAAGGTTCGGCAGTCGGCAGAAGGCGTTAATTAGGGATATTTGAAGTTTGCCAGGAAACTTTCCTTTCAGACGGGTGTTCTTTCAGCAAAGTGTTCAAATGAATGGGAGAAAGGTCTTTTGAAGATTAGGAAAAATGATTGGGAAAGGAGAATGCAGTTTGTCTAATCGTCTCCTCGGTGAATGTACAAGAACTCTATGAGATAAAAAGAAGGTTATTTCAAAGATACCCAGAAAAAATATTTAAAAATATTTAAGTATTTTACCTTTTTTTTAGATTCGTTATTTGTAGAGTAAAAGGATGCAAGGTATTCGTTGAAAAAAAATGTATAGGTGGAATGAAGCGTTTGCGACCCCATAAAGACTATAATTCTGAATCAGAATTACTAGCCGAGTCGATCTAGTCATTTGGTTCCTTTGTAAACGCTGTGATATTGGAAACTACAAGTAAACTATCGCTCATTATAGTTTAGATTTTTATTGGACTGTTTAAGTATCTTATATCTTAAACGGTTCAAATGGTAATAAAAATGGAATAAAAAACAATTTTAAAGACAATTAAAATTCTACAAAGTTGCTTGCAATTAAAAATCAGAACAGGACTGTATACTTAACACAAAAAAGTAGACATATGAATATATTTAAATCTAAATTGCGAAATACTTATTGCTTATGCGTTCAAACGAATATTCCCAATGGCTTTGATAACGTTTTCCATTTGTTTAGTCTTTTATAATCATTTAAATGCTAGTTTTCAATGCATTTCCATTTGCATTTTTCACTGTACCCGGCGACAAATTCTCTCATTAAGCCACTTTAATAAAGTGTCCGTAAATAGTTTTATGGCTCAACAGCCATTCGATTTGTGTTTACTGCCCGCCATAAACCCTTAAAGCCACTGTTCAAATCCAGTCTCTAAACGAACAGACAGCCGTGGCTAATACGCTTTTAATGATATGCCAAAATGTCACATTAAATTGCGCCAGTCTATTAATAAATAATAAATTCATTTGCTGCCAATGAAGACACCTCCAAATACAGAAAACTCCAAAAGACCTAAATAAAGACAAACATACCTATTTATATTTGGCCGGACAAGTTTTTTCCGTTTCGGTTTCTGTCTGGCCATGTGGGAGACTGATTAGCATAGACTGCCTGACTTTTCCTCTTTTCGATTGGAAATAAAAACGAGAGACACAAATCACAAATGTCTTGTAGGTGGGTGGTGTTCGGGCGGGTTGCATTTCTGACATAATTTTGATTTTTACGATAGCCGCAAGGCACATTTTATCACTAGGGCATATTTCCTAAGGGCCACGATAAATTTTTTGATTTTTTTTACTCTTCTACATATAGGGTAAACTCAATTCTTAATAATACAGTTACGACCATTTTATTTCTTTAACCAAATTGTTACAAGTATTATAACACATAATCCATTCAAAAATATACACCGAATAACTCAAAGCCGAAAATCAAGGGCATATGAACTTCGTTGCCTTACTTTTAGATTGTATTATTTCTATATTTGTGGGCCTGACCCACACGACGGAGTTGACATTTCCTCTGTGTTGTTTTATAATTTATGGCATGTGGGATTTGTTGGGTAGGCGGTTTGCTGGTGCGGTGGTTTTTTGGAAAGGCCCTCATGCGGCTTCCCCGAAATGGGTCAATCTTCTGGCCCTACGAACCCATCAAAACGACCCAAATATTTCCAGCGAATGGAGGACAGCTCATGATGATAATGATTGCCTAACGATCCTGTGGTTCTGCGAACCCAGCGAAATTGAATCGCATTCAAAACAAGTTCATTCCACGCTGTAATTCAATCAATGGCCTATGAATGAGTGTTTCTCTCACTCTGTCTTCCCGTTCCTGGAAGTCCCCGCAAATCGGTGCGTGGCCGTTATATATAAAATACTATAATGCTGTGCCAGCATCAAAACAAACATCTGAACCCAAGCCCAAAGCCCAACTCGTGAGCTGCGATCCCAGGGATCCGCAGACGGTTTGTGAAGACAAAAGACAAGACAAACAATTCCGGGAATGGCACAGCGCCACAACTTAAAACCCAGGCCAGACATAGACCTCGGATGCCACGCCCCCTCCCGCCCCGCAAAGCTTTATTTCCTTTATTTTTCTGTCTGTCAGCGGAATGCTGAGCCAGCGAAAACAACAAATTCCGAAGTGGAGACAGCCAAATGAATTTAATTCTTTTCATTTCAGTTCGATAGGTAGGGGAATAACTAAGTAATGGGGCACTGGTGACGTTGTAAGACGAGGCTTTAATTAACAAACTTCGTAAGGACATTTCAGCAATTGTTATCGTGTTAGATAAAAAATGGAACAGAAAATAGTATTAATCTTAGTTCCGTTTCATATTTTAAAACAATTCCAAGTATGTATTATTCTCAGGTTTTGCTAAAAACTTTTAGAAAAATAATTCATTGTAAAACAAAAAAGAAACTTTTTTTTAGGGTTCGAACACTCGTTCGACTTATACGAAGATCTAAAGTCAATCGAATGCTTTGCTTAAAAAAATACTTTAAGCAATCACCGAGCCTTAAAATATATTAATTTGATACAAATCTCTGAATATACAAATATTTTTTTAGTTTATATACATATATGTACGTATATTCATAACTAACCTGCACATACTCTAGCATACCTGAACCATGGCCCTTTAAAAACCTGAGGTCGTTTGTCAGTCTAGTAAAAAGATTTAAAAAGGGGTCCGGTCTAAGCTCATTTGCAAATTAAACGCGCGCCATTTGAAAAAGACGCCGCCGTCAGAATATGACGGTTGTTATGGGGTTGTGAGAGGCGGTGCGCCAAAAGCGATGGCGTTGACAGAGTCGCACAAAGCTGACAGCGGCTCAGATTGACCAACCTGCGCCCCCTTTCCCCTCCCCTCACCACGGGTTTTCCTCCTCCTACTTTCCCCACTAATTTCCCCAACGCCTGCATTTGCGTCTGATGTTGTCGCTGCCCATTCATCACGTCGCAATGTCGCAGAAGAAGAGGCCTAGACGAATGCCGCTCTCCGGCTTTTGCTTCGTGTGTGGTCCCCCGATCCGTTCTCACTTTAGTTTCTTATTTTGATACCCTTCCAGGGGTATTACAAGATTTTCTGAAATATTGAAAAGCTGTTAAAATGCTTTTGTGATAAAGTATGGTTTATTTAGAATCTAGTTCTGTATCTATACAAATCAAACGATGGCATTTGATATCAAAATTGTAATCCCAAAATCATGTTGGATTATTTTAAGTATAATTGATGGAAATCCTCACCCTCTTTCAAACAAGACCTATTCTATTTAAATTTTGGATCTATACAAAAGGTTTTTAAGATGGAAAAAGGATTCTCCTTAGAATGGAAACTGATTCGGTATAAGTCACTTTTAAGGGTATACAGATCTTTGGATTCCAACGATGGACTCTTCTTCCGCCTCAATTCTTCAGTGTCGCTTGCCATTTGCGAGACGCGTAAAAACGCGAACGTCGTCACATGCTGGGAACTGAATAGAAGAGAATAAAGGAAAAGAAAAGCCACCGCGGAGGGAAGAATCGGTCGAAAAAAGTGTGAATTAGAAAAGGCACTCAAAGCTTAAATGGCGACCTGATAACGGCTGAACAAAAACAGAAGGGGGGAAATGGAGAAAAATGCCCTGAGGAAGTGGAAGAAGATCGGACCACACACGAGGAATATGGCTTTATGCCGGATGACACAGAAGACGAATCTATCTGGCGACCGTCCACTGTAGAATGGCAACATTGTTGCCAGCAACATAAATTCAATATCGCCGCTAATGAAATGTTGCCAGTGGCCAGGCAACAATGTTGCCCTGACTCGATTTGTACGCTTCATCAATAAAAATAACTTGCAAAGCGCCGCAGAATAAACGGGGGAAAAGAGAAAGGGGCTCCCCCCAAGTGGAGTAGGGAAGAAAGGAGAACGGCAGACAGAGTGTCTCGCTTGGAAGCTGGCGGCATTTTTGTGTGGGCTGGAATCGGAATCGCTATAGAATCAGTATGCCTTGGTATGGAATGCAATGGGTCGGACGAACGGACGGATGGATGGATGGTGGATGGTTGGACGGCCGTACGTATACGTATGCGGGCTATGCTGCGTATGCGCGAGGTCAAGATGAAGTCACGCTTGCGGCATGCATAAAGAGTGGTACAGTGAAAACGACCACTGAATAAACATGGCAAATCACCGCGATCCGAAATCGATCGAAACAGCCCAAAGGCGTTGAAGAAATACAATTTAAATTAAGCCCCAGCTTGGACCAGCTCGCTTAAAACCTGTAAGCCATTTTGTTTGCGACTACTCTAATAGTCAAGAAAGTTCTAAAAGATCACTTAATAAGCGGCAATGTTGACGCTTTTATATTTCGTTGGCTTAGAAGATTTGAGTCTCCACTGTTTTCTTTGCCTATGGCGGCATATTCCGCAATTAGCCCCCCATCGGCATGCAGACAGCAACGACTTTTGTCAACACCCACAGAAAAGAATCGGCTTTGAAACGGAATAAAGCCCGCAACTTCAATGCTGCTCCAATTACACGAGCGGCGAACTGGGCGTGGCATATGCCACATGAGGGGGCACGGGCCACGGGGGCTCAGTGTCCAGAGTCAAGAGTCGGCTCCGTGTCTTTGATGCTGATTGAAGTTGTCAGTCAGTCGGTGGTGCCGCCTTGAAGCGCGAGCGACACGTAATATAAACAAAATGCAAAAAGCAAACCCCCTTCGCACAAAAAAAAACAGAGCCGAAAAAGTTGCGCCAAAAAGAAAGGAATACGAGAGAGCCTATGCAGGGGGTTTCTGGGGGCGGTGGGGTCCTCGGGGATTGTGGGCGAGGTAAACAGGCCAAAAACACAAAGGCATGCGAAATGGGCATGTCAGTCAGTCAGTCAGTCACTCAGACTACAAACAGACCACACTGACAGAAATCTATTAACAAGTGTGCTTCTTAAATGGATAAGACTCTGGTTTTCCTTTGAAAGCAAGAAAGTTATTTATGGTATGAAGTAGTTTAAGTCCGAATTTTGTCTTCTACTAATCTTATATTTATTTATTTGTTTAAAAAATATCTAACATAACTAGCATAGTTTGTACCACAGCATCACTATCTAATCGTTACATAATTGATAACTTTTAGAGCGAAATGGTGGTTGGACTTATAGAAGACTTATACATTCCATACCCTACATTTTGAGCAGTGCATGTCAGACTCGACCAGTCCGTCACTCACTCAACGTTCGTTCGCTCGCTTGAAGCGGCCAGTGCCCATTGAGCGGGCCCACGCCCACCGCTCTGCCAGCGCCCCCGCCCATTTTTACCCCCTCCGATGACAAGCGGACTACGCCTTTTTATTTTGGCATGCACAAAGCGCAAAAGGCAAACAAAAGAGCTCCGGAGTGGAGTGTTCACTGTACTTTGGTAATTCAATATGAGAGACGCTCTCCCACTGCCGCGTAGCCTGCTGTGGCCAAAACAAAAGGCCAACACTGACCAACGGCCGAACGGCCTTTGAGCCCTTTCCACATTGGTCACCAGGGGTTAATGAATGCATTTAAAAATCTGTTTCTGCTCAAAAGACTTTGAGGAGAACGCAAACTCCATTACATAGTTTATTAAAACTGAATTAACATGAACAGAGTTCAATAACTTTGGGAAGTAGTGCATTCAAGTTGGTGTGGATAAACGAAATTTGCGATTCGACAGCACTATTTAATCAAATGTAACTTCTGCATTTCAGACAATGGTATATCTAATTTGGATTTTTTTTACGGTTTGAATTCTAAGATGCTAAGTGATTCATTACTTTTGACAAAATAATGCTAATGTAAAATAGATTCAATACTTTTTGAAAATGTAATACCGATGAAAAATCAATTCATTACTTTGGAAAAAGGAAATCCAATGGAATATTCTTCCAATACTTTTTAAAAATATAATGATAATGGCATAGCATTGCATTAGACACTAACCTAAAGACGGTGATTTTACTTAGCTAAGTATGTTATTTTTAATTTTGAGATGGAAAAAAATGAAAAACTAAGGAAAGTAAAATATTTGTATTACATTAAAGCCTTGTGAATCTATACTTATAGAAGAAAGCTATCTAAAATTTGCTGTAATTGAGACCTACTGTTTAAAATAAAAATACTGAGGAATAATGTTGATGGTTGGCCTAAACAACAGAAGTTTGCTAAAATTTAAAATCATCAATAGGACTGCTCGATTGTTTTACCAACCCCAACAAAGACGCTCACACAAATCTCATACCACCCAATGTGTTGAAGCTTTTTTATAATACTACCCACCGCCTTGAAAGGTAACAATTAGCAAATATTATTCTCCAACTCATTGATATTTTCTAATTCCATGACTTCTCAATCAGGGACATTGCCGAATCGATTGGCATTCATCGTCAAGATCACACGTCGCACTTGAGGCACCGAGTCACATAAATAATTCAAAGGCAGCTATTAAACGCTAAGTCGTCAACAGCCAGATGCAGATGCAGATACATCAGATAAAGATACAACTTCGGCGACAGCCAAAGATACAGATACGAAGCGGGTGGCAATGAATGTCGTGCTGGGGGGAAACCTTCCATGTTGCATTACTCGCTTTTTGCATAAACGCGAGGAGGAAGTTGGTTAAACTGAGACATTAGCAACATAGGCAGCTACTTCCAGTTGTATCTGTATCGCGTGGATGTGCTGCACTTGCGCGTTTCAGTTACCGCTGCCATATTTGGCAGCACAACATTTGGCGCGGAGCAATTAAAATTACAAAAGCATTTAGAACTCGGCTCCGTTTGTCGGCATCGGTGTCTCTGAAGAACGCTGTTTGTTGCCTGACTGGCTGCACACGATTATTTTCCATTTAATTAATTTATAGCAAAGGCAACATGGAATATAATTGCCAGCGGCACGATGCCGCAAGTCGTTTGACGAGACTTGGTTGGGGGAATCAGTTTCAGATTCAGTTTCAATTTCAATTCCAGTGGCCCAGACATAGACGGTCTTCCGAATGACGCGTGGGTCACACCCACGCCCGAAGAAATCTGCCAGCAACTTGGGTGATAATTAGGCTGGGCCTTACAAGCAGGTGATGCCACTTGCCGGTGACCTTCGATCCAAAGAGCCAGACTCTGCTTACCTGCAAAGAAAGATGCAAAAGATATGGAAACATTAGTCACAAGACATTGGCATTTGCATAAACTAGAAATCTGGAATCCACAATCAATTATCTGACTTGTCAATCAGTTGTAATTAGCTGTTGTGAACACTCATAATATTGGTAATAGGTGGGTGAGGAATGGCAATGTTTGATACACTTTAAGCAAAGGAAAAGCTCAAAATATGAATGGCAATACTAACATTTGCTTTGAAAACACTCAAATCATAAAATATGCTTTGACGCAAAAGAAATAAAATTTTAAATGTTACATTTTTCACCAGTTAAGAAAAAAAGGAATCCTTTTATAAAGGCTGAATATGTGGCTATTATATTAGTATACAATTTCTATAAATACCTTTTCCTTTATTTGACAATAAAGTCACTTTACCTAGAAAAACTCTGTAATTTTCTTGGGCATAATTCCACCTCCTCCCACTGCCTCCGCAAAAAAGAGAAAATCCACTACACGCCTCGAAAACAATCAGAACCAATTAACCGAAATTGAACAATCGGGCAATGGGCAATGAGCGAACGAATAACGATTGGGGGCTGGAGCTGGGAGATCCGAGCTAATTGCCAATCGACAGAATGTTAGCCCAGACATTTTGACGACGCAGCCGGCGGGGGGAGGAGTGGACCGGAGTGGTTGCTCATTTTGCATGCAACTCTGACTAATTTATGTGCGGAGTCGAGTTCGAGTTCGGACTTCGGGCCTGACCTCGCCGCATTGCAACTTCAACTTCGATTCCAATCCGAACACTGCAACGTTGTCTGTGCACAGAGAAAAAATTCGAACTAACTTCGTATTCAAAGAATCAAAGTTTATTCATTCAAATAAGTACAAATTAAATAGTCCATACGACTTCGAATAACGATTAACGATAATAACGATAATTAAAATCATTATAATTATATATCGATTTCCGGTTACTAACAACTGTTGTTACTTATAAATTAATAAATAAATTATAACAAAAATACGTGCAATAAAAAAGTTTTATGTCATTGATATTACATCTAAGCAACATTTTTTAATATATTAAAGAAACAAATCATATTATCGAAATCATCGATAAACTTCGGCGTGTGTAAACTATAAAGTCAATGCCAGTCGGTTGCGCTTGGGCGCTTTTCTTGGCTTTCGGTTTTTCTTTTTTCCTCTGGGTTTCCTGCGTGGGTGTCGTTTCTTGGGTTTGGCTCCACTGGTCGTGCTCTCTAACTGTTTTTGCGCTGCTCGTGCCAAACAAAAAAAATGCCACAAAAAACAAGAGCTCGTAGACAATTATAATTTGACGTTTTGATTTGGCACTGCACATGTGGCCAAAGGTTTTTGCATTGTTTTTCCTTCGGTTCGGCTGTTTCTTGTCGATTCTTTGGTGGCTGCAAATCCATGTCATTGACAGCTCGACCAGTCGAATGCAATTGAAAAGCGTTTCGCTTTAAAATATCTGCGAGTGTTTAAGCATTTGTTTGTTTTACTCTGTCGCGTTTTTTGTTCGGCACACGCGGAGTACGAATTATGTTTCAAGGTTCGGACAAAGAAACCACTACTTTTGGCAAGGTTTGGGATTAGCATATCTGAGAACTGAAGTAATAATGAATTTTCAAACTTCTTGCATCGATAGTTTCTCGAAAAATCTGCTTAATGGCCATTAGCTTGAATTTAGCAGTGTATCGCGGACTTAACTTTCTTATTTAAGAAACAAATTCCTTTATAATAATGTGAAAAACTTAGGTGTATTTATTTAGTAGATCTATTACACGATAAATCTAAATTTCCAAATTGTTCGACTCAAAATTTGATGTTAGAAATATTGTATGTTGAAGGTGCGATCGTCACTAGTTATACCCGTTACTCGTAGAGTAAAAGGCCACGCCCACTCTAGCGCCCACAAACCGCCCAAAACTGTGGCTCCTACAGTTTTGACGCTAGAATAAACTGAAATGTATTGGTCTCGTCAATACCTATCGATTGCCACGCCCATTCTAACGCCCATAACGCTTAAATCTGTCTACCGCCGGTAGGTGGCGCATTTCAATCTCGCTTTGCTGCTTGCATATCTCCATTTCCCGTTCGTCCCTTTAGCTGAGTAACGGGTATCTGACAACGTTCTTCCTTGTTTTACTTCGTTATAAGGTGTTTTTGTTTGATTTATATTACCCTCGCCACCAAAAAAATACACACAAATTGGAATAAGTCTAAAAAGCTGTTCAGTTAAACTCAAACCATTTTTTAAGTGTATCTTTTGCTATTATAAGTGAAAATTATTATTAAGTCGCTCAAATTTAATTTTAAATCTCTTGGCCCTCTACATAATGATCTCCCTTTTCCCAACTTTATTAATAGAAAGACAAAATCCATTGGCAATTATGCATTTTGCATTTTTCGCTGTTCCTTTCGCAATGGGAGGAGGAGCCCTCGTCATAATTGGCCTAAGTCCAACCCGGTAATAAACTTTCCGTCCAAATCGCGCTGTCTCGTTGACAGTTGCAAATGTTGCTCTGCGACCCCCTCCCACTGTTTCCACACCCCCTTTTACCAGTCCCTGAAACATCTGCATTATATATGTGTATTTTGTTCTGCTTTTGTATAAACTTCCGCATTTTGGGGGCGCGCTCATTCAAGAAGTCATAGCCTCCTCCAGTTCCTTCTGCATCCTCCAACTCTATCCCGACCCTTCTCGCAGCTCACCTCCTTTAAAGGCCAACATATCCATGTGTTTGCTTGGCTGGCCAGATTTTTGCAAATGATAGAACCTGAGCCAATATTTACATATACAGAGACACTCGCAGAAAGAGATGGCCCCTGATTGGGGAAAGGAGGGCCTAGAACAACGGGCAGACCATTTTCTAATGTTTGTGCTTCCATTCCTCAAGCAAAAACTGGCGAGGAAACACTGACAGAAGTCGTGTTACTTGCGGCTGCTCCAAACTCATTCCGAGAAATGAAAAATTATACCAAAGAGTTAATTTTTTCGCCCAGCTTCATCGCTGGTATTTTTTTTCGATTTCTTGCCAGTGAAATAAGCTGCCAGCAATAAGAGCCAAAAGGAGGAGGGAGGAATACTGCAGACAGAGACTTGAAGATGACGCGTACAAATGTGCGATTTAAATGAGGAGCAGGAGCCAACCCGAGATTTAGATTCAGCCTACAGCTGACATGTGTCATGGGAGAAAAGGAAAGAAAATGCCACTGTGAAAATTGATCGAATTCGTTGCCTTCATTTTCAGAAAATATATGTTTGAGAGCAGCAGTGGCTTAACGTTATTTATTTTAAAAGTAACTCAGGATTAGCATTTTCAACAAATATTTTTTTTGGATTTTGTTTTAAGTATCTTCATACAGCTGACTACAATTGAAATCCTTGTTTATAAATGTTCCTTCTGAGATATTATGTCTTCCGCAGATAAAGACAAATAATTTATAGATAATGGTAAAGCTTGAAACAATAAAAATATTATTTATACACTCTTAGTAAAATTGTAAAAACTTTAAAAATACTTTTGCATTTGTTTCTGAATATCTAGTTTTTAATCTTTCAGTGCCGAGAATCGTGGAGAAATCAAGTCAGTAGCGTTAGCCTTTGGTGCTGCACTTGCCTTCGAGTGTTGCAATTAGCTGCAAACTGCAATCAGTTTTGCTTGAGAAGCCTGTGAGGCAAAAGTTTTTCTCTGCCACACATCTCCATCAACTTGCAAGTTTTCCTGCGCGCTTTTCCTTTTTCGACTTTTTTTCACCGTTCAGGTGCGTGACGTACATTTCAATTGGACAACGTCATTAGAAGGCGTGCTGATGCTGCCACGCCCACCTGCCATAACCTTGCCGAGGAAAATGAGTTAAATGACAAATCTCTCGAACAGAATGCCCGACATCAAAAAAGCCGCCACTTGTCTTGGACAGAAAATATGCCAAACACACATCGGTCGAACTGAAGCCGCAGTCTCAATCACCACAGAGAAACGCGAGTGGTGCTGGTTGTGGTGCACTACCACCGCAGAACCACTTGACCACATTCAAATCGGACTTTATGCTTATTAATAATTATGACAATGCCATCGACAGCTCGCTTTTCTCAGGAATGTCACCGCAGCAACAGCCACTACGAGCAAAATAGCAATAGCCACAATGGCGACTGCTGCCCACGATCAAATCACTTGGCCCTGCTCATCCACTGAGAAAAACCAGTGTTTCATCAATGTGAGGAGAAAGTTTTTAATGACCTGTATTTACTTTAAGAGTCTTGAGGGAGATTTAAACTAAATTAAATTGCATTTTCGGTAATGTTCAGTGCCTCAGTATAATGTTAAAGAGCATCTGTTAATGTTTGTCTAGAAGAAATGTTACATATATGATGCGGGAATCACCATGATTCTGAAGTCACCTTTGAATTTAGTTAGGTGTCTATATTATGATAAAAATTTGAAATTCATCATTTTGTGCTATGCAATAAATTAAAATAAAATAATTATTAATTAAGTTAAAATAATTTTAAAATTGTGTGTTTCTAAATTTATTATTTACTCAGACTATAAAGGAAAGTACGAGTATAAGGTCTTACATAAATTATTATTCCAATGTTCAAATTGTATGATAATGTTAACCATGTCTTAAGCTATACAATATGAGAAATGTCCCCAAAGAATCATTGGAATCAAGTTTACGCTATCCAATATCCAATGTTTAATTTCTGACATTACTTGACAATTATTTCGTTACTTTCCTATCCAAATTAGAAATATTATTGTCTTAGTTCCGCTTTAGTTTTGCGAAGTGCATTTCGTGTCTGCAATCTGAATCTGAGCCTGGGTTTGCTTTTCAGTTTGAGCAGTGGCGATTGTCACACGAGCGGAGACAGAGACTTCGACTTTACTTCGAGTAAAGTACAATAAGTTTGCCGCTGTCGTTGATGTTGCTGGTGCATTTGCTGTTGCATTTGCTGTTGCTGTTGCCCGTTGACCGCTTTTGATCGTGACCACCATTGTGGTTGCCGCCTCGTAAACACGTAAAAACACAAGAAAAGGCCCGCGACGTGGCCAAGTTTATGCGACTGGGCATTTATAAAGTTTTCAACGCTTATTTACGATCTGATCGCCAGCGCCCCCGCTTTCAGTTCACTTCACTCACCCACTTATCGATCGCAGATCTGGGATCTGCGGATCTTTCTCTAATGCCAGGCGGTAAAAGGAGGCGCTCAACCAAAACGCTCGGCTAAGCCGGGCTCAAAAGCGCAGTAGAGGTAGCTTTACTTGTTTCTTTACCTCCGGTTCAGCCAAGCGCTTCTTGACCTGCTGCAACATTTCCCCTCATATATGAGCAGCTGTCAAAATGTCCAGGCCGATCCCAGGAAAACCCATCGGTGGATGCACTTCCTCTTCGCCACGGCACAGTTAGAAATAGTGTTAAGTATTGTGAGGGGGGTTGCGTAGGGTGCATCGCATCAAGATCAAAGAAATTAGGGTATAAGAAATTAGCATTTTATTTCTGCTGAGCGCAACTGTGCGATAAGTAGGAGGACAAAGGGGCAGGGAAAGCTGGTTTGAACGAAGGTAAGAAAGGTTGCAGATGGTAGGGAGATATAAAATTGGTAGGAAGCGGAAATTACAATAATTGTAACAGAAACCGTAGCCAAAGGGTGGTTAGAACATAACTTATTTATAAATACATAGCCTAAATGTGAAAGCTCAAACATAAGGTAATATCAGTTAAGTATAGCTTCCCCGTTTACTAACTAGCCTATAGGATATCCAACAAATGTACTTCTTCTTAAATTTAAGCAGATGTTAAACTACGATGTCCCCTCCTGCGAAAGCTCCATAAAGAGTGTCCCCTCCCACTGATTAGTGCCTTCGATTCATTGCATTGTTCCAATTGTCGGAGCTTGACAGCTGCTGCACGAGAGACAAAAGACCGCTGCTAAGAGGCTTAGAGTCAAGTGGAATGCCGGACAATAGTTGGCTTTAAGAACTGAGCAACGGAGCCCAGTGCTCAGAGCATAAGCTATGAATGGTTAATTAAAATCGAGCTCAAATCGAGCGGGGGAGTTGGGAGTGCCCTCCAAAGAACAACTTAATTAATGTTATTTATCGATGCGGAAGATCTGCCACCGACTAGAACCCGAACTCAAATCGAACCCCATTCAGCGGTAAATCAACAGGCTGTGCGGAAATGCTAATTAAAGTAAATAATAAAGGCGACTCTGGCCAAGGAATTGCAGTTGCAATTGCTCTGCCCGTTTAATAGGCGTAGGGGGATGGGAGTGGGGGTTTGGGGGGTCCAAGTCCCCCCAGGAAGGCGACAGCGGTGGCGGCGTCTGTGATTAGCCGCCCAGAGAACAGTAATTTTCCTGGCGACGACGATGACGATGAACCAGCTCGGACCTGAAGCTAGTGGTGGACCATTCACCTGCTCATCATTAGGTGGGGCGTGTCCTTGAGCCTGCGGCCTTTTCGCCTCTCTTCTCGGGATCGCTTATGCGATGCCCTGCTATAATGAACTGCCATTGTCGTGTTGAACTCTAAAAGCAGCTAGGCAAAAACTATGTACACTGCTAGATAATATTGAAATAGAGAAATCACATTTTCTTAAAAAATCTTGGATATAACAAGAAAAATCTCAACAAAATCAATCAACTAAAGGCGCTAGGCCTGGGAAAATACAATTTTTTAATACAAGTAAATGTTTAAGGGAGTCTTTGGATTAAAGAATAATTCAACATTGCATTTACTATATATTCTAAACCACTAATTATATTATATTAAAATATTCTAAAAATGTAAATATTGTCATATTGGTACAGTTCCTTTTATTGAAAAAGGTCATTTTAAGATCGATGAGCGTTTTAACTTAAAGATAGTGTAAACCAATCTTAATTTAATGCATATTCTAATTTGTAAAACAATTTTTCTAAAATTATTTTATTCCTTTATTTGTAACGATCATAAGAATGGCATTTTCTGCCAGTGCTAATTCTAGCCATTAAAGCTGAAGGCGTGGACTAGAATGGGCTGGATCGGGGCTGATGTAGTGGAGTACTGTGGATGGGGTGGAGAGGTAGCTCAAATTTGAATGCCGCCTTGGCGCCCAGAAGAGCTGGCGGCGGCGCGTGGCGCTCTCTCCTTCTGGAGAGCGAGGGGAAGACTGGAAGACTGGCGCCAATATCTAAGTAGACGGACAATTTTGCTGGCCTTAACGGAGCTTCGCCTGCTCCTCCCACTTTCTTCCCCCTTCCACCGGGCTCCAGTGTTTTAGCGGAAATCGCCTGTCAATTTGGTCTGTACAGGAATTGTCGTGGCTCTTAAGATCAGGTTGGTAACTTCTGTTTCTTTGCGGCTTGAGGATGGTGGCAGGAAACGCGAATTGGGTTTGTTGATCTGCTGATCCGATTGGAAATGCCAAGTTGACACTTTTTGTTGGGCCTTGCGGCGTGTGAAAATCATCCGACAACTTCCTCTTTCATTAATTAAAATCGATAGAAAAGCGATATGGAAGATATTTCAGTTAATTAAAATAAACAACTTTTTGGCCAACAAAGAATAAACATCACAAATAGTTTCTGCATTGATTCGGTGGAGTTATTTGTAAACTTATTGGATATATGTTTTTACATTTTGAATTAGTTTTAGAAACTTGAAACATACATACAAATCGTTTGTATCAAATTTTAAACCTTCATATTAAGTAGTGTGTAGAGTATTTCTACTTTTATGCAAGTATCTGACGATTAATTATTGAGCAACATTTTGAATCTAAAATATAAAAACTTTGTTCGGTGGTCATTCTCTTTCTCCTTTGTTTCAGGAGACCCAACGCAAGTATTTAAGAACCGTGAATTCTTCAGAAGAGAATTACCTGACATGACAAAAAAGTGCAATTTGATAACAAAATGATACAAATCATTTAAATCGCAACTGTTTCAAACTTATACATTTATTTTTTATTTTTAAAAAGAAATCTAAGATTCCAATAAAATATTTATAATAAATATAGACATTTATTTTGTTATTTATTATGTAACCTTCAGTTCATTTCCGTCCTACCTAATTAAAACAACCGACTTCATTTAAAAATGTCCAGCTCGCGACTTCTTAGAATAGATTTTCGCTGCATTTTCCTTTCTCATACCCACCATTTTATCACTACTGGCCAGAGATGATTATCGAGTCAAGCCAGTAATTAGTTTTCATGGCAAATATAACGAAGCCTAAGCAGCCTGAACCAGATCGCCGCGCTCGGCAACAAATTAGCCCTTGCAGGCAGGAAAAAATGGAAAAGCGTCCGTTAATCCGCACCTTGTGCCGAACAAGGAAGTGAAAAACACACTCCGCTCGATCGAGTGTGGATGGCGCGCTTTTCCCTCCTTGCGCCCATTTAATACTCGTACTTGGCAATTTAATATGAAATTGTTGGCCAATTCAACTCTCGGCCGAAAGTCTTTTCTTTCGGGTGCTGATAGTCTTGTCTAAGTGCTGCCATCAGCGGCGGTTCTGCCTCCTGTAGTTGCAGTTGCTGCTGCTTTGGGCCGTCGATGATGTTGTTGACGATGTTCTGGCCACTGCAAGTGCAACTGTTAGTGCAACTGCAACTGCAACTACCGACTGGCTACTACCGACCTGCAACTTGCAACTTGCAACTGGCGAGTGGCGAATGGCGAACGGCGACTGCCGCACTCCGGCTGCCTACTTTAGCTGGCTAGATAATTTCAATCATTAATTTTGATTATGAACAAGCGTGGCCGGGACTCGTGTTTGGGATGGGGATCGGGGTGGCTTCTTGAAGGGAAAGGAAAACAGGTGGAGGAGGACCAAAAGGAGAGCATGGGGTGGCCACTTCTGCCTCAGCCGCGCACGAGCTCTTACAACATGGTCGGTATAGTGGAACTGAACCTTAGGAGCAAGTTAGTCTAAATAATAAATGTACTTACAACATTGCGTGCTACTTCTCTTTAATAATGTTAGCCCACACATATTTTTCTTAGTTTGCAAAAATATTTTATGTTTAAGTTAATTGTGTAACAAGAGAATATAAGTGTCATGGCTTCAAAAATTTATAAAAAATAAAGTCATATGTATATGTATGTATACCGCCAATCTTATTTTGTCTTATCGCTTTACCATAATAAAATACGAAATAGGTATAATATGCTACTATTAAATTATTAAAAATGAAATAAAAAAATATTATCTAGCACTATATTAAAAAGGAGAATCTTCGACTGTTACATCTTATCTTTTCTATTCTCATGGATACTAATCTCATCCTAGGAAATATTGTTCTTAATTTTTTTTTTATTACTAGATTTATTTTTCTTCACATTTAATTGGCTTTATCCCACTGTGGGTTACTGGCCCGTTGCCATCGAAATGAGTTCATAAAAACCAAGAGGCGGAGGCTGCAGATGGTGAGCAGGACGAGGGGGAAGGGCCTTGCTTTTGCTGGGGAGGGAGGCAGGTTGGGTGGCTGCTGCTCCTTCTTACTCCTGGCTGCTTTCCCCGCTGCTGGTGGCTCGTTTGCAAGTGAACGACACATCGTTGCTACCAGAAACTGAGGCATGGCGCATGAGGCAGGATGGCAACATCAGCAACAGCAAGGGGCACTCACACACTGGGGCATTAGTATTGGGCAGATGCTGATAGCTTGGCCGGTTCTCTGTTTTTCCCCACTCACTGTACTTTTTTCTATTTTTTCCTGTTTTTTGCAACTAGCCACGAAGTGAACAGGTGCTTTGGTGCCTGCCTGGGACTGTTTCCTCAGTCTGGGGCCTGCAATCGATACATTTATTGCTCTACCCCCCGCGTATCACCCTGATCCAAAATGGGGGGCTTTCGGGCACAACAACACGCTCTGGCATCATGCCTACCACTTGTGTCTGGTCAGTAGAGTCGATAAGGTGGGGTGCACCTCAAAAAACTAGTGTTAGGTGATTAAAAAAAATTAATTTAGGTAACAATATATCTGTTTATTAACCATTTACAATTTAATACGTTAAAATAGCAGGTCATTTCGCGTTTAAAAAAGTTGGATTTTATATTGACTTTAGAAGTTTCCTAACTCATCTTTATACCAATTTTCAGATCTGCGTATTTTTCTGTGTAGGGTACCTTCCTAGCTCTCTCTTTCTGTAACTCAAAGGTCGATGTCGCTGCTTGTGTTTTTCCTATTTTTATTTTTGCTTGTTACTTTTTGTAGCGCCCAGCTTATCAAGCTTTTGGAATGATTGTTTTTGTTTACGGCCCCACGCAATTTGCTTAGGTGCTGATAAGGTCCACTTTGCTCCATTCCCCGCCTGCTCTCCACCATTTTTCGAGTGGAATATATAACAGAGAACTCAAAATATATTGATTTCGTTCGATTCGGGGAGCTTCTCTCACTAATTCTCCTGTGCCATGGTGAAATCTTCTGGCAAACAACAACAACAGCACATTGTTATCTTTGATTGAACGTTTTAAGTAGCGGTTTCTTGCCCACTCCCCCTAATTCTTCCTCCCATAGCTGCTCTTTCTTCTGGTGGCCTCTTCCTTTTGCCATCGGCCATTTGAAGATTTTTGTCTGCTTTATTATAGAAATTTGTTGTAATTCACTGAGAGGCCACTTAAGATAAATCGCCAGAGATTGGGCTGCGGAGGGGGATGGCGATTGGACTTAGGGGAAGGCGTGACCAGTGGCCAAAGCTACTGAAGTAGCCGCTGACATGGCGGAGCATAAGATCAGAGAGCTTCAGATGACTGGAGAAAAACCAAGATATCCATAATACGAACTTCTTTAGGCCAACAAAAAAACTGTCAGATTCTGAAGCTCATAAAGAATTAATTTTTTAGATTAAGTAATTCTCTGAAACTCAAAAATATGTTTAATAAGAACAATAAGGCCAAGAGTGCGCAGTTCAAATTTGACGACAGGGATCAAGTTTTATGGCAAATTCCCGTGAGAAGTGCGAGGTTGAAATATAGAAATGGTTGCGTACTTCTTGATGATGAAGAAATGCGCTTGGGGATATCATCTTCCGCCCATTCCCCTTCTTTTCACCCCAGAGATACAAATTAAAATTTGCCAAAAGATTAAGATAAAGACAGAGAAAACGCGGAGAACGGAAAGGGATTCCCTGCGAAGGACAAACAGTCCCCGGAGTGAAGAGCGACAACAAAGCGGTGGGGGGAATGGAGAAAGGATAGACAAAAAGAGTGTGACACAACGGAATGATGATTACCCAAAGGTAATACGAGGCAAGGGACCCAAGGAGTGGGAGATGTCAGGAAAGAGTAACCAGAGGCGGACAAATGAAAATTCAAGTCGAGCAGATGAATATGGAACGGAAATGGGCGGTGTAGGAAACGCAGAAAATGGTTTTTCCACAGATGGAATGGAAATGAGAGCACGAATAGCAGCATAAGAAGAAAGCATAGTGGAAAATAAAGAGCAGCAAATATGAAGTCAAGTTTACAAGGGGGAACTTGCAAAAAAACAAGCCTTAATATCCTTTTTTTTTTGATAAAATACGTTAGTATGGACATTGGCTTTAAGTAAGTAAAGCTACCCGAGTGCCGAAAATATTTTCACTTTAATACGACTACTTAAAAAGGTAATAGTTTCAAGTTACTACAAAAAGTTTTTAAAAATAATTCAGTCCAATAGCTTAAAATGTTTGTACTCAGATAAACTGGAATGCCATTTAAAGGGTAAAAATCACCATCAAAAGCAATAAGTAGAGCAAGCAGCAGAACTAAATGGAAACGAAACTGAGAGACAGAACGAAGTTGTCGGCGGCGGAGGAAGCTGCAGAAGAATCAGTAGGAGGAGAAGAATCACCAGCAGTTGTACGAGGCAGACGCTGTGGCAGACGTGGATATATTGCCAGAGCTACAAGAATCGGAGGAGGGGCCTATCGGGGATGTAAAACTTAGCAAAGAGAAACCCCAAAAGCCTGACTGACAACATAAAGGAGGCAAATTGGGGGAGGGGACTCCCAGCAACAGATTTCTGCTTCTTCGCTTGCCAATGATTTGAATGGAGCTCAAAAGCAACCAAAACAAAACGAAAACAACCGAAGAAAGCTGGGAAAAATAGATGATGAAGAGGATGCAGAAAAAAGCGAAGCCGCATACGGAAAAAGTTTTCCTCGCTTTTTGTCTGCCTTGGCTTTGGAGCAAACTTTTTAGCAAAAGAAACGGAAAACTTTAACTGAGCAAATGTTGAAATGCGGCCGCCGGTTCTCCCAGAATTTTTCCTACACAGAGAAAATTATGACGTTCTGAAATTGAGTATTTGTATTCTCAATTTGAGGATGTACTCAATTTAAGTACAAAATTTGTGGAAAATACTAATGTTGAGAAAAGCTTCACTCATTTTAAGTAAAAGGACTTGAAATGATCGCAAAATTCTAAGTTTGAGGAAATGTGTTCTTCAATTTCCAACTTGAGAATTAATATTCTCATTATGAGTAACCGATAAACTAAAAAATGAGTAGCGAATTCTCATAAGAATTTCTAGAGAATTCCGTACTGCGAACGAGACGAGACAAGAGCGGCCTTAAGTTCGTTGCGTATGTGGTTGTCTCTCTCTCACTAATGGGTGTGTAAAGTGGTGCGCGCCGCATTTGTGTGACTGTCATTTGCCGTGTGATTTAGCAAAGTGAAGACGTGCGCAAGACACAAAGGTGAAAAACTATTTCAGTGAATTGGACATATGTGCGACCCTTCCGTACCTCGAGGGTAAGTTTTTTAATTTAAACTGTATTTATAATGTTCTAAATAATGATAAAATAAACAAACACTGCAAAAATATTGTTAAAGCGTGTACATTAATATGTATGTATGTATGTGTGATTGTAAGTGGCGTGAAGCAGTCTAGTTTTGTTAGTTTCTACGTACATTGTACATACATACATACATATAATTTGTTAAATGCTTTTTAAATGTACATCTAATAACATTCTAATTTTATTGTTTCATGCTTATGTATATATGCTATATATTTACAATATTTGCTAACAATAACGTTTTCTTTTTCAGCCTCTTTGCTCTTCGCTAGACCAGACAGCTAAGGGAAAAAATACCATAGCCTAGAACATGGAACATGTATATACATATATAAGTAACTGTATTACAAAATAAAATATAAAAAAAATATTTTACCTATTTTTCTGGAAATGGGTGGACCCGGGTTTAAGTGCAAAAGTTCTTAATTTGAGAATTTAGAAGAACACTATCAAGAACTTGTTTCTCATTTTGAGCGCTGGAAATTTCTCAGTATGAGAAAAGGGGATAATCGTTTCTAAAATTCAAGCTAAATTATTTCTTAAAATGAGTGCAGTTTGTACTCATGTTGAGGAAAAATGTTCAAAAAAGAGCACAAATGTACTCAATTTAAGTACAGATTTTTTGAGAAATTTGTACTGAAAGTGAGTATTTTGCACTCAGTGTGAGAATTTTTGTTCATGCTGAATTTTTGAGTACAAAACAAGGAAGAATGCTATAGTCGAGTACCTCGACTATCAGATACCCGTTACTCAGCTAAATGGAGATATGCAAGCAGCAAAGCGAGATTAAAATGCGCCACCTAGCGGCGGTATACAGATTTAAGCGTTATGGGCGTTAGAGTGGGCGTGGAAAATTTTTTTTTGGATCAATCGATAGGTATCGACGAGACCAATACATTTTAGTTAAAATTTTATATCTAGCATGAAAATTGTGGGCGTCACAGGTTTTCGCGGTTTGTGGGCGTTAAAGTGGGCGTGGCAAACTTTTTTTTGGGTCAATCGATAGGTATTGATGAGAACAATACATTTCAGTTAAAATTTTTATTCTAGCATCAAGACTGTAGGAGCCACAGTTTTGGGCGGTTTGTGGGCGTTAGAGTGGGCGTGGCACTGTGCCGAAACAAACTTGCGCTGCGTAAGAAGCTCAGGAATCTGCACGCCAAATCTCAATAGCCTAGCTCCCATAGTTTCCGAGATCTCAGCGTTCATCCGGACGGACAGACAGACGGACAGACAGACGGACAGACGGACAGACGGACAGACGGACATGGCTAGATCGACTCGGCTAGTGATCCTGATCAAGAATATATATACTTTGTGGGGTCGGAAACGCTTCCTTCTGCCTGTTACATACTTTCCGACGAATCTAGTATACCCTTTTACTCTACGAGTAACGGGTATAAATACTCAATTTGAGTCCAAATTACTTGAATAATTCTCTCTGTGTAGCATTTTCCTATTCTTGAGCTGCTTTTATTGTTGCGACATTTGCAATGAAAAGCAATTAGAGGAGGCAAATTGTCAGGGGTCTTCTGCATTTGAATATTTTGTAGTCCTCTTTGGGTATTTCGTTTCTTTTTTGTGGGGTAAAATCATTTGGGAACAAATCCAACTACTCATCGGCTGGGAAGAGCTTGGGGCTTTTCAGGTAAAAACTTTTTAGGGGCAAGTTAAAGAATGGATAGAAGTACCAGTTTTCTGGGTAATCCTTACCACTACTTATTAATTTTTTTAATCATACCTCTTGCAGATTTCATGTACAAACAATATTTCCGAGCGACATTAATGCAGTTTATCTTAGTTGTTCTCCTCCCATCGGCTAACTCATTAATCCGTATCCTTTTAGTTCGTCTGCCGTTTCCACTCATTTATTTTTCTAATGGCCGTGGGCCTCGGGTTCAGAGGGGAAAATGTGGGAAAAGCGGGAAACGGGGAGCTGGAAAAATAGCCAGCGATCCGTGCAAACTCAGCAGCTAGCGAGCAGAGTCTATTTGGTGAAATTACTTTCATTGCACGGCTTTTTCAAGTGGGTATGTGTGCTTGTGTGTTCGTGTGATGTGTGTGTGGGGGAGGGAGAGCAGAGAGCGCAGTAACTCAAGAGTCCTTGAGCGTCTGATTTTGTATATAGACGTGGACGGTATTTGTTTTTCCGAGTGGCGAAACTGCGAGGGAGAATTCGAGAAGTGGGTGGTGAGAAGATAGAGGGGACAGCAGCTGTGCTGCATGTGCGCACTGCAAAAAATTGTCATACTTCATTGCGAATAACTTCATAAATGTTAAACAAATAAAGAAAATTAAACATAAATAATATATTATTTAATTTTGATAGTATTTACAAAAATACTTGAGTCAAATTAAGAAAGTAGACAAATATTTTCGGAAGTGTGTTTACACATACACATACATTTACGTATATTTGTAAAAAATATATTAAGCCCAAAAAGCAGTAAGACAGATGGGCTCCATGCGAGGATGCAGTGGCGAAATGAGTGCACAGCCTGCACTATCTCCCTCCCTCAGCTGTCTCTCTCCCTCCTTGTACTTTAAGGATAAACAAAAGCGCAAAAATAAAAAAGATGTAGAGGAGGACAATATGAAGGCCTCTGGGTTTACCAGAGAATAGTGAAAATGAAGTGAAGGTTTCTCCGAGCAAAAGAGGGCAGACACAGAGACTTTTGAAGGATTTGCACTGCAGTCAGGTCTGGTTCGGTGTTAGCCCTAATGAGTGGGGCCCGGGATTGTTGTCCTCGACTCATGAGCCCGGCTTCTGGTGATTAATGCAGTCACATGTCGGGCTCAGAGTCGCGTCCGTGTCATTGTCATAGCGAAACAAACAAGAGGAGTAGCTGGATGTGCATGGCCCACTTGGACTGCCACTCAAAATCAGATTCCGGCTCGAGACTTGGTTCCGGGGTTAAGGGAAAAACCCATTCAGAGTCGGAGGTTTCAGGGGTTTCAGTGGAGCGGAGCGAAATGAAATGAAATGTGAAAAACGTGACGCAGAATGGCAAGATTTTCCCATTTTCATCCATCCTTCGTACTAATTTGCAGGCTTGCACACCTGACTTAGTGGCAAAAGCTCCTGTCGCATAACAACTCAAGTAGTGGCAGGACTTTGTGGCATAGTACTTGGCAAGGGCGGCGGTTTGGTGGTCATTTGTTACCCTTTCACCAAAGCAGGCTTAAAGTTTTCTACTCCAACTTTCGATGACGATGAAAGGGAATACTTGATATTATTACGCATACGCCGCGTGGCACGCTGAGTAAATATTAAAGGCAAGCACGAACCCTGGTTGCACCCCCAAAATAAATGTCCTTGGGGCACACGTCACCTGGCTGCCTCACCTCCTCCCTCCTGCTCCCCACCTAGTTTGGTTTATATCCATCACTTTTCGAAGGTAGGCCTTAAAGCCTTAAACTTGTGCAAATAATTAGAAATATGCGTGTGACAGAGAGAGTATTTTAAACGCTATATGTATAGACACAAATAGGAAGTTAATCAATAAATTCCAACGAAAATGGGGGAAGAGAAGGGAAAGCGGTAGAAAAGGGCAACCACGTGCCGGTATTTTAAGGACACTCCAGGAGAAAGGGAAACGGTGTAAGGAAAGAAATAGGGATACCAGAAGTTAGCAATACAACACCTTCCCCAATCCACCTGAGTTTTGGGCAAAAGGCAAACAAATTTAATTTACTGCCGGCAAAACAATTTTGCCACGTGTAGACTTTTGGCGGCGAAAGAGAAGGCTATGGCTTTTTAGAAAGAGAAAGAGAGAGAAACACAGAAACAAGTCGCGTCGTTTGCCAGACACGTAGCCGAGTTATGTAACACGTGCCAGTGGCTCTGGCTGTATCTGTGTGTTGCGAACAGTAACAGAAACATGGAAAGCTCATTGAATATGCAAATTATACCAAAAATTCCCGGGAACCACAAGAGCAGAGGAATCTGGCTGAGACAGCGCGAAAGAGAGGGAGGCTGCGAAACAGAGTTAGACAGACAGATGTCAGACAAGACAGCGACAGCGACAGGAAGCGACATTCCTGATTAGCAGAGGACTACAGTGGGTTAAGGGGTGGGTTAAAGGGTGGGATAAAGGGTGGGTTAAAGGGATCAAGGGAGGAGACAAGCCTCAGACGCCAAGCTACAGACACGAGTGAATCGAGAACGAGAGAATCCAAAGCCAAAGGAATAATGCTAATGCTCGGCATAATCGAGGCGACAACCGCAAAAGGCATCAAACTCAATTGCCTTCTTGTTTCAGTATACCAAATGTGTGTGTGCACAGAAAAATATTTTAAGTTTATATCTTGCTTCTTAAAAATACCATATAAAATGTTTAAAACTATAGATTTACATAAAACATTATTGTTAAGCCCATAACAAATATACCAGAAGTTCTATGAACTAACAAGTAATATAAACAGTTGGTTTGAAGTCTTTAGAAATCCTAACAAAAATATTTTTAAATAGTTTATGTGGGTAAGTACTCCATTTTCTAAGTGCACGCGTCCCTCTCTTAAGCTGCGCTCGTGCGAAAGTTAAGCCAAACTTTTGACACTTTTTCCTTGTTCTTCGGTAGTTGTCAGGCGCTGTCTTAGTTTGCTTGGCTGAGTTTTCCCGGGGGGAGTTTTTCGCTGCGAGAGTAACCGGGTGGTGGGTAAAAAACTAAAGGGTGGGGAGAACGTGACAAAGTCCCAGAAACTGCAGAAACCACACAACAGCCGCCTAAAAGGGGAAACTTGTTTGAGGAGTGTGTGTGACTTTGTGGGGGCGCTAACGCCCATAAGTATGCTTTAATTTATGATAGACCCGCCAAGTTTGCACAGGAAAATGGGATTTTCACTGTGCTCAAGAAAAAATACCCTAAATAGTTTATATCGATGTAAAGAAGTTGGTTTCTTTAATTGTTTAAGCAATATTTAAGGCAATGGCTTCTGGAACAGTCAACACAGCTTGTTTATATTGCAGCAAATAGTATTCAATGTCTAAAAAAATATCTTACAACACCCACATCCCAGTAGAAATCACACATACAAATACACAAAGAAATCAGCCCGCATAGCAACGTCGGAAAAAATATGAGAGCGCACATGGTACATAAATTCCCAAGCTTAGACAACGGCAGAAGCAAAGAACAGCACCAGGAAAAAATGGATCCCCAAGAAAAAATATATAGCAAGCCAAATAAAACCAAGAAAAACTTAGAAGGGGCAGACAAAGGCAACAAAACCGTCGGAAAGAGGGAAAATAAAAGCCCGCACGAGCCAAACAACAGCTGGGACACGGACAAGAAAACGGGGAGTGAGGGGCAAAAGGACAAATAAAAAGGAAAAACCATGGCGCACATTGCGGGCCACATTGAGGACGACTGGCACAGCCCCGCCCACAGCGCCCCAAGGGAAAATGGCAGAACCCAACGAACCAAAAATCTGCACAGGTCCAACCCAAATGCGTCTGCCACTTTTACACGAGGAAAACAATTACATTCTTTTTAAAAAACTTCTTTCAAAATAGTTATATTTTTGATCAAAAAAATATTTTAATTACAGAAACTGTGATACGATTTAGGAAAAACAATTTTAATATGAATTATTATTTTATCATAAATAAAATCATTTCCTTCAATATGTTTTCGTAATTTATTTACAAATAAGGATAGAGTTTAGAAATATTTTAAGTCTTAGATTAAATCAGGTTAGCTTCCACAGTTCGTGGTATTAATACAAAAATTTGAATCGAGTGTTTCTTTTCGCACCGTGTACTGCTGTTGCTGTGCTGGACAGTAACGAAATGAATGAAAAACTGCTTTGACTATATACGGCTTTATGTACCAGCCCACACGCACACAGTCAAAGAAGAAAAAGCTATGTAAGCCGGAAAAGTGCGCGCCAAAAAATGGCAAAAATGAATCCAGCTGAAAGGGAGGGGTCGGCGCCATCTGGCAGAGAAAGAGAGGAGGCGAGAGTGTGCGAGAGAGAGCGCTGCAAATGCGCAAAAATAAAAATAAAAATTGCTTCATGTCTAACCGAATTGTGGGGGAAAAAAGTCTGGGTCTGAGTTGGGTTTCGGTGTGGTTTCGGTTTTCAGTTTGGTTGGGTTTGCTTTGGGTTCACTACAGTTGGTTTTGGGAGGTGGCAACGGGAGTTTTCCCCACGGCTAACGAGCACAAAAGGCCATGATGATGTTCGCGATGACGTTGTTGCGTCTGCCTGAATTTGCCCAGTATGTATGCGCATATATACATATACCCATTACGTATTTGTCTGTGTGCTAACGATGAGAGCCAGACCCGGCAGACCAGACCATAAACCACCCGAAAAACACCCAGCCACCGAACCACCCGACCGCCCAACCACCCGATTTCAGCCGACTTCGTTCGTCGTTTTGTCGTTTTCGCCATCGACCTAAAAATCAGTTAGCCCACTGTCTGTGTGAGGCTGTATCTGTGTGTGGATGCGTGTCTGTGTGCGCTCCGTAGTTGTTGTTGGTAGTGGTGTATGCTGTGTGTAGGTGTGTGTTTCGGGCGTGTCTGTGTGAACAACTGCAAAAAGGAGTGTCTGAAAGTAACGACTACAACGGCAGCAGCTGCGCCAAACAAAGAAAAAATGTGTAGCATACATTTTGGGGCAGGCATTATATAGACCGGTCGAAAGGAATACTCCGATGGAATTCTTTCGCTTGTACATATGTATACGGGTAAATAGGGATCCAACCTCTCTTTTCCCAACGTAATTTAAGGTAACTTTAAAATGCAGCAGACAGACGCTGCGAAAAGTTTCGGAAACAGGAGCAATAAATAAGCATCGCAGCTATTTGGGGCCGTTAAGAGGCAACAAAATTTATAATCGCCTGAAATAAAACGACATCTTGAATTATAATTTTTATTTAAACGATAAATAAAACTCTCACAACACAGCTTTGAAAGTAAGCAGTAAAATTAAGTTCAGCTCTATTACAAAAGTTAGGAACTTTGGGAAATATTACCATATGCACATACGTCTCATTAAATCAATTTCCTAAATAAATCTATTCCAAAAACCAAATGTTTATCTAAAGTTCTATGTTTTCCTCGTGATATTTCCTGTACTAATGAAAGACATTTCAAATACCCAGAGGGAAATGCGGACAAATGAAAAAGTAGAGCAACCCAGGATACCAGGAGTTTTAGGGGGCCGGGGATGGGGGATGCATGTCAAGAGCTCATGACACCGACTGACCGCAAAAACCTGCCACAGCCCCCCGCTGTCCACGGCAGACATGTCAGACATCCAGGCGGCCAATTCATTACGACTCCTCACCTCAGTAGGTCCCCCCTTAACCCCCTTACAAGCCCGTGATCGATGGCCCTCTGTGGTCACGCGACCGTCGCTTCATCGCTGGTCGACCTACATTCAATTTGCGAGCGACCGCAAAACGCGTCCGACAGTTGACGATTATGACCGGCCGGGCCGATGATGATGAATGCGATGCAGGACTCACAGCGAGAGATTCCCTATGCACTGGCAGACATCGGGCCAAATCAGATGACAGACAGCGCAGCGGCGGAAATATGATTCGTGGGGGCTTGGGGTGGGTGGAAATGCAGTGGATCTGGTGGGTGGGATTGGGATTGAGTTCAGCCTGAGCTGCTTAGTTGCCAGCTGGGTGGCAGTGTCAGTGGGTCATGCTATATGATTTCTGGCATTCGATTTAAGGCAGTGACTTGGAAATTGTTACAAATTGGTGTTTAGTGTCGATCGTGAAGCATACTTTTAAGGCAGAAGCTCACTGATAAATATGTATATTTGGTTAGAAAAGGGGGCACCTATTTTTATGTTTCTCATGAGCACACGCAATGACTTAAAGTAATTGGGTATTTGCTAATTTGACTAGGACAAAGTTAATTACTTAAAATCCTTTTGCTTTAGCCACAAAAAAGCTGGGGTATTTAAAACCCCAAAGAAGGCTTATTTGCCCGGATCCTTAGGTATCCTTCTTCCTTGCATCTGCGGTTCCTTTTGTTGATGTATGCATAATGCATTGCCACAATATTGTAAAGCGAAAATCAAACTGAAACTGAGCTCTCGACCCTTGATGGAATTCAAAGCACACACATATATAGTGCAGTTTGCTGGTTGCGAATTCGGTTTTGTTGCACAGTCCCTTCTCTTTGGCTGTGACCTGATTCCTGGTTTTAGCCCATTCCTGCTCCGCTTGGTCCACATCCCTCCTTTTCTTTTGCCAGCAAGAGTTGAAGGTCGTTTTGTTTGAAATGAGAAATGAGAAACCCGCAACCGACATCCACCAACCAGCAACTGAAACTAACAGAGTCCTTTCTCCATCCCCCCTTTCCCCGCCCCGCCGATGTTCTCCATTTCTCACACATTCTCTGTTGGTCGCCGCCAGCACTTTGTGCACCACTTTGGCTAACCACACACACACTCACATTCACCTACATTCGCACACACTCGCCTCTATTTCATACAAATGGAGAGCCCAAGCAGCAGACTCTTGACGAGTCTCTGGCATAATGGAGCAATGCGAAATGGGGGAATACTAATACAGTCCGCACTCACTAGGGAATGTTGAGAACAAGTTGGGAAAATAAAGAACCCATAGGGGAGACACCGTTCCATACAAGTGGTAATCATCCAGACCGACAATAATCAGAGCCAGAAGGTCTAAGCAATAGTTTACATATTTCGATGTTAAAGTTAAAATCAGATAACTTGATCAAAATGAAAGCAAGCATATTACGTTAAAAAAAAATATTTCATAATCTTTCGAAACGGATGAGTGTATTTATTTGCCACCATGACTTTCAAAACGAATCCTTAGTCAAAATCTAACATTTTCCTGGATATCCTGGTTAGCCCTTACATAGACTTTACTGTACCCCAGTAGCAACTTCAAGTGTGTGCAAAAGATTGTACGAGTGTATTTGTGTTTGTGCTAGTGTGTTTGTGAGTGTCCCTCGACTATTTACAATGGAATTGCATTTTCTTTTGTTAGTCAACCACTTGCGAGCTGGCAAAAACCGAACAACAATCTGTAGTCCCCATTCCTCCGCTTTTCCCCAGCCCCATTCGCTCGGGTCCTTTTTCTGGCATTTCCATATCACTTTTAATCTTTATTATCGATGACACAACGATTGCTGGCAGCCATTTTCCGTTTTCCCTGACTGTTTATTATTTTTCACTGTTTCCTTTTCTTATTTCAAAATGGCGAATGTCTCCTACTTCATATTCTTCCCTTTTTGCCCCCTTTTCTGCTGCTCTAGTTAAGCTGGACTCTTTTTTCTCTCCCACTCCAGCGACATTTTAGCAACTTTATGTTGTTGTCCAGCTTTTCCCGTTTCCCCCCGCTTTTCCTCGACCCCCTGCTGTTTGCATGGCTCGCTGGACGCGTAATTCAAGCGGAAAGCGCCGCCATAAAAGCCAAGTGGGAAAAGGAAAAAGGAGAAAATGAGAACAAAATGGACCGAGGAGTGCGACACAACAACAAGAAGAGCCAGCAGAACCTATTTTCCCAATGTGTCCTTCGTCCTATTGTGTAACCAACAATGTCTGCCACACCCGGCCCCAAATCAACCCCCCCCCCCCCCCAACGCTTTTCCCTGTCCCAGTCTTCCCTATTCCATTTATTACCCACTGCGTCGCGTCTGAAATTTTCATTTATTTTTATGCTCACTCGCTCGCTCTCGCCCTGTTTCGCCATCTCTCTCGCTCTTTTGGCCGACATAATTTGCTAACTGAAATGGAAAACATTTTCGACAGGCGCTCGCGGGGAGGGGGAGGGGAGGAGGGGAAAAGGACGCGGCAGACACGCGCACCAATACTGGCGAAAGTCAAACGAGCGCACACAGACAGGCAGGAAAAGCGGAGACGTTGGGGAGAAGGGGGGAAATGAGGCGGCAGACGATGGAAAAGCTACACAAAAAAAGGAAAACAAAAAGGAAAGCAGGGCAGAAGAGGCGTAGACAGGAAAAGGATGTCGCCAGGACAAGGGGTCCATGGGCTTGGGATGGGGTCGAAAATGGAGCAAGCAGGAGAAGCCCATTGTCCTCATTGTCCTGTTTTTGCGTGCTTATCGATGAAAACTGCTCCACGATGACTAGGGAAAAGGGACGCTGTCACAGTTATGAACTCTGTCCCTTTTCATCCAACGAAACTACATTTCCCACATCCCCTACTACTCCCCTCCTTATAACCAAGCTCACTGCCCGTCTGTCCTTCACAAAATGTCATAAAACGCGTGTGGCAGCAACAACAGAATGCTGTAATAATGACTCAAGTTGAATCGAAAGTCTGGGGTCTGGGACTGGAAAGTTTTCGCTTCGTTTTCCGTCTTTTCGGGCCTAAAATGTAAACGAATACATGCATTATAGAATACTTACTATGCTAAATATAAAGTAAATATACGTAAGTACGTATTTATTATAGAGGACTTACTATGCTAAATATAAAGTAAATACCCCATGTGAACTGGATAATAAATCATATTCGAGTGGAAGTGTTAAATAGAAGAACTCTGCCTAATATGCTGTCAATTAAATGAAGAATACGATTCTAAAGAAGGCTTAATGGTTGGTCCAGAATGTCAGATAAATTCAATAAAAGGAGAACGGAAATAAAGGGTTAGAACAATAATACATATTGATTTTTAGCTTCGACACAGATAAAGCAATTTTTAGCCCGAATAATCTTTCCCATTTCTTCAACATGTTTTATAAAATCTAGGAAAGTCCCAATCGCAGAATGCTAACCAAATGAAGTATAAACATAAAAAATCAAACTTGACTGTGCTAATTAAAGCTGTTTGGACCCATCAAGTGAATCCACACTCAAGCTTTCAGTATTAGCCATATAAATCTGGCTGTTCAAAACCGCGTTCTTACTTTTACTTACCATCCCGCCCTATATTCCCCCCTGTTCCGTCGTTTCTTACAACTTCCAATCACCGAAGCACCCCACCATTGATCATTGATCAGAATGGAAAGCCATAACTTGGACAGGCAACTTCCATGGCCATGGGCCACACACAATGGATGGCATAATGTCCCAGGGGCAACTGGGGGGTCTACGGGGGTGGGGAGGGGCTAGAACCAATGGCACACAGCAACAGTTACATCGACCCAAAGGAAGTCGAGGTCTTTTGGCCATAGCTTCAGGTCTTCAGTAGTTTTTAGTCGACGACACAAGGTTTTCACTCGGCGTCGTCGTCAGGTGATGAATGGTAATGAAAACGTTGCTCTGTCAGTTGCAGTTGCAGTTGCATTCGCAGTCGCTGTTCTGCCGTGTTTTTATTGTTGTTGGTGGTAGAACTGCGCCGCTATGTCTGCCAGTCGAGGCAAAGTCGAGAGCCACAACTGCCTCAATAAAAACTAATGCACAGGCAGCGTCGGTTGTTGATGTGGCTGCTGTTGCTGCTGCTGCTTGTAGCCGATAATCATCAGATGTTGCTGCTGCCGTTGCGGCCATGGTTGCAGTTTTGTTGGTGGCTGGTTGGCCCACTTGTTGCCACCACCAACTACCAACCACCGACCAGCAACCACCGTCGTCATCAAGTGTGGTAGCAGAAAAACATAAAATTTTATGCATTCGTATTTCTTGTGAAGCGCGGCAGTCAGCAATACGCCCCAAAGCACCACCCTCTTCCCTCCGTTCCCCTTAGCCACACAGAAAAATATAAGCTTTCACACTACAAGATCTAGTAATACTATGAGGTCTTATAATACTTATTATTGCATAGTAATACTTTTTAATACACCAAGTGCTTTCTTGATGCGAAAAAGGGTAGAGGTATTAAACTTTTCGGAGTACAAGTACTTATAAACTACAAATTTCTTCCAGTGTATCAAACAATTGTCGGGTTTCTCTAGCGTTTTGTTGTTGCTGCCCGCTCGTCGTTGTTCGTTGGCTCGTTTTGATTAATCTGACATTGTAATGCAAAAAGCCATTTGGCAACGGGCGGCGAGAAGGAGAAACAAGTTATTACCGCAAAAGAAAAACAGAGACTAGGCTGCACTAGCCTCGTGTTCAACCCAGTTAAAAGGCCAAACTTGACCTGGCCGTGGAACGGATTTAGATGTATCCCAACTGGCCGCAGCAGCAGCACCAGCTGCCTAAAAAGAATAATGGCCTAAAAATAATAAAGAGGGGCTGAGATAGAGTATAATTTCTCTTCTCTTCGAGACGCCCACGTTTCTGGCACGAGGCAAATAAAATTGCGGAAATGATTCCAACAAATTGATAGGCAGCTTTCGAAGTGGCCAATTTTCAAGGCATAGAAGGGTAATAAGAAGGTTGCAACTTTATTGGGTAATTGCAGAAGGCGTCGGCCAGGCGATCCCAAAACGCTTCTGGAAAGGAAGCGGAAAAATTGGTTTAAAAGCAAGTCTGAAAGGGTGTCTAACAACAGCTGGAGAAACACTTCTGGAACTGCGTGCAAAAAAGCCTGAAAAACAAAGAGAAGGTCGTTAAAAAGCCGCATAAAATGCACCCTTTTGAAAAGAAAAACGCATTCCCTTGATCAGATAATCTGACTGAAGGGCGTTGGAAATGCGTTAGAAACATTTTTAAAAAATGTGAGAAAAAGCGTTGCCTTCTAATTACGTGTAAACTTAAAACATTCAGAAAACTTAAGGTAGAATTTCAAATATAGTTCATATTCTGGTTTGAAAATGCAACCGTATGGAGCGTTTAATTAAAATGAATGACTCAAGTGAAATTATAAAAATAGACCACGTAATCGTATGGAATCGAACCTTATCAAAAATCATTGAGGTAGATTGACAGACATGGAAAGATTACACTCGATTAATAATACATTAAAATGATGAAATTGTACAAATTCTATTTAGTCTTGACACAATTTTGAAGCCGCTAGCAACGTAAATTTATTAGTTATGATCATAAATTCAACATTTATTAGTATTTTTGTTCTTGTGATGACAATACCACCCATACTGGCGGCAGGGTTACATCCTTTTGCGCTTTTAAAAACTGGATATATCAAAAGTTTGGAAAAAGGTTGTAAGAAAAATCCTTCGTCGGGCTGTACTCTTCTAAGTTATGAACGAATATCACTACAACAACTAACAGTGAATGGAACGATCTTTCTATGCAGACAATTTCCAGATGACTGTTAATTCGATAAGTTTAATTAAGTGAAACCTGCTAAGCTACTAAAAAGAACACTTATAAAATAATAATATTAATATTTAGAGTTGTTTCTATTACAAATAAACAAAGTGCTACAGATTAAAAACCATATTCATTGTAGTGCCTGAATCACGACCACTTAAAGTCCTGGCAATACTCGCTTTAAGCAGAAGCTTTAATGCGTTTTCCGAATACCCAGACCGGCCACGCCCAAGCCCAAAGAACGAGGGAGATGGGTAGACCCGAGGAGAGAAAGGGAGGGAGGGCGGTGGGGGCGTGAGGGCAGGACGACATAAACTTGGAATGTTGAATGTGCCTCAAAGTTTTGCTGACATGACTGTCACTAATGCCAAACACGCGCCACAGTTTCAGACACAGACACACACAGGCAGACGCACAACAAACACGCACACCCACACCAAGGCACTCTGCGCACACACACCAGTACAGGGGCAGTGTGTACGTATACGATGGCAGACATAACGAGCCATACATTTGGCACAGAAAAACGCACACACCCACAAACACCTACAAACCAACACTCGCATAACACACAAAACTGTGTCGCACTCACAGACGATGAAGAAGAAGAGTCGAGAGAGAGCGAGAGAGAGAGCGGAAGTGGGGAGGAAGAAGCAGAGCTGGGGCACAGAGGAAGTGGGTGGTGGGGCGGAAACGGAAGCTCTGGGCGAGGCAGCTGGCGTCTAGAATCGCTGGCAGACAGCACAAAAGTACATATAAAGTGGAGAAGAGGAGGAGGGCGGGCAGAAAGAGCTGTAAAGAAGTGGTGCCAGGAGGATAGAGAGAGAGAGGTGCAGTTTTTATGGATGTGTGTGACAGAGAAAGACAAGGCACCGCCTATGTAACTCACACACACACACTAAGAAGCCGAAGCCGGGAAAAGTGTTTTTTGTCGGGTCGTCCCAAAAAGCAATTTCCCCATTTATGGCCGGCGTTTGTTGTTGCTGTCGTCTCGGCAGACGCTGCCCAGCCACCCAATTAAGCCATAAGACGGCCAGCCACCACCCAGCACCACCCACCACCACCCCCTGGAAAAGCTGTTGCCACCACAACCTACAGCAACAAAATTTGTCTGAGGGCGTCATTCGACTCGGGCCCTCTCTTTCCCCCACCAAGCCCTCTCGCTTGCTCACTCTGGGCCAAAAGTTTTTCCACTTCTCTATGTGTGAGTGGGGCAAAGTGTTTTTTCAATTTTATTTGTTAGTTTCTTGTGCTGCTTCTTAGTTCTTAGTTCCTGCCAACTTTTCCCAGCCCCGGGGGGTGGGCTACTTTGACGCCCTTTTGTCTTACGACATCGAATGGTCGTCCTAGAGACGCAGCTTCGCATTCTTCGGGAGCCAGTTGCCTTCATCTAGATTCCGTTTTTCCTTGTAGTTATTTTCCCCATTTTCAACTGCTCCTAGGACTTTTCCCTCTCCGTTCCTTTTCGTTTTTTATGTATTTAAATGTCTCAAGGGTGGTTTATGACATCTCATTCTTCTTGTTTGCTCTGCTCCTTCGAGCTGGATCCCTTTGGCTGTGCTTTATTGATTTCAAAGTCGAGTGGAATTTCATTTTGTGCAGGATCAAGTGACCCAATTCCGAAATACATGCATACTTTCCAGTTTATTTTTACAAGTTTTAGTCTTTAGTTATTTAGTTTAGGTAGGTATATAATAGGAATATATACAATATTGGAGATTAAACAATTAAATATCAAGTTGTTTAGTTTAAAAATAATAACTTCAATACTTAAAGGTTGCATTTTTACGTTTTCCCACTTGAACAATTTGAACTTCGTTTGAGTTAATTATAATATCGTTGGCTTTCGCAACACACATATGTCTAAATCTCAGTCTCTCAATCTCAGACTCAAACACTTGGGCACACGTGTTGCTGTTCAACTCAAATTTATATTTTTTGCTGCTTTCAAATAAGGTGCGTAAACAGGTGTCAAAAATGAATGGCAACAAAAGCAACAGCCTCTGTGGCAATAAACCAGATCTAACAAGTTGTTGGTCATGTTTGGCTCTTGAATAAAGACGAAAAGTAAGGCGCTACAAATTCGAAAAAGAGTCAAATAAATAAATGTAAATTATTCGAAATGCCAATTGACGTTGAGAAATTTTAACTACGCAAAAAAACTGCTCTAATTGTTTGTAAGCCCTCAAAAATATGTTTGAAGTGGGTGTTAAGGCTGGCGTGGACCCTATAAATTGGAATTAAATTGGCTCATGAAGCTGGCATACGGGAAGGTAACTTAGTTACGAAAAGGGAAGTAAATTTATAAAAATTCAAAGTTTCGAAAACATCTGGTATTTAAAAATCAATTGAACAGAAAAAAAATTACGGATGGACTCAACTTTTCTGTTTATACATTTTCATTTACTTTTTTAGAGGGCATTACAACTGCGCTAAGCTCAAAATATCGTTGTCAAATTTGTCATGCCCATAAAATTGTTGATTGTGATATTGTTTGTAGGAAACCGCAATCTACTTACATGTGACAGTTAAGCGGCTCTGGGCGAACAGCCGAAACCAGCAATAAAAACACGGCATCAAAGGTAAATTAAACTCACCTGCAAAAGAGCAAAAGAGAGAAAAGAAAATCAAAATACAAGAAATTCGCACATAAGTGTATCAATGAAATAGTTTTTGGCATTATTTGAGCTTCCCCTTTTTAAATTTGGTTTTTTATTGTTGCTCAGATGTTTGCATTGAGCATGCCAAAATTAATTTGTTATTGTTGCCCAGAGTGAAGCAAGAGCAACAATTTTAATTGCTGCACTGCCTGCAATTAATTTGTCAATAAAACACATTTTGGCTTTTAGCGAGAGAGACGCCTCTTTGCCCCAAACTTTTCCCGATTCTTCCCTCCTGCCGGGGATTTGCACTTTGCAGCGTTCTATTTCTCGATCTTTTTCCTTTTGCCAAAGATTTATGTTGCACTGCATGCCTCAGCCAGCAGCCAAAACACCCTTTTTCCCAACCCCCGTGTTTGCGAGGAAAAATTCTTTGCCAGACTCGTGGCAATTATTTTCAATTTCAATGCAATTTTTCCCTTTATTTTCGCTGGCGCTTTTCCCTGTTTTCTTTTCGGCTCTTAGCCGGTGGCGTTGATTTTTCTAAAAGTGTTTTTGGCCAAGTGCTTGTAAGCAGGCCAGTACTATTTAGCCCTATGCCATTTTTCCACATTTTCTGCCGAGCGCATAATGCAAAATTAAAAATAAATGCAAAATGAAATTCGTGTGCGGCTGCCAAATCAAAAGTAAGAATAGGGTCCTAATTATACATGATCGAATGTTAGGTTCTCTCAATAGACGAAGCATAAAAAGTACGTATTATTTTTGGGTGACTCACTAATTCTTTTATTCTTATTTTGTCCCTCATTTGAACTTTTAGTTGCGGCCAAATTGTGAAAGGTGCATTTTCAGAAACAGTGGGGTTTATGGGCCGTCGCGTAAATTGTTTCAAATGTTGCAATAATATGCAAATCGTACCCATCACAGGCTTTAGGCCACGGCACCCAATAAATTAACACAATAAATTCAGTGGAAACAGCAGAAAGAATAAAAATGTCAAGCTAATCATAGGAATAGCGAATATAAAATACTCTTGGCATCTTGAAGCAGGCAATATTAGTCTATATATGAGGAACCACTCTTTATTTTGTAGAGGTGGAGGTTAATAATTGAAACTTTTACTCGTACTCAGTACTATTTCTTGCATCTATAATCTTATCATTTACTTAAAAACAATTTTTTGTCTGAAGAATTAAGTTAAACTGCTTGAAACAGCTTGAGTTATATCGAAACTAGAGTACCACAAAGTACGAAAACATTAGACGAAAGGGGCGGCGAAAGAAGGGGGTTCTTAGCGGCGGCGTCAGTTTAGTGTGTTCTGTTTGTCGCCAGACAGAGACGGCAATTGAGTGTCTGAGAGGGACGGGCAGACAGGCGATGTTGTCCTTTTGCGTGCGAAAAACGAACAAACGGACGGACGGCGTCAAAATGGCGTCGCCAATATGTCGCCGATATCCCCGCTTTTTGTCTATATACTCCCCTATTCCGTCGCCCGATTTCCCCGCTTTTCCCCCTGCAGCCACGGCTATGGCTCTTGTTGTTGTGGGGAGCGTTAATTGCCCCCTTTGAGCTGACTGACAGCGAACGATAAACGAGCAAACAGTTGCAAAAGTCGCCAGATCTTGAGGGAGAATATCCCCATCCCTTCGCCATCCCTCTAATGCTGTTTTATTTATACGACCATCATCATTATCATTTGTCGCCCCCTCCGACCCCGCCGCTGCCTCCATCGGGTTGCCATTTTTAATTTAGCAAATGTTGTAAATTTACGCTAATTTATTGCGTGTCGCCTGAGGCCGCCAGCAAAAATGCGGAGGGGAAAAAGTGCAAAAAGGAGATCAGACTCTTCTGGCGGCATTAGTCACTCGTGGTTGGTGGCCACAGCTAATTGCCGCACAACAACGAGGAAACAAAATCCCAGCCAGGACATCTTAATCGCCATTAAAATACAGTTTTGATTTACTATCAGCCAGCTAAAAAAAATATGGAGAGAGGAAGGTGCCAACACGATATTTTACGTAAGCGAGCAAACACAACAAGGAAGAAAAGCCACTCGGGTTGCACCTGAAGGAGTTCTGACAATAAATCACATGGACGTGGTAGTGCGGGGAAAAAGAAAGGATAAACCGCAAAAGAAACTCCGGGCAAGGCGAGCGTACGGAAAAATAACACGGAAAACATTCTTTCTAAAGTAAAAATTAAATAAATAATAAAAGTGTCAACTGGAAGGAAAAACTATGATCTACTTGGCGGAAAAACACCTATTACACAAGAGAATTTCAATTTAATTCCAACAATTTATCACAAACCGATACAGTGTACCATCCATTTAATTAGATATCAGCAGGGACTTTTCATCAATCACGCTGTTAAACATTTTCTAAATCTTTTACTGGGTAAATATTTAATTTAAGTGAATTTAAATACAAAATTCCGTGCCTTTCTGGCTTCCAATTTTGTCCAGTGCACACCTGAGACAGGTGTAAGTTTGTCGCTGCTCTCCTTTCCTCTGCCTAATGCAAAACTGTGCTAATTATGGACAACATTTGCTCCCACAGGCCAGCGGTTTGGGGAGCGGGACAGTTGGGGTTTGGTGTCAGGGGGTTGTGGTTGCGGTCTGGGGACATGGAAAGTTGTGGGGGGGGGGGCTCGAAAGAAGGAAGGAAACCCACTCAGGCTACATCAAAGACAAGTCTGCTCCTCGAAATGGCTTTTAATTACAGCCTCGTCGTGCAAGAGGTCGCCGATGTCGGGTAGACATTGTCGTCGTCTTCGCCTCGTGGTCGTTGGTCTTTGGACGGAGGTGGGGATGGCGATGGAGTCGGAGTTGCTGTCGCTTGTTTGCATAATTTATTGTAATGAGACCGCGGGATGTTGCGGCGGTTTCTCTGGGGATTTGTGGGGGGAGGTCGGAGGGAAGGGGCATGAGCGGAGGCTTTAAAGGAACGGGAGTGCACTAAATTTCTAAGTTTCCCCCTAATTGACCAGCGTTAAGTAAGCACCCAGGAAAAGCATATATTACCATGAAATAGGGCTGACCAATCATGAGTAGTGGCATCACCCAAAGCTAAAAAATGATGTTATCATAAAACAGAACCATTCATACACATCGCTCACTTACTAAAATAGTGGCATGCAAGACTTTTTATGTAACTTTCTCTGTTGTTTAAAAATTAAGTCATTTTATCTTTAAAAAACAGTTCGGTGGATCATTGCTATGAGACTTAT
Organism: Drosophila suzukii; assembly: GCF_043229965.1. Classification (NCBI taxonomy): domain Eukaryota; kingdom Metazoa; phylum Arthropoda; class Insecta; order Diptera; family Drosophilidae; genus Drosophila; species Drosophila suzukii. The sequence goes on along the minus strand of NC_092080.1, from coordinate 24,625,270 downwards.
AGCGGTTAAAAAACTTTAAGGGTGATTATATCGAAATGCTATTTTAGAATTGTGTTACTCTTCTAGTAAATTAACAATTTGTGCAAAACAACTCTTAAGTTAGGCGAAAAATAATTCTAATAATATCATTAATAACAATACATAATAAAGAGGCCATTTTGTTTTAAATTTCATACCTGGGTTATTCACTTCTCCGAAAAAATCAAATAAGGGTTTTTGGCGAGCTCTATTGAAAATACAAATAAATTAAGCCGTATCTTTCTAAGCAGTATGTAGTATATTAATGTAAAAGATCATATCTTGTTAAAATAATTTGTACTATTTTTTTGACAAAAATGAATACATTTTTTTTTGGAAAAATATTTTGTAAAATATAAATATTCTTTACAAATTTTAAAAAATTAAAAATAATTGTACGTAGTAGCTGAAAAAAATAAAAAATTTGTTCAGGAATTTAAAAATACGTGTTGAAAAAATTTGATTGTTTGTCTTTAGCTTAAGGGCTTTGTATTTTTATGGACTGAAATTGTCTTGAAGTGACAAATTTTACCTCGAAACTTGCATTTTTTATGGCATCCTTTCTAAGAAATTCGCCCCAAAATCCAATTACTCTGGGTGATTTATTCAAACGAATCCACAGTCCGCTGACATTATTGTCTAGCTCATCATAATTTTCTTCATCGTAATCATCATCAGCGCAGCATTCGTCGTCCCTTGTTTGCCTTTTCACAAATCATGGCTCAAGGTTCGGTCCACATCAACTGGCACAGCGCAAATTGTGAAAAACCCCGAAAACAACAACAAAATAGGGGGCAGCAACAACAAACAAGCGTCTAATGAAAAATTTGTGAAAAATAGCTGCAGAAGCAAACGAAATAGAACAACAAAACCGTTTCTTCCAATTAATGGGCAGAAATTGCAGAAACGGCAAGGAAAAGCGGGGCGAAGCAAATTTGTAGCTTTGGCCGACGCTCATCTTGAGTTTATTTGTTTAGGGGGAAGTGCATAGAGCAGCAAATGAAATATTAATTAGTGGCCGAATCAAATGAAAAGAGCAATAGAGGCGCTAAAAATACAAATACGCAGGGGGAAATCCTGAGGTCAGATTGCCATAAATATAAGCAGAACGAAGATAATGGATTAGATATATTTAAATTTGATTAAAATGTAGGTCGTGTTTGCCTTTGAAATGTACATCAATGTACAAAGGATTTCTTTGGACAAAGATTCCCATTTTAATGCTCGATATGGCAAAGTAAGTTGCACCAGTTTACTCTCCTGATGTAGTTTCCTACCTATTTTGTCTGAGTTGCACCGTATTGAACCTGGCAAAGTTCTCCCTAGCAGGCCAGTGTATTTGTGTCAGCCGCAGCCACTGCAGCCCGCAGCAATTAAGGACATCAGCATCAGGGATGTGCCTGCCACAGCACCCGAAAAAGATAAATGCAACTACTGAAGGGGGAAAAGTGATGGGGTTGCAATAGCTGGGCTCGTGCCACCCACAACTCGTGTTCCACCCACTGGCGCACACAGAACACTTTCCAACTATAAAGCCGGGGTGTACGGATGGCGTCTCCGCAAACTGGGTCAAAATTATAAACACGTTATCATGCAAATGGCACAGAGGGGGTGGCCGGAAAACGAAAAGGGAAACCCAGGCAGGCGGAGAGGATACGTTGACATGGCAGACAGGCAAAGGAGACAAAGCAAGACGGCAGGAGAGGAATGCAAATTATCCTGGCTGGCGAACATGAAAAATGCACAAGGACCAGGTTGGTTGGCACCCATGGACAAGGGGAAATTCGTTGCCTGAGGAAGCGGAGGGCATTCTCTGTGAAATGTTTGGATGAAACTAAGCCAGCCTCGCAGTTGGTAACACCGATACTGCTGTCTGTCACTGATTTAAGCCTCCTGAAACATCAAAATATCCAATAAACGGCTGTACCTAAGTTTAATTACTTTCAACTGTTATCGTGATATTTAAACCTGTTATATTTTAACCTTCAGCCAACCTGGAAATTAACAGGCAATTGCTGATGTTTTTGATTTAGGGATTGGCGTGGTATTTTGAGGCGGACTGCGCATCGCTGCGCGGCGGCAATTTTAACTGCAATTGTTTATTGATGTAATTTGGCCGCACAATTCGCACAATAAAACGAGTTGTAATTGCATAGAGATCCATATCTGCATCTTTATGTGGGCCTTAATATATGCACACATGTATCTCTATACGAAATCGGTATCTTTCAGCCGTACATCGCTTTCATTGCGTGTAAATCATATTTATGTCTGGACTCCTGCTTTTTAAACTCCGATGATATTTTCCCCCGCCGGCTTTGCTAATAAAAGAAAATTTACAAATTGCGTGAGCAAGGCAACTATTTCCTAGCCCCTCCCATTGGCAACTTTCTGCTGAACTAATTAAAAATCAGACTTTTTAATTAAATGATTAAAATCGGACAGATGAGAGAGAGAGAGAGAGGGACACAGTCGAAGCCGCAGACAAAACAAACCACAAGATGATGACCATCATTCATTCATTTGGCCATCACTCATTCAGTCATTCATTTATTCCAGGTTCTTGGAAACTCTCACACAATTTTCGCGCGCATTTTCCGCGGCTTAGCTTAAGTCTCCCCTGTTGTCCCGGAAATGGTAAACCGCTGGGAAAATGGTTAGATGGAAAACAGCAGCCTTCCCGCTCACTCAATTGGTGCCGCATTCGTCACACAATTGCTGCATATGGTGGAAAATCGAATCATCCGATGGAGGGGGCTATTGGAATTCCTTTACTGAAGATTATTGATTATCAGAACTTATAAAAGCAGGCAATTATTAAAAACTATTTACATCTAGGCAATGTTATTATTAAGGATAAAAACAGTAATACTAGGTGTTATAATTTACATGTTAAGCTATAAGCAATACTTTTTTCTCAGTGCTTGATCTCCCCTGAACTTATATGGCCATACTCCCAGACCATTTGAATTCAGACTCGAGTCCAAAGTTTAGCGGACCTGACATGTGCACCAGTCGCTCGTTGATCCGTCAGCAGGACTTGGAATATGGATGGATGGCCGGGCAGTCCGACCGTCTTGGATTGGCATTTTTACTGTGGCAAATCTAAGTTTGGCCCGCAACTCGCTGGCCCGGCTTGCTTAATTGCCAGCTCACGTTTCGGCTCGCCTGCTTCGATTTCCATTCTGTCGCATGACATTTGCACCCCTCCACTCCGATCCCCGCCCCTGGCCGAGTAGAAGACAAATCGCTCGGTTCAATAGCAGCAAGCGGCAACAAACACAACAATGGGTAATGGGTAATGGCATTGGGAGCCGGATAATCAGCGATATAGCAATACAGCAGACGACTTCGACTTCGACTGCGACTGCGACTACGGCGACTTTGGCGACGGGCAAACTCCACGCGAGCAATGCAAATGCCAATGCACACATGCAGCAGGGATCCAAATAAAAGAGATTGGATGGAAGGTGGAGGGGAAGTCCCCAGAGATGGGAGCGTGAGTCGTGAAAATGTTGAAAGTGTAGAAAGGTACGTTGCAATTTTATGATCGATTTTAAATTAAAAGAGGTGTGTAAAAAGTTTGTGAATTAACAGCCCCATATAACATGTTAGGACTTGTGAAAACGTTTGCTTAGTAAAAACCCTATAAAAGATACTATTCATAACACAGTTTCTTGAACTTGAAATTGAATAACAGTCTAAATTTCTTAACTCGATCCTCAGTGGAAGCTGAATAGAATAAAAATGTACATTTTTTTTATGGTATTCGCAAGAGGTTTTTTATAAACTTTCCTAAAAAACCCCATTCGTTTTTTAGTTTGTCCAACGAACTCAGAACACCAATTTCCCAGAAAACCAGCGGTTCAAGTTCCACATAAAAATTAAAGATCTATAGTCGGTAGATGGAAATGTCTATGCAGTTCAATTTTCTTAGTGTAAAATTAAGAATCTTAAAACTATACCCAATGCCTACTGCTTAGAGCCGGGGGCGGAGCTGTAACATAATTTTGGGATAAGAACTTTTATATTTGGTGGGAGGAGGTTACTTCTCTAATTGGAGGAATAAGGTTTTTAAATGTTCATTTGGGAGATGAAATATCCCCATTTTCTATACTCGCTGGATTCGCGACTAGTCAAAGCTACGGATACTTAATAATAATCGATAGTAATTGAAAAGTTAAAGTTTAAAGAAATGATTTATAGCAAACAGAACTAAAAAAAGAATTTCTTACATAGTACAAATACTAATGCCATAGGCTAGCTGAAATTTACGTACTTGATAAAATGTTCAAGCTTCACTATTTTCTGGGATATATTGAGAGTTTACTTCAGCAAAACACTGCAAAAATTAAATATGGGCTAAAATATAAATAAATAAAAACTATATGGTTCTTTTACTCAGGAGCATCCAAATACAATGGAAAAGTAGGAAGGATTCGTAAAAAATAAAAGGTTTAGTTTGTATTTCCCTGTCCAAAGAAGTGTAGGAACGTGTATGTTAAATTAACAGGAATTAAGATAAAGGAGGTTAATTTAAGTAACTTAAAAACTTTACCAGGCGAGTTTGATTTTGTATATATTTTTCACGATTCCATCCCCAAGCTCCCTTGGCCTGGCATATTCAAGCAGCACGTGTTGTTGGCCTTGGCCGTTGGCTGTATCTTCGACTTGGCCCAGACGCACACATCGAAAGGCAGCCGAGAAGACGGGCACACAGATACACAGGCATCGAAGCGACGATTATCAAAACGCCTCCGGCAACGTGGGTGGGCCCAAAAGTCATTTGGATGCCACCAAAACGTGTTTAGCTTTTAATTGCAAATTAACTAATAGAGCGGGGGTGAGGCACGGAAATGGCTGCATCGCTGCGCTGTGCAACATTGAAAAACAAAGTTCAAACAAAACGGCAAAAACAATGTGCACCTCTTTTCCAACTTTCCCCTGCATTTCCCTCCGCCAGCGGCTGACTGACAGACAGACAGACGAGTCATGCCACACATCAATTCCACATGAGTTGCGAGCTGCTCCCCAGCCCCTCCCTTTCCTTTGCACAGGGAGAAAATTGAATGACTATTAAAGTGGAACTTTTCTACATAGGAACATCTCGAAATCGTACTAGAAATTAAGGCACAACTTTTAAACTGCTCCAGATTGGCATTAGAAATCGCCGAAATTGTAATCAAGTGAATTGCACAGTAATAAAATGTTCTTTTTATATTATTCCAACAACATTTAATAAGGTAACTTAAAGTAAAGGCAAAGCACTAAACTTTTGATTAATAAAATGAAAATATATATTTCTAAAATCTATTTAACAAATCAGGATCAATATTAGATTTCAAATTCTTAACACAAACTGTGAAACATAAGATTTTGATGCTAATTTTATGTATTATTATATAATAAAGTTGGAACTGGCGCCCTAGCAATGGAAATAAAGTTAGCCTCGTATTCTCTTTCCTTAGCCTGATTTTTCACTGTGCACTGGATGCATTCCTCCAGCCAAATCCACAGCAACGAGCATGTCCAAGTCCACGTCCACGTCCCGTTTTGGCTGCGGTTGCAGTTGGGCCACAATTTTTATGATCGCAGTTTGCATTTTCACATTGTTGCAGTTGGCTTCTCGTTGCCGCTTTGCTGTTGCTGCTGCTGCTGCTGTTGCCGCTGTTGCATTTTCCGTTTGCTGCTTTAAATGTAGCGTGCAAAACTTCAGTTTTAATTTCAAACGCATGCATTGGACCGCTGCTGTGGCTGCTATTGCTGATGTTGCCGATGTTGCTGCAGTTGCAAGTTGCTGGTTCGCCGGCTGTTTGGCCATGCATTTTGTCAAGCGCACAACAAATTGGAGCAGCGGCCCAGCGGAAAAGGGGGAGGCGGCGGCAGCCTGGATTGTGGGCGTGGTCGTCATGGCTGCAGGCTACAAAACACTGCAGGTGTTGACGGCTCTCGTTGATGGCAGCGGAATTTCAGCCTTGCAGGCAAAATATATACACATTTTCCTCTTTTATTTAATTTTTTTGCTACCTCTCCTCTATCTTCCGTGCCCACGAAACAATTTCCACAGTTTTGCATACAGCTCTTGAAAATGTCATAAATTTTCTGTGACACTCACGGCGTATACGCAACAAAAACTGCAACAAGTCCCGGTCCGCAAAAAAAAAGAAAATAAAATTAAATTCGACAAACCGAAACGAAGTCTCGTAAAAATAAAGGAAATATCTCCGATGTATTGAATGGAAATCAGTCTGAGTAACTGCATCGGAAATCGAAATCATCAATAATTCAGAAATTCAGCAGAGTCACCACAATCAGTCAGAGTGAAATCGAAAGAAGACGATGGATCGAAAAAGTTTCAAAATATTTATAGATTCAGAGAATACAATTTTATTGGACACATGTTTGGCTTAAAGGTTTAGATACTTAAAATGCATACACAAATTTAAAGACGAATGGAATTGAGCATTCAAACGAGTTATAATTGCACTCTTCCTATTGCTTAGACTTTATTAATATATATATTACTTCAAGTAGTACACATATATCATCGATTCAGCCCCATTAAATTTACATATTATCAATATTATTATTGAGGCTCTATCGCTAACTATTTATAATTTAACAAGTGTAGCCTTTATATAACTTATAAATACACACCTGATTTCTAAGTAAATATTTGTTCATCGACCACTATCTACACACATATCATTGGGCTTTTATGGGCGTCCCTTGCCCTTCTGTAGTTCCTTTTTTGCATTCCCACCTTATCCATATACACTCGAGGCTTCGCGTTCCTATTCTTATCCTCCCCTTGGGCTGCAGAACACACAGGTAGCAGTCGGTCCCCCTTCAGTCTCATTAGAAATCCATTTCGTGTCTGGTCATGGTGATCACTGTCTCCCCGGCCATAGGATACCAACAGCAGGCCCTATAAGGCCGATAAGCACACACTGATTACCCCCAACTAACCTAACGACAATGTTATTATAGACTTTTTCCGCGTGTCTTTCTTACGCACTTCTTCTGCCATCCGTAATTATGCCAATAATTATGGCTAGGTGATGACTCTAATGACTCTCTATGATCTGCCTTTATCTATTGTTCGGATGGCTGGGAAATGTTTGTTTGATTGCTTTGTCGGTTTGTTGCTTTGGCTTAACACATGTTTGCACACCATCATCATCAGCAGTTGCACTTGCAACCGCTGACTTTTCGTCTTTGTGCCCTAATGCAGGGATTTGTTTGCTTGGCTGACACCTTTGAGCCTTTGGTCCGCACTTTTCCGGGCCGAAAAGGGACAAAGTAAGTGGTTTTCTTTCTGTTCGCCCTTTGAGTATTGCTCGATTCGAATTTTGCCGGCTTTGGCGCTGACTCAGAACTCAGAACACAGGGCACAGAGCACAGAACCAGAGCAAACATCGTGGGGGAAAAGTTCGTTGTCAAACATTTACATTTCGTTTGAATTTGTGCAATTGCAGCTAGCTGAGGGGAAAACTGTGTGGCCGGTGGCAATTTGCAGACGGCAAATTAATGCAAGCGCATTTATTTTTGTCACAAATGCAAACAACGGCAGCAACGTCTGGCGCTGCCAAAAGCGAAAGCAGCGCCAAGAAATAAATAACGCAAATAAATAAGAAAAGCGCCCCAGGGAATTTTTGCACAGATAGAGAGAGAGCGATTCGAAGGAGGGAGACGGCAAGAGATTGCCGGGGGATAGAAAGAGCGGAGTGATGCCCTCAGAAAGAAATGAAAATAAACTAAGGGAAACGCAACTTACAGCCACGTTAAATAATGAAAAATGTTGGAAAACTTGCGCCACGCCCACCAGCAGCTGGGCCACAACTAATGATAATGCAGACGCCTTTTAACACCCTAATGACAATGAGATGTTGCTGATGCAGCGATGTTGCTGCTGCTCTTGGTGTTGCATCTGCAGCAACATTGCCAATTAATTTCCCCCTCAAAAGCTTTATTGCCGACTAAGTGCAGGGTTTCGGAGCAGGGTGACAAGGGGGAAAGGGGAAGCTTTGAACAAATAAATAAAACAAGGGAAAAATATTTGACAAGGCGATGCTACGACAGACCCGCGTTTCCTAACCCCAAAAGTGAGCAGCAGCCCCACAGAGTTGCACTCAGGAAAAATACTTGATCGATATTATAATGTTATAAAACATTGCTTTATGCGCCGTCACAGTTTTCTAAACTTAGTCAACTAACTGAAAGTAATCAGAGTGTTATAAAATATATAGAGTTACTGAATACACTGATAATATTACAGAGTTATTTGCTGATAGTTTATATTTTATATTTAGTTTTGGTGGCCTATTGACCATCTCTTGGTTGTTTGTGACATTTTTTTAAACTGTACAGCAAAGCCTGGTCCCCTTTGCAATATTTTTTCTGCTGCGCTTTGCAAATTGAAATGCGTTTCCCTTCGTTTTACATACGTTTCATATTCATGTCGAGGGGCAGTTTCCACTCGGTGGCGAGTTCGTTGGCACGCCCCCGCCTGGAGGCCGCCCCTTCCCACATTTCCCGCCCCATTTTCCCCGGCATCCCCACATTTTCCACCGCAGCCGCAGACATTGCGACGCGTCTCGTGTTTACAGTTAGGCTAGTTGGAAAAACGAGTGTGCGTGGGTCCAGAAAACAAAAAAATTAAATATTAAGGAAAAAACTAAACCAACTGTGAAATTTCAATCTGTGAAACAGAACAAAAAATGTAAGGGGGTGGCCTAGGGGGCAAAGAAAACTGCCTGTGGAGGCCAATGCAATTTTCGAATTAGACAAGCCAACAACAACCGACGCAATCACAATGGGAATTGCAATGGCAAAACAAGTTGCTGACATCAATTAGCATATATAGCATAAAGTCAAAACAAAGTCTAGACAAACAGAGGCGACGGCGACGGGAGCAACAACAACAATATATGTATTGCAGCAAATAGCCAGCAACACCAATAGCGCCACCTACCGGGCTTGACCTGCTGACCGACGTCTTCGCCGTTGTTGTTGTTGCCATCACTACGTACTGCTGATTGATTGTCGCACTTCGTTAAGACCTTCCCAGGGGTTTGTACTGTGGTTTGAATAGCTTTAACAAAGTGCAGAAAATATGTGCCAAGAATATATTCTATATGAACACTGGTATTAATTAGCACTATAATTGGTACAAAGGTTGACTTTAGAGATAACTTCCAATATAAAGTGAACAACAATATTGTTGAAATTAATTTTTAAAGGTTAGATATTCATGTAGATTTTACTAGTTCCTATGAAGGCAATTTTTAATTCAATCTCGTAATAGCAGTCTGGTCTCTCATACAAAAAAATAGAAACCACACTAAAGAAATCAAATATTACAAAATGATTGTCATTATTAAAACGAAAAAAATCATTGTAACTTGCGATTTATAAAAAAAAGTATTTAAACTGGATACCGACAATCCAGGACAAGGTAGATTCACCCAATTTTCTTAAACATAATGCTCAACGCATCAATTGAATTCCAACCCATAAGCTTACTATTCCACCCGTTGAACCCACTGTCTTCAAATACTTGCCCTGCAACCGAAGAGCCGCGTGTGACAATCTGTCTGTCTATCCATTTCTCTTCGGTTGGCTCTAGATTCGGTTGGCAAACCCCCTCCACAGAGCCCAGAGGCGTCCTCCTTTCCCCACCCTCACCCCATTCACCCCCTGTGAGTCCCCAGTGATCGGATCGCTTGTTGACAGCTCACATCTGCCCACGAGCTGATCACGCCGGATGCCTCATGTCTGGCAAGGCTTCTGTGGCTCTTGTTTGCTCTTAGCCTGGCTTTTTGGCCAGGGGAATCGTGTCTTCCATTAGCGCCTTCGTTAGCGCCTGGGACGCTTTTCGGTCCAATGGTGTTAATATCGGAAAAGTACCCAACGAAAGCCGGGCAGCAACTAGCGCCGACCTTGGGTTTTGCGGTTTGGCCAGTTATCGGTCAACGAGTCGTATGAGTGATATTTATTATGCTATTTTTTCGGTCACATCTAATCAGCCCAAGGAAATACAGAGAAAGTGGGAGAGCTTTTAAAGTTGGCATCGTTGCTATAACCACTATAATGATAAAGCATTGCTATGCATGTTTTCGGACTGCCAAAATGACATTTAAGAAGGTCTTGAAGGGCTTTCCATATATTATTACTGAATTTTGGAATAACTCTTTTATACAAATTTGTACTATAATGAAACGAACTGTTTCTCTTTCGTCGCTAATCGTCATCGCGCCCATCGCAGACTGTTCCAAGTTTTTTCACCGCCTTCCTCCTTTTTTGTGGGCTGTTTATTTTAAAAGCTCTACATCATATTCGAAAATAAATTAGCAAAGCAAACAAGCCAAAAGTCAGTGCGCATTTTATTTATTCAGCCATTCTCGTCGTCTCAGTCTCTTTCTATCCGTATTTCTCTCCGTGTTCCCTCTCTTGAAATGATAAAACCAACATCCCATCCACAATCTTTTGTTTATTTTTGCACTTTGATTCAAGAAACCCGCAAAGGTGAAGGCGAGCAGAGCTTGGGGAAGAAATCAAAAATTTCTGATCAGACATTTCGGCAGGCGAGCAGACAAGTTGGCCAATTCAGCAGATGCTTCCAATGTTTATAGATGTCAGAATACCGCTTTGTTGAGTCTGTCGCTCCACATGTGGGCATTACGAAAGTTTAGCAAACATTTTCCAACGTCTGGCACGCGGTTCTCTCATCAAGTCGGGGAGGAAAACGGAAAAAAAAGTTCACTATTTATGGCCAATACGTGATTTGTATTCCATGGACATGAAAATTGATTGATAATCTAGTGTCTATATTATAGGAAAGTAATGACCAATTGATTTTCGGGTTGTGTGTGTATTCAAACAACATTTTATCAACCAGTTTGGAGAACGGAACTGAGTATTTCTGAAATTCCTTGATATTGGATTAAATTTAATAAATAATTTTTTAAGTTTTAGTTATGTAGAAATCACCTTACTTTAAATTCCACGATCTTAACGTTTTTCCATTTAAATCTTAGACTACGTTTTTTTACTAGCTTTTACGTTTTATTGAAATCGATAATTAAGTCGACGCCAAAGGCCTTTACAGCTGTCAGGTAAAACACCTCTTTAACGAGTTTTTGAAAATAACAATAGGTGCAAAGTTTTTTTGCTCCAAGTTGGTAGGATCCCCTTTTATTTACCTCTTTGTAACGACGTAATAAGTTGAATAGCATCTAAAAATAACATTTTAGCAGCATCTCTATAAAGCAAAAAGATATACCGAACTAAAAGCTGAAAGTGGGTATAGTTTACTCTCCATATAAGATGAATTCCCTCGCATTCCGTTCATTTGATCTGCACAGAATCAATCGAAAATTGATTATAGAGAGCATATACAGAGTGAATTTGCTTGAATACTACGGGGCTGCTTAGTTGTCAGAACTTGATTGATGAAGAACTGAACTTGAAATTGTTGTTAGTTGTTGCTGCAGAAAATCAATGAGACAAACAGACAACGAGTCAAGTCGAATCGCATCGCATCGCATCGGATTGAACTGAATCGAAAGAATCGCGAATGGAACTGTAGATTAGATGGATGTGATTGTGATTGTGTGACTTGAAGGCCATTTGAAATGGTTTGAGGGGCTGCCTAACTGACTAACTGACTAGCTGACTGACTGAACGAATGAATGACTCGGACTTTGTCTGTACGTCTTGGCAGCTGCTGCCAGTCGACTTGAAATTGTAACGCTAATTTCGAATCTGTATCTTTGTATCTTTATTCTGTATCGCCGTGTCTCGGCTTTGATTTGTTAATTGCATTTGTTCTTGCCCGTGATTGACACTTTCAATTGTAATTCCCAGTGTTCAAATGCAAAATATTTTAATTAACTCAATGCTCATGGCGCAGAATGCATTTCGCGGAAACCCAAATCAATGTCAGGCGATGTAAACTTTGGATATAGTTTGGCTTCGTTTGTGGGTTCGATATAGCGAGGTGTGTCGCCATTCCAGAATTTCAACATGCGACAGGCTTAATAAAAATAGGAGGGAAATAGAAAATGTTACACTGGGAGAATGGCATGGTGACGAATAGTGTTTTTAGAACATAGTTCTTGAAGGACGAAAAACATAGGATAATTAAAAATGGATAATTTATAAAAGAAATCAATATATTAGTAATATATTAAAAAAACACTACTATAGCTGGGATGCAAATAGGAATGATCAACACGTTTATGTGAAATAAATTATATACTTTGTTATAATCTTGGACTCTGCAGGGCCTGATCTTCCACTCATAGTTCAGTTTCGCCCGGTGCACCAATTCGCAATTCGCTGACTGACTCCAAACTCCGCGTCGCCTTCTTCTGTTGATGTGTGCAAAACTTCAGCGCTTCGCCGCGGCCAATGACCAGACAATGACCCAGCAGCGAACGCCATTAGCATTATCATCGCTCAGGCTTCGAGTCGGACTCGGGTCTCAAGCCCAGACCTACACACCATGCCCAAGCCCCTGCTCGTACCAATACCCACACCCATCTCCATATCTACATATTCAAGCCGAGCAGAGTCGACAGACGACGACTTCGACGACAAACGACGACGACGGCAGACGGCGACAAGCGGCAATAAAAATTATTAACATTTAAGCGCAGCTTTGGCGACCAACCACATAGGCAGAGTGGGTCCGGTGGGTCGGTACTGAGACCCAGACCGTCAAACACCCGCTTGACCAAATATCAAATGCCCCAGCACCGCACAGTGGTTCAAGGTACGGCTATAATTCGATTTATTTATTAACACTCTGTTTCGATGGCGAAATCCCTAAGCCCTGATCTTGTCCCACATTTAAATTGGATGTGGCCCTTTTTCAAAGTTTCTTAAGCTAGCTGTGGTTCTACATGTAATAAAATGATCCTTAAATAGTTAAATTGTTAGTTGTTTCCAAGATCATCAAAAAGGAAGTGTTTCTGGAAATATGAATTTACAAGTTGTCAATAACGTCAAAATCTCAAACAAACTTGTTTGTATCTTGTTATGAATAAAACCGTTGTTTTTGAAACTTTCAATATGTATAACTTAAAGAAAACAAACTAAAAAAAAATTAAATTGCTTTGGATTCTCTAACTGTAAGTTCGACTGTATGTTTTGAAAGTCTTTTTCGTATATATACGAATCATCATCATTCACGGCGTCATCATCATCAACACTTTGGGGCACTTTGAGACACATGTGCCTAGCCGGCGGTCAAACTACGCACACATAGGTGTAGTCAGCACACAGATACTCACGTACACACTGGGCTGGTCTGTGTGTGCAGAGAGACAAACATTTGGGTTACTAAAACACTGAAAAGCGACCAAAACGAAATAGCCAAAAAGCGGAACTTGTAATTTCATTTCGTGTATTTCACGTTTAGCGAGGTGTTGCTCCGGTCGCTCATGGTGTTGCTGCAGTACTTGTTGCTGTTGTCCGAGCTGAGATACTTAATGAGCTGGCGGCAGCTCTTTTTCCGAGCTTGTCTCACGGCCCAATTGCAAACTAATTGCGAACGCGCCTCGAACCGACATGGAAAACGCTCTTACAGCTTGACATCCAAGAGATGCACTTGAGTGCAAATAATGGCACACGACAGAGAGATACAGGGAAGGTGGTGGGGGTAACTACACATGGAAAATAAACTCCATGCCAAGCACGAGTCCATCAAAATATTAAAAACAAGGAAGAACGCTATAGTCGAGTACCTCGACTATCAGATACCCGTTACTCAAAGGGAAATGGAGATATGCAAGCAGCAAAGCGAAATTAAAATGCGCCACCTACCGGCGGTAGACAGATTTAAGCGTTATGGGCGTTAGAGTGGGCGTGGCAAATTTATTTTTGGATCAATCGATAGGTATTGACGACACCAATACATTTCAGTAAAATTTTTTATCTAGCATGCAAATTGTGGGCGTCACAGGTTTTCGCGGTTTGTGGGCGTTTAAGTGGGCGTGGCAAACTTTTTTTTAGGTCAATCGATAGGTATTGATGAGAACAATACATTTCAGTTAAAATTTTCTGTCTAGCATCAAAAGTGTAGGAGTTACAGTTTTGGGCGGTTTGTGGGCGTTAGAGTGGGCGTGGCAGTCTACTGAAACAAACTTGCGCTGCGTAAGAAGCTCAGGAATCTGTACGCCAAATTTTAATAGCCTAGCTCTCATAGTTTCCGAGATCTCAGCGTTCATCCGGACAGACGGACAGACGGACAGACGGACAGACGGTCAGACGGACAGACGGACAGACGGACAGACGGACAGACGGACATGGCTAGATCGACACGGCTAGTGATCCTGATCAAGAATATATATACTTTATGGGGTCGGAAACGCTTCCTTCTGCCTGTTACATACTTTCCGACGAATCTAGTATACCCTTTTACTCTACGAGTAACGGGTATAATAATCCTACGACTGTAACGACCAATTGATTTTACGCTTAAAAAGCTTAAAGTGTTTAACCTTCTGTGAGACGAATGTGAGGTAATTAGAAAACCTAGTTCTTATTAAGATTACATTTGTAATACAGTTTGTTGATTTCAGTAATAAATACTTTAAAAGGATTTTGCATTATGAAATACAATTAATAGTCTTACTAAATGATTTTCGGACTGATCCCTATCTTGTTCTAGCTCATTTCTTGATCTCTTTTCTTTCTGTGTACTAACTGGCAACATCTATCTGGGCAAGATGTTGCCACATTGAATTAAAATATTCTAATGCATCCACCCAAGAGAGAGGGAAATGTTAGGCCTAATCCAAGACATTTATCTTGTCCCCGGCAATGTCAACATAACAATTTCTGCTTATCTAATTGCAACATTTTGCCAGGGGCCCGGCAAACAGGTGTTTGTGGCAGGTGAAGTCTCCTTTAGCTCGACTTCTATCTGCTATCTTCCACTGGCCGTGGTCGCCTTAATTTGACTAGACTTACGCATTTAGAACCGGAAATGTACCAGCCGAGTGTCATTTTGTGCAAATCACACACAAAAGACGACAGCCAAAGGCCCCCAATAGAACCGACTCTCTCCGGCTCCCCAATTCTCCGGAGAAGGGGCAGTAAATCCACACACGATGTGGCATAGATGAATGACTCCTGTTGCTTGTATGTACGTACCTGCAACGAGAATAAAGAAGAAGATGCGAGAATTATACAGGTGATTTAGTGTAATGTTCTGCATAGCAGTATGCTCTATGTGTGCGGAGTAACAAGTGAATAACAATTAACATTATAATGCCTGCCGTAGCTGGCTCAAAATATGGTGCCGGACCTTTATAACCGAGTGTGTTTTGCACTGGCGAACTTTGCTTATGGGTTCAACGAAATGGGAATCAAACGGGAACACACCTTAGTGATAACTTCCTTGGAAGATCTTGATCTAGTTTAAGAAACTACAGAAAATGGTATACTCATCTACCAATTTAAATGTATTAATCAGAAGTTCTTCGTAAAATATTATTTAATACCCGTCGACCATTAACTTCTTTCCACACTGTTTCCCTTAATTTTCATCAATTCTTCTGCCTTGAAAAGCCCACTTAATTGCATTAGTTGAACTTTGGCCCAGGGACCACACTCCAGTAAGCACAATCGCACCCATTTCTGTCTCCTCTGCTATACACGCGCCCAAAAGTAGACATGCATAATTACTTTTTAATGGTTCCGTTGTCGGGAACCATCATAATACGCCCCATTTGAGTTTCAGGCCCCGGATCACTTCGAAAGCCTCCATATTCCCTATTAAAACTGCCTATATGTAGGGGGAAGCCTACTGAAAGTGATGACTTTTGGCGTTGACCCCAACGAGCGGTCGGCATTTGTCAATGAGCTGGGCAATAAAATTCGGATTAAAGTATTTTTCTATAACGCACACACGAAACTCACACCCTCAGAAAGCTATAATATTAGCACTTGAAGTAGCCGACGGGGAATAAAGAGAGCAAAGTGGTCTTATCACAGAAAAGCAAATGAGAGCCAAAGTAGCTTTGGTAGATATGGCGCTTCAATTTTGTTATCAAAGTTGAGTACGAATTGTAAATTCTCAGCTGGCGACAGAAGGCGAAGTTCAGACAAACTTGTTAAGAACAGTGAAAAAACAAAACCAAATATAAATAAAAACCATGAGGGGAAAAACAAAAGCAAAAACAGAACTACGGCGTGCTTATCGCAAACAAACTCAATGAAAAAGGAAGCAAAGCAAAAAGTAAAGAAATTATTGGCAAGCAAATTAAACAAATTACCCAGGGAAAACTGAAAAGAGAGCCCAGACCTGGGGCAAATAATTAAAGCTTTGCACGCCTCGGCGTACACATATATATTAATATTTTTAAATATACATTTTAATCAAGAATCAACAGCAACGCCACTAAGGCAAAATGTGTGCAAAGTGAGAGGGAGACAGATAGACAGTGCTAATCAAATGGAGCTATAGCAATGACAGTATAAAAATGTATAATAAAACGTATGAAAATTATTGGCGCTTGGCCAATTGTCAACAGCAACAAAAACAACGAGTAATCGTTAGGAATTAAATGGTAACCGAAGCAAAACGGGAAATTAAACGCAAGTAAAAAACAAAAAATACATATTATTTTTAAAAACCAACGCAAAAATTAGTTTAAACAATTATTTTATTACAAAATAAATAAGCTAAAAGCGCCAATAGGAAAAAACCCGGAGGTGATTATTATTTAAATTATACTGATAAATTGTAACAGCCCAAATATGTATATTTTCAGTGCATTACAGACGTATCAAAGAGTCTGGAAGAGTAGACAGCGGAATAGAGTCTTGAAAAAAGACATTCGTATGAGAGAAGCCCCGCAACGAATGTTTTAATTAAAATTGTCTTAATTTATAATTTATGTCGGCGGCATTAATTCGCAGGCGTCGTCGACGAAGTCTCGTCGCTATGTGCCGACTAATTCACAGTTGGCCCAAGTATCTCACAGATACAAAGTCAGCCAAATACTGAGATACAGAAAAACGCTTATCTGCGCAGCAAATGTTTCTGTATTTCAGTTGATTTTTTAAAAATGGAACACATGAGTAAATAAGTCCAAAAAACCATGCCTATTGAAAAAGAAAACCTATAAATTTGGAATTTATGATTTGGGAATTTTATGAGGTGTCATATCGTGATGTGTAATGGCATTCCTCGCTTTCTGAATTTCACTAGGTGTTAGGACTTGACTATAGCCTTGAAAAAATAAAAATGTAACTAATTACTCATACCCGACACGAATTATCACTTTCTAAAAATATTCTAACTTTGTAGTATGGTACATACATTTCAAAGTAATTCGTAATATAACCTCTTTCAACATCGAATTTTTATACTATTTATTAAATATGTTTTTATGAAACTAGTATAGAACAGTCCAAAAACGACTGAATTCGTGAAAGTTAATTTTCTTCGGTTTTTTGTCTCCACTCCTTTGACTTGAACCCGGCATCACATAACCTCAAGCAGAAAAATGGATTTTCAGAGTGCGTTGTACTGATGACGACAAAAAGCTCAGGGGCGGGGGACAAAGGGCGCAAAAGGGGTCCCAAACGCATTGTCATTGAAAGGAACTTGAGAACAACAATGCGCTGGATGAAGGCGAAGGAGCAGCAACAAAAGGCCAGGGCAGCGACCGCATGGCTTGGAAAACGAGTTCAACAACGTTCAAGGAAAAGGAGCGAAAGGTAGGGAGAAGAGCGAGTCGGAAAGGAACAGAACGACAATGGTGACGATGTCCTGCATTGGTAATGTCTTTAACCTTTCAAGGATATTTCAGGCAGTGCTCTGGCTCGCCCTCCCCCTTTGTTCCACACTTAGATATCGAACCAGATTGGCTTAAATAACCCAACTGGGGAACCCCTTGTTTCCAAAGGGGCAGGAAAAGCAGTAGCTATTTACAGATCTTATGACGATAGCAGCCACCAGCCAGAGGGAAATCTAATAAATTAAAAGATAGAGGGGGCGACAAGAAAAGTTGATGAACTCTAAAGGCAGAGGGAAAACCATATTGGGCAAGGGTGGAAACATGGTTAGGAGCTACGCATTTCTGTAGATGCTAAAAGAACAGTGGATTCCAAGAAGGAGGCATTATTGCACATATGTTACAGATGGAGGTTTGAATATTAACTCGTAAAAAATTGTATAATAGCGCCGACCATTTAGTATATTAAGAATTCATTTGTTACAATCAGAATACAATATATTTTAAATGTAATACATTTGTAAATTTAAAAAAATATATGTAATAATTTAAGGCACCATGTTAGATTTTTTAAGTGTCTAATGAAAAACAGTTTAAAGAAGATTGACTGTAACGTTTATCCCCTTTACAGAGCTTCGGTCTATTAGAAAATGATATAATGGCAGCTTAAGTACACAAACGCGCACTCAGAACTTTTTCATAACAACCCCTGTGCAATATATTCCAATAAGTACCAAATGGAACACCGTATGACCCAAGGTGTTGCTTTGTCTTTCGACCCTTACGCACTTTGTTTGTCGAGCAACGCAATTCACTTTTGTCTTTTTCCTTGGGGTTGGCTTCTGTGGTTGAGTGTTGCTCAGCGCTCTTTTCTAAGGTGGAAATCTTTTCAATTCAACAGCAAACTATGAAACCGACTCATCAGCATCATTACAATATTATCTTTTGATCTTTCAGATCTTTACAGAGGCGATTAGCCACGGGATAACATCGCGTATACGCAATTTGGCATAAGGTATTAGGAGGGGGAACTAATGTTCCTAACATTGATATATACATCATCAGCAAATATAAGGAATACTTGCATGGCATAAATTTGATTTATTTTTTCTTGTGTATTTTTAAACGACCACAAAAACGGCAACGTCAACTAATTGTCGCTGACAAGCCAAGCGAATTCCCAAAAGACGGCAGGGTATAGACACTTGGAAATTTCGATAGGTTTGACCTAGGGATGCCCTCGATTTAGGAAGATTATCCCAAATTAAAAAGTGTAAATAGTGAAATCATTTATGAATTTGTAATACATTGGAGAAAATGTTTGTAACAAAACAAAGCCTTGATTACTCTTTCAAGTATTGTGCTATATTGTGTGTGATATAACCAATACCCTCGTTGATACCCTTTTCTCTAAACATTTCCTAGACCGGCAGCAACAAATAAAAATGGTCATAAATTAAAAAATATTCAAGTTGTTTGCACTTTGCGGCCGAATATTTTTTTTCAATTTTCGGAAAAAGATACAACAAATCTGTAGAAATTTCCCCGCTGTGTTGGCAGTCAAATTTGTTTGTCGCTTGTCGCCGTCGACGACCACGCCCACCACATTTCCACAGTCTGAATGAAGAATTCGTTCAAACGAATTTCTAGAGAAATTCGCATGAGCTGTGTGAACTGATTCCAATTGGATTCAGCTGTAAGATGGGGAATATGCTTTTTGGTGGCAAGGTGACTGACTCATCTGTCCTCAGCCGTCCCAGCGAGAACTCTTATGAATGACAACAATGCGAGGCGTAATTAACTCGAAAATGCGAATGGCCAAAGAACGAAAAACAAAACCGATGGAAAATTGCTTGGCCATGGTCGGTCTGGTCTGGTGGTCCGTTTTCCCGCCCGTTCACCCTCTCCTTGGCCAACATTTCCCCCATCTGTAGTGCGGCCGACTGTTGCCTCTTTGTTAGTGGGTCAAATGCGTTAAGTTTCGAGACAACCTTAGAGCGCATGGCAAGAACCACTTAAAATATTTAACCAAAATTCGCCAGCTCTCCCTTCCCTGCCCCTCTTTCTTCTGTTGGCCGGACGAATGTTTGGCTAGGAATTGCATAACTCGAGCTGAACACTGGGAGAAAAAGAGGGACCGTTCCAAATGTAAACCACTTTTAACATTTTTGGATTGGGTCGACGTTTTCTTGTTTCCAGCACCTTTTCTTTTAAAAATAATTATTTTAGTTAGCTTCAATTTGTTAAATAAATAAGTATTAAATGTAGCATAAAATATAAGAGAAAGACGTATATTTGGGAAATGAAAAATGAAATACTGGTACTTCCGATTTCTCCGAGTGCAGCCACAAATGGTCCGACGGCAGACGGCGAATCCATTGCCAGACAACAACAGCAACTGCGACGACAGCAACGCACATCAAACAGCTGCAGCATTTTCAAAGCGGAGGGGTGGGCGGGGGCATCTGAAGGGGCCAAAGGGGTGGGGCTGCGAAGGCGGCGGCTGAAACGAGCCAGCGACTCAGACAATTTCCATGCTGCCTTTTTAAGGTCATGGCTCTGCTGCAGCGGCAATTGGCATAATTGAGGCGCAAAGTAGGCGATTTTCGGGGCGTGGCCACCGACAATTGTGCACTAAAACAGGCAATGCCAACAAGTTGCAACTGGCAACTGCCGAAGTTTAACAAGCGGCGGGCAAGACAAAAAAATTGAACTTGTTGCCGGGGCAGCTCCATTAGCCACTTTTCACCAAGAGCAGCAGATGTTGGGTGAAATGCGAATATAGCTGCATTGGGAAGATTTTGCATTTTACGCACCGCAACAAGATTAGAAATATCCGCAACATGTTGTAAAACAAAAAAATTATTGACTTAATAACATAATCCTTATGATATTACCCTTGGGTATATTTAAACACTTTCCTAGAGATCTTTCCATATTTTGTAGGCCCGACAATTCGCAACAAACCTTTAATTCAACGATTTGAAACCATCAAGTCTATAGACATTAATTACTAGGAAGCAGCAACAGTAGCAACATCCGTTGCATTTGGCACCTCAAGTTCACACCTGCAATTTGCGTGCCTGCTGCCGGTGGGGTCAAAAGTCTGTCCAGAACAGACGGAAAAGCACCCGAGAAAACCTAAGCGATTGATTCTGTCTTGAGTCCACTCATAATTATTAATTTATACATGTGCCGGCGAAGGGTCAGACAACTGCAACAACTGCAACAGCAGCAGCAATTAGACGAGCGATGCCCCAGACACATGCCGGCAGCAGCAACAGCAATTCAAGCACGGCAGCAACAGCAACACGAGCTAACAGCAGCAGCAACAACAATGGGCACTCGTCAATTGCCTGTCACGTGTAAAAAGTCAATACATTGCACAATGCGGCGTCAAGTGCGCAAAGAAGAAGCACCCGACAGCAGGGCGGGTTGGGCGGAAAAGGGGGTGGTGATGGGTAGCCAGAGGAAGTGGGAGGGGTTGCGGGGGGGTCGGCGGAAAGTGTAGGGTGAGGGCTCAATAAAGAGGTCGCTTGCTTGGCTTGCGCTGTCTTAACGTTTCCGTAAACAACAGTGAGCGGGCACTTAAAAAAAAGTCACCCTAGAAAACATTAGAAAGTAGTGTTCGAAATAAATATTAAAAAAAATTTTTTCTTTAAAATAACTTTCTTATAAAACTTAAAAATTTGGTTGCTATTTTTAGTGCCGACTAACTTCAATCTGCTTACTTAAAACGAGCTTTTAGATATAAACTTTTAATATTATGTTATAACTAACCAAATTTTTTTGAAATCAATCACTAAATAATTCGTAGGACATACTAAAAGATCTTTACAATACAATACAAATACAAATATGAAAACCATTACATAAACTTTTGAAGCCTATCCCAACCAAACTTTTAAATCAGTGGATACCCATTTCTCCATTATAAACATTTTTCAAATAAATACGAAAGCAAACAATATTTACTTTTTAAATATTTGAAAGATTGATACTTTGTCTAAAAGAACCCATAATTTTCAAAAAATGTGACTAATTTTAAGAATATTTTTTTGAGTGACGGGATAGCTAATAAAAAACAGAAGAAAGACTGGGAGAAAAGTCGACGAGAGTGCAGCCAACGTTTCATTAATTACAGCTACAAAAACACAACCCCTGTGCTCATCACCAGTAGAAGCAGCCAGCACACCGGCAACATTGTCGTCTCTTGTGCACGTTACGTTATAATTACGTGAACCAGCCGTGAATCTGGGTACCCCCAGAACCCCAGACCCCTAAAAACCCTCCTATAGCACCTCCCCCTTTTTCGCCTGCATTTTCAGCCCACTTTGGGTGTCGTCTTCGTCGCCCCGTCAGCTTCTAATATTTCATTAAGCGGCGAGCAGAGTGTCTCGACATCGCAAGTCGCCAGTCGCGTGCCCGTTCCAAAAGACCTCCCCGGGTTTGGTCCGAAAGAGATGGGGATATGGCATGCGAAAGAGATGGAGAGTCTACGTCATTCCCATCATCATCACCAACTCGGGCTCGGGTTAGGCTTGGTTTGCCGGGAAGGTGAAAAGCGGTTGGGTTTTGAGGGTTCGGGCTCATAGCCACTTTGAGGTTATGTGCACAATTTGCGTGCGCCAATTAAAGCAAGAAAAGTATGCAAGGCAACAATGGGGGAGGCGGGATTTCAAGTGGGAGGCGCAACAATGTACGATTTTTATAGTTCGCTGACTGCAACAACAAATGATGGTGGAGGAGGCGCACGGGGGCCCAAAAGAGGGTCTAACCGCTCTCAGACAGATGACTAATTCGACCGCCATTAACGAAGATTCAATGCCCTGGAGGGAACAAATTGTTTCTGGTGGGCTATGAAAAATAAAAACATTTTCAGATCATACATTTTTTAAGCAACTCGCAGAAAATGAATAAAATGTATGTTACCCAAAAAGGAAATCCTGATTATGAAAATCGTTTAAATGTATAATATGTTGTGATATACAAAAAATTAAGGATGAACCTTGCAGCAAATAACCATTGAGTAAGAAAATATCAATTGAAAAAGGATCAACAATATGCTAAGAAGAAATCCTAACCATAAAAATATTTAAGATTACTTGCACTAAGAAAATGCTTGATAAAATGTTTGTAAAATGTTTGATAAGTTCTTTAAGGTAAGTAATAATAAAGATCTTTCAAAGTGGTATACTTATTGCAAGTGCTTTACTTGTGATATACCATAAAAATTAAAGAAGGTAAATGTAGATTTATTAAACAGCAACAAACGATTGAGTTAAAAGCGAACAGTTGAAAATTAAAAGAAGGACGTAACCCATTTTTTAATCCTTCAAAAAGGGGTTTGAATGAAAGTTTTGTGTATTAATTCCCCAAAAACATTTTAAAGCACATTTTTTTGACCCTGTTTTAATTTTTTCAATGTCAATATCATACTGCCCGATTGCTGATAAAGTGTATAAGCACCGTCATCGTTCTTGTTATTGTAGTCCCTCCTGCTAGTGTTGTTGTGGTTTGTTGCATTTTGTGGCGAATCGAATTGGAAGGAAAATGGGTACGTGAAAGGGGGTGGGCGGGCCGAGTGGGAGGAGGGGGGGCAAGGCAGCAGTAACCGGAGTGCGGCAGTCACTATGCATATGCTTCTGTCGGAGTACGAGTATTTGCATTGGTGTGACGACGATATCATTTACAACAAGCCGAGTTACCAGGTGGAAATTCAGGGGTGGGTGGTGGGTGGTGGGTGTTCGGCAGGCAGGGAAATTGCGCTGGCTCTGCTGATGTTGTTGCTTTCTGCCGCCGTGTCGCGCGAAATTTACAATTGACGTTGACTTTGTTGATGCACTCAAAGAAATTACAGGCTTTGTTGGGTATAAATTGTATTTTAAAAATCTAACACTAACCATAGGTGTTTTAAGTTTGGATTGCCTATTTGTATTGGTTTATTAAACTGAATAAAATGACTGTTTTTACTTTTGTACATTTTTAGAAATCCGAAGATATGTATAAGGGTATACGTAATAAAGACAAATATATGATATATTTCAAGGTTATTTTAAAATTTGATTTATTAACAAGTGCAAGTTGAATTTGATTATTTTTCTGTGTGTTTTTTGCTGCCTGGCGTAGCTCCTACTATTTTTGCCGCTGCTCAATGTTCGCTCATGCGCACTGACAAGCGGCTGCAACAGTGACAGCGGCAACAACATCGCGAGACCCGCAGCAACACCTACGACAACAATGACATTTAAGCGTCTAGAATTTCTCTGAGCGCTCAACAAGAGTAGCCGCTGAAACTCAAAACAGCCAACAAAAAGAGGAAAACACAAATCGACAATTGTTATAGAATTTTTCGTTGATTCTTTCGTCATCGCACATCGCGTGTGAAAGTTTTGAGGCTGCGGAAAAGCGGGGATAAAGATTAAGATGTAAGCCGGCTGAAAACGAGACAGATAGCAGGGCGGAAAGTGGGGGAGGTCGGGAAATCAAGAAGCTAGATCATGCATCATCATTATCAGACTGCCCTATAAAACGAATGTCAAGTTTTAAATTACACCAGCTGTCAATCAAATATTACAATTGTGCGATTATGTTTCCAAGTGGGCTGGCATAAGCCCAATGGAGGCCAGAAGATATCAAATTAATTATTTGGCCAATCATTCACTGATTTTAATCTCAATTTTCGCTTTCGGTATGCACAATTTGGCAAACAGTTGTATACTTGGAAAGGGAATTCCATAGCGTGGGAACCACATTTTCAGGAGAACATAATACGTTTTGTGTGTATTTCCTAAAACTTTTTTAGATCAAGTAGTTAACAATGCAAAATATTTAAATATATTATTTTAAAACGCAACACTTTTCGAATATTTTGTGCTTATCTTAAAGATGAATATAAAAAACATATATAGAAAGTTGGCATCTTATTGCTCACAATGTACCTTTATTGAAATCTTGTTAAAATACATACTTTTCTTTTATTAGTGTCATACATGGCTTCTATAGAGGCGCTATAATGCAACCCATACTGTTTTCTTTCCTCTCTAATTTGCAAAATTATTGCAAAAATTGTCAAACTAATTACGGGCCGAACAGCCATTATAACGAAAATGTGAATTGTTATTAGTCTTCGCTTGGCCTGCTCAATTAGCGATGATTGTTGAGAAGAAAAGCACTTGGCTAGGGGAGTCGAATAAAATAGATACAGGGGGAAAGGGGCGGGGAGACCGTTAAGCAAATAGGAAGGAAGCAAACAAGTTCAAGACCCAGAACCAAAACCAGACTAGTAACCCCTTCCAGTTTAGTTTTCTTATTTTTGCAAACCTAACCAGTGAAGCAAGTCGTCATTGCCAGTCACCTGTGCCAGGTGTAAACTGTTTAACCATAGCCTCCCCCTGCTCACCACCTCCTTTCTGCACAGAAGAAAAATTTGATGTGCTATATGTACACATCGGATCTCTATATATCCTATAGTCCCATGTCCTTTTTTTGGGTACTATGTTTTTGGAGAACTACGAGGTATAGGGCATTGTTATACAACTTAAAAAATATGTTATCAATTATTTTTCAAAGCCTTAATTTATCAAGGTGTTCTTATTTTCTCGGTGTATTTCCCCTTTCAGTTCCCGACTTTTCACCGACTACCTCCGACGGAAATGCTGGACAAGCGACTGGGGAAAGATGGGAAATGACACTAGGAAATCGCTGGTAAACAATGCGCAAAGCAGAAAAAATGCTGGCCCAAAGCTCAGAGATTCAAGATAAGGTAAAGACAGAGACAGGGCTAGACAGGGCGAAAAAGACAGCGGGTTACCGATTTAATCGCCATGCAAATTTTGTCACGTCTGCCGGAGAATAAGACGCTTAGACGTGGGTTAATGCTGACCCCGGTCTAGATAGCTGGATAATGGAGCAGGGAGATCTGCACCAGGGGATCGGGAAAAGAGAGAGGGGTGCGCGACTGGAGCGATAACGAAAATAGCCACTGATATATACTCTGGATCCGGAGAGTAAAATCACCTGATAAGAAAACCGCCCAGTCGGGGCGACCTCGTTATTGCTCGAAATTATCAGCTCAGATGGCCGAGTCTATAGCAAAAGAAAATGATTGAATATTATATAAATGAATATATAAACAAATACGATTGCTTAGAAATTCGCTATGCCTATTCGACAGTAGCAATTAACAATGGGAACGAGATCAGAACGAGGTCAATGGATTGCCTGGTTGAATAATGCGTAGAAAACGTTCGAAACTGCAAGTCGAAGAATTCCCTTTAATAATTCATTATTTGTAATTACCTTTAATTTACAAATTCGTTAAATACCTTTAAAATTTAAATGTTTTTAAATAAACAAAAAAATTTTAATTAATTTTTTTTTTAATTAACAATTTTTTAAAGCACCATAAAACTATGAATGTTTATTTTTTTAAAGTTTAATTAAATTATTAAGCATGTTCTAACCTACAATACAAGTACTAAAAAGAAAATACACAACAACATTTACGCAATAATTATCACCTTTTCATCGTACTCAGCCTCTCACCATTTTTTTGTCTATTTTCGAGACTAAATAAATTGTAAAAACACGTTTAGGCTATTTAAATATTTTCACTAATTTTTGCTCTTTACTCCGGAGCAACTGAATATGCAAAACAACAATAGCGAAATCGAAAGATCAAATTTAATATGTGAGCTTTAATTAAAGTAAACATGAGAATGATTTGTTAAAAAGTAGATACCGAAAAGGGGGAGTCGGCCGAAAGAGATCTCGAGACGGGTCTAGAAATCAGGTTGTTGGGCGGAACAGCTGAGGGAAGGTTGGGCGAAAAGGGGTTTTCTGCCCTCGAACAGAACTGCAATAACAAGCAACGACGACGTCAGCCTATTTAGATGTAAGATCTGCGATAGACAACGCATAAAAAAGGTTGTCTATGAAAAAGAAGACTTTAGAGCGGGACAGCCGACTGCGGCACACACCTGTCCCAGGCACCAAACACAACAACTACGAGGAAAACAACCGAGGCTACAACTCTAGGAACTGCCAGGAGAGCAAGAACGGCGCCGATAAATGTATGCAAAAAAGCAAAACGATGTTCGGAGCAGAAATACACCTTCCACACTAACGAATCCCTCCCGCCCTCCTGAAACGTCCTGCTCCTCCTAAATCGCGACTAGTTAGAAGGCCGCACCCTCTTCAGTATGGAAAAGTGGTACAGTGGTATGTGACAAATTTAGTTATTGTATCTATCCACATAATAATTTTCATAAGTCGTTCTAGATCTTTTATTTGTACCAGTATAATAGTGGAAAATCTATAATTTAAATATTATTAACGTAGGTATTTTTTTATCAGTCCTCTAGTTCTTAATGTTACCTATACAACACAAACATAATAATTCAATATTTTAGTCCAAATATTTTTGAATAATTGTTTTTTAAGGGTATTTCTTTACGAGCAACCACTGTTTTCCTTTTTCTCTGCCTTGTCGTGTGTCGTAAGTTTTTGCTAATAATAATATGGCAAAAAACACATATAAAGAATGAAAAACAGCAAGGAGAACAGCAGAGATCAGCAGAGCGAAAGAACAAGCAAACATCACATGACAAGTTGGGTGGGTTGGGAAAAGTTCAGTCTGGAGACCTGCCCACAGTCCAATCTATTGCTAACAGAGGGCCAGGAGAAGGGGTAATGGGGCAGTGCTGTCCGGCTGGGAGGCACTGAAAAGATCGCTCTTAGCTTATCGCGCTTATCAAATCGCCAACTGACAGTTGGCAGTAGGAAAGAGGAAAATGGGGAAGAAAAACTGAGACAGAGAACTGGAAAATGCGAAAACCCGGCGGGGTAATATATTGTACAGGGAGTGAGATAAGGCAGATCCATCAGGTTAAGTCGATGTTTTTTGCTCGGCTTATTTAAGATGAAATTATTTCAGATTTCCTCTTATTCAAAAAAGGGAGGTGAAAAAGAACTATTACATAGATTAAAATAGATTAAATGGATAGGTTATCGGAAATCTATTATTTTATAAAATAACTTGACGATCGGAGTAACAAAAGACCGATTTTACAAATGTATAATGTATGTTTACTTATACTAGAGCTGACTGTATTTTAGTTGACTAAATGTTTATAAATAGATTAGACACTCAAATTTCCCACAATTAATTATATAAATTATATTAATAGCCTTGTGTAATCCTCCTTCTAATCGAACATCGCTTACTTTTATTCATTCCAGATTATTCAATTTCTTTTCACACATGCTCCATGATTTATCAATTAGCAGATGTAAAAAGAGACAGATCTGCTTGGAATTCAATTTTTTAAATCAAAAGAAAATTAAGGGAATTTCATTTGTATTTTATGATGGCCCCACATGGCGTATGCGCGTTCATAAAATATTAATACGCCTCGTAAAAGCCGGCGACATGAGCCCATAAACTTCAGCCGTTTCTTATCAATAGTGAACTCAACTTAATCTTAGCTAGATGGAAAAATAAAAGAAAACCCTGACTCGATTTTGGATTTTGCAAAAACGTGGTCGACAGAGCACAAACCTTATCAAAAAATTGCCCAAAAACATTGATAAGGCGTTAAAAAACATACTAGGAGTTTTTTCTTTAAGTTCAGAAACGTGCTTTCCACTGGATTCAACCAATTCAACCAGAAAAACACGATGAATGACAACGGCAAACACAAAAAGGTTAATAAAAGAGATTAGCATAAATTTAAAAATTTGTGAACGATAGGCGAGCAAAACGAAATCCATAAAAACAATGCAGAAAAATAACAAAACAGTTACGAAAAGAAAAAACATAAACCTGTTGGCGCCGCCATAATAAACAAATAAGCTTGATTTCAAAACATGAAATTCCAAAATTTGCGACCCGAAATCGAAATTCTTAGACTTAATAGCAAAGTCCAAGTTAAACTCTGGCGACAGATTTTATACAAGCGAGTATAAGAGGAGCGAAGCAGTGAAAGTCGAAATGTTGATTAAAAGCTGACAAATTCATTTTATTTATGGCGCCGCCTTCCATTATATACCTTTTATATTTGAATTTTTACACCCGTTACTCGTAGTACGTAACAGAAAGGAGGAAACATTTCCGACCCCATGATCAACTATCAGGATCACTAGGTGAGTCAGTAGAGTCAATCCGTCAGTATGAACGCAGAGATCTCGGCTAAAAAGTTTGGATTAAGCAACACGCAGTTCAACTTTATTTAAGAAGGGTGCCACGCCCATTCTAACGTCCAAAAACCGCACAAGTTTATGGCGCCCACATTTTTAAAAAAGTAGTCGAGTGCTTCGACTATCAGATACCCGTTACTCTGTTTTTAATTTCAAATAAAATAAAATTCCAAGGCATTTCTAATAGCGCGCTGGTACCTAGC
Source organism: Drosophila suzukii (assembly GCF_043229965.1). Lineage (NCBI taxonomy): Eukaryota > Metazoa > Arthropoda > Insecta > Diptera > Drosophilidae > Drosophila > Drosophila suzukii. The sequence goes on along the minus strand of NC_092080.1, from coordinate 24,596,097 downwards.
GGGCGGTAAAGGTGCTACTGACTATGTCAAAGCCTGATATACTTAGTTAGTCAGAATTATAAAAAAAAACAATGTGATTGGTACGATTCTAAGCATTTACATAGGTATTGATCAATAAATTCAATTTCAATTTACACTTTTGCAAAATCTTCAAATATGTTGACGCTATACAAGTCTTAGCGTTATAATCGTTTGTAGCACCCTGCTGAAACCTGCGCTGCGTAAGAACCTTAAAAATCTGCATGCTATATCCCAACTTTGTAGCTTTTATGTTTTCCGAGATCTCAGCGTTCATACGGACAGACATGGCTAGATCAACTCGCTTAGTGATCCTGATTAAAAATATGTATACTGTATAGGGTTGGAAACTTTGGACCAATAGATACGTATCTGTAGGAAAAGGTTAACAACTATTAAAAATAGTGACGTGTATTTTATTCTTGCTTTGGTGACTATTTATATTTAATAGTAGAACTACCATAAAATGGTAAATTTTGTGTATTTTTTTGTTGGGATGAATAACTATTTCGTTGGTCGATTTGACAATTCGATAGGTAGGAAACACTCAACTATTATATTGGTACATTTTACCTAAAAGTTTATTGTGTGTATAGATTACATAACCAATAAACAATGATACATATGAAAATATTCCTTAAATAAACAAACATATTTCCTTGTGTCGATGTGTACTTAGATTTACTCGTTATGCTTTGTAATGAATAAAATGTTATGGTTTTTTCGGATTATAATTTTTTGAAATTCAATTGTTACCCAATATGTTGATTGTTTTGCTTTTTTTTGGTGATCGAAAGTACTGTTCTGCTCTCTTATAATCTCCGTTTTGATCTGTTCTTTTTTGCGCTGCAAATGTGCCGCAAGCCGTTTGTTTTGTTATTTCTGCGACTTTGACTTCAGTTCCCCTGCCATTCCCGTTCCCGCTCCAGGGATTCCATGGGCTCCGCTCAGATACGATCCAATACGACCGATCCGATTGGATCCGACTTTGCCAGACGGAAAACACATCCACATCCCATAACGAGACGAGGGCCCAGACCAAATCCAAAACGAAAACCTCGAGCAAAGTACAGAGACTTCACAGACAATGTTGGCAACCGGTTTGCGATTTATTTTTGTTGCTACCCCCTCGCACAGATCCCCACCCCATTCCCCCGCTCAGCAGCCCATCCCGCTCGCACCCTCGCACTGTCTCGCTCGCACTGGCTCATTATTATTATTTGCTGAATATTTAACATTGAAGCTGGTCGAAGCGGATTTTCATGGCACACACACCAGTTTGAGCGCAGAACAAAAGTAAATAAAAAGGGGTGGATGGGTTCGGAAGAATGAAATACCCTTCTATAAAAATATGGACTAACAACTTTAAAGTAAGTTCTAAGATAAATACACCAGAAAACACATTTTAAAAGACGTACAAACTCAGCTAAAAATGTAAAAAATATGTAGACGCCTCAGGATCTGGTTTAGTTTAGTGGCTGTTTTGGAGCTGTTGTGCCCCAACATGACTCCACCTTGCCCCCATTCCGAGATACCCCTTACAGGGTATAACCCGCACGGCGACAGCAAAAAGGCATCTTGTCCGCAGGCTTCAAACAAGGCGCAGACGGGCCGCAGATAAATTGAGCGAAAAGCTAAAAATAAGCTCCATTTGTTGCTGCGCTGCCGCGGCGGCAAACATGCCGAAATGCGGCAGACGCTTTGGCAACCGCAAAATGCAGTGGCAGCTATACAACAATTTGGGCAACAACATATCCAAAAAAACACAAAAATTCTCCAGCGGAAAATGTATTATTTATTGTTTTTGCGTGGAAATATTTCGCGAGCGCTGTTTAAGCATAAAATTAAGTAGTTTAAATAAATAATCAGAAAAAATGGCCTAGCCGAAAAAAATGTTTTACACCCCGACCACCGAACCAGCGCCATAAATTGCAGCTGCATTGAAAATATAATTATTATGAATTCATTATAAATGGCTCGCGGTGAAATTTGCTTTTATAGTATATACTTTTTGCATTATGTTGTGCGTTGCGTTTTTGTACTATTTGTGTCTTTTTGACGGAGAACACAAAGTGTCGTTAAAGAAGATCGAATTGAATGTGAATGGAATCGTCGTCGCCGTCCAAATATGGAGCCGCAGTAGCCACCTTTGAAATATTTTTACTTGTATCGCTTATGCTGTTGTGGCGTGGGGCGTTCGTTCGTATGCATAATTATATTTAAAATTAAGATCTTGGCTGGGGGACGTGGTTCATAAGAATGGGGGAGAGCAATAATTGAGCGAACGAAAGGCGAAGAGATTATCAAGTTAATAACAATCCCCTTCGTTCTGGGAAATTGTTGACCTGTCCAACAAGGGGAACACATTTCCAATAGCAACACTTGACAGTTGAGATCGTGTTTAATGAGTGGTATAGAAGGGAAACGAAAAATTATATTTATAATTCAGAAACTAGGCATGGAGCAGAAAATAAATCGATGGAGATAAACATGATTTGAATGATTAATTCTTCTTGCATTCCAAGAAATCCCATCGAAACTCACCTTTCTTTTCTTGTGATCCAATTCCCGCTGCTTCTCCTTGAGCTCCACCTCCTTCAGCTGATCCAGAATGATCTGGTACTTTTCGCGGCTCTCGACGTCCAGCGCCACATGAAGGTAGTCGTGCCAGTTGCGGGAGTCGAAGCCCCAGTGACAGGTCTGGTTCTCGAACTTCCGGTGCACATGACCCACGAACTTCTGCGGCGAGAACCAGCCGTCGCACTCCAGGCACTGGATGCAGGTCGGCTTCTGGTACGAGTACATGTCGGGGGTGCAGATGCCCTCGCACTTGCCAAAGCACTTGTGATAGACGTGGAAGCTCAGCGCTCCCTTGGCCAGGCTCTCGATCGGGACGTAGCTATTGCGGTCCGACCGGTGGAGCAGAGCCGCACAAAGTCGCTCCGCGTCGGTTCTGGTGATCAGCCCGCTGGCCTTGACGTCCGACGGCAGGATCTTGGCGGCCTTGAACTCCACCAGCTGATCGGGCGTGCACTGCGAGCAGTATATGCCCAGCTCATCGAAGATCCTGTTGATCTGCTCCAGGGAAAAGTCGTTCAGGACATTGTTGAGAAACTGGGGCAGGCAAAGTCTCATTTCTCCGCCCACGGAAAAGCATCCTATGGTTTTTCCCTCCAGCTTCGTCTCGTAGAGTTCTCCACAACCCGCATCAGCCACGGATAGAATCGGCTGCGAGAGTTCCCGGGGGGGCGTGGCGGGTGGATATATCTGAGGAGGCGTGCCCCTCGAGGAGCACTCATGATGGAGTTCCTGGGGCTCTGGCGAGCTGAGTATTTCCTTCTTTATCAGGGCCACAACTGGCGAGGAGGCCTGACACTTTCCGTTCGACAAGCCCAGGCCAGGACTGTCGCTTCTTCCATTGGTGGCAATATCAAGGACACCGGCGGCTGTTAGGGTGTGTCCTGGACCCTGGAGCGATTTGGTGGCACTCGTCTGGTATTTCTTCAAGACGGTGCTGATCATGGGCGTCACGTATTCGGTCATTTTGGGCGATACTTTAGATAACCAAGTTTCGATCGTTGGGTCTGCACTAGTAGTCCATTTTACCTAGTTTTCGATTGTGACCCTCTTTATTTCAAAGCGATTGATGGATATATTGATGCTTCCTTCAGGGAGGCAACATTTTCTTGAAGCTGATTAAGATCAAAATAGATCCTTTGGATTCCCTGCAAAAATGTGACTGTCTTGTGTTTTACCAATGGTTTACAATTTGTAATTATTTCTAATTCAAACTACGATTGGGATCCATATTACTTGCATTGCCAGTGGTTCTAGGCTAATTTTCCCATCTGTCCGGTTCCTTTACCTAACAATTTGGCACATTTGTTGATTGGTTTTGTTTGATTTTGCCAGCTAGCTTAACTAACATCTAGCATTTTGCCGACGGCATTTCAGCTCACACACAGGCACACTCACAGGATTTTCTTTCTTTACTTTGTCGCGTGTTTAGAATATTTCGATATTATTTCAGTCGTATTTATAGAAATATATATCGGCCGGCGTTTGTCGGCGGTGTAAAACTTGTGCGCACTTTTCCTATGCCCTGCACTTATTAAATTTTCGCCATAAATTAATTTCTCTTCGGCGCAATTTCTTAAGTTGAATTTTTGTATTTCATTTCGTATATCTCAATTTCTCAACTTTTTTATCTTTGCGCTGCACACACTCACTCACGGATACGCGGCGACACACGCACACACGCGACGAAGGCCGGCAGACAGAGACGGAAGGCGAGAGGCGAGCGGCCAGCAGGCAGCGAGTGCGACTGAGGGAGAGAGAGGGAGAACAAAAACAAACGCCGCCTGACAAATTCTTTATTGTGCTGCTGCCGATGCCGTTGCTGTTGTTGTTGCACTATTTATAAATCTTTTTGCGCTTGCAAATTATTTTCGCACTCGTTATCGAATATTTATTTGGATTCCGCCTCGCAGGGCCCCCTCCTCGCAAAATATATATTTCCTATTACTTTTTGCAAGCGTCGCACGTGCGAGCTTTTTCCTCGATATTTTTATTCGCCACTCACACACCCTCGCACGGAGAGCGACACGTCCGAACGGTTTGAGAGCGAGAAAATTTTTAAATGCAAACCGCTGCGAACGTATACGCGATGCGATGGAGACTCGAAGCACTGCCGGCCGATTTCGAACTCGAAAGTACGCCGAATTCGAGCTTACGTTCTCTTTGCCGTCGACTGCTCTCTTGGCGCGAAGCACTCTTAATTTTATTGGGTGGCGCGCTGTTAGGCATTGCGACCCCATTTCGGCATCATGTTCGGGATCTCCACCAGAAAATATATCATTCTTATTATTTATTTATTTTTATATTTGAAAACAATCATTCTACACTTTTTTATAACAGTTACGTATATTGTGCAAGCATATTAATAAATACACGTGTATGTATGTACTTGGCTGTATTTTGGGCATTGAAAGATTAAACTCCCTAGGAACTCCCTACAGAAAAGCCGCCGGATCCTTAGTTGGTGAAAGCAACGCGTCCTTGGGCTGTTCACTTTAAATGAATCAGATGATTTTAATTGGCAAGTCAAGAGTCGAGTCCTGCCTTAAGCACAAAAAAATTTGGTTGGTAATATTGACCAATGCAGATAGTTTAGTAACTATAAAAAATTGTACTTTACTATTATGAATGGTTGTGTATGTATTTGTTCTTGCTTTCTGTGCAATTTGCAATTTAAAGATTATATTTTTATTTTGCTTTTAAATTACCATGTCAACTTGACTTATCTATAAATTTATTTAATATCTTTATCAATTTTACAAGCTCCTATTTACTACAAAAAATTTTGCAAACTATATTTTTTGGGTTGGACAAAAAGTTATTTAAATACAATACATGGGTTGGGGTCCATTTTACCATTTTTATAGTTACATAACCATTTTTATAGTAAACCTTACGTTTACGTAATACGTAAGGGTAACTATTTGATAGGTAAAATTGACAATTAGATGGCTGGGCAGCGTTTACTATTATATTTATACTATTATATAATATAACTTTGAAATGCGATTATTGCTTGAAGTAAAATTGAGAAAATAACATTGGCAAGGAAATTTAAAAATCCCGCCAAAAGAGTGCAAAAAATTTAAGAGAATCATCGGTACGAACTAGCCAAGCGACAGGGTCGTTTTCTTTTAAAGGTCTTTTCAAAGCGGCACACCGCTCTTTTGCCCATAACAGAACATATGATCTGTTAATACTAACAGAGTAGATTCGCTCTTCCCAAAGTTGTAGATGGCGTGTTACGTTTTGGCATTTTGCTTGTATGCCAACACACATGGCGGATTGTTTTAAATTTTAACGATACAAAATGTGGAGTAACTTCTTAGTGCAAATAATTAATTAATTAGAATAGCGATGTCCAAGAAACCTCTATCCCAAAACTCTAAAATTGCCAATCTTTAAGTAAGTAAACACGGACCAGATACTGCTTTCAATGGAGGTATATTTTTAATTCCTTGTATTCTATATTTTTATTTAAATATTTCAGAAAAAGTTTCGCTATGGGCAAACGGATAACGTACGCACTTAAAAGATTAGATTTTACAATAAGTGGACGAAATAGCAAGACCAGTTTACAATGCTTAATCAAAATATAATCAAATCGGCAAGAGCCGTCGATAAGACTAACTAAACACATCGTACGTTCGACCGGTTTAGTTCTTATCTAACTGCGGTTCGAAGATGTTGCTGAAGTTCTGCAAACACAATGAGTCCTCTACGAACGGGGGTTCAACAAATTTTGCTCTACTGATGTCACTACTACTTGGTAACGCACTCCGCAATTGAATCCACACTTCATCTGCCTCATTTGTCTCTCTCCATTATTACATATACCCTTCAAAAAGGAATTCACATTTTTACGGGCCGGTATACCTACATATGTGAACGCTGTTAGTGAATATGGAAATGCGGAATATTATATTGTCATTGTTATAAGTGTCAACTGTTAGATATAGTTCTTGTTTTTCATAGTGGAGAGAGGTGTGTGATCTTAAAATTGGAACTATGATTGCTCACAATAAAATATACTACATGTGTGTATCTAAAAGGCAAGTACAAACCATACCTCTAAAAGGTGTAAGATGAACTAAGTTTTGAAAAGGGCAGTTTTAAATTTACTTTTTTTATTTTGCTTATAAATTACCATGCTAGTGACGTATGATTGTATGAAGTAAATTTAAAAATGTTATATACATATATACCATACAATATAGTTAGCAAGTTAGTTAGATAACTACAATAATAGATACTTTACGTTACCATATTACGTAAGAGTAACTATTTAATGGGTCAAATCGCCAACTCGATAGGTTAGTCCCATTTAACTACTGTGTTAGCTACAGCCCTTTACTTGGTAGTTTTTAATATAATTTTACATAAGATACCAAATTCTTTATTTAAGAACGTTTTTGTTATTTCATCTTATTCTTGAAATAAGAAAAAAAATCTTAAAATCAGAACAAACGTTTTAAAATTAAGAAAAAGTTAATCCTAACTTGTAATCAAATTCGGAATGCAGCGTGGCCTAGCGCGTATAGGGCTAGCGACTTTGAATTTGAATAGAGCCCATGAAGCGATAGTCTGCAAATATTTTTATTTTCACCACCTCTATAATGAACTTCATGTTCGCGCTTTTCCCATTTCGTATTAGAATGCTAGCTGACCTAGCGGTTAGTGTATTTGCATTATAAGTTTGTGGTCGTTAGTTCCATCTCATAAGAAGGCAAAATAATTCCTTTGTATAAGTTTGGAAAGTCATTGTATGAGGATAGGCATATGAAAAGAAATAAAACTAACTATAACAACTTTTAAAAAAAATTAAAATATATATTAAAAAAATCTACTTTTAAGTTAAAGCCATATTAAATATTCTTAACAAATGAATATAAATAAAAATGGTTCTTGATTAAAGAAATTTGGTTGTTGATTAAAGCGACTTTAAGATATTTAGATGCAGTGGGATTTTCATAACTTGATATCAACTTCATTTTTCTACAAGGACAGCAAAGAAACATTGAAATAATTAAGTGTTTGTCAGTTGAATTATTTTTATTCTAACTCAGGTTACCCTGCAAGCATTTTCTATCGCGGAACGCGGAAGTGACTCCCTTCTCACTCAGAAGTGACTTTAGAGACACTTGTAAGATACCTAAAATAGCCTTCCAGTCAGATAATATTTATTAAAAAGAATGGTTATTTTACGTATTTTATTGTATTTATTTTTTTTATGTGGTCTTTAGCCGCTTGTCGGCATGTCGGTCCCTGGCATGCAAGAAATGCTGCTGAACCATTTTATTTATGTCCAGCTCCGTTAAATTGTGAAATTTACTAAACGCCATTTCTTAAAAACACAGAAACCAAAATGGTTTTTTGTTCAGTCAAAATAATAATAAACTTGGAGGCATTATCTTTTATAATCAAATAAGTGGAGGATATATGAAGCTTGTCCGTCGGGTTTAAGGGCCAGCCTCGTAAACGCCGAAACATCGCGTTCTCCAAGATTTTACATTTTTATCAGGTTACCGTAAACGGCATATGTAAATTTTGGTACAATTCTCGGAAATCGACTAAAGTGTCGATGGGCAGCATTTGGAGATAATTCCTTAAGAATTCTTTCGAAGGAAGAATCTAAAAATGTGTGCATTACTAATAAAAGTAAGACTGCAACAAAAATGTTTAAAAATATGCACTTGCTATGGGGCTAAGTTGCGTCAAAATGCGTCGGATAGGAATGTCCCAGAAATTAAAAGTTATTATTGTGTAATATACATATGTACATACATATGTACATATGTATGAGATTTTTGTTTTTGATTTTAAAACAATACTCATTTCTAAATTTTCATAGTTTCAATTTTATTTTTAATTTTAATAATATAAATAATAAAAAATAAACCAATTACTTTTTTCAATAGTTAATTTATGGATAACATTTAAGAATACAATTAATACTTTCCTGCATCCAAAATTTGAGACAAATCTCCAAACAAAATGTTGCTTGAACGAAAAATGGGTCATGGGAGACCGAGGAGTTTTAAAAAACAAAGGGATAACGGAAAATTATCATAACCTCCTTTTAACGCGTGAGCGCTGTTTTTTGCTTTCCTTTACATCTTCTTTTCAATTTCTAGAAGTAATTTTAAAGATAGTTTTTTCGCAATAATTTTGTTCTACCGTCTTATATCGTCCAGAAGTGACTAGGAAGTGACTTCTTCGCGATAGATGTATAATTTGTATTGTAAAGTGTGTTACCTATATGGTGTTTCTATCTGCCAGAAGTTGGTGTGAAGTGATAACTATCGCCCATTCGCTAGCAGGGAAAGGGTGTATGAGCTTCGGCGTTCACAAGACCTCATTTCTCGTTATTCTCACTTCTGTTTGCTCTCCGCGTCTGCGCCTTAGAACCGCCGACAAGTTGAAGCGAATCATTGTTGTGCAGTTGCATTACAGCATTCGGTGAAAGTGTAAGAGCAGAACGGAGCGCTGCCATAAATAATAATCACAACATCAATTTCCCTCCATTCACGCACACATGCCCACAGAGAAGTAAACAAATTGGTATATTGGCATTGTATTGCTTCGTCTTTCACTGTGTGCCAGTTATAAGTAAGGTAAGGAAGCCAATGGGCTTATCTATCGCTCATATAATGCCCTCTGCGCGTCCCATTGTTCAATTATGGAATATTAATGCCGTATTATTCGCCCACTCGCAGTGCTCGTGGCCAAAATCAATGGGGCTGCTCTGAACGGCAGCAATTATCAGTACCAAGTGGGCGGGCAAAGAACGCCAGCCGATCCCCAGGTCCTACATTTATTGCTGGAAGATTCGGATATGGTGAGGGTATGGGGCACAAACCTGACAGCCATAACCTGGGCCCATGCGGTCAACAGTCAACAGCTGCTGGAAGAGGCCCTCACAGAAACCGGTAAGAGCACCCTGATATCATAACATACATATCTCAAGCGAATCCTCCTTCAAAGCTAACATCGACTTTATTGAGGCGGACATTGTCCTGGGCAAACTAAATGGCGAGGGCGAGGACATGCCCGTCATGGCCCATCCGCCAGCAATCGTCTCCGACCTCTCGCTATCGGAATTCCTTAACCGGATCACGGAATTCAACCGGAATCACGAGGGCCAGGAAAAGGGAGTCAAGCTCGACTTCAAATCGATCGAGGTCTTTGAGGGCTCCCTCGACATTCTCGACGAGAGTATTCCTAACGTGAGTTTAGAAACAATTACATTCTTCACGGGTTAAACTTATTTATTTTAAATTTATTTGTATAATTAAATTTCTTTAAACTGCCAGAAAGAAAAATTTATTATATTGCCTAACCAAAAAAATTAAAATTAAATGTTAACGTTTTTCACCTTTTAAAAATAGTATTCTACTAGAAATACAACGTTGACAACGAACTGTTAGCAACTAACTCAACTCAACTAGCATGACAGAAGAGTGCAGATTATGCAACCGTTTAACTTGTTAAATGCGAATGTCATTTATACAAGTACCTAATGATTCTCCCTGTTTTGCAGATGACCTACCCCATTTGGATGAACGCCGACATCCTAAGTGGTCCCGTAGATCAGAACAAAACCGTGCCTGTGGACGCGGATCGCTTCTTCGCCGGCTGCATGCGCTACAAGAAGGCGGCGCTCTCCATCGGCTGGACAACCAACTGGGGCGCCGACTTCCGGGAGGGCGAGTACACGCAGGACCAATGTGATGCCATGCTAGAGTCCCTGACCGCCAACAATGTCCTCTCCACTGGCCAGGGCATCACCTTTCCCGTGCGCGCCGGAATCGCAGCCAACAGCCAGGAGCAACTGCACCGACTGGTAGCCGCGGTCAACGAGACGAACGAGAGCACACTGACCATATGGTCATCCGCCGGCGACTATGTGGATGTGGATAAGTTGCGCCAGCTGATCTTCGGCTTCGGGCTGGAACGAGTGTACTTGGACGTGCCGGAGGAGTTGGCCTCACAATTGGATCTGGGAAATCCAGGCAACGGAGCCAGCACCTTCAAGTCTCTGTTCAGCTTTAGCTTCGTCAGCCTCTGCTTTTGGGCTTTGTCCAGCTGGTTGCAGCGGATATAATAGTGTTCACTAAGTGATTCAAATATGTAGGTACAACTGTCAAAGCAAATTAAGAAATTTGGTGCAAGATCGTAAACTTAGTAATGTGTGTAATAAAGAGTTTTACTTTAATATATATATTATTTTATTTTCTTCAAATTAATGGAATTTTTGGAAATCGCCCTTGGTTCATAAACTATATTACAGTTCAAATATAATGTTTTTTACGTTAATAGGTCTTTCAGATTTATTCAAAATTATTTGCGGGTAATAATTTTATAAGCAACATCTTTTTATTTTTAAATTTTTTGAGCAATTGTTTTTTGCCAAATAAATGTGTTGATAACTACATATTTATGTTATGTAAATTAATGGCAAGGGATCCATACGTAAATATTTCAATAATATTGCCTTTAAAATGGTTAACAGTCCCTCCTTCATATCTTGATTTGATGTATTTATATTTGTTCTCTTCTATAAATTTATCTTAAGGAATTTTTGGAAATATTTCCGGGGTTCACAGCTGTGCTCTACTATCTAATTCTCACACTGATTGACATATTTACATGGGATATGCGAAATCTCTGCAGTGTTAGTGCTATTTGTACAAGACTTAAAACGATAACTGCCCAGTCTCAGGCCAATCTGAATGAGAAAGAGTAAAAACTCCTCGCTCTTTATGTTCTGTTCAATATGTTTACATTATCACTTCATCTCAACTTGGATTAAAACTTAACTTATCGCTTTACAAAATTTATGCATTTTCGTATAAATATAAATACTTTGGGCATGAGCAGTTTTAACTTCAACAATTTAAGAAAATGAATTAATGGGCGCTTAACGACTCGCTCTATTTACAGCTTAGTTTAACCTACTAAAATAGTTAATGACTTTTGCTTGGGTTTTCTTTTTTGGCACTAAAATAAATAATCTTATGTATCTCTCTCGCTGTCTGCTTATCGCGCAGATGTGTTGAGGGAACTCCTAAGGCGTGGCAATGTGGTATGTGATGTGTTCGGGAGCAATGTCCTCGGTGAGCAATTGGGTCCAGCCTCTGTGGGCATGGTTAAGGCAGAATGGCTTAATCATTTGTGCTACTCTAAGCTACGGCGACGTAAATGAGTCTTAGGCAGATGATCGTTGGGGGCACCGTCAGAAAAGCTTGATGCCAACGCATGTATTATCTAATTATGACATCGGGCGAGTCCTCGGCGATCAGTCGTTCCCTGGCCGAGTTCTCCGTGGTACCGCTCTCCGCCTTCAATCCGGAATCGCGATTATAATCCAGCAGCCGCACTCCAACACGGTCGTTGCCCGGCGAACTAGTGTTGTTGCGGAAAATCTGGGCAGTCGGAGCCGAAGGTGCAGCTGAATTTACACCAAAGGCGGCGAGAGGACTAAACGCACTAGCTTTGGCCTTCGGATCGCTTTGACAGAAGTGCGTGACCTTCCGCGTCGGGTACCAGCAGGTGCATATGAGACCGCCGGCCAGCAGGATGCCAGTTGCAATCTGTCCCAGCAGGACAATCAGCGAAACCAGCGCGATGTCGGCTGCGATTTCCTCCGTTACACGAACTCGTTCCTCACACCACATCATGGGAATCATGACCCTTGGCACATTTTTGTAGAGACTGAAACAGAAAAAAGATAAATTAAAGTTATACGAAGACTGGTCAGAAGAATTACTTATCATTTGAGTTAATTAAACAGTAAAACATATTGTTTTAAATACATCACTATCTTATGTAAAACAAGGAAGAACGCTATAGTCGAGTACCTCGACTATCAGATACCCGTTACTCAGCTAAATAGAGATATGCAAGCAGCAAATCGAGATTTAAATACGCCACCTACCGGCGGTAGACAGATTTAAGCGTTATGGGCGTTAGAGTGGGCGTGGCAAAATTTTTTTTGGATCAATCGATAGGTATTGACGAGACCAATACATTTCAGTTAAAATTTTTTATCTAGCATGAAAACTGTGGCCGTCACAGGTTTGGGCGGTTTGTGGGAGTTAGAGTGGGCGTGGCAATTTTTTTTTTGGGTCACTCGATAGGTATTGATGAGAAGAATACACTTATGTTAAAATTTTTATTCTAGCATTAAAACTGTAGGAGCCACAGTTTTGGGCGGTTTGTGGGCGTTAGAGTGGGCGTGGCACTCTACTGAAACAAACTTGCGCTGCGCAGGAATCTCAGGAATCTGCGTGCCTAATCCCAGTATTGTAACTCTCATAGTTTCCGAGATCTCAACGTTCATACGGACAGACGGACAGACGGACATGGCTAGATCGACTCGGCTAGTGATCCTGATCAAGAATATATATACTTTATGGGGTCGGAAACGCTTCCTTCTGCCTGTTACATACTTTCCGACGAATCTAGTATACCCTTTTACTCTACGAGTAACGGGTATAATTACATCATAGGTTGATTCATGAAGGATTACTTTAATAAGGAAAAACAAGCTCATGTCAATAGCTTGGACCAGCATGATAAATATCTGTTGTGGTAATATGTTTTTGATTAATTACGATTAAAGGATTCTTAAGTTCTAGAAAGGGCCACCGAAACTAATCATTCCCTTATTAATTCCAATTTCATTCAGTTAAACAATTTACTCGTTTCTTGAGAATCATCAAGCTCTTGTAAATATCTTTCGCTTGTAGGACAGGACACTTTTTCAGTGCGTATTTCAGAAATTTGTTTTCTAAAACATAACATCCGTCTTTAATATTCGCTCTTTCTTAAGCACCTGTTTTAGTTTAGTTTTGGAACAAAATCCTATTTACACTTTTACTAAGTCTGGCACCCTGCTGAAATAAGCTTGCGCTGCGGAATCTCACGAATCTGCATGCCTAATCCCAACATGCTAGTTTCCGAGATCACAGCGTTCATACGGACAGACAGATAGGGTCGGAAGCGGTTTCTTCTTGCTGTGATATACTTTCGGACCAATCTTATAAACTTTTTAATGTGAATACTCAGATAAAAACTCGTTAATTTGTAGGTACTTACTCAATTCCCTCAATGGGCTCCATGTAGTAGTTGGCCTGGAAGCCACCGCCCACGTCCATTGGCACGCCCGCATTGGGTTCCAGCGTCATGAAGAACTCGTGCTTCTCGCGTTCCGGTTGCAGACCTTCGATGGCCTCCAGATAGCTCGCATCCGCCATGTAAAAGTGCGGGAACGACATGTAGACAGACGCGTTGAAGGCACAGGGTCCTATGTTGATCACCCCGATGGGCAAACACTTGCCGCCGACGCAGTAGCAACTCGTCTCCGGGTACAGTGTTCCGTTGTCCACCGCGTGCTGAGTGCCACTAAACTTGTAAGCAGTCACTCCGTGCACCGTGACTGTTTCCGTGTAATCCAGCGGTATAGCCCGGCACATCTTTGGCATGTACATATAGACGCTGGCGTTGGTGCTAAGGTTGGGCGGAAAGAACTCACCCATGGAGCCGCGAACCTGCCCGCAGGTGCCCTCAAAAGCTCCAGTGTGCGTCAGGTTATTCCACGTATGAATCTGACCCATTTTGGCAATATCGTCGGTCCCTGTAAACATGTTAATGTCTCCATCGAAGCTGGCACTGCCGTTCCGCGGGTACTGGAATCCTACTCGCGCGTAGGGAACATCTTGGGGTCTCAGCAGCTTGCCAACTTTTATGAATTGGTGATCGTAGCCCTTGAAGAGCATTTCATCTGCGGTTTTCGTGACGGACACATCCTGACCATAAGCTCTATTGGCAACGTTAACAGCTAGTCTGCCTAGCCAGCTATCAGCGCCACGTCTAGCCGCAGCCTGTGTAAAAAAGTATATATTAGTAAAAGTTTTTCAGTTTCGATGTTATTATGTTGGGAACTTACATGTGCTACGGAGTTAACTTGAGTGACCATATCTGACAAACTTCCGTTGCTTCCGGCAGCATCGAAGTAGAACCAGGATTTTTTATGGAATGAGACTGAAGCGTTCTGATTGTGCCATTCGATGTCCACCTTGTCGGGTTGCTCTCGAAACCGATAGGGTCCCAGTTGCTCGAACCGCGGCTTCTTGCCAGATCCCACAAAGAAGTCCTGTGGATTCGTCCAGTTAAACAGGTAGACGTCAAAGTTAAGCGGCAGTGGGGAGACCTTCCAACCCTCAAATGATCGTGATGTTGGACTTAAGGCCATTTCCTACAAAAGTAAAATATTACACATAGGGATAAGCTTAACAAAATGGATAACTATCAAATATAATTGACGATCAATGTTCAATAATAAACGATTTACATTATAATTGAGGATAACTGGGTGTAAGACTTTGATATCATTTCTACATAGAATTCGTTGGCGAAAAATTGCGCATCGAATTTATGAACAATTTGCATATTGAAAACCCGATCAAAGTTCACGAATGATCTGTGCAATTGGTATCCGCTGGAGGTTCCGTAATTGATTCGGAATATTTCAAAGGGAGAACTTGCGCCTATTGAAAATGCCTTTGAACAATTGATTTACAGTTTGCTTCAGAGATATAGGCATTTTCAGAGTCTAAAATTTATATAACAAAAAATATTTACTCTGCTTTTTCTTTGTGATTCAATAGCAATTTTATAACTCAACGATAACAAAATATGCAAAAATCACAACAACTTTTTTCTCATAATAATACATTTTCTGGGCAACTTAAAATAATAACGCATGCGAAATTCCAAAATTTAATCTCTTTCTCAACCATAAACAATTTCTACCATACATATACAGAAATGTGTAAGAAAAGAATTTACATCTTGTGAGTAGGTTAATATTTAATTAGACATTGTTTCAATTACTTGCATAGGGAGATGATCTGTCGATTATTAAGCAAATGATAAAACATATTTTTTAGAAGCTCACATAAATTTTCTAAAATACCCTTGAATGCAAATGTGTCCCAAGTAAAATAATTGTATTTTTGTTGTGTAATATTTTGAATGCAATTTCCAGCTACTTTGTCGGGTTCTATCTCCGCAAAATTTGAGGTGCTATGGTGCGATTACATGCATTCGTTAGAAAAGTGCTATCAGCCATCAATCATTGTAAGCCAGAATGACAGACCTAACGATTGTCTAGATCGTGGACCAGTGGGCCACCATTTTGTATGGCCCAGAACCCTATAATCTTTATAATTGGAACTGCGACTGGGCTACAGGAAATGACTAAACTGATAAAAAGAAAGCGAATTGGGTTCGAAGCGGTTTCGACAATGTTCACGTCAAGCCCTGTAAAATCCTAATGGATTACACCTGTCTGCCGGGACTCGGCGTAGAACACAGGTGTTCGGTCAGGGTCATCGGACCTGGCACAGTGTGGTTACATGTTAGCCTGGATGGTTAAGGCCATTTATGAACATTTTCACCATATTTTCGTATACGTATGGAACCGAAGAGCGTTGTCTAATCGAACACATGGCTATCGCTAAATGGGTTATTTTTCAGGTTTTGTCCAAGATAAGATAGCAAACCCCATTGCAATTTCGCGGCCGAAACTCCAACAATTCGGATGGAATTTCCGCCTTTCCAGAGACCAGCAACATAGGGGGAAAACTTCGGTTTGAATTATTGACCCCGCATCCCGTGATTCACAATGACAGGTGTGCCCTTTTTTGATAAAGCGAATTAATCACTTACTATTATTAGTTGACTTGAGTAAGTACTAAATCGAAAAGGAATCATGATTAAAACATAAAAACAACACCTGGCCAAACAAAAAATTATCAAATTGATTAATTTTGATTAATGGTTTCTCAGAATTTAATACTGTTTTTTATTTTACTTAAAAAGGAGGGAAAAAGTATAAAGCTTTCTCTATTATGTATGTAGGTCCGTTTTTATCACAATAGTAGTATTCAAATTTCAAAAAAGATTGATCTAGTTGACTTTATATAAAGTTAATGGAAATTTTAACAAGGTTATTCGCTCTTGATTATTGCACTAAAGCTTTGGGGAGTTTTTTCCAATGAGAGCTTTAACTGCCGCGACTAAGCACTCTACATATAGAGTATAAACACAGCGATAGCATTAACATGCTAATTAAAAACACTTACGAAAGTATAGGATCTCCTAATGGGATCTTAAAAGTGTTTTGCCAACCTATCGACAAGACATAATACGCACCCTATAAGGGATCATTTCATATGTTGTGTAGTCTTATCTTGTGTATCTTATCTGATGGCTTTGGGTGATTTTTTTTATTTGAACACCTGCACACAATCAATTTTCGGTGTCTTTTCGTTTAATTGATTTCAATCAACGGAAGAAATTGGTTCCTGTCGAACTAGATGCCATGTAAATGGGCCTATCAGTTGACCTTTACACATTTTGCCAATTAGTCGGTTTGCAAAACGTAACTCGAAGGTCTCAGAATCGATTGTAATAAACTCGATAAGATGGGCTCGAACCAATTGCACATATTAACAGTTGCGGAGTACTTACCTTGCCGCGCGCGCGTGTAAACATGTCGATAAAGTTGCGGAAGAGGTATATCCCACTGGCTATGGAGCATATCCCAACCATGACGATGGCCAGTCCGGCCCAATGACGCACCCGTGATGTCATCGTGGTGGATCCGCGTTTTGATGTTGGTGATGGGTGTTCTATATAGAAGGGCGTCTTCCTCTACCGATCTCTTGCTTCGTACTGAGTGTGGAACCCTAGGCACGATTACGATCCCGTTATTAGCGTCTATATGGGGAGAGAGTGAGAGAGAGAGTGGAGTGAATGTGAGAAATGCGGGCTTATCGCTGGCCTGCCGGAGAGACCACTACACGGTCTTATCACACTTTCGAGGCCCAGCCGGCTCGCCACCCCATTTTCTGAGGATCGAGGAACTCTTGGCAGAGACCTGCATTTCAGTACTGAGAGAGAAAGAGAGACGCAGAGCAGCCGATAACGCGCCCTCGCATAATAGCGATCACAAAGTTGAACTGCGACGTAATTATGAACATTTTCTGTCTAATTGTAATAGTGTTCCCCTGCTCTGGGAAAACCGCAAAATAAATAAATACATACATATGTAGTGTACATTTTACACACTAAAATGAAAACCTATAAGTGTTATTAGAATACATAGGTATATTCATTACCTAAAAGCTCTTAAAACCGTTGCCAGGATTACAGGATTTTTAACCTACTTATAGCCGAACGTTAAAATTAATAATTATAATACCCCATAACTAAATATACATATTATTTTTATTTCATTCATTTCTAACTGTATTGGTATTTTTTGTTGTGGTTATTATGAATCGATTTATTTAAAAAAGAAGAAAAACGGTCCTTTGAAAGAACACAAGGGACCCAGTAGTGTGGATTAGCTTTTGCAGTAGCGCTTTTAACGATACGAGGGCGGCAGAATAATTCCGCAGCACTTACAGGAGACGCGGCACCTTGAACACACAGAGAGAGCCTTGACTATCAAAGACCCTTAATGTGTTTCCAGTTTCAATAAAAATAAATGTATAGGGTATTTCCCTGACGCACATGTACACAGCACCGATGCGAGTTCCACGTCACCTAGCGAGGACAGCGGTACCAATGTCCTCTCTTACATTAATTAGTCATAACTTTTTTTTAAATTAATATGCTGTTGGTGGTATGATTTTTATTATTAAACTTCATTTTTTGGTCATAATCTATATTAGTTTTGGAAATTTCACTTTATTATAAGCATATTCTATTCATTCTCTCAAACTCATGTATTACGTCAGGTGGTTCTATAGCATGATGTTATCAATTCACGGAATCTAAAATCAGACTATAGTTTTTTACATGTACAGAACAATGATTAGCCACACTTAGTCACAAAGTTGTGTTTGCACGCCTTTCGGTGTTGGCTAATACGTTTGAAATGTTAGGCGTAACATGACCATGTCAGCAAAGCAATGTTACTAGGTCAGTACTAGAACATTGATTCGCTTCGTTATACAAGAACATTTCTTAAATCAGCTACTTATTTAGTACTGCTGTATTAAAATTAAACGTACTGATAACTCCTTAATAACCTAAAAACTCTCAACCTAGAATGACTTCACTGACAACACTGTTATGAATTCGAAAAAAGTACACATATGTAAGGCTCTACTACTACCATTGAAACGAGGTTTTTCAGTTTGCTGACTCCGAACTTTAATACTAGTGACTCGAGTTCTTTTTTTCCGTTTGCTGACTCTGAACTTTTTACTATTGATGTTTTCAGGTTGGAAAGACCGTGATTCACTGCGGCAGCACATTCCTCGAGTATTATTTGTTTTGACTCGCGACTGTGGGACTGGATCAAAAACACGTTCACCTCTCCATATTTTATGTTCCGTACAACGTATTCCATACCCTGACACAACCTTACGTTCGTAGTGCGCAAGGGCGGGATGTGGGGGCGTTATGGTGAATACTGTTTACACTTCTTGGGGCTGGTTAGCAACCGCTGGCTGAGGAGTTTTGGCCTTAGTTACGGCCATTATTGGTGATAATTCAACGATTTTTAATATATATTGTATATATTCTACGCACACGTACTGCGTACAATGACTTTTTTGTTACTAATGCACAAGTAGCGAGGTCAAGAAGAAACCCGTTTTTGTTGTGGTTTCTTTCTTTATCTACAACAATGCCACCCCACATGCCACGCCCTCCCCCTGCCTCCCGCTTTTGCGCTCTGATTATTTCGCGCTTTACTACACCAGATTATGAACTTCACATACTGCCCAATCATTGGGGTAAACATCAATCACGCGAATTTCGCACATTGCGATTTTCCACGGTTAAAACAATATATTAACACTAGTTTTATCCTTGAACCTTGGTCGTCACTTCCGCAACCTGTTGACAATGTTTTCTATGCCTGTGCTCATCATGCCGCTTTATTTGCTCTTTAGCCTATAAATAACCAGCAATACAGTGCAATGTGCCAAGGAAAATATACATAATTCGTACTTTCATACGTTTATGTAGACATTTTCCGATTTCATCACTATGCGTCTCTTCGGAATGCATAACTCCTTATCCACAAAAAGTAAAGAACTATTCTATTTGTGTTTGCTTTAAAAAATTATCTAAATTAGCAGTACAAAATTCAGAATCGGGCACGTTTGACTCTCTCGTCTTTGCGCGCTCTCTCTTTTTCTCCGCTCTCTTTCCTTGTTTTTCATATTTTTCTTACATGTCATTAACTTATTTATTAAACACTTCCACTTGCACTCCACGGACTTTATAATTTTTTGCCAGATACTTTTCAATTGATATCAATTTTTATTAGAGCGGGGTATAAATATTGTCTAAATAAAAGTCTGTGATCGTTTGCCCGCTGCGATTGTATTGCTTTTTCCTCAGCACGCGTCTTTTCTTGTGGTCTGCCGTCTTTCTCCCTCTCACAGGGTTCCGGGGGCGGCGACGCACCGTTAATTGTTGATCTTGAACTAACGCGCGCGAACGAGAGCGAACGTGTCTGAGCGGCGCTGCGCCTGCGACTAAATAAGTATTTTCCAAAGAGTCGCCACCAAGCAGCAATTATTTATTCTTCATTATGGGCCGAGCGCCCTCGTCTTCGCTGACAGTCAGATACCCTTTGCGGTAAATAGCGCGGGGCAGTGTTACTAGCTGCTGGGAGTCAAATATTCCACCAAAAAGGTATTGAGAGTGTGACAGAAATTGTTTAGCGAAACATTCATCTGTACATTAAGTATGGACATATGTATTTTCCTTAATTTGGAGCATTAACTATTCTGTGGCGCCTGCAATTATACGATTTTAGTAAGCTGTCCCATACAAATGCAACTTCCGTACTTCCGTAAATATCAGCAAATACCCTCTGTCAAATGAAAATTGTTATGATTAAATGTTATGTTTAAGTATGTACACAACTAGTAGCATAATGTTTCTTGAAAGTTTTTTTGTTATAAAGTTGGACTTAACGTTAAATTCTGATTCATGACTAATTAGTAACCTAAACTAAGGGACTTCACCAAATGTAGAGTGTAATCAGATAGCGGCGCAAATGAGCGCTCTTTTCTCGCTCTCTCTCTCTCTCTCTCTTTGTATGTTTTTTTGCCAAACCGGTTTTGGCTTGTGGTGCAATGTAAACATTTTCTTCAATCGGTTCTGAATCGGTTTAGCCAGCTGTCAAACAAAAGTGCTTCGAGAAAATTTCAGGCAGTTCATTACATTACACATACATAAGTGATATTATTTCCTTATCATTATTTATCAGAATTAAGTGGTTTTTTCCATGTGGAGTTATGTACTTATCATAAAGGTGATTCAGTGTGATACGAAATTTCATTGGACAAACCCAAACAGTTGTGAAAGAACCGAAACAAGTACAAATTCTATACACATGTATGTACACATGTCCGATTTTTTTCAGGCACCGAGTAGTTTAACACCATTTACCATTTATTGGCCTTAAACTAAACTAGGCAAGAAAAAACCCTGCAAACTTAACTCTATGACATGATGCACACTTAGTAAACTTAAACCCTCAGTTCGAATTTCCCGCCACGGTATACTGCAATCCTATCAGCAGCGGCGAGTCCTCCACACTATTATTTTTTATGGGGTCGGACGTTCTGATCGTCTCCAGAGCATTGATCTCGATTTTCTGCATTAGGGTTTTCTGCCAAATCATCTGGTGAGGATACCAGAATAGCATAAGCACGCCCAAGGACGCGCCTAGGACACCACAGATTTTGCCCACCAACTCTAGGATTGGTATTAACTTCACGTATCCTAACAGATCGTCAGTGATGCGCACATTATAATCTGCCCAGATCAACGGGAAGAACGTTTTTCTCGCATTGCGATAGATTCTGTAATAATGAGAAAATATAGAACAAGCTTTGCAATTTTTTCACTGCGTACTTACAAATGCGTTTTGGGTTCGACTAGCAAGTTGGCCATAATGCGGGCCTTGATCTCCAACACCATTCCGGTTTTGGGCTCCAACATAATGACCATCGCGTGGCGATCCTTGTCGGGCTTCATGCCCTCCACCTGATCCGCGTAGTATGGGTCGGCTTGATAAAAGTGCGGGTAGGATGCAAAAACTGGAGCCCCATACCAGCAGGAGGAGATGTTCAGGAGACCAGACCTCACCTCCTGGCAGTTTTCTTGGCAATAGCAGCTGTTATCAGGATTGTCAGTACCTGCGATGGAAAGGTTTATATCCTTATAATATCGAATTGACAGCAGGGGAAGCACAATTGCGAAAGTGAGCTTGAAATCGAAATGAATATATGCTGACTATGTAGGACTCACCATTCGCCATGTTGCGCGCACTGCCCTTGTACACGAATGCCTCGACGCCTTCGAAAAGTGTGGTGCCGTAATAGTCCACCTGTAGTTCACGGCACAGATCCGGCAGGAAGTAGGATATGGGTCTGCCTTTCACCAGCGGTATTGGATGGAATTCCCCGGTACTGCCCTTCAATTTGCACCTGGGACTGGCTTCTGTGACGTTGTTGTAGCGCCACTGAGCTATTTGACCCAGTTTTTCAAACTTATCACGTCCTGTGTAGACATTATGATGACCGTAGATTTCCATGCTGCCGTTGCGCTGGAAAAAGAATAAAGTTCAGGATATAATCATTGAATACGAAACAAATACGGCAAAAGACCAAAAGAATTATCAGACTGATTTACATTATTTGATACAGACAAAATTTAAATAAACTGCTTACAAAAAAAAGGTACAAATAGTGCTTAGATTATAAAAATGTTCTACAAAGTTTTGTATCTATTATATAGCCACTTGTTCTTTTAAGTGTTACTAAATTTTTCTGAAAGTATATATTTTCTATTGACTTACTGGATATGCGTAGCCGATCTTCTCATAGGGAAACTTCATCTCCGGCACGAGCTTAGGCGGCATCATTTTGCTCATCTTGATCAGCGGCGTGTCGAACCCGTCGAACATCCAATCGCTGGCAGGACGTACCATCGTCTGGTCCTTACCGTAAATATTTAAAGCAATCATCATTAGGGATCGCAGCATAGGACTCCACAGCATCATCTTCTGGTACAAGCCCACGATTAGCAGGTTAGGTGCCACGATGGGATCTGAGGGAAGTCCAGCACTGAGATTTTGATCAAAGTCGAACCGACTGCGGCGCTTATAGGAAACCGTTGAGTTCTCATCGTGCCACTCCACATTGACCTTCTGCATCCGCTCCGTAAAGCGGTAAGGTCCGAGTTCCTCAAATCGCGGCTTCACTGTAGGATCGCCTATGCTCTCTGAGTTAGTCCAATTGAAAATATACAGATCCACGTTTATATCCATGGAAGGCGACTCCCACAGAGTGCTAATCAGAGTTCCGGGTCTCAGAACCATTAACCACTCGATCATCCAACGTTCGATCTGATCCATGTAAACTACCGAGAAAAGACTGAAGGTGGACAAAACTAGACCCACCGCACTAGTCCGCCAAATGCGTTGTTTTCCGATCATGGTAATGGGACGTATGTATGTTGTGTCGCGCTGGACCTGAAACAGGAAAAAAGACGTGCAATGTTGTTAACATACAAATTAACCATGCTCAACTTGTTTTAATAAACCTTTATTACTGGTGTTAATTAAGTAGCGCTTACATTGTAGCCTTAACTATGCAAACGCATTCTATGCAGCAAACTTCACTACCGTTAGCTAATTACTCTGTATTTATAGGGAGTATGCACATATGTACACACTTTGTACATTATACTTGTAGAAACTGTTGTTATAATAATGATAGACATTAGAAAAATGTAAAAACTCAGGTAAGGAAACTCAATTGTAGCCCACAACATTTATTTATTATTGTTTTCAAATGCTCCTCGATTCCGTTAAGCAATCTTTTAATCTATGTTTCAATACCTGAAGGTTTAATACTAATGATAAAGCAGGTGTGGCGAAAAAATTAAGATAAGTAGTCATACATTTCAACGTAGTCGTTTGCGACTAATAATTCACTGACTACTAATAACGTTGTTTTCTACAGTAAAGTAGATAAAAGTTGAGTTGTAATTAGCTTTTGTTCTTACCTAAATTATGAAACGGTTTGTGTTTTTGTATTTGAACTTTTTTAATATAATTAATTTTAATTTATAGTTTAACAAGGCGTGTACCTAAAAGTATTCTGCATGAAAATTTCATGTTGTTTTCAAGCTTCCGCTCTTATTAATTGTTTTATTTAGCTTTAGAAAGATTTAGAGAATAACAATTTTGCAATAATGATCCATTCCGATAATGGTTTAAGATCTTCTAAAATGGTATTTTTTGAAAAGAATGGTTCTTAAGTTACTCACTTTATTCGGCCCTTTTCCCAATGTTGTGTCTCCAATGATGCAGACTGATTGTCTGATTTCTCCCACTTCCTTATGATGACTGATCCGAGTCCAAGTCCACGCAGCAGGGTGGAGGTTATCTGGTACCTCTGATAATGCAACTCAAGTTGTACATGTTCTCGTCGGAATCGCCTCTAAAGAATCTGTGGAACTATTTTTATTAAATTTACTTTGCGTCCTGACTAGATCAGTGGACGGAATGAATTGTATGTTCGAGTATCTGTAATTCTTAGTCTTGTGGGTGTGATCGAACCACTTCGAATGCCGACTTGATAACGACTGAACTGACGGTAGGAAAATATTTTCAATCCGACGGCTATATAGAACGGCGAGAAAAATAAACATAAATGTCAGAACAAAATGATACAGAACATAAAATGGAGTTAATTTAGGCACTGAAAAGAAAAAAGCTGAAACTGAAATAAAAAATAAATCGTTATGAAAAGCACTTCAAAATGTTCTTAAATCTTTTGAACATTACAGTTACTAATATAATGAGATCCTTAAAAAAAAACTCAGTTAAATAATGTATTAGGTTGTTGTAAGTATAGTGGAATTTATTACTAAAAAATCATTTACAATTTCTCCCAGTGTCCTTAAAGACTAAGGTTTATAGTTTATAAATCGCGTATAGCTTAAATGCAACGCTCCGGTTCAATGGCTCCATGTTCTGGGGTTACCATTTAACGATTCCGTGAGTGACTTATATATTACAGTTTCCTGCACCGAGAGACTCGCATTATGAGTAATATAAAGTAAACTTCGACCTGCGATTTATGTTCTGAATGGCCGTTACTCGAATTCGAGTTTCTTACCTCATTGCCTTAAGGGTTTCGCCCGATAAGCCATGGAGCCCCAATTTCTAATCGCTTGCTCTCAATTGGCGATGGCTCAGGGCGATAAGGAGAACCCCGGCGACCTTATAGCAGTGCATTTCGACGCAGGCCATCTTTCAGTTAAAACGTGAAAAGGGTGATATGTTTGATATAACCGATCGATGGCTCTAATCAGTTTCAAATATGACAGCACAATGAGAACCCTGGTAGAGGAAACGACTTAGTGGTGGCCAATCGAATGCATTGAGTGTTCGTTTAGAAGTTAATGATCGCTTAATCAATGATTAAAGGCAATTGTTTATCAAATATTTATCAAATAAACTGTGAATACCTATTCAGTGTCTTTTGACGAGTTTACAGATTAATCGTACTTTTAACGAAACCTTGGGTGAGTTAGTTTAAAATGTTCAGTTAATGGATGTGAACGATTCTCGTATAAGCAAACCATAATGCATTTTTAAAACAAGATAATTATTGATAGTAATTATTTGGTTCCAATATAAATGTTGTTCAGAAACTTTAAACTTTATTTTTTAGTACAAGTACAAGTAAGGTATCAGTTATTTTTCATATTCAAAATTCGTTATCAGAATTATTTTGTTACATTTAACCTCCTTAAGAGGTGTCTTCGAGTAAACTTATTTTTTTTTTTACTTATAGAGATAGTTTTGGCTAAATGGGAATGTTATGCAGTAACTACAAAGCCTATATAAAAAGGAAAAGTTAAATTCTTAATATATAACGGCATTTGCAGTTTCCATTTCAATCATAAGCGTTGCCAGCTTGCCAGACGGATCGTTGCCAGAACGTCTGTGGTTGCAGTCACGACTAAACGTCTATCAAAGCACTCCACCTCCACTAAGCGTATTTTCGGTGGTTATATCTAGTACATTTTCAGGTTCCTGCTACCATATGGAAAAATAAATAAAGAAACAGCGGCAGCGCGGCTCGGGCTATAAAAGCGAATCTCAGCCTCCCAATTTAATTCAGACGCGCACAATCGAGCCGAGTGACAATTACTCCTAAGCGGAAGTGAAATAATCAAGTGAATAACTGCGAACAAGAAGCGGAGACCCTTCTACGAAGAATTGCCGGCATCTTGCATAACTGATAAATAAGAAATCCAAACAAAATGCAGTCCATGGCCAGACAAACTGCGCGCACTCTTCCCCAGATGGGCAAGCAAGGTGTGTGCTATCGGGTGACCACTGTGCAGAAGTGTTGATCCTAACAGTCTATATTTCGATCTACTAGTGAGCTATCTTTCGACGAGCGGAGCCTGGAGGGCAGCCCCCGGAGGCGGTGATATGGTGGTCGAGATCACGGAGCCGAAGACCCGCACCGAGAAGCTGATGGCCTTCCAGAAGAAGCTGCGCGCCAAGACGCCGCTGGGCAAACTGGACGAGTTCTCGCGCCATCCCTACCAGGAGAAGGAGCCCCTCAAGCCCTGGCCGAACCAGACCAATCCGTATACGGGCGAGATCGGCGGACCCGCTGGTCCGGAGCCCACGCGATACGGCGACTGGGAGCGCAAAGGACGCGTCTCCGATTTCTAGTCCCCAAAGAGTTCCTTACCTAGTACTTAGGCTGTTATTTAAATGCTACCTATTAAGACTTTATAAATGAAAAAATGTATACTCGTGGAAAACTATTGTATAGTGTACAAAAAATACATCATAATTTTAAAGCTAAAAGTTAGTTACATACGTTGAATTCATTTGGACGATCCTGCTGGTAAAGCCTTTAATGAACGGTTTAGGAGTTAAACACAGTAAATACTTTAAAAAATCAATTGAAAATCAATTTTATATCAAGATAAAAATTAAAAAAATATTTCCTGCTCTTTTTCTCTATCTTTCATCTCTCGTTAAAACGAATCATGTTTTTGAAACTACTTTTTCGACACTACAAAGACTTTTTATTAAGTATTTTTACAAAGTATAAATATATTAAAATCTACCCAACCGTATAGCTAATGCTGCTCCTCCTCCAGAAGCTCGGAAATCAAGTTCTCACTGAGTTGCCAAAGTTGTTGCTGCAGTGAAGCGCTTTTGGACAGTTTGCTGGGCTCGCAAAAGAAGCAGTTGTTGAAGTACAGTCCGGACAAGCCTGTCAGCTCGTTGGCTGTGGCGCAGTAAATACTTGTGGCAGCAGCCTGTTGCTGAAATGTCGCGTAAAAGAAAACAATTAGTGAAAGTTTTTGGAAACATAGTTTTCTTTTCCAACCCACCAGGGACTTGGTGAAGGGACGCACTATGGCGAAGAGCAGGCGGTAAAACCAATAGTTGCGCGAAATATCGGTGGATACCATATTGCCCGGATGCACGCTGAACACAGATATTCCTCGTTGCTTCCAGCGCTGGAAGAAGGGTTAAGACAATGTATCTAATTGACCCGAATCAAGCCAAACTTGGGCATGACTCACCTGGGCGAGTTCCTGGGCGAACAAGACATTGCACAGCTTGGCATTGTTGTAGGCCATCATGCTCCAGTATTTCTCAGGCGACGGAGAAAGATGATGCACCGCCAGATTCTCCACGGGCAAGTTGGCAAATCTGCAAGGCAGGGGTACAAATTGTTAGCGACGCATTTCTTTGTCAGTAGTCCCACCCCACACAAACATTCCTTCTCCAGCTAAACCCACTGGACTTTGCCCCCTCCGACCGACAATCGCAAAACGAGTCTTGATTGGCATTGCCGGCTGGCATAGCCGGCTCTAGACGCTCTGCTTTGATGAGATGCAGAGGGCATAAACGGATCCAGCCCAGTACAAGGCACACAATAGCTGGTGACAGTGACTAAGACCCACGGACAATGGCGACAACAAGTGGCTGCCGAACAAAGCCACACAATAAACGAACAAGGACACTGGGATATGCATATTGAACTCCCTAGTGAGCCCCGCTATCCTCCCATTTTACGGGGGAAGCCCCGGCATTTTCACGGATAGCGCATGTGCAAGTCGCATAGTTCCCGAACCCGCAACATGAAAACATTTCTATCCACAGAAACCTCCGCGTACATTTTGGACTTTGGATTTGTTTTCATTGAATCTTTGCGCTCGGCTTGGGGGCGATGTAAATATAACGTCGCAAAATGTATGCAAATTCAGTCTTATTTATAAGTATGGGCCGTACTCGGCATCCATAATAAATATAACCCATTGTCGTTGTTTTTTGTTTGTTGTGGTAGGTGCTGGCTGAGCAAGTAAGTGTTCTTTGTCGGGTCTGGCTGCATGTATTTGAACAAATTAAAAATATTTGCATACTGATAAATGGCCGATGAAACTCGTTTAAATTGCAAAACGATAATCTGTTTATTTGCCATTTGACGTGGACTTTTAGATGATGAACATTATCTTAATTATCTAAATGTATCTTAATTAATTGTATGTTATATCTTTTTATATTATTTATCAGATTGGAAGATATTTACAATGTACATTGTACATCTTATTATGGAATAAATTTAAAAATAATGAGATTAAAATTAAGAAAAATATAAGAAGCCATACAAACACAAAAAACGTTTTGGTTTTTTCTGCATCTCTGGGAAAAATGTGGTTAATTAATATTTTCTACATCATTCTATGGTGTGAAAACAATTATATTTGTTTTTGTGCCGTTTGAAAGTGATTATCAGTTAGCACCGACTTATGATTGCTCGCATTGACCCCAATAAAAACTGAGTGTAATTCATCATATCTGAACGGTTTTGGTGGCATACATGACTATCCGCGAGTACTCCAAATGGCGCACGAGACTTTTGTTGCACGTTCGCCCTGGTGAGAAAGATATGGATATGTATGTGCCCGCTCCATGAAGCCAAAAATGTTGTACGTGAGCAAAGCAACGAACGCAGCAGATACAAAACCACCTCCAATAACAACTACATACCCCAATTTAGTGTTGTTGTATCGTTCTTCCGTTGCCTCACGAGATTCGTTCACCCATGATTTATTTATTTTTTTGACAGCATGCACAGTGGGTCATACGTTCCCCTAAATTAATCAATCTAATTAAGCGAGTTAGCGCAGATTAGGGGAATTGTGGGTGGCTGATTGAATTTGCCTTAACTCGCGGTCTTGATTTGAACAGTGCAACAGAAGTTTATCATGTCAAAATTCAATAATTATTTGCTTGTACAATAAACTTAAATATAAATTTAAAAAAGTCTTTCTTTAGGCTTGTATATGTTTCAATATTATTATTTTATGGGTTGGTTAATAATAATAATAAAATTTTTTAAGACCTGTTTAACTTGTTTATTCCACTGTGGTTACATCTGCACGTGAGGGGGATCATATGGCTTTATGAACGAACCAGTGAGGGGGAGCAGATGGACTGGGGAAGTGGTTATGGTTTTGATAATACAGTCACAGCTGCGTCACAGTCGTAATTATTTTTCTTTGGGCCTTTGTTTGAGAGTGCGCAGCACAAAATGTAAGCGAAGCCTTTGGTTGGGAAAAAATAATATATTCCAAGCCGAGTTCAATTACGTTTCGCCTTCAAATCGGACCAAACCGAAAAACATCTTTTGTAAACAAAACAACGAGAGATGCGAGGCAGACAGAAAAACATTTTGGAAAACACTACACTAGTCGGCATGACCGAGGCGGAATACATTTATTTCTGGCCTGGGCTATGAATAGTTTGGCCCCAAAGCGCGAAAAGAAACCGGTCGGTCCAAAGTCCACTATGTAGATTCATAAAAGTGCAATCAACTTGCAAAAATAAAAGAGACGACTTGGCATGCCAGACACATTTTCAAAGCCGAGGGTGTCGACTATGAAGTATCCAACAAATTCTACTTTTTTTAAATTTTGAAATCTTAGAGATCTAGTTGTATTTTAATTTACCGTTACCGTGCTTGAGTTAATTATAATGGCTTTAAAAATGCTTAATGATGTTCATATGGCAATTTAAGTGACATTATCCAAAATTAAATCAATCGTAATATAGATATAATAAAAACTCAATCTGAATTTAACAGAAAAAAACTTAATCGTAACCATTTATAGGTACTTTCTTTTTATTCTTGTCATAAATGTAATCAAATATAAATATTTTTAGAATATGACATGTGCCAAAACTTAATTTCAATTAAAAAAAATCCCCTTGTGATTTTAGTAAAATACATTTTATACAAAAACAGGTTGCAATAATGGCAAATGCTTGCGCTCAAAACGAGATTTACAGTGCCGGCAATAAAAAATGTAAATGATTAAAACAATTGCAAATTTAAAAAAATGGAGCAGTGAGAGAAAACCGACCGACTTTAAATTTGTATATTAATAATATTTTTCAATCCACTTTTAAACCTTTTCACAAGGTAAGTTAACATACCCTTTTAAAAATGTATATATAAATTTATGATAAAACAAGAAAGGAAGTTAACTTCGGCAAGCCAAAGTTTGAATACCCTTGCAGTTATAATTACAAACTTTAATTCAAAATTCTTAAAAATACAAAAAATGTTATTCCCAATAGTATAAGACAATATGTCAAAAAACACCGAAGCTATAATTTGTTTCTTATTATTTTCCAAACAATTTTCCGATAGTTCCTACACCCAAAAAAAATCTTCGAGTGTCAATTTGATAAGTGTGAGTGAAAATAACACTACACCTAGGATGTATGAGTGTCAAAAGTATACAACATTGTATGAAACAATTTTTTTTTATCCTAATTAGTGTCATTTTGACCAAATCCAGGGTCACGTCGATACCAATAATTGTATTTCTATTTTTGAAATGCGAAATGCGCCTGTTGTGCAAGCAAGCGTAGTTATCGATAAATCATTGTGAGCTTGACATTGTGTAAAAGACGACAAATATTTCAGTGTAAGGTGCTAGTGTTTATTGAATCAGGTAAGTACATTCCTAATAATATAATATATACACTAAATAAATATTTTGAATGTGAGTGTGGCTATTTTTATTGGAATATTTTTATCTAATTCCTACTACGAATTTTCACAGCGTTATTTTTTTCCCTTTGTTTTTCTGCTAAAACAATGTTATCAAAAAAAAAACCCCCACCCTAACCCAACTATTTTCGTAACTTTACGGTTTCTAATCATTGATTAGAAATCAATAACTTAAACTTTTTGCCAAATAAATCCAGCAATGAAAATACCCACCATACCAACTTATATCAGAAATAAGTAGCCACACGGACTATATCTTACCACACTTAACCGGATCATATGGTCAATTACAAATTTGTCCATTGAGACGTTATGTTTCCGCTGAAACAAACTATTGCCGCTAAAGAATCCCTATAAACTGTACGCTTAATCTTAACTTTAAAGACTTTATTGTTCCGATATCTCAGCGTTTATACGGACGGACATGGCTAGATCGACTCGGTTACTGACCCCGATCAAGAATATATGTACATCACAGTGGACGGCAGTCCACGTAGTAACGAAGCGCACCATATAGCAGCATAATTTTAAATCTGCTGTGATAGTCAGATCCTAGCGAGTGGTACTCTGATCGAAAGGTATAGCAAACACTTAAAGGATTGCAGACCATGACTTTAAGATAATTAATTGGTTATGGAAATAGATCAATAAAAGTGTAAAAGTTAAAATTTATAAAATCGAAGCTTTTGGGACCTGCACTTTTTGAATTCCTGGTGATAATATGCGTCGAAGGACACCACGTTTGTTAGAATCCGATGCTCCGTTCAAGAGTTTTGACCAAACAAGATATTGGGTACTTTTCAAAATGATAACTTTATTCTGTTTGTCAGTTTGTGTGTTTGTCCTAAAACGTTGTTTTAGCGTCCTGGAAATTGTATATGGTATTAAACAGATGCATTTAAGAAACTTAAGTTTTACCATTTTTGGAAAAACCCGCAGTTTTAGCGGGAAACAGCTATAAATAGCTAAATTTCGAAAAGCCGTAACTTCTGAACCCCTAAAGCTACAAACCTGTGATATATGTTGTTGAAAAGATTTGTTAAAATATTCACGGCTGCTTTACATAATTGTAAAATTTGTTAAAAAAATAACAATTGAAAGTTATTAATCAACAAAAGTGCTTACTTTTATCAGTTTAGAAAACTTACGGTGCGTGATCTTTGAATATTGTTTGTGCCAATCTAAACTCTATTTTAAGGTCTTGGAAACATTTGAATGGTGTCGTAAATAAATAAACTTTCATGTTCTCTTTCGGCACATCGCAATAGAATATGCCTTTGTATGCAAGAAGCTTCGATGTTTTGCTGAATCGGACAGAATGAAAACATTTTAGAAAGTGTATTTATTTTTTCAAATATACAAGAATTTTTTGTCATTAAATTTCATATCAGAGCTTTTGTATGTTAAAGGTACGATCGTCACGACCCCGTGACCTTGTTAAGAGGTGATTTAATTTAATACTTTATAGGGTCATAAATAAATAAATAATATAAAAACACTTTTGCCTTAAAACCGTGGTACTTATGGAACCTTTAAGTCAAAACGTTTTTATTTTTAAGGTGTCCTGGGATTTCTTTGCGCCTAATTTTTTCACAATTTTAGGAATTATGTTTCCGGTATTCATTTATAGGAATTAGAGATAGGAACATCTTACATTCCAGAACTGCCATAGCTTACATATGTGTACCTATTTACGTGCTCAAGTAGGGGAATTTATATTTACCTGTGCGACTCGGATGACAGCACAACGATCCGTGTCTTGTAATCAAACAGCGTCTCCAGTTGCAATGTCAGGTAGAAATGGGACAGGTGCGAGACTTGGAATGTGGTTTCCAGACCATTCTCCGTCTTTGTGTAGGGCAGTGCAAATACGCCCGCGTTCAGGATGAGATAATCAATGTGGCTGCAATGCATTTATAAAGTTTAAACTATGTGCTATTTGAGTTAGAGCTTCTTTAAGCTTACCTAACGCTTTGCTTGATTTCCCTGACAAATCGCTGGACTGATCGCAAGGAACTGAGGTCAAGTGCGGCAAATCGACAGCGGGAACGGGCTGCGGGTCGTTCCTGGGCAATCCTTTCGATGGCTGCCTCGGCGGAGGTTCTGTTTCGGCAGGCGAAGATGATCTCACAACCATGTTGAGCCAGCGAACGGGCAGTTTCGAAGCCAATGCCGCAATTGGCACCCGTAATCAAGGCCGTGCGTCCGTGCAAATCCTTGCCATGCAGGACTTGCAGGGCGGTGGAGCAGGAGTCAAATCTCTGGCGGACCTGGGCCACATTCTGCGTGGGCTCCTCCACGGCGAAGGCCAGGCGAGGATCCACATTCGTTCGCTGCTGCGTCTCCTTGTTCAGGAACATGAACCGCTTTCCCTGCTCATCGTAGTACTTCTCCCAGCCCAAGGGCAACTCCCCCGTAATCCGCTTGGAGCGACCTGTCCGCGGGTGTGTCCACTGTGAGGTTTTGCCCTGTTGGCTAAAGATATGTAAATATAATTAAATTATATTATCTTTTGTTTACGACTTCACATGACCATTGGACTTACTTCACATAGCAAACTGTGCCGTCATCGGTGGCCCGCTCCTCCCAGCCGGGTGGCAGCTCATCCTCACTGTCCGTGTCGGGAAGGGACATCATTTTATTGGATTGGATTTTATATTTAGTTTACGTCTACTTTTTACTAAAATGATACTTTTTTGGCGAAACAAATTCCAATTGAAATTTCAGCTAAAATAAGTGTTGGAAAGTTTGCAAGGGAGAACAGCTGTTCCGATTAACAGAAGTATGTTCGGCGCAACCGGTAAGTTAACATAACCGGTTGGCTATCAGAACGGTTGGTCAGATGTTAATTTGAATTTAACAACATTTCCCCAAAACAAGATAGATGTTAGATATTTCACATTGTATCGTTACTTTTCACTTATAAAATGTTGATAGCATCTATCTGTTTAGTTTATTTATCGTTTTCATCCTTGCATTGTTCAGGTTTGTCAGTTAGCTTACTTATTTTGCAAGAAAACAACAAGTAAAAACAAAAAGGTATTCGCTATAGTGAAATAGGCTTAATGTATTTCTAAAGATGTGTAATAATAACCTATAATATAAAGATAAGGCACCATTTTCTTTTGCAGAAATAAGTATCAAATAAAACTATTTTGATTCCTTGTGGTATGGATTAAAAGATCGATTCACATGGTGTGGGGGTGTCAGCCAAATAATTACGCCTGCGAAGCAAATCCATTTTTTGCTTAACAAATTGATTACATGGTGGAAGGGAGCTCAAAAATCGGAAGAACAGTTACGTAATTTATGGACAGACCCTTAACAGGTAAACGATCGCGCAAAAAAGAATGAAATCGCATAGTTCAAAAGTTAGTATCAGCCTGATATAAAGTTAGTATTGTAAGTGACACAATTAGATTAGTAATTAATGCGAGCCTAATCAAATTAAGTAAACAAGAATTGAAAGATTAAATACATGCGATAAATTCCAAAACCAGTTAAGTGTATGATCCACTTTTGCAAGGTCAGTGCATCCAATAATAAAATATACCATGGCTAGTTTTACTATACATATTATTGTTTAATTTATTATTTCGTATAATTTAAAATGATTTCTTGGCTTCCTAACTAAAAAGTCAACTATCTTAGGAACTAACGCTTAATAATATAAGATCCCTGGGATTAAACGGCTGCTGGTGGCTCATTTAGAACAGTACCAGTTTGGTGGGATCGTGGCGCACTAGCACCATGAATGGAGTGTCTCCACGGAAGAGGACATCTGGTCCGGATTTCTTGAGGTACGTGACTGTAGACGCCGCCGCCTCCGTTCCCTGCTCGTTAACGGTGAAGTCGACTTTGTGGACGATGTCGTCCACAACCAAATCGGATTGAGCCCCTCCCGCTCCGGCTCTTCGCTGGGCCTCCAGGTTCTGCAGGCTATTTCCGCCCAGCGAACTCGTCCTGGAGACCTCGTTTGTGGCGATCAGGGAGAGATCATTCTGCACGGTGCTGAAGATGCCGCCCAGACCCATTTTCTGCATGACTGTCTTCAGATTCACCGACTCGGTGAGGTGCATCTTCGGGAACGCCACCAGTGCCTGCCGTCTGTACATCCTGCTGATCAAATCCTCCACCTTCTCCGGTGTCAAACGCTTCTGTAGTGTCATAAGTTCGACCACCGACGACTTAAAGGGCTGGATGATATACATGGTGCTCAGGTTTCCCCGGTAGGGCAACCCAATGATCTTGCAGCCAAGCTCGTGATCCTCGTGGTAGGGATACGATCCTCCCGTGGCCATCATCTGGACCCTCACCACTGGCTCAGTTCCCTCGCCGTTCGGATAGAAGTTATCTGGCCGGGTGGCCGATTCGATAAAGTCCGTCTCCCAGAAGGCCTTAAAGTACAGCGCGTTGGCCAGAATCATCCTGGTGCTCTGCGGAATATCGCTGGAGATGATGTTCTCGATGCGGTTCTTCGTGTTCCGTGCCACCCAGGAGTTGATGTTGTAGCGCGCTGTTGCCGGACTGCCCTCGAAATCCTGAACCTCCAGATCCGAACCGTAGACCATTGCGATAACCCGCCTGTAAATGGAATAATTAAAAACTGAGCGAATGGCTAGTCAATGATAATAGTTTTGCAGATAATAAAAGTAACTTCAATTGTTTAAAAGAGATTTATTTTACATCGTTAAAACAAAACCTTGTTACGCTCTTATCAGTGAGTTTTATTACTAAAATATTTTAGTTTTCTTAAATTGAAGTTGCTTAGCGAGATAAGATAGCTAAGTGCCAATTTCAGGATTGTTGATATTGTTGATTGCCTTATCTTAGCTGAAAATCTGCCATTTCATTACGGTTCCGGTAAGTTTGCTTCGCATTTACCTTATTAACCTTTTATACCCATTTATGTTCTCTCTTTACCATCAATATTTCTCACACCAACGATCACACTGGGAAATTTTTACAAAATGTAAATAATGACTGTTCCCCGTTAAATTGTAAACAAAGTACGTATATATTTCTCAATGAAAGCTTGCTTTTAAAAGTGTCATAAACAAATGTGAAATTACATATATTCGTTAGTCAACTTCTATTCCTACAAAAAGGGAAAAAGCATTTAAAAAAAAACTCTTCAAAGGCTAACGACTAGTCTCTTCAATAGAATAATAAAACTATTTCAAATCTCTTCACTAGTTGCTAGATCCCTGAATGTCAAACGATCTTTAAAAGAAAGGAGACTTTGAAAAAAGGCGGAAAGCCTTGAGAGTTTGCTCCGTGTAATACCTCAAGGCGCTCGCTAATCGTCTGGCATTTCCCAGCGCCCATCCCCAACCTGATCTCCACTTAGCTGTGCGGCTTATCGGGGCGAAATTAATAAATAAAATTTATAACAAAACAAATCGGCAAACACAAACACGAGAGTGTTAATTTTTTCCAATGGTTATAGTGTATTATGGTTCAATTTATAATAATGGTCTTCATTAAAAGGAGCTTTCACCAAATAAGCCCATAGCCTTTTTCAAGAAGATCTATTTGGTCAACATGTCACTATTCATTAATCCTTATAATAAAATGATTTTAAATCTGGATTGATTTTAATTTTCAATGCTTAAACATTTAATTGCAGGATCTTTTATATAAAACGGGGGTAGTTGAGTTGCTTGCACAAATAAATAAGCGCAAGCGCAAGCAAAACAGTAACAAACGAATGTATGCTTTTGTTATTGTTCTTGTTTTTGTTTTTTACTTCCTGGTTGCAACCGGGAATAAATGAGCCGGGGCGAAAAAAATGTATGGCAACGCTGTTTTTGGATCTTAGGAAACTGAATTTATTTTAAAACGCTAATGTCACCATGGAGGCGGGAATCGCGTACGTTGCTGGTCACAAGGGAGGCCTTAAGAAGGACTCCCTTTTCATGACCAGCCAATTCACAACGCTTTTGAAAAACCCGCGCCCGTTCTTTTTGGTGTTTGACGAATTCCACCTTTAAAAAATATCCGCCTGGCGTTTTGAAAGCTGGAAGGCCATGGTGGTGGCCATTGCCACCCTCGAAGGGCAATTTATGCGCTTCGTCCACATCCAAATGGAAAGTTTAAATTTCTGTTTATGTTTTTTTCGATCTTTGCTTTTGCCTTTGCCGCCGCGCGCTGTTAGAAATGCCATCGATATCGTATATCGTAGATATATCGGCACCATGGCAGTGCAGTGAAACTTACTGCCAAATGTAAAGCAATTTGAAAAAGGCAGTATTTTTTGTAAAAGGTAAAATGTTTTGTTATTTATTTATTATTTTATATATTATTATTTCATTATTTATTATTTTTATTTATATATTTTTATTATATTTCATTATTTATTATTTACTATTTTTATTTATATATGTATTTATGATATATATATATTATTATTTTATTATTAAATATTTATTATTTTTATTTATTATATATTATATATATTATATTTTCTTATTTATTATTTTTATTTATGATTTCTATTTTTTCATAGATGTCTCCAGCGATCGGTAAGTTGGGAAAGATGGTAATAAAGGACGGAGTAAGGGAGGCTTATTACTTCGCAAAGAAGAACGGGCTGCAGTACCACCTGGTGGGAGCCGTAAACGATGGGAACGCGGCAAATCAAGACGCCATCCAGTGGCTCCTACAAAAAGGTGTGCCTTCCTTATACGACCACAGGCACTTGTGCGGGCGCCTTGTTCGGTTGGGGGTGGCTGACGGTATGCTCATCTGAAATTCCGCAAAGGTACCTATATGCGTGTCCTGGGCGAAATGGCAACTAAATCCAATATCGCCCTAGGCTCCAACCACACGGCGCTCGCACACTATACACAGGAGTTCGGGAGGATGGAATATTTACTGCGGAATATTTACCAGGTGGTGGCGGAGGAGGACCTGCTAGATAAAAAAATTTGACTGAAATGTATTGGCCTCGTCAATACCTATTGATTGGTCCAAAAATTTGCCACGCCCACTCTAACGCCCATAACGCTTAAATCTGTATACCGCCGGTAGGTGGCGTATTTTAATCTCGCTTTGCTACTTGCATATCTCTATTTAGCTGAGTAACGGGTATCTGATAGTCGAGGTACTCGACTTTAGCGTTCTTCCTTGTTTTTTTTTTTAAACTTTGCTAACAATCTTGTGACAAGTCAAAGTGGAGCCCAACTAAAATAAAATAAATGGAGAACGGAATTAAACGAAGGTAAGTACGAAGTGTTGTTTTGTGTTTGTGTTTTTTATAAGTATTATAAAAATAATATAAACGTTTGCCTAATGTTTTTTTTGCCATTTGATAGCATTTTTGTAGCTCTTTGCTTAGTGTTTACTAAGTA
The DNA here is from genome assembly GCF_043229965.1 of Drosophila suzukii. Taxonomy (NCBI): domain Eukaryota; kingdom Metazoa; phylum Arthropoda; class Insecta; order Diptera; family Drosophilidae; genus Drosophila; species Drosophila suzukii. The sequence continues at coordinate 24,557,969 of NC_092080.1, read as the reverse complement.
TTTGCTTAGTTTGCATTTACACTAAACAAAGAGCTTAAAAAATGCTATCAAATAGCAAAAAAAAACATTAGGCAAACGTTTAAATTATTTTTTTTTTTGCACAAACGCGTATGAATATACGTTTGCGACCCGGCCATAAGGAATCTACACTGGTCGGCAAAGGTATAAGTAAAAAAAATAATTTTTCAAAAATAATTTTGCTTATATTTTGTATGATTTTTTTGAGGTTAAGCAAAATGTTATTTGAAAAAAAATTTTTTTTCACTTATACCTTTGCCGACCAGTGTAGATTCCTTATGCCAATATTGTATTATTTTTATCCCAAATTTAGCAATCCAGGCAGCGGTACAGGCTGCTGGGTCTGGCGGCCGTGGCGCACGCCATGCGTGCGCCGCAGATTCCGCCACCGCCACAACAGCTGCCACCGCCCTACCAGCAGCAGCAGTATCCTGCGCACTGGTGGAATCCTGCACCGGCGGCGCAGGCATATGTGGCGCCACAGCCACAGTGGCATCCTGCGCAGGGGTGGTATCCTGCACAAGGATTTGCGGCGCCACCGCCACTGTGGTACCCTGCGCAGGGGTGGCATCCACCGCCAAAACAGGCGCCAACACCACACCTGCAGGCTGAGCCGCAGGAGGAGGTGGTGTTGGAGGAGGCGGTGTTGGTGTTGGTGGAGCCGTAGGAGGAGGCCCAGGCTGCTACCCCGTTGGCCCCCTTAAGTGTGCCGCCGCGGCCATCAGCAGGGCGTAGGCGTCCTGTCACTCCTCAGGAGCGGCCAGGGCACCCATATCCAGCACTGGGAACGCCCCGTCTTTCGTTGCCTCCCAATGCCATCGAAGTCTCTCAGTGGCCACAGCTCCCCACAAAGGAGCTGCAGAGTCACTTCGATGGCAATGGAAGGCAATGGACGACGGTGCCTTACCAGTGCTGGATGTGCTGGCAGAAATGCCTTCATTCGTATAAAGCCAGGCGCCACAACTGTTTGGCCTCGTCCCTCACCTATTCGTGCCCCTTCAGCTCAGTGGTGAAGAACCCTAGTGGGCATAGGGCTAAGTGCGAAGGGGACGGGGTCACGGCTTACTTGCCGGATGGCCCACATGCCACCCTGCGGCGACATTGGGCGTGTTGGGGTAATTACCTGGTAAGGGTTATACCGATTAAGGATTATGGGGCTCGAAAGACCGACTTCTAGCCCACACAAGCCACTGTCGTTGTAGTCGTCGAAAGATTCGTTTGAAGAAAACACCTGTTATATGCTGATCACTTATTTTTGAATCTTTTGCAATATATTTGAGCTTTTGCGCTCGTCAACTCGTGTACTTCAAGAATTTTTTATGCAAGTGGCGTCTCTTTTTGCCGACTAGAGTGACCGTCTTTCATTCGGTGATACATGCGAGATTTCGATAACAGTTTAGTATTTTTCTTACATAACACAATGACATAACATCAACATATCAAATTCAAATTAATATAATGCATCAACATCCTCCTCCCAAGTATTGGAGTCGTGGAAAATTAAGTATAGACGACGGCAATACTTAGAGTTTACAATGTATCTGTTCTTACATCTAGTTTAATTATTTTTACAGCAGGTCTCTTATAAATATGGTCTTTAATTTTTACATCAACAATTCTTACACGCCCATCATTTGATGGATACGTTTTGACAATTATGCCTTTTGGCCAAACATTTCTAGGAAGGTCGGATTCCATTATCAAAACTACATCACCTTCTTTTAAAACATTACTGTCTTTTGTCCATTTACGACTACATAGTAAAAATTGTCTATATTCTTTTTTCCATTTCAACCAAAAAATGTCTGCAAGTCTTTGTGACGATTTCCACATATTTAACAGTCTCAAATCATTATCATTGGTGTTAGTGTAAAAGGATTCGCGATAATTAGAACCAATTAACAAGTCATTTGGCGTTAATGGTTCCGACATGGAGTCTGAAGGAACAATCAAAAGTGGTCTACTGTTAATCACAAACTCGATCTCACAAAACAAAGTTTTCAAAGTGTACTCTCTAGGATATCTCTCTTTTAGTAGAACTCCTAAATATTTCTTGACTGACTGTATGAGCCTCTCCCAAGCTCCTCCCATGTGAGGGGACAATGGCGGGTTAAAGTACCAAGTGCAACCTTTCGTGGTTAAAAACTGAGTAAACTTGTCATTTGGCCACTGTTCTATGATTTCTTTTATGTCCTTGTCAGCGCGTCTGAAATTGGTTCCGTTGTCTGAATATAATTCTGTCGGAAATCCTCGCCTACAACCAAATTGTCTAAATACATGCATAAACGCATTGCAGGATAGGTCTTCAGCAATCTCAAGATGAACTGCTCGTGTTGTCATGCATGTGAAAATAACACCGTAACGCTTTACATGGCTTCTATTTTGTGTAACTTCTATAGGCCCAAAATAATCAATACCTACTTTCAAAAAGGCTCTTTCGGTTGGCTTTATACGGCAACTTGGAAGCTGACCCATTAGAGGTGGTTGCGGCCTGGCTTTTTTGTTTTTACATTGCTGACAATTTCGAATGATGTTCTTTACTGTACTTCTACATTTTGTAATCCAAAACCTTTGGCGGATGTTGGCAATTACAGTTTCGGTTCCCATATGACAATTTTCGACGTGATAGTACTGAACGAGTAATTTAGTGATTGGATGATCTCTGCTTAAGATAATCGGATTTTTAGAGTCGATACTCATCTCCTCTTCACTTAAATTATTTAGTCTGCCTCTGAGTCTTAACAGATTATCGATAGAGAAAAATAGGGGTAGACTATGCAGACTGCTTGAAGTTGATACAGGTTCATTACATTTAAGTTTTCCAATTTCCTGATAATAACTGTCTTGTTGTATGCTAAGAAAGATTAATTTTTCCGCTTTGAAAAGTTCTGTGGCTGTTAGCTCATTATTGATAGATATTCTCAAATTTGGTCTTAGCTTTGTCAAGTATCTCAAAACCCAGGCTGTTGTTCTTAAGAATCTCATCCAATTGGAGAACCTTGAGACGTCCGGTAATATAAATGACTGCTTTTGAATGGTAGTGAGATTTACGAACTCTTTATCGCTAGCATCAGAACTGTCTGGTCTTAGAGGGATTTTACCTAATGGCCACTGATCTTGATTTTTTCTAAGGAATGGCGGTCCTGTCAGCCATAACTCATTTGATGAGAAGTCAAAGGATGAGATCTTTGTTGCTTTATCAGCGGGGTTCAGTTTTGAGGGTACATGTCGCCATTCACTTGAATTTGTCAATTCTTGTATCTCTCCCAAGCGCTGAGCCACAAAAGTCTTGAACCTTTTGCTGCTCGTTTTCAGCCAGTATAAGACTATCTCGGAATCTGTCCACATGAAAGTTGAGTCTATTCTGAGATTGAGCGTTTCTTTAATAGCTTTGCTTAGCCTAGCTCCTAGTAAGGTTCCTTGAAGCTCTAGTCTAGGAATTGACATTGGTTTAAGTGGCGCTACTCGCGACTTAGCTGAAATCAGGGTGGTTTCTATTTGGCTGTTACACTGGAAGCGTAGGTACGCGCAAGATGCGTATGCGTATTTTGATGCGTCGCAAAATATATGTAACTGAACATTACAATGACTTATGCTAAGTGTAGTCAACTGCCTTGGAATGTAAAAATCGTTTATTTTATTTAAGCTGTTACACAATGCCTTCCATATTTGAAATTGATCGTCTGTAATGTAGTCGTCCCAATGGATTCCGCTATCCCAAATGGCTTGTAGAAGGATTTTATTTGATATCAAAAGGTTTGAAAGAAACCCTAAGGGATCAAAAATGGACATAGTTATTTTTAATATTTCTCGCTTAGTTGGTCGTCTGAGATTGTTAAGAAGTTCAAAATGGGACTTAGAAAACTTTAAATTGTATGTGAATATGTCTTTTTTGTGATCCCAAATTAAACCTAGAACTCTCTCTTCGGTTAAATTCTATTCTGTGACTTGTTTCGATGGAGTGTTGTCTGTTATCTGATTTAAAACTTCTGGAGAATTAGATATCCAATTTCGCATGTCGAATCCACCTGCCTTGTGTACATATGTTACGTCCTTAATTAATTTTACGGCTGTACTAATGTCTGGAGCTCCACCCAAATAGTCATCCATGTAATGTTTTGTTATTATGTCCTTACAGGCTTGGTCATAGTCATTTTGAAAATCTAAGGCGTTTCTGTTTCTGACCTGTTGGGCGATACTTGGGCTACATTTAGCGCCAAAAAATATAACTTGTATTTCGTACACGTCCGGTTCGGATTGTCGGTTGTCGCCTCGCCATAGGATTCTTTGTGCGCAACGGTCTGACTCCTGTACTTTTATTTGGAGAAACATCTCTTTGATATCTCCGACAAATGCAATTTTGTGTTCTCGAAAATTCATTAGAACTGTTGACAATTGGCTATATAGATCTGGACCTGGCAAAAGGAAATCATTAAGACAATAACCATGGCTTTTGGAGGCTGCGTCGAAAACTATTCTAAGTTTGTCTGGCTTGTTGCTATTTAGAACTCCAAAGTGTGGCAAATAGTAGGTCAAGGGAGTGATATTAGTTTTCTCAGCAGAAGTCAATTTCCTCATATACCCATTTTGTATGTAGGAGTCAAAGGTTTGTTTATATTTTTTCCCGTACTCCGGGTTTTTGTCCATTTTTCTTTCGCATAACAACAATCTAGAGTATGCATTTTTGTAACTTTCAGGTAGTTTAATGTCGTCACTTTTCCAAAATAGACCACATTGAAATCTGTCATCGATTCGTTTGAGGGTTTTGTCAACAATTTCCAAACATCTTCTGTCGTCAAGTGATGTCGGAAAGTCATGAGGTGTTAATAACTCATTCTCAATGGACCAATAGGATTTAACCAGATTGTGTAGAATGTCCAGGTCATCGTTAGGGTTGTCGTAACCTACGCAATTAAATACATGGCATGAATAATTTCTATCTGGAATTTCTCTAATCATTCCCACTGTTCCATGTACAACCCAACCCAGCGCCGTTTTGCTAGCGACAGGTCCTTGAAATGATTGATATTTCAATTTCCGAGATACTATGATTGACCAATTGTCTTGACCAATCAAAATCTTTGGATGCGCGTTTTGGTAGGAACAAAAGGAAAAGTCTTTCAAAAACTCGTAGGTCTCAGACATGTCGCTTATTGACAGGGTTTGAAGGGGTAGATTTAAGCATGATACGGTCTTAACTTTTCGAAGAGTAAATACTTTGGAAGTCTGTTCCTTACCTCGGATACCCACACTAACTACCTTTGAGTTCGCTTGTTCATATACCTCGTTATTTGTCCACTGCATCTTTAAAGGACTAGTCGGTCCTTCTAGTTGTAGGTCAGTCGCTAGTTGTTCATCGATCAATGAAATTGTCGAGGCTTCGTCAAGTAAAGCGTATGTCTCGATTGCTTTTTGTGGACCTATTAGTGCGACTGGAATGACCTTTAGTAATACTTTGTTACAACCGAAATTAATGTTGCAGTTCATGTCGGGAATTGTCTTGTTTTGGTCATTATTACTAGGCATATCAAGGGAAGCGCTTGCTGTGTTGTCTTTGTCTTTATGCAACAAAAAATTGTGGTTAAACTTACAATTTTCTGCCCTACAAGTCTTTTTGCGTTTGCAGTCTTTCATAATGTGATTTCTACCCAGACAAGATATACATAACTTATTGTGAGATGTGAATTCCCAACGCTTGTCGACACTCAAGGATTTAAATTTTGGACAATCTGTTATGTGATGATCAGTAGACTTACAATAGTTACAATAGTATTTGGATTTTTCAAATGTCTTGACTGGACTTGAGACTGTTAGTGTTGTTTCTTTTGATTTATTCTGACCGAATCCGAGCAATGTCGCTGCTTTTATGGTTTGACCTAACCATTCGTGAAATAGTATAATCTTCGGATCGTCAGACTTTATTTTTTGAAAATGTTTTATGAATGAGATTCTTTGAGAAACCTGAATTTTTTCTAGAATTTCCTCAAACAGCAAATTGTTACGAATCTGATCAATATCATTGAAGGACAGTAAAGTTTAAATGAGATTTGTAATCATATCATAAAAAGTGATGAGTCTGTCATATTTATCCTCTTTGATTACAGGAAAAGCTCGAATTTTATCTATCATCATTTTCACGACATGACTACAGTCTCCGAATCGATTTCTTAATATGTCAATTATCTCATTTACATTTTGTGGCACTAATAGAAGTGACTGTACACATTCTTTGGCTCGACCTGTCAGTGCTTTTCGCAAGCGATTGATGTTTTCGTAGTCGGTGAATTTACACACTTGAGATCTGTTCTCATACTCGGCAATAAAAATTGGCCATTCTAAAGGGTCACCACTGAATAAGGGAAGTTCCTGTTTAATTGTTTGCCTAGCCATAAAACTAACAATGGCATTTGAATTGATGTCATCAGGCTGATCTGTTTGCTTTCGTTGAGAAGACTTAACCCACTCACGTGTCCTGGTGCCGTTGTTGTACTCATCGCCGATGTTGTCATCTTGGTCGTCTTGGCTTCTGTTGTCTTCTTCAATTTCTGTCATTTGCATCTGCATCTCCAGTTCCAACTGTTTCTCCTCGAACTCTAGCTGCATCCGTTTAGCTTTCAGCTCTTGTTGCTTCTGTAGATGCTCCATTTGAAGTTGAAGTTTTTGGGCTTTAACGGATCGTTGAGATTGGTGGCTCCGGTTAGACTGTGCTTCTTCGTCCCACCTTTCTGGAACTTTCTGCGTTGATGCTGCCCCTCGCATAACCGTTGCCATTGAAATCTCCAGTAGATTCGCCGCAGAGGTGCCTGGTCGCGGCGTGTCCTCTATTTCCCTGGGCGTATTGTCATTCTTCTGCTTCTTGAGACGTGTCTTAGGCATCTTTTTGAGGTTGTGTTTGTCCAGTTCCAAATTTTACAGGTACACACACACTAGTCGTCGTCAATGTATGTGTGAAGACTGTTCTGTGCATGTCCGAGATCACGCTCGGTAATACATACACTTGCAAATTTTGGCTGATGAAATTGCGCTCTAGTTTCGCGTAATCCATGTGCCGTTCAGGAGGCTAAGAAGGACCATTTGTTGGGGTAATTACCTGGTAAGGGTTATACCGATTAAGGATTATGGGGCTCGAAAGACCATTTGTTGGGGTAATTACCTGGTAAGGGTTATACCGATTAAGGATTATGGGGCTCGAAAGACCGACTTCTAGCCCACACAAGCCACTGTCGTTGTAGTCGTCGAAAGATTCGTTTGAAGAAAACACCTGTTATATGCTGATCACTTATTTTTGGATCTTTTGCAATATATTTGAGCTTTTGCGCTCGTCAACTCGTGTACTTCAAGAATTTTTTATGCAAGTGGCGTCTCTTTTTGCCGACTAGAGTGACCGTCTTTCATTCGGTGATACATGCGAGATTTCGATAACAGTTTAGTATTTTTCTTACATAACACAATGACATAACATCAACATATCAAATTACAATTAATATAATGCATCAACAGGGCGGGCATCAACAACGGGGAGGTGCAGCAGCCTTCGAGGGAGTCTTCCATGTCCCCCATGACACGGGAACTCAGTGAAGGGCTTAATGCCTTGCTGTAAGTATTCATAAAATTTGATTTGATTTTTAACTTTAATTATAATTTTTATATTAATTTCAGATCCCCTCCTTAAACGACTAAAGGGCATTGGAGGCTCCCGAGCGGCCACGCCGGAGTGATTGCGGATGCAGGTAAGAGAAGCGTACGCTAGACGGGCATAGTGGTTAAATAAATATTTTCTTGTTCTTTTAGATCACCATCTCCCGGCATTACCTCCTTCGCTGCCATGGCCAGGCCCCACATTCTTAAGGAGAAGGGTAAAGTGTTGACAATATTTATTTAAATTTCATTTAAAGATACCACTCTTTACTTTACTATTCTTTTATTTTCGCAGGCGGAATACATAAAGTGCCTTGTATTCGCCGCCCAGTGCTTCTACTGCGCCGCCCAACAGCGACACCACTTGGCCTGGCAGTCTATGCCGACGATCCGTTCCAGCCCCTGGATGCCATCCCCATCAAGGCGGCGGCCAATCAGTGCACCAATGCCGCCACCAGCCACAAGTGCGGCGACGCAGATGCCACCACCACCACCACCTGCACCTGGGCAGTGGTGGAGTCCTACGCCGCAGGCACATGTGGCGCCGCCACCACCCGGTCAATGGTGGTATCCTGCGCAGACGTATGTGGCGCCACAGCCACAGTGGTATCCGTATCCTGCACAAGGATTTGGAGCACCACCGCCACTGTGGTACCCTGCGCAAGGGTGGCATCCTGCGCAGGGATACGTGGCGCCACCACAACATCAGGCGCTACAACCACAAGCGCAGGCGCTACAACCACAAGCGCAGGCGCTACAACCACAAGCGCAGGCGCTAATACCTCAACCGCAGGCGCTACAAACTCCACCACACCCACACCCGCAGGAGGAGGTGTTGGAGAAGGCGGTGTTGGTGGAGCCGGAGGAGGAGCCGGAGGCCCAGGCTGCCATCCCCCCGTTGGCCTCCCTAATTCTGTCGCCGCGGCCATCAGCAGGGCGTAGGCGTCCTGTCGCTCCTCGGGAGCGGCCAGGGCGCCCATATCCAGCACTGGGAACGCCCCGTCTTTCGTTGCCTCCCAATGCCATCGAAGTCTCTCAGTGGCCACAGCTCCCCACAAAGGAGCTGCAGAGTCACTTCGATGGCAATGGAAGGCAATGGACGACGGTGCCTTACCAGTGCTGGATGTGCTGGCAGAAATGCCTTCATTCGTATAAAGCCAGGCGCCACAACTGCTTGGCCTCGTCCCTCACCTATTAGTGCCCCTTCAGCTCAGTGGTGAAGAACCCTAGTGGGCATAGGGCTAAGTGCGAAGGGGACGGGGTCACGGCTTACTTGCCGGATGGCCCACATGCCACCCTGCGGCGACATTGGGCGGGCATCAACAACGGGGAGGTGCAGCAGCCTTCGAGGGAGTCTTCCATGTCCCCCATGACACGGGAACTCAGTGAAGGGCTTAATGCCTTGCTGTAAGTATTCATAAAATTTGATTTGATTTTTAACTTTAATTATAATTTTTATATTAATTTCAGATCCCCTCCTTGAACGACTAAAGGGCATTGGAGGCTCCCGAGCGGACTGATTGCGGATGCAGGTAAGAGAAGCGTACGCTAGACGGGCATAGTGGTTAAACAAATATTTTCTTGTTCTTTTAGATCACCATCTCCCGGCATTACTTCCTTCGCTGCCATGGCCAGGCCCCACATTCTTAAGGAGAAGGGTAAAGTGTTGACAATATTTATTTAAATTTCATTTAAAGATACCACTCTTTACTTTACTATTCTTTTATTTTCGCAGGCGGAATACATAAAGTGCCTTGTATTCGCCGCCCAGTGCTTCTACTGCGCCGCCCAACAGCGACACCACTTGGCCTGGCAGTCTATGCCGACGATCCGTTCCAGCCCCTGGATGCCATCCCCATCAAGGCGGCGGCCAATCAGTGCACCAATGCCGCCACCAGCCACAAGTGCGGCGACGCAGATGCCACCACCTGCACCTGGGCAATGGTGGAGTCCTGTGCCGCAGGCATATGTGGCGCCGCCACCACCCGGTAAATGGTGGTATCCTGCGCAGACGTATGTGGCGCCACAGCCACAGTGGTATCCTGCACAAGGATTTGGAGTACCACCGCCACTGTGGTAAGGGTGGCATCCTGCGCAGGGATACGTGGCGCCACCACCACATCAGGCGCTACAACCTCCACCACAGGCGCTACAACCTCCACCAGTTCAGGCATCGCCAAAACACACACCACACCCACAGGAGGAGCCGTTGGCCCCCATAACTGTGCCGCCGCGGCCATCAGCAGGGCGTAGGCGTCCTGTCGCTCCTCAGGAGCGGCCAGGGCGCCCATATCCAGCACTGGGAGGGCCTCGTCTTTAATTGCCTCCCAATGCCATCGAAGTGTCTCAGTGGCCACAGCTCCCCACAAAGGAACTGCAGAGTCACTTCGATGCCTTACCAGTGCTGGATGTGCTGGCAGAAATGCCTTCATTCGTATAAAGCCAGGCGCCACAACTGCTTGGCCTCGTCCCTCACCTATTCGTGCCCCTTCAGCTCAGTGGTGAAGAACCCTAGTGGGCATAGGGCTAAGTGCGAAGGGGATGGCCCACATGCCACCCTGCAGCAACACTGGGCGGGGCTCAACAACTGGGTGATGCCGCCTTCGAGGGAGTCGTCGGTTATCCTGGGAATGATAATATTCATCTCCAGCAGATTAAAAAAAATTAAACGCAGATAATTTCCCTAAATGTAGAAAAGCTGTCCTCTATGGACGAAATAAAATCCAAAAATGAGAAGTACTCCAAGACAAAAAATTATAGTTCTTTAGAGCAAACCCACGACCGACCCGCATGCGGCCAAGAAACATAATGATTGTTTTGTTGACGAATCCCGAAATCGACAAGGGTCTATCGATTTTCTTGAACAACGGCTATCGATGTATGGCCAACGTTGCCATTATTTCAAATGGAATACTCACCTCTGAAAAGTGGCAAGCTCAGTGGCAGCCCCGAAGGGTGGCAACGTTGGCCACACATCGATAGCCGATGTTTAGGAAAATCGATAGACCCTTGTCGTTTTCGGGACTCGTCAACAAGACGCTTGTTAATTATAATAAAGTTGTCATTTTATTATTAACAAATTTTGCTATTGTTCATTTTATTATTAGTATTGTTTTTATTATTTATATTTATTAGTATAAGCTTATTAACTAAATTAAAAGGGTTAAAGAAGATTAATTTTAATTATTATGCTTTTAAACCCTTTCATGCCCAAATTAAACTGGGGACAATATTTAAAGCTATAAATGATTTATAGGAGCCCCAAGTAACTTTCATTCCGATTTTCGATACTCTAAGTCCTTTGGTATGTCCTTACTGCAATGTTGCCTATAGGCAACATTTATCCATCCATATATATAAAAAGTGCGTACGTGTGAGTAATATTACCTTTAATTTATTTTATTTATTTATATAATGCTAACAAGTAATTGTAAACTAAATGCTAACAGTGGTCATGAGCTATAGCAGCTATAGGCCTTCAGCTCGTGTGGTTTGGTATAATTTAATTTTGTTGTCTATTGTCTATTTGAATCTAGCTTATTTTCTACATGGTTGGATATTTACAGTGTTTTATTTTTATGCTTATTTTAGATTTATTTTTATTTTATTAAAATTATATTTTATTAATAATTTTAGCTTTGATCAGGAAGTTTGAGATGATGTTGAAGTTGTCGATTGTGGGATTGGCTATACATAGGATGGGATCAAGGTTGTGGAAGGATTGAGAACGAAGTGAGGAGAGGGAGGGGCAAAAACATATTATATGTTGGATATTTATGCGTGCGTTGTTGCACAATGGGCACAAATTCTTTTTAGACGTGTCCAGGTAGTGGGCATTGGTTAAGTTTGTGTGTCCTAGTCTGAGTCTGTTTATTATTATTTGTTGCCTCCTGCTCAAGGGAGAGTTTTTATGTAGGGAGTTTGACGTGGACGATTTGGCAATTTGTTGATACCAGTTAGATGTTGAATTAAGAATGTTTGTTTGTTTATCTTGTAGTTCTTTTTTTAAGAACTGTGTAATGTCGTTAGAGTTGTTGTTGGCAGTAAGGGTTAGTGGAAATTTAGAGGCAAGTTTGGCTGCCTCGTCTGCGTTTTCATTACTTACGAGTCCTATGTGGCTAGGTACCCAGACCAGAGATATTTTAGGGAAGTGTTTAGTGACTAGGTTTCTGACTGAGGTGGAATAGTGCGAATGGTTGTTTTGGTTGGTGATCGAGGAGATGGAGGAGAGGTAGTCTGTGCATATAACATGTTTGCCTGGCATCTTTACGCAAATTTATATGGCTTCCTAAATTGCTATTATCTCACTCGAGAGGACTGAGGAATAGAAAGGCAGAAGTCCCAGTTTGATCGTTGCTGTTTCGGTTGTGATGCTGTAGGTTGTTATGCCGCCAGATTTGGAGCCGTCGGTATAGACGAAGTTATGGATGGGGTACTAGGATTTGAGGGTGCAAAAGAGTTGATGGAAAATGGTTGGTGGTGTTGAATTTTTATTGTATTTAGATAGGGTGGTGTTGGTTGCTTTAATAATGCAATCCATGTTAAATGTTTTGCATTTATTGTTTTTGATTGGGAGGTAAGGAATTGATTTGGATTTGGATGATTGTATTACGCGGTCTATTGTGCTGGAGTATCTATGGTGTCTTTTAGTCGATTTGGTAAGCTTTTTTAAGGGTGTGTCGATGGATTTTAAAAGGTTTTTGGCTAGTTTTCCAGTTAAGAAGTCTCGCTTGTGTTCTATGGGACATATGTTTGCTTCTAATAGAAGGTTGTTTATTGGGGTGGAACGGAATGCTCCAAGACCTACTCTTATTGCTGAATTGAGGGAAATTTTAATTTTGTTTAATTGTGATTTGGGTGCGTGTCCATAAATTGGAAGGCAGTAGTCTATTTTGAGTGATTTTATGACTTGGATAAGAGAGGCGGTGTTGGTGTTGTTTTTGTGGGACGAAAGGTGCTTAACTATGCCTAATGGCTTGGACAGTTCGGCTTTTAACTTGGCTATGAGTGTTCCTTTTGTATCTTTTGTTGATTGTGAGTCCTACACTCAGAAAAAAAATCAAGTATTTCGTGCTTGAACCTAGTATTTTCGGTGTCAAAACTTCGCCAAGCATGGAAAATACAGAACGCGAGAACAAAATACTACTTTCGAGCACGAATTTTCAAGACCGAAAATACTAGATTTAAGAACCTTTCGGTCTTGAATCAAGTATGAATAATTCTTAAATTAAGTCATATTTGGACTAAAAACAAGAACGATTTTATAATAAAGTTGCAGGGCTAGATTTAAGGGCGAATAATTCTTTAATCAATATATAAATATTATGAAATTAAAATGAGTTTTTATTTTATGCTAGTAAGAGAAATAAGTATTGTAAACTGAAACGAAATAAACGATATATGTATAAATAATATTAATATTTTAAGTTTACTTACGACTTGCCGCTCACGGGCATTAACACTGTCTAATTTATGCGCCTTATATACCGAGTACTTTCAGAATAAACAATTGGGAATTATTAGAGTTGGCAGACATTAAAAATCCAAAAAGTGCTCAATGTGAGAATTTTTTGAGCACGAACGTTCTTAAATGTTAAGCATGCAATTTTTCTTAAATCAAGGCTGTTTGTACTTGTTTTTAGCACGGTGTTTTTCCCTGAGTGTAGTATTTTGAGGGTGTCGGTGGTTGGTATAGTGGTGTCTCCTGTTAGTATCTTAGCGTTGCAGTTGTGTTTCCGGCAGATATGAAGTATATGGCATTTGTCTTTGGAAAGGACTGAACCTGAGTGTGTGCACCACTCGTAGATTTGGTTAAATGTGTCAGTTAAGTTCGTTGTGGGGTTTTTTCGTTTGTTGTGCTCTATGATGAGGTGAAAGTCGTCTGCGTAAGCGCAGAACTTTATTTCTCTTGGGATAGAGATGATGCTGGTAAGGGAGTTGTAGGCTATGAGGAATAAAATGGCAGAGGTTGGAGAGCCTTGCGGGATCCCATTGTTAAGAGGGAAGGTATTGGAGAGATAGGTGTCGGTTTTGACTATTATTTTCCTATTTGTCATGAAGTTTTTGACGTAGTTGACTATACGAGCACCTATTTTCCAAACGTGTAGTTGCTGTATGACTGTGTGTATGCCAATTTTGTCGAAAGGCTTAGTGAAGTCGAGTGAAATAATTGTTAGGTGTTTCTTGAGGGCAATGGATGTGGAGGCTAGGTGGTCTACATAAAGTAGACTGTCTAGTACAGATTTGCCTCTTTTAAAGCCGAATTGGCTGTTGTGAATGAGTTCGTTATTTAGAACGAACCACCACAACCTCTTTGCAACTATTTTGTCGAGGATTTTGGCTAGGCATGAGTTCAGAGATATGGGTCTGTAAGATTTTATGTCCGTTTGAGGTTTATGTGGTTTCAAGATGGGTAGGACCAGGCTTAGTTTAATTGATTGGGGGATTTATGAAGAGAGTATTTCATTGTAGAGGTTAATAATTCTTTGTTTAAAAGTTGCGGGCAAGTTTTTGATCATGCAGTAAGATATGCGGTCGTGGCCTGGAGTTCTACCTTTCAGAGTGTTAAGTGCGTAGGAGAATTCTATGAACGTTATGTCCTTTTCGATTTCTATTGCCGTTTTGGTAGGGATGTAGTTTGGGGTAGGATTAAGGAGTTCTTTGTTGAGGCGGAAGGCTGAGGAGAAGTTTTGGTCGCCGGCTTCTTTTGACCAGGTTTGGTCGATTGTAGGTGTAGGGTTGTTGAGGCAGTGGATGTTTTTTGGGGGTATAACCCACATAGTCTTTTGATGTTTGCCCATGTTTTATTTGGGTTTGAGTATGGATTAATGTCGGAGGTAGATTGTTGAATACTGTTTTTTTTAGCAACTCTGATGGATCTTTTGAATTGTGCGTTGGAATTTTTATACTCAATAATGTTATGTGTGTTAAATTCTCTATTGAGTTTCCTCCATTTTTTGGTTTTGTCTTTTTTGAGGAGAGACAGCTCGCTGTTACACCAGGAAACGGTGCGGGGTTGGGTAAAGGTGGAGTTTTGGGGTATGGATAGGTGAGCGCTACGAATAAGAATTTTTTTGATAGTAGCGGCTTCTTGGTTGACATTTAGACTATGGGAGCTTTTGGAGCTAAAACTTGTGATTTTTTCCTTGAATAGGTTCCAATCTGCATCTTTTAGTTTAAATGAGGGTTTTGCGGTAAAGGTTGGGAGAGTTTGGTTGCGGAATATTGAAATTAGTATGGGAAAGTGGTCGCTGCCATGAAGGTCGTCTAACACTTCCCAGGAGATTTCTGGAGCTATACTGGCGGAGGCGAAGGATAGATCAATGTGTGTGTATGTGTTGTGCGTTGAGAAGTGAGTTGGAGATTTGTCGTTTAGTAGTATGTATTGTAGTTAGAGCGGTCGATGTAGTTGGCTGTAGTCCTTCCTCTTTTGTTGGATTTTGGTGAGCCCCAATAAGGGTGCCAGCTATTGAAGTCACCCAACACTAGGGTTTGGGCGTTCGGGGAATCAAGAACATTTGCATCAAGTGATTTGCGTTGAAGGGTTTGGAGGGGGAGATATAGGCTGAGATAATGTTAAATTTGGATTTGGACTGTATGGAAACTCCGACCGCGTCAAAGTCTGAGCTTACGGAGACTTCGTTCTGGGGTATAGAATTGTGAATTAGAAGGGCGGTGCCTCCAAAACTATTATGGTTATTTTTGCTGGTGTAGAGGTAGTAATGTGTGTTTCTTGGAGGGCAATAATTTGTGGGCTATAGGCTTTAGCAAGTACTTGTAGATCTATATAATTGTTTCTGTAACCGTGTATATTCCATTGTATAATTTTAAGCATTGGCTTTAAGATTTAAAGTTTAAATAAGTTTTAAAGTTAGGTTAGTGTTTTGCTTACTTATTATCTAATAAGTTATAATTAGATTATTTAGGTAGTTTGCTTATGAGGTTGGTGTTGGGGATACATGTTTTCTCAGATTTGTCTTTAGCTTTAAGTGGTTTAGTGAGGAGGTCGGACTTGTCTTTTGTTTGGGATCTGAGCTTATGGTCTGTTTCAGAGATGAGTCTTCTATTTTGGTTGCGATAAGTGGAGTTAGTTGTGTCCATGTCTTCTTCCGATGTATAGGCCGATTGTTGTGGGATTTCCTGTTTATTTGGGTGTAAGCGGAGGTCGTCATAGTTGCTGATTTTCCTATTTGGCTGTGTTTCAGTTTTAGTTGAGGTTGACGGAGTGTTGTTTGTTGTTTGCATTGATGTTGTAGGTTTAGGTTGTTGTTGGAGGGTTCTAGAGTAAGTTGTTGGTTGATGTGTGTGGCGTTGATCGTAAATGCTTAGTGCGGTTTTGAAATCAACTCTTTCTATTGTTTTAATGGCTACGATTTCTTTCTGTTTGATGAATGTTGGGGCATTGTTTGTCGAGTGGGGAGTGATTGTTTTGAATGTTGGCGTTGTGTTTACAATTTGAGCAGGACTTTGGATTGGTACAATTTTCGTCGTCTGGGGTGTGGGGCTCCGAACAATTGTTGCATTCTTTTGGGCTTTTGCAGTATTTGAGTGGGTGTCCAAATCTTTGGCAGTTTCGGCATTTGAGAGGTCTAGGTATATGAGGACGTACATGGACACGTTCATATCCTATCATTATTGTTGATGGTAGAGTTGTTGTTGCAAATGTTAAGATTGTCAGATAAGATTCCTGTAGGAGGTTGTTCTTGAATTGAAAGATCTTTTCGACTTCAATTACTTTTTGCGAGCTTAGTTCTTTTAGTATGTCTTCTTTTTCTATGTTACGTAGATCGTTAGAGTATATAACTCCTTTTAAAGTGTTGAGTGTTGTTTTGTGTTCGGATGAGCTGACAAGGAAGTTGTGGAATTGGGAAAGCCTGAGCAGTCTTTGTGCTTGGATTAAGCCTTTGGTTTTCACTAATAGCTTTCCGTCTCTGGTTTTTTTGACCGATTCAACTTCACCACCGCATTGGAAATCGATTACTTTCTTGATAATAAAGGGAGACACATTTTCAAAAGATTGGTTATCTTCGCGAGAAATTATGATGTATTTAGGTTCAATTAATGCATTTTTATCCCATAGTACTGGGTTACTTAGGTCCGGTGGTCGCATTGCTTGTTCACTTGGGCTGCTGCCCGGTGCACTTGCTTTGTAACGGTTCTGTTAGGGTTTTTTGTTTTTGGATTTTCGGTGAAGTATGCTTTGTGCTTTTATTTGTTTTTTGAAAATTTGGATTGATTTGCTGTTGTTAACTGTTGGTTTTGGCGAGGTGATCTCTGTAGCACGTCTGTCTTCTATGAAGTTTGGACTGGTACTGAATATTACCTTTAAAAGTAAATACAATTATGAGATTTTTGTTAACAATCTTTATTTTTCGGTGTAAGTATTTGTATGATACGGTAAATAACAATTTTTATTTGGGTTTGAGCACAAATGGATATTACATTTTGAACATTTTGACCTGGGAAAGCCTGTAGTACACATTCTACATCTACTTTTTGATTCCCACTGAACCCAGTGACCAATTTGGTCGTATCTTATTGCCTTTGCTGGAGTCATTTGGAAATGAAGATTTTGGTGAATCAATCCCTTTGGAAGAAGCTGGAGAACTTTGCTCTGCAATACCGATTGATGAGCTTGGAGAGTTAAAATTTAATAAAGCAAATGCAGGCCGACCTCTTTTTCGGGATTGAACCACATTAGCATTAAGTAGCTCTTTGGCAATATCAAGTTGAAAACTTATACGTGGCATATGTTTTGTTCTCTCAAATAATTGCTTATGTTCTCGGCGGTATAGTAGCCAGCTATTCACCACTGTCACATTTATACACCAATAACCGATTCGCATGTACCATTTTTTTGAGCGATGATTTACTTTGTACAATTCTAATAGCATATCTGATAGATCAACACCACCCATGTTTCTGTTATACCTATCTACAATAGCAGGATGAGGTATTTTAACCATGATTTTCTCTTTGCGGCACCAACGCATGCTCTCAGAAACGGGTGTATCAGCAATATAATTTGAAATACGCTGAACACATTTATTATCATACCAGCGACACGAGATCAAGTTATAAGTTGCTTCGACCTTTATGACAAAAGATACCCTGCCTTTGCCAGCTAATTTGAAATAAGCTGAACACATTTATTATCATACCAGCGACACGAGATCAAGTTATAAGTTGCTTCGACCTTTATGACAAAAGATACCCTGCCTTTGCCAGCTAACTGTTTTTCATTAAGAAGATTGCAATTTTTTAGACGGTTATTGCGAATTGTGCCAACTGCTAAGATACCCCTTTCCTTTAATGCTATCAATAGGCTTATTGAAGTAAACCAGTTATCAAAAAATAGTTTAAAATTTTGATTGTCAGGAATGTTTGAAGCTAAATGCAAAACAATATCTTAAGACAATCCAAGTCCATAAGACTTACAAGTTCCGTCTCCAACGTAAAGGCAAAAATCATATATAATGCCAGACACCCCAGCTCTAGAAAACATTTTAAAGCCCCACTTGCGAGGCTTTTTAGGGAGATACTGCTTTAAACTATGATGACCTGAAATATAAATTAAATTAAATACTCATATATTGCAAAATAAATTAAACTACTTTTACCTTTGATGGAAATCATCTGTTCATCACAGCTTTGATATTCCTCTTGTGATATTTCATTAAATTTTTCTTTTAATTATTTAATAAGGGACGGATTTTATAAAGTTTGTCATAATTATCTTCACCTTTTCCGGGTTGCCCCAAATTATCATTTATGTGAAAATATGATTTTATTTTTTCAAATCTATTTCGTGGCAATGTGTCTGATATTGCGAATAATTTAAAATTATTTGACCATGCCATACGGATTGTTGCAATTTTGACTACGCCTAGGTAGAGCAGTATGCCTATATATCTTCGCAACTCCCATACCTCACACTTCAGCTCCACTCTTTTATCTTGAAATGTCTCCATCTCAAACTATTCAAATCGATTTTTTCATAAATTTGTTGGACTGTTTCACCAAAGTCGCTTTGCATCGAATTAAGCACGGTGCTGTTCATAAGCTCATCTTCAATATTTCCACCTTGCTGTATTATGTCCTGCAGACTTTCTTCTATGAATGCCTCCAAAACATCCATTCTATTCTCCGGCTCTTCATTTTCATCTTCGTCGTTTGAATCTTCCCAATCAAATTCGCAAATTTTTTGAATTTCCAATTCGTTTAATCCCTTCGGACGCATGCCTAAATGAAGAAAAATAAATTATTACATGCGAACCTCTTATGACCAATGTTGCCTGTAGGCAACATCAACTTTTGAAAAAATCCACACTCCTTATAAAACAATTTTCAAGCCCTACTTATACTTTTATCATACCTATTTTAAAGAACTGTACGTTCTTATTTTTCTAATCTTTGTCACTAATTTTAGTTAATCGCACTATTTTCACGGTCACTTTTTGGTACAATTTTTCGGCAGCTGTGGTCGCTTCGAAGAATTATCGAGAACTCAGCACTCGCTGCAACTGCATTCGCAAAAAAAGAACGTTAATAAGGGGAATCCCTAATAAAAAAAAGTCCACAAAAATGTTGAATCGTAACCGATATTTAAATGTAAAGTCAATGTTACCTATAGGCAACAGTGGGCATGAAAGGGTTAATTTAATTCCAATTGTTTATGGAAATTATTATTATTGTTAGTATTATTATTATTCATGCTATTAATATTCTTGTTATTATTATTATTGTGTTGTTGTAGTTATTATTCCGAAGGAAAATTTCTATAATTTTTTATATTACTCTGAATTGATATCATTAAGATTATTGTGCCTTTTTAATATTTCGAATATTTTGTCCGCCGTTTATTTTGACACTTTTCTCATTTTGTTCACCGTACATTGACATTTTTATATTTCGAACACATGGCCAACAGTTCTTTATTGTTTCAGCAACATTCGTGGCCACGAACAACTTTAGGAACTATAATTGTCAAATTTTAGTAGGCGATTACTATAAATTAAGTTTTTTAAAATTGTAAGTTTTAAATTTAGCAACTAAGCTTAATATAATATTGGATTAGATTAGATTAGATTGTTTCGCAGTGAAACTAGGACATTTTTTAGTTTGGCGAAAAATTCGGCTTGTAAAATAAACAAGCAAAGAAAAAATTGGTAGTATTGCGGTCTAATGTGCTTGCGCGTTGTACTCTGCACATCAGTATGAAAGGAATATATTTTTATAATTTTTAATAAGTTATTATTTTAAAAACAAGAAAGAACGCTATAGTCGAGTACCTCGATTATCAAGTACCCGTTTCTCAGCTAAAGGGACCAAAGAGAAATGGAGATATGCAAGCAGCAAAGAGAGATTGAAATGCGCAACCTACCCGCTATCTCAATATATGGTTATGTGGGCGGCAGACAGATTTAAGCGTTATGGGCGTTTGGGTCAATCGATAGGTATTGACGAGACTAATACATTTCAGTTAACACTTTTTTCTAGTACGAAAATTGTAGGTGCCACAGGCTTAGGCAGTTTGTGGGCGTTAGAGTGGGCGTGGCATATTCTCGTAACAAACTTTCGCTACGTACAAGGCTACGAAACCTAAATCTGAAATCCCAATTCTCTGTCTTTGATAGTTGCCGAGATATCCGCGTTCATATTTACGATATTTTTGTGGTTTGTGGGCTGTTTGTGGGCGTTTAAGTGGGCGTGGCAAACTTTTTTGGGTCAGTCGATAGGTATTGATGAGAACAATACATTTCATTTAAAATTTGTATTCTACCATCAAAACTGTAGGAGCCACAGTTTTGGGCGCTTTGTGGGCGTTAGAGTGGGAGTGGCACCCTGCTGAAACAAACACGTGCTGCGCAAGAAGCTCAGGAATCTGCATGGCAAATCCGAAAAGCCTAGCTCTTATAGTTTCCGAGATCTCAGCGTTCATACGGACAGACGGACATGGCTGATCCTAATCAAGAATATATACACTTTCCGACGAATCTATTATTCCCTTTTACTCTACGAGTAACGGGTATAACAAACAAAATATCTGTTTTGGTTTTTTTTCTTACTTCCGACCGGTTTTTTATTCCCGGTCGAGATTTCTACCGGGAACAAAAATGAACCGGGTGGGAAAAAATTCCGAAAAAAAAAGAATGGCAATGCTGTTTATGGAAGTTATTTTCAAAAGGCAATAAAAATAGCTCTATGTGGCAACGCTGGTACAGCAACAACGAGGAAACTAATTCAAAAAGCAATAGGAAAGTAAAAGAGTGCAATCGAAATGGATTTGCGGAAGCTTAATATGTTTAAAAACGCCAATATAAATATGCAGGCGGCAATCGCCTAAGTCGCTGGTCGCAAGGGGGACCTTAGGAAGGGCTCCATCTTCATGACCAGTCCGTTTAAATCACTTTTGAATAATCCGCGCCCGTTTTTTGTCGTCATCGATGATTTTCATTTCAAAAAAATATCCGCCTGGCGTTTTGAAAGCTGGAAGGCCATGGTGGTGGCCATTGCCACCCTCGAAGGGCAATTTATGCGCTTCGTCCACATCCAAATGGTAAGTTTAAATTTCTGTTTATGTTTTTTTCGGTCTTTGCTTTTGCCTTTGCCGGCCGCGCGCTGTTAGAGATGCTTATCGTATATCGTAGATATATCGGCCCCGTGGCAGTGCAGTGAAATCTACTGCCAAATGTAAAGCAATTTGAAAAAAGGCAGTATTTTTTGTAAAATGTAAAATGTTTTGTTATTAATTTATTATTTTATATATTATTATTTCATTATTTATTATTTTTATTTATATATATTTATTATATTTCAATATTTATTATTTATTTATTATTTCAATATTTATTATTGTATTTTTATTTAATATATATATTTAATATATATACATATTATTATTTTATTATTAAATATTTATGTATTGTATTTATTATATATATATTATATTTTCTTATTTATTATTTTTATTTATTATTTATATTTTTTCATAGATGTCTCCCGAGACCAGCAAGTTGGGGAAGGTCGAAATAAAGGATGGAGTTAGGGAGGTGTTTTACTTCGCCAAGAAGAACGGGCTGCAGCACCACCTGGTGGGAGCCTTGTGCGACGGTAACTTGGCCAACCAGGAGGCCACCCAGTGGCTCCTGCAAAATGATTACGCCTGCGAAGCAAACCCATTTTTTGCTCAACAAATTGATTACATGGTGGAAGGGAGCTCAAAAATCGGAAGAACATTTACGTAATTTATGGACAGACCCTTAACAGGTAAACGATCGCGCAAAAAAGAATGAAATCGCATAGTTCAATAGTTAGTATCAGCCTGATATAAAGTTAGTATTGTAAGTGACACAATTAGATTAGTAATTAATGCGAGCCTAATCAAATTAAGTAAACAAGAATTGAAATATTAAGTCCATGCGATAAATTCCAAAATCAGTTAAGTGTATAATCCACTTTTGCAAGGTCAGTGCATCCAATAATAAAATATACCATGGCTAGTTTTACTATACATATTATTGTTTAATTTATTATTTCGTATAATTTAAAATGATTTCTTGGCTTCCTAACTAAAAAGTCAACTATCTTAGGAACTAACGCTTAATAATATAAGATCCCTGGGATTAAACGGCTGCTGGTGGCTCATTTAGAACAGTACCAGTTTGGTGGGATCGTGGCGCACTAGCACCATGAATGGAGTGTCTCCACGGAAGAGGACATCTGGTCCGGATTTCTTGAGGTACGTGACTGTAGACGCCGCCGCCTCCGTTCCCTGCTCGTTAACGGTGAAGTCGACTTTGTGGACGATGTCGTCCACAACCAAATCGGATTGAGCCCCTCCCGCTCCGGCTCTTCGCTGGGCCTCCAGGTTCTGCAGGCTATTTCCGCCCAGCGAACTCGTCCTGGAGACCTCGTTTGTGGCGATCAGGGAGAGATCATTCTGCACGGTGCTGAAGATGCCGCCCAGACCCATTTTCTGCATGACTGTCTTCAGATTCACCGACTCGGTGAGGTGCATCTTCGGGAACGCCACCAGTGCCTGCCGTCTGTACATCCTGCTGATCAAATCCTCCACCTTCTCCGGTGTCAAACGCTTCTGTAGTGTCATAAGTTCGACCACCGACGACTTAAAGGGCTGGATGATATACATGGTGCTCAGGTTTCCCCGGTAGGGCAACCCAATGATCTTGCAGCCAAGCTCGTGATCCTCGTGGTAGGGATACGATCCTCCCGTGGCCATCATCTGGACCCTCACCACTGGCTCAGTTCCCTCGCCGTTCGGATAGAAGTTATCTGGCCGGGTGGCCGATTCGATAAAGTCCGTCTCCCAGAAGGCCTTAAAGTACAGCGCGTTGGCCAGAATCATCCTGGTGCTCTGCGGAATATCGCTGGAGATGATGTTCTCGATGCGGTTCTTCGTGTTCCGTGCCACCCAGGAGTTGATGTTGTAGCGCGCTGTTGCCGGACTGCCCTCGAAGTCCTGAACCTCCAGATCCGAACCGTAGACCATTGCGATAACCCGCCTGTAAATGGACAAAAGTGGAGCACATGAGTAATCAATCAGTAAGGCATTACCAATTAGGTATGCAAACGTCGTTGGGTAAAGTGGGGCAAGATTGTGGGAGGCTAGGCATGGGTTGGAGTGTTAGAATGTATTTTTAGCTACAGTTCGACTTTAAACAAAATAATTAAAAACTGAGCGAATATCTAGTCAATGATAATAGTTTTGCAGATAATAAAAGTAACTTCAATTGTTTAAAACAGATTTATTTTACATTGTTAAAACAAAGCCTTGTTACGCTCTTATCAGTGAGTTTTATTACAAAAATATTTTAGTTTTCTTAAATTGAAGTTGCTTAGCGAAATAAGATAGCTAAGTGCCAATTTCAGGATTGTTGATATTGTTGATTGCCTGATCTTAGCTGAAAATCTGTCATTTCATTACGGTTCCGGTAAGTTTGCTTCGCATTTACCTTATTACCCTTTTATACCCATTTATGTTCTCTCTTTACCATCAATATTTCTCACACCAACGATCACACTGGGAAATTTTTACAAAATGTAAATAATGACTGTTCCCCGTTAAATTGTAAACAAAGTACGTATATATTTCTCAATGAAAGCTTGCTTTTAAAAGTGTCATAAATAAATGTGAAATTACATGTGTTTGTTAGTCAACTTCTATTCCTACAAAAAGGGAAAAAAAACTCTTCAAAGGCTAACGACTAGTCTCTTCAATGGAATAATAAAACTATTTCAAATCTCTTCACTACTTGCTAGATCCCTGAATGTCAAACGATCTTTAAAAGAAAGGAGACTTTGAAAAAAGGCGGAAAGCCTTGAGTTTTTGCAAGCAAAACAATAACAAACGAATGTATGCTTTTGTTATTGTTCTTGTTTTTGTTTGAGCCGGGGCAAAAAAAATGTATGGCAACGCTGTTTTTGGATCTTAGGAAACTGAATTTATTGGAGGCGGGAATCGCGTACGTTGCTGGTCACAAGGGAGACCTTAAGAAGGGCTCCCTTTTCATGACCAGCCAATTCACAACGCTTTTGAAAAACCCGCGCCCGTTCTTTTTGGTGTTTGACGAATTTCACCTTAAAAAAATACCGGCGTGGAGATTCGAATCCTGGAAGGTCATGGTGGTGGCCATTGCCACCCTCGAAGGGCAATTTATGCGCTTCGTCCACATCCAAATGGAAAGTTTAAATTTCTGTTTATGTTTTTTTCGATCTTTGCTTTTGCCTTTGCCGCCGCGCGCTGTTAGAAATGCCATCGATATCGTATATCGTAGATATATCGGCACCGTGGCAGTGCAGTGAAATTTACTGCAAAATGTAAAGCAATTTGAAAAAGGCAGTGTTTTTTGTAAAAGGTAAAATGTTTTGTTATTTATTTATTATTTTATATATTATTATTTCATTATTTATTATTTATTATTTTTATTTATATATGTATTTATTATATATACATATTATTATTTTATTATTAAATATTTATTGTTTTTATTTATTATATATATATTATATTTTCTTATTTATTATTTTTATTTATGATTTCTATTTTTTCATAGATGTCTCCAGCGATCGGTATGTTGGGAAAGATGGTAATAAAGGACGGAGAAAGGGAGGCTTATTACTTCGCAAAGAAGAACGGGCTGCAGCACCACCTGGTGGGAGCCGTAAGCGATGGGAACGCGGCAAATCAAGACGCCATCCAGTGGCTCCTACAAAAAGGTGTGCCTTCCTTATACGACCACAGGCACTTGTGCGGGCGCCTTGTTCGGTTGGGGGTGGCTGACGGTATGCTCATCTGAAATTCCGCAAAGGTACCTATATGCGTGTCCTGGGCGAAATGGCAACTAAATCCAATATCGCCCTAGGCTCCAACCACACGGCGCTCGCACACTATACACAGGAGTTCGGGAGGATGGAATATTTACTGCGGAATATTTACCAGGTGGTGCCGGAGGAGGAGGAGGTGTCCTTGACCAGCTGTAATGCTGACCTCTTGGAGGACATCGGCCAGAAATGGGCTTTCGCGTTGGACGAGGCGATGGCGGAAGCCCTGTCGATGTTCCCGGAGGTCAGGGAGGATGAGGAGCAGGCCCTCCTTCACGTCGGCAGCTTGGTTTCGGTGATGGCGATCACCGAGGACCCTTACCATTTTTAATTATTTAAATTTTTAAGATAAAAAATATTACAAAATATTTCAAAATTTTTTCTTATATTTAATTTTACACAATTTTATGAAATTTTCTTTACAGGGGCTAATTATTTTAATTATTTTAAATAAAATAATTATTTTAAAAATAATAAATTTGTATTTTATTTATATAAAATAATAATTTTATAAAATTTTCTTTACAGGGGCTTATTTTTAATTTTATGTTATATTATGAAATTTACTTTTAAGTCTTTACTTGTAAAATAATAAAAAAATATTGATAAAAGCTTTTGAAGCTTTTGATTATTATTATTGATGAAAATGTTAAGTTTTTAACAGGAGGGAACGGGCCAGCAGCATACAATTTAGAGCAAGACGACTATATAAAACATAGAAGGATATTGCGGTAATTATACCCGTTACTCGTGGAGTAAAAGGGTATACTAGATTCGTCGGAAAGTATGTAACAGGCAGAAGGAAGCGTTTCCGACCCCATAAAGTATATATATTCTTGATCAGGATCACTAGCCGAGTCGATCTAGCCATGTCCGTCTGTCTGTCCGGATGAACGCTGAAATCTCGGAAACTATAAGGCCTAGGCTATTGAGATTTGGCGTGCAGATTCCTGAGCTTCTTACGCAGCGCAAGCGCATGCGCTACAAACTCCACCACACCCACACCCGCAGGAGGAGGTGTTGGAGAAGGCGGTGTTGGTGGAGCCGGAGGAGGAGCCGGAGGCCCAGGCTGCCATCCCCCCGTTGGCCCCCCTAATTCTGTCGCCGCGGCCATCAGCAGGGCGTAGGCGTCCTGTCGCTCCTCGGGAGCGGCCAGGGCGCCCATATCCAGCACTGGGAACGCCCCGTCTTTCGTTGCCTCCCAATGCCATCGAAGTCTCTCAGTGGCCACAGCTCCCCACAAAGGAGCTGCAGAGTCACTTCGATGGCAATGGACGACGGCGCCTTACCAGTGCTGGATGTGCTGGCAGAGATGCGGTCATCCGTTTAAAGCCAGGCGCCACACCTGCTTGGCCTCGTCCCTCACGTATTCTTGCCCGTACTGCCCCTTCAGCTCAGTGGTAAAGAACCCTAGTGGGCATAGGGCGAAGTGCGAAGGGGACGGGGTCACGGCTTACTTGCCGGATGGCCCACATTCCACCCTGCGGCGACATTGGGCGGGCATCAACAACGGGGAGGTGCTGCAGCCTTCGAGGGAGTCTTCCATGTCCCCCATGACGCGGGATCTCAGTGAAGGGCTTAATGCCTTGCTGTAAGTATTCATAAAATTTGATTTGATTTTTAACTTTAATTATAATTTTTATATTAATTTCAGATCCCCTCCCTGAGCGACTAAGGGCATTGGAGGCTCCCGAGCGGCCACGCCGGACTGATTGCGGATGCAGGTAAGAGAAGCGTACGCTAGACGGGCATAGTGGTTAAACAAATATTTTCTTGTTCTTTTAGATCACCATCTCCCGGCATTACCTCCTTCGCTGCCATGGCCGAATGGTATCCTGCACAAGGATTTGCGGCGCCACCGCCACTGAGGATGCCACCCTTGCGCAGGGATACGTGGCGCCACCACAACATCAGGCGCCACAAGCGCAGGCGCTACATCCACAAGCGCAGGCGCTACAACAACAAGCGCAGGCGCTACATCCACAAGCGCAGGCGCTACAACCACAAGCGCAGGCGCTAAAACATCAACCGCAGGCGCTACAAACTCCACCACACCCACACCCGCAGGAGGAGGTGTTGGAGAAGGCGGTGTTGGTGGAGCCGGAGGCCCAGGCTGCCATCCCCCCGTTGGCCCCCCTAATTCTGTCGCCGCGGCCATCAGCAGGGCGTAGGCGTCCTGTCGCTCCTCGGCAGCGGCCAGGGCGCCCATATCCAGCACTGGGAACGCCCCGTCTTTCGTTGCCTCCCAATGCCATCGAAGTCTCTCAGTGGCCACAGCTCCCCACAAAGGAGCTGCAGAGTCACTTCGATGGCAATGGACGACGGCGCCTTACCAGTGCTGGATGTGCTGGCAGAGATGCGGTCATCCGTTTAAAGCCAGGCGCCACACCTGCTTGGCCTCGTCCCTCACGTATTCTTGCCCGTACTGCCCCTTCAGCTCAGTGGTAAAGAACCCTAGTGGGCATAGGGCGAAGTGCGAAGGGGACGGGGTCACGGCTTACTTGCCGGATGGCCCACATTCCACCCTGCGGCGACATTGGGCGGGCATCAACAACGGGGAGGTGCTGCAGCCTTCGAGGGAGTCTTCCATGTCCCCCATGACGCGGGATCTCAGTGAAGGGCTTAATGCCTTGCTGTAAGTATTCATAAAATTTGATTTGATTTTTAACTTTAATTATAATTATACCCGTTACTCGTAGAGTAAAAGGGTATACTAGATTCGTCGGAAAGTATGTAACAGGCAGAAGGAAGCGTTTCCGACCCCATAAAGTATATATATTCTTGATCAGGATCACTAGCCGAGTCGATCTAGCCATGTCCGTCTGACCGTCTGTCTGTCCGTCCGGATGAACGCTGAGATCTCGGAAACTATGAGAGCAGGCTATTGAGATTTGGCGTACAGATTCCTGAGCTTCTTACGCAGCGCAAGTTTGTTTCAGTAGACTGCCACGCCCACTCTAACGCCCACAAACCGCCCAAAACTGTAACTCCTACAGTTTTGATGCTAGATAGAAAATTTTAACTGAAATGTATTGTTCTCATCAAAACCTATCGATTGACCTAAAAAAAAGTTTGCCACGCCCACTTAAACGCCCACAAACCGCGAAAACCTGAGACGCCCACAATTTCCATGCTAGATAAAAAATTTTAACTGAAATGTATTGGTGTCGTCAATACCTATCGATTGATCCAAAAATAAATCTGCCACGCCCACTCTAACGCCCATAACGCTTAAATCTGTCTACCGCCGGTAGGTGGCGCATTTTAATTTCGCTTTGCTGCTTGCATATCTCCATTTCCCTTTGAGTAACGGGTATCTGATAGTCGAGGTACTCGACTATAGCGTTCTTCCTTGTTTTTATATTAATTTCAGATCCCCTCCCTGAGCGACTAAGGGCATTGGAGGCTCCCGAGCGGCCACGCCGGACTGATTGCGGATGCAGGTAAGAGAAGCGTACGCTAGACGGGCATAGTGGTTAAACAAATATTTTCTTGTTCTTTTAGATCACCATCTCCCGGCATTACCTCCTTCGCTGCCATGGCCGAATGGTATCCTGCACAAGGATTTGCGGCGCCACCGCCACTGAGGATGCCACCCTTGCGCAGGGATACGTGGCGCCACCACAACATCAGGCGCCACAAGCGCAGGCGCTACATCCACAAGCGCAGGCGCTACAACCACAAGCGCAGGCGCTAAAACATCAACCGCAGGCGCTACAAACTCCACCACACCCACACCCGCAGGAGGAGGTGTTGGAGAAGGCGGTGTTGGTGGAGCCGGAGGCCCAGGCTGCCATCCCCCCGTTGGCCCCCCTAATTCTGTCGCCGCGGCCATCAGCAGGGCGTAGGCGTCCTGTCGCTCCTCGGGAGCGGCCAGGGCGCCCATATCCAGCACTGGGAACGCCCCGTCTTTCGTTGCCTCCCAATGCCATCGAAGTCTCTCAGTGGCCACAGCTCCCCACAAAGGAGCTGCAGAGTCACTTCGATGGCAATGGACGACGGCGCCTTACCAGTGCTGGATGTGCTGGCAGAGATGCGGTCATCCGTTTAAAGCCAGGCGCCACACCTGCTTGGCCTCGTCCCTTACGTATTCTTGCCCGTACTGCCCCTTCAGCTCAGTGGTAAAGAACCCTAGTGGGCATAGGGACGGGGTCACGGCTTACTTGCCGGATGGCCCACATTCCACCCTGCGGCGACATTGGGCGGGCATCAACAACGGGGTGATGCCGCCTTCGAGGGAGTCGTCGATGTCCCCCCAGTCGCGGCCACTGACGGTTATCCTGGCAATGATAATATTCATCTCCAGCAGATTAAAAAAAATTAATCGCAGATAATTCCCTTAATGTAGAAAAGCTGTCCTCTATGGACGAAATAAAATCCAAAAATGAGGAGTACTCCAAGACAAAAATTATAGTTCTTTAGAGCAAACCCACGACCGACCCGCATGCGGTCAAGAAACACAATGATTGTTTTGTTGACGAATCCCGAAATCGACAAGGGTCTATCGATTTTCTTGAACAACGGCTATCGATGTATGGCCAACGTTGCCATTATTTCAAATGGAATACTCACCTCTGAAAAGTGGCAAGCTCAGTGGCAGCCCGAAGGGTGGCAACGTTGGCCACACATCGATAGCCGATGTTTAGGAAAATCGATAGACCCTTGTCGTTTTCGGGACTCGTCAACAAGACAATAATTTTGCATTTATCACCGCAAAAAATTAAAAATTAAAAAAAATATATACCTTTCAGATTGGTGTGCAAAGTACAACGCACAAGCACTAATGTTCTTGTGCGTTGTACTTTGCACGCTTTGGACGCTAAGCTACCAATTTTATACTTGCTTGTTTGTTATATTATCCGAATTTTTGCGGACATGTCCTATTTTCACAGCGAAGTTTGTAATAATCTAATCTAATATTTAGATTCTATTATAATTAATGTATTCAATTATCTAAAACTTAAAATCTTTAAAAACGCTTCATAATAGTTACCTGGCATGGTAAGCGGTGCATTAAGTCCAGTCTTGTCACTTCACCCTTGGTGCATAGATGCAGCGGCTCGCCCAGGAGGGTCGGCACTTCCAGGTGGGTACCGCACAGCGCCTGCTTCAGCGAGATCAGAGGCGTGTAGTGTAGATCGTACCCCTCCCGGCTAAAGAATGGGTGCGGCTTGTCCCGAAGAACGGTAACGTGGACCTGGGATCAGCTCCTTGCTCTACTTCCTCTTGCCCTGCTCCCCATGAGTTTCTGCCACATCGCAATTGACGGCGTTTTTAAAAACATAAGCTTTTTTGGAAAAATACAAAAGTTTTGATATTTTTATTATATTTATTCAAAAACATTGAACAGTTTACTTTCACGAAATATCCGAAAAAGCGCTTGAAAATCGACACAGGTGAACCTCTTAAGTCTCTGGGGGAGAATGGGTGCAGCCGCATGTGAGATGAATGTTTGTTCAAGTAATAATTATTATTATTGTTGTTCTTATTATTAGTATTGTTATTATAATTATTTTTAATTAATAACATTATTATGCGTCTATTATGCTTGTTAATTATAATAAAGTTGTCATTTTATTATTAACAAATTTTGTTATTGTTCATTTTATTATTAGTATTGTTTTTATTATTTATATTTATTAGTATAAGCTTATTAACTAAATTAAAAGGGTTAAAGAAGATTAATTTTAATTATTATGCTTTTAAACCCTTTCATGCCCAAATTAAACTGGGGACAATATTTAATGCTATAAATGATTTATAGGAGCCCCAAGTAACTTTCATTCCGATTTTCGATACTCTAAGTCCTTTGGTATGTCCTTACTGCAATGTTGCCTATAGGCAACATTTATCCATCCATATATATAAAAAAGTACGTACGTATGAGTAATATTACCTTTAATTTATTTTATTTATTTATATAATGCTAACAAGTAATTGTAAACTAAATGCTAACAGTGGTCATGAGCTATAGCAGCTATAGGCCTTCAGCTCGTGTGGTTTAGTATAATTTCATTTTGTTTTCTATTGTCTATTTGAATCTAGCTTATTTTCTACATGGTTGGATATTTACAGTGTTTTATTTTTATGCTTATTTTAGATTTATTTTTATTTTATTAAAATTATATTTTATTAATAATTTTAGCTTTGATCAGGAAGTTTGAGATGATGTCGTTAGAGTTGTTGTTGGCAGTAAGGGTTAGTGGAAATTTAGAGGCCAGTTTGGCTGCCTCGTCTGCGTTTTCATTACCTACGAGTATTTTAGGGAAGTGTTTAGTGACTAGGTTTCTGACTGAGATGGCATAGTGCGAATGGTTGTTTTGGTTGGTGATCGAGGAGATGGAGGAGAGGGAGTCTGTGCATATAACATGTTTGCCTGGCATCTTTACGCAAATTTTAATGGCTTCCTGAATTGCTATTATCTCACTCGAGAGGACTGAGGAATAGAAAGGCAGAAGTCCCAGTTTGATCGTTGCTGTTTCGGTTGTGATGCTGTAGGTTGTTATGCCGCCAGATTTGGAGCCGCCGGTATAGACGAAGTTATGGATGGGGTACTAGGATTTGAGGGTGCAAAAGAGTTGATGGAAAATGGTTGGTGGTGTTGAATTTTTATTGTATTTAGATAGGGTGGTGTTGGTTGCTTTAATAATGCAATCCATGTTAAATGTTTTGCATTTATTGTTTTTGATTGGGAGGTAAGGAATTGATTTGGATTTGGATGATTGTATTACGCGGTCTATTATGCTGGAGTATCTATGGTGTCTTTTAGTCGATTTGGTAAGCTTTTTTAAGGGTGTGTCGATGGATTTTAAAAGGTTTTTGGCTAGTTTTCCAGTTAAGAAGTCTCGCTTGTGTTCTATGGGACATATGTTGGCTTCTAATAGAAGGTTGTTTATTGGGGTGGAACGAAATGCTCCAAGACCTACTCTTATTGCTGAATTGAGGGAAGTTTTAATTTTGTTTAATTGTGATTTCGGTGCGTGTCCATAAATTGGAAGGCAGTAGTCTATTTTGGAGGTAATGAGTGATTTTATGACTTGGATAAGAGAGGCGGTGTTGGTGTTGTATTTGTGGGACGAAAGGTGCTTAACTATACCTAATGGCTTGGACAGTTCGGCTTTTAACTTGGCTATGTGAGTGTTCCATTTGTATCTTTTGTTGATTGTGAGTCCTAGTATTTTGAGGGTGTCGGTGGTTGGTATAATGGTGTCTCCTGTTAGTATCTTAGCGTTGCAGTTGTGTTCCCGGCAGATATGAAGTATCTGGCATTTGTCTTTGGAAAGGACTGAACCTGAGTGTGTGCACCACTCGTCGATTTGGTTAAAGGTGTCAGTTAAGTTCGTTGTGGGTTTTTTTCGTTTGTTGTGCTCTATGATGAGGTGAAAGTCGTCTGCGTAGGCGCAGAACTTCATTTCTCTTGGGATAGAGATGATGCTGGTAAGGGAGTTGTAGGCTATGAGGAATAAAATGGCAGAGATTGGAGAGCCTTGCGGGATCCCATTGTTAAGAGGGAAGGTATTGGAGAGATAGGTGTCGGTTTTGACTATTATTTTCCTATTTGTCATGAAGTTTTTGACGTAGTTGATTATACGAGCACCTATTTTCCAAACGTGTAGTTGCTGTATGACTGTGTGTATGCCAATTTTGTCGAAAGCCTTAGTGAAGTCGAGTGAAATAATTGTTAGGTGTTTCTTGAGGGCAATGGATCTGGAGGCTAGGTAGTCTACATAAAGTAGACTGTCTAGAACAGATTTGCCTATTTTAAAGCCGAATTGGCTGTTGTGAATGAGTTCGTTATTTAGAACGAACCACCACAACCTCTTTGCAACTATTTTGTCGAGGATTTTGGCTAGGCATGAGTTCAGAAATATGGGTCTGTAAGATTTTATGTCCGTTTGAGGTTTATGTGGTTTCAAGATGGGTAGGACCAGGCTGAGTTTAAATGATTGGGGGATTTGTGAAGAGAGTATTTCATTGTAGAGGTTAATAATTCTTTGTTTAAAAGTTGTGGGGAAGTTTTTGATCATGCAGTAAGATTTGCGGTCGTGGCCTGGAGTTCTACCTTTCAGAGTGTTAAGTGCGGAGGAGAATTCTATGAACGTTATGTCCTTTTCGATTTCTATTGCCGTTTTGGTAGGGATGTAGTTTGGGGTAGGATTAAGGAGTTGTTTGTTGAGGAAGGCTGAGAAGAAGTTTTGGTCGCCGGCTTCTTCTGACCAGGTTTGACCCAAAGAGTTAGCGATTTCTTGTGGGTCGATTGTAGGTGTAGGGTTGTTGAGGCAGTGGATGTTTTTTTGGGGGTATAACCCACATAGTCTTTTGATGTTTGCCCATGTTTTATTTGGGTTTGAGTATGGATTAATGTCGGAGGTAAATTGTTGAATACTGTATTTTTTGGCAACTCTGATGGATCTTTTGAATTGTGCGTTGGATTTTTTATACTCAATAATGTTATGTGTGTTAAATTCTCTATTGAGTTTCCTCCATTTTTTTGTTTTGTCTTTTTTGAGGAGAGACAGCTCGCTGTTACACCAGGAAACGGTGCGGGGTTGGGTAAAGGTGGAGTTTTGGGGTATGGATAGGTGAGCGCTACGAATAAGAATTTTTTTGATAGTAGCGGCTTCTTGGTTGACATTTAGACTATGGGAGCTTTTTGAGCTAAAACTTGTGATTTTTTCCTTGAATAGGTTCCAATCTGCATCTTTTACTTTAAATGAGGGTTTTGCGGTAAAGGTTGGGACAGTTTGGTTGCGGAATATTGAAATTAGTATGGGAAAGTGGTCGCTGCCATGAAGGTCGTCTAACACTTCCCAGGAGATTTCTGGAGCTATACTGGCGGAGGCGAAGGATAGATCAATGTGTGTGTATGTGTTGTGCGTTGAGAAGTGAGTTGGAGATTTGTCGTTTAGTAGTATGTAGTTAGAGCGGTCGATGTAGTTGACTATAGTCCTTCCTCTTTTGGTGGATTTTGGTGAGCCCCAATAAGGGTGCCAGCTGTTGAAGTCACCCAACACTAGGGTTTGGGCGTTCGGGGAATCAAGAACATTTGTCAAGTGATTTGCGTTGAAGGGTTTGGAGGGGGAGATATAGGCTGAGATAATGTTAAATTTGGATTTGGACTGTATTGAAACTCCGACCGCGTCAAAGTCTGAGCTTACGGAGATTTCGTTCTGGGGTATGGAATTGTGAATTAGAAGGGCGGTGCCTCCAAAACTATTATGGTTATTTTTGCTGGTGTAGAGGGAGTAGTTTATAGGGGTAGGAAGGGAGCAAAGGTTTGTAATGTGTGTTTCTTGGAGGGCAATAATTTGTGGGTTATAGGCTTTAGCAAGTACTTGTAGATCTATATAATTGTTTCTGTAACCGTGTATATTCCATTGTATAATTTTAAGCATTGGCTTTAAGATTTAAAGTTTAAATAAGTTTTAAAGTTAGGTTAGTGTTTTGCTTACTTATTATCTAATAAGTTATAATTAGATTATTTAGGTAGTTTGCTTATGAGGTTGGTGTTGGGGATACATGTTTTCTCAGATTTGTCTTTAGCTTTAAGTGGTTTAGTGGGGAGGTTGGACTT
Organism: Drosophila suzukii; assembly: GCF_043229965.1. Lineage (NCBI taxonomy): Eukaryota > Metazoa > Arthropoda > Insecta > Diptera > Drosophilidae > Drosophila > Drosophila suzukii. The sequence continues at coordinate 24,523,396 of NC_092080.1, read as the reverse complement.
GTCTTTTGTTTGGGATCTGAGCTTACGGTCTGTTTCAGGGATGAGTCTTCTATTTTGGTTGCGATTAGTGGAGTCAGTTGTGTCCATGTCTTCTTCCGATGTAAAGGCCGATTGTTGTGGGATTTCCTGTTTATTTGGGTGTGAGCGGAGGTCTTCATAGTTGGTGATTTTCCTATTTGGCTGTGTTTCAGTGTTAGTTGAGGTTGACGGAGTGTTGTTTGTTGTTTGCATTGATGTTGTAGGTTTAGGTTGTTGTTGGAGGGTTCTAGAGTAAGTTGTTGGTTGATGTGTGTGGCGTTGATCGTAAATGCATAGTGCGGTTTTGAAATCAACTCTTTCTATTGTTTTAATGGCTACGATTTCTTTCTGTTTGATGAATGTTGGGCATTGTTTGTCGAGTGGGGAGTAATTGTTTTGAATGTTGGCGTTGTGTTTACAATTTGAGCAGGACTTTGGATTGGTATAATTTTCGTCGTCTGGGGTGTGGGGTTCCGAACAATTGTTGCATACTTTTGGGCTTTTGCAGTATTTGAGTGGGTGTCCAAATCTTTGGCAGTTTCGGCATTTGAGAGGTCTAGGTATATGAGGACGTACATGGACACGTTCATATCCTATCATTATTGTTAAGATTGTCAGACCAGATTCCTGTAGGAGGTGATTCCTGTAGGAGGTTGTTCTTGAATTGAAAGATCTTTTCTACTTCAATTACTTTTTGCGAGCTTAGTTCTTTTAGTATGTCTTCTTTTTCTATGTTACGTAGATCGTTAGAGTATATAACTCCTTTCAAAGTGTTGAGTGTTTTGTGTTCGGATGAGCTGACAAGGAAGTTGTGGAATTGGGTAAGCCTGAGCAGCCTTTGTGCTTGGATTAAGCCTCTGGTTTTCACTAATAGCTTTCCGTCTCTGGTTTTTTTGACCGATTCAACTTCACCACCGCATTGGAAATCAATTACTTTCTTGATAATAAAGGGAGACACATTTTCAAAAGATTGGTTATATTTGCGAGAAATTATGATGTATTTAGGTTCAATAAATGCATTTTTATCCCATAGTACTGGGTTACTTAGGTCCGGTGGTCGCATTGCTTGTTCACTTGGGCTGCTGCCCGGTACACTTGCTTTGTAACGGTTCTGTTAGGGTTTTTTGTTTTTGAATTTTTGGTGAAGTATGCTTTGTGCTTTTATTTGTTTTTTGAAAATTTGGATTGATTTGCTGTTGTTAACTGTTGGTTTTGGCGAGGTGATCTCTGTAGCACGTCTGTCTTCTATGAAGTTTGGACTGGTACTGAATATTACCTTTAAAAGTAAATACAATTATGAGATTTTTGTTAACAATCTTTATTTTTCGGTGTTAGTATTTGTATGATACAGTAAAAAACAATTTTTATTTGGGTTTGAGCACAAATGGATATTACATTTTGAACATTTTGACCTGGGAAAGCCTGTAGTACACATTCTACATCTACCTTTTGATTCCCACTGAACCCAGTGACCAATTTGGTCGTATCTTATTGCCTTTGCTGGAGTCATTTGGAAATGAAGATTTTGGTGAATCAATCCCTTTGGAAGAAGCTGGAGAACTTTGCTCTGCAATACCGATTGATGAGCTTGGAGAGTTAAAATAATAAATAATAAATAAAGCAAATGCAGACCGACCTCTTTTTCGGGATTGAACCACATTAGCATTAAGTAGCTCTTTGGCAATATCTAGTTGAAAACTTATACGTGGCATATGTTTTGTTCTCTCAAATAATTGCTTATGATCTCGGCGGTATAGTAGCCAGCTGTTCACCACTGTCACATTTATACACCAATAACCGATTCGCATGTACCATTTTTTTGAGCGATGATTTACTTTGTACAATTCTAATAGCATATCTGATAGATCAACACCACCCATGTTTCTGTTATACCTATCTACAATAGCAGGATGAGGTATTTTAACCATGATTTTCTCTTTGCGGCACCAACGCATTCTCTCAGAAACGGGTGTATCAGCAATATAATTTGAAATAAGCTGAACACATTTATTATCATACCAGCGACACGAGATCAAGTTATAAGTTGCTTCGACCTTTATGACAAAAGATACCCTGCCTTTGCCAGCTAATTTGAAATAAGCTGAACACATTTATTATCATACCAGCGACACGAGATCAAGTTATAAGTTGCTTCGACCTTTATGACAAAAGATACCCTGCCTTTGCCAGCTAACTGTTTTTCATTAAGAAGATTGCAATTTTTTAGACGGTTATTGCGAATTGTGCCAACTGCTAAGATACCCCTTTCCTTTAATGCTATCAATAGGCTTATTGAAGTAAACCAGTTATCAAAAAATAGTTTAAAATTTTGATTGTCAGGAATGTTTGAAGCTAAATGCAAAACAATATCTTAAGACAATCCAAGTCCATAAGACTTACAAGTTCCGTCTCCAACGTAAAGGCAAAAATCATATATAATGCCAGACACCCCAGCTCTAGAAAACATTTTAAAGCCCCACTTGCGAGGCTTTTTAGGGAGATACTGCTTTAAACTATGATGACCTGAAATATAAATTAAATTAAATACTCATATATTGCAAAATAAATTAAACTACTTTTACCTTTGATGGAAATCATCTGTTCATCACAGCTTTGATATTCCTCTTGTGATATTTCATTAAATTTTTCTTTTAATTATTTAATAAGGGACGGATTTTATAAAGTTTGTCATAATTATCTTCACCTTTTCCGGGTTGCCCCAAATTATCATTTATGTGAAAATATGATTTTATTTTTCAAATCTATTTCGTGGCAATGTGTCTGATATTGCGAATAATTTAAAATTATTTGACCATGCCATACGGATTGTTGCAATTTTGACTACGCCTAGGTAGAGCAGTATGCCTATATATCTTCGCAACTCCCATACCTCACACTTCAGCTCCACTCCTTTATCTTGAAATGTCTCCATCTCAAACTATTCAAATCGATTTTTTCATAAATTTGTTGGACTGTTTCACCAAAGTCGCTTTGCATCGAATTAAGCACAGTGCTGTTCATAAGCTCATCTTCAATATTTTTACCTTGCTGTATTATGTCCTGCAGACTTTCTTCTATGAATGCCTCCAAAACATCCATTCTATTCTCCGGCTCTTCATTCTCATCTTCGTCGTTTGAATCTTCCCAATAAAATTCGCAAATTTTTTGAATTTCCAATTCGTTTAATCCCTTCGGACGCATGCCTAAATGAAGAAAAATAAATTATTACATGCGAACCTCTTATGACCAATGTTGCCTGTAGGCAACATCAACTTTTGAAAAAATCCACACTCCTTAAAAAACAATTTTCAAGCCCTACTTTATACTTTTATCATACCTATTTTAAAGAACTGTACGTTCTTATTTTTCTAATCTTTGTCACTAATTTTAGTTAATCGCACTATTTTCACGGTCACTTTTTGGTACAATTTTTCGGCAGCTGTGGTCGCTTCGAAGAATTATCGAGAACTCAGCACACGCTGCAACTGCATTCGCAAAAAAAAGAACGTTAATAAGGGGAATCCCTAATAAAAAAAAGTCCACAAAAATGTTGAATCGTAACCGATATTTAAATGTAAAGTCAATGTTACCTATAGGCAACAGTGGGCATGAAAGGGTTAATTTAATTCCAATTGTTTATGGAAATTATTATTATTGTTAGTATTATTATTATTCATGCTATTAATATTCTTGTTATTATTATTATTGTGTTGTTGTAGTTATTATTCCGAAGGAAAATTTCTATAATTTTTTATATTACTCTGAATTGATATCATTAAGATTATTGTGCCTTTTTAATATTTCGAATATTTTGTCCGCCGTTTATTTTGACACTTTTCTCATTTTGTTCACCGTACATTGACATTTTTATATTTCGAACACATGGCCAACAGTTCTTTATTGTTTCAGCAACATTCGTGGCCACGAACAACTTTAGGAACTATAATTGTCAAATTTTAGTAGGCGATTACTATAAATTAAGTTTTTTAAAATTGTAAGTTTTAAATTTAGCAACTAAGCTTAATATAATATTGGATTAGATTAGATTAGATTGTTTCGCAGTGAAACTAGGACATTTTTTAGTTTGGCGAAAAATTCGGCTTGTAAAATAAACAAGCAAAGAAAAAATTGGTAGTATTGCGGTCTAATGTGCTTGCGCGTTGTACTCTGCACATCAGTATGAAAGGAATATATTTTTATAATTTTTAATAAGTTATTATTTTAAAAACAAGAAAGAACGCTATAGTCGAGTACCTCGATTATCAAGTACCCGTTTCTCAGCTAAAGGGACCAAAGAGAAATGGAGATATGCAAGCAGCAAAGAGAGATTGAAATGCGCAACCTACCCGCTATCTCAATATATGGTTATGTGGGCGGCAGACAGATTTAAGCGTTATTGGCGTTTGGGTCAATCGATAGGTATTGACGAGACTAATACATTTCAGTTAACACTTTTTTCTAGTACGAAAATTGTAGGTGCCACAGGCTTAGGCAGTTTGTGGGCGTTAGAGTGGGCGTGGCATATTCTCGTAACAAACTTCCGCTACGTACAAGGCTACGAAACCTAAATCTGAAATCCCAATTCTCTGTCTTTGATAGTTGCCGAGATATCCGCGTTCATATTTACGATATTTTTGTGGTTTGTGGGCTGTTTGTGGGCGTTTAAGTGGGCGTGGCAAACTTTTTTGGGTCAGTCGATAGGTATTGATGAGAACAATACATTTCATTTAAAATTTTTATTCTACCATCAAAACTGTAGGAGCCACAGTTTTGGGCGCTTTGTGGGCGTTAGAGTGGTAGTGGCACCCTGCTGAAACAAACACGTGCTGCGCAAGAAGCTCAGGAATCTGCATGGCAAATCCGAAAAGCCTAGCTCTTATAGTTTCCGAGATCTCAGCGTTCATACGGACAGACGGACATGGCTGATCCTAATCAAGAATATATACACTTTCCGACGAATCTATTATTCCCTTTTACTCTACGAGTAACGGGTATAACAAACAAAATATCTGTTTTGGTTTTTTTTCTTACTTCCGACCGGTTTTTTATTCCCGGTCGAGATTTCTACCGGGAACAAAAATGAACCGGGTGGGAAAAAATTCCGAAAAAAAAAGAATGGCAATGCTGTTTATGGAAGTTATTTTCAAAAGGCAATAAAAATAGCTCTATGTGGCAACGCTGGTACAGCAACAACGAGGAAACTAATTCAAAAAGCAATAGGAAAGTAAAAGAGTGCAATCGAAATGGATTTGCGGAAGCTTAATATGTTTAAAAACGCCAATATAAATATGCAGGCGGCAATCGCCTAAGTCGCTGGTCGCAAGGGGGACCTTAGGAAGGGCTCCATCTTCATGACCAGTCCGTTTAAATCACTTTTGAATAATCCGCGCCCGTTTTTTGTCGTCATCGATGATTTTCATTTCAAAAAAATATCCGCCTGGCGTTTTGAAAGCTGGAAGGCCATGGTGGTGGCCATTGCCACCCTCGAAGGGCAATTTATGCGCTTCGTCCACATCCAAATGGTAAGTTTAAATTTCTGTTTATGTTTTTTTCGGTCTTTGCTTTTGCCTTTGCCGGCCGCGCGCTGTTAGAGATGCTTATCGTATATCGTAGATATATCGGCCCCGTGGCAGTGCAGTGAAATCTACTGCCAAATGTAAAGCAATTTGAAAAAAGGCAGTATTTTTTGTAAAATGTAAAATGTTTTGTTATTAATTTATTATTTTATATATTATTATTTCATTATTTATTATTTTTATTTATATATATTTATTATATTTCAATATTTATTATTTATTTATTATTTCAATATTTATTATTGTATTTTTATTTAATATATATATTTAATATATATACATATTATTATTTTATTATTAAATATTTATGTATTGTATTTATTATATATATATTATATTTTCTTATTTATTATTTTTATTTATTATTTATATTTTTTCATAGATGTCTCCCGAGACCAGCAAGTTGGGGAAGGTCGAAATAAAGGATGGAGTTAGGGAGGTGTTTTACTTCGCCAAGAAGAACGGGCTGCAGCACCACCTGGTGGGAGCCTTGTGCGACGGTAACTTGGCCAACCAGGAGGCCACCCAGTGGCTCCTGCAAAATGATTACGCCTGCGAAGCAAACCCATTTTTTGCTCAACAAATTGATTACATGGTGGAAGGGAGCTCAAAAATCGGAAGAACATTTACGTAATTTATGGACAGACCCTTAACAGGTAAACGATCGCGCAAAAAAGAATGAAATCGCATAGTTCAATAGTTAGTATCAGCCTGATATAAAGTTAGTATTGTAAGTGACACAATTAGATTAGTAATTAATGCGAGCCTAATCAAATTAAGTAAACAAGAATTGAAATATTAAGTCCATGCGATAAATTCCAAAATCAGTTAAGTGTATAATCCACTTTTGCAAGGTCAGTGCATCCAATAATAAAATATACCATGGCTAGTTTTACTATACATATTATTGTTTAATTTATTATTTCGTATAATTTAAAATGATTTCTTGGCTTCCTAACTAAAAAGTCAACTATCTTAGGAACTAACGCTTAATAATATAAGATCCCTGGGATTAAACGGCTGCTGGTGGCTCATTTATAAGGCCGTAGAACAGTACCAGTTTGGTGGGATCGTGGCGCACTAGCACCATGAATGGAGTGTCTCCACGGAAGAGGACATCTGGTCCGGATTTCTTGAGGTACGTGACTGTAGACGCCGCCGCCTCCGTTCCCTGCTCGTTAACGGTGAAGTCGACTTTGTGGACGATGTCGTCCACAACCAAATCGGATTGAGCCCCTCCCGCTCCGGCTCTTCGCTGGGCCTCCAGGTTCTGCAGGCTATTTCCGCCCAGCGAACTCGTCCTGGAGACCTCGTTTGTGGCGATCAGGGAGAGATCATTCTGCACGGTGCTGAAGATGCCGCCCAGACCCATTTTCTGCATGACTGTCTTCAGATTCACCGACTCGGTGAGGTGCATCTTCGGGAACGCCACCAGTGCCTGCCGTCTGTACATCCTGCTGATCAAATCCTCCACCTTCTCCGGTGTCAAACGCTTCTGTAGTGTCATAAGTTCGACCACCGACGACTTAAAGGGCTGGATGATATACATGGTGCTCAGGTTTCCCCGGTAGGGCAACCCAATGATCTTGCAGCCAAGCTCGTGATCCTCGTGGTAGGGATACGATCCTCCCGTGGCCATCATCTGGACCCTCACCACTGGCTCAGTTCCCTCGCCGTTCGGATAGAAGTTATCTGGCCGGGTGGCCGATTCGATAAAGTCCGTCTCCCAGAAGGCCTTAAAGTACAGCGCGTTGGCCAGAATCATCCTGGTGCTCTGCGGAATATCGCTGGAGATGATGTTCTCGATGCGGTTCTTCGTGTTCCGTGCCACCCAGGAGTTGATGTTGTAGCGCGCTGTTGCCGGACTGCCCTCGAAATCCTGAACCTCCAGATCCGAACCGTAGACCATTGCGATAACCCGCCTGTAAATGGACAAAAGTGGAGCACATGAGTAATCAATCAATAAAGCGTTACCAATTAGGTATGCAAACGTCGTTGGGTAAAGTTGGGCAAGATTGTGGGAGGCTAGGCATGGGTTGGAGTATTAGAATGTATTTTTAGCTACAGTTCGACTTCAAACAAAATAATTAAAAACTCAGCGAATGTCTAGTCAATAATAATACATTTAGTGCCAATTTTAGGATTGTTGATACTATTGATTACATGCCTTATCTTAGCTGAAAATCTGTCATTTCATTACGGTTCCGGTAAGTTTGCTTCGCATTTACCTTATTAACCTTTTATACCCATTTATATTCTCTATTTACCATTAATATTTCTCACACAAACGATCACACTGGGAAATTTTCACAAAACGTGAATAATAACTGTTCCCCGTTAAATTGTAAACATAGTACGTATATATTTCTCAATGAAAGCTTGCTTTTAAAAGTGTCATAAATAAATGTGAAATTACATGTGTTCATTAGTCAACTTTTATTCCTACACAGAACAAAATGAGAAAAACCTTTTAAAAAAAAACCCTTAAAAGGCTAACGACTAATCCCTTCAATAAAATATAAAAAACCTTTTCAAATCTCTTCAAGTCTCGATCTTTAAAAGGAAGGAGACTTTAAAAAAAACAAGGAAGAACGCTATAGTCGAGTACCTCGACTATCAGATACCCGTTACTCAGCTATATGGAGATATGCAAGCAGCAAAGCGAGATTAAAATGCGCCACCTACCGGCGGTATACAGATTTAAGCGTTATGGGCGTTAGAGTGGGCGTGGCAAATTTTTTTTTGGATCAATCGATAGGTATCGACGAGACCAATACATTTCAGTTAAAATTTTTTATCTAGCATGAAAATTGTGGGCGTCACAGGTTTTCGCGGTTTGTGGGCGTTAAAGTGGGCGTGGCAAACTTTTTTTTGGGTCAATCGATAGGTATTGATGAGAACAATACATTTCAGTTAAAATTTTTATTCTAGCATCAAAACTGTAGGAGCCACAGTTTTGGGCGGTTTGTGGGCGTTAGAGTGGGCGTGGCACTGTGCTGAAACAAACTTGCGCTGCGCAGGAATCTCAGGAATCTGCGTGCCTAATCCCAGTATTGTAACTCTCATAGTTTCCGAGATCTCAGCGTTCATACGGACAGACGGACAGACGGACAGACGGACAGACGGACAGACGGACAGACGGACAGACGGACAGACGGACAGACGGACATGGCTAGATCGACTCGGCTAGTGATCCTGATCAAGAATATATATACTTTGTGGGGTCGGAAACGCTTCCTTCTGCCTGTTACATACTTTCCGACGAATCTAGTATACCCTTTTACTCTACGAGTAACGGGTATAAAAAGGAGGAAAGGCTTGAGATTTTGCTCCGTGTAATACCTCAAGGCGGTCGCTAATCGTCTGGCATTTCCCAGCGCCCATCCCCAACCTGATCTCGCTTGAGATCCAGTTTGCAGTCAATTATCCGCAGTGACGCTCACCTGTAGTCGGGGTTGAGTGAGTAGCCGGTCTGTGTGAACAGTCCGTTTGCCAAATGCACCTCGTGGGCTCCCGGTCTCTGGGCCCGTCGATTCGACCTCATAGGGCTGCTGGCTCGCCAGTTTGTTAGGGGTCGTCCTGGGGAAATTCCCTCTCTGGTGGGTTGAAGTAGGTCCTGCAGCATTATGCCGAACTGCTCATGCAGCCGGGATGTGTCCGATATTCCGAAGACTGCGGATAGCTCTTGGTAACTGCGACCCCTGGCGCCCAGCAGTAGTAGGGCCAGGGAGTTGACAATGCTCAAAGGAGAGAATATCTCCGTTTTCTTATAGCCCAAGTGCTGTCCCAGATAATTTGCGAAATTAAACACACTTTTCGCAATCTGATCGGAGATCGGCAGGTCGACGTAGGTGGATGAATAGGCAGCCGGAAGCGGCTTTTTAAGCGAACTGGGGTCGCTTTTTGTGGCAAGGCCATTCACAAGGCCGGGCGATTGCAGGGGCGGTAAAGTTGGAATCGTTGGCAGGGGAATCGACTGGATGTGCTGCGGTTCCTGCTGCTGCTGCGGAACCTGCATTCCTTTTTTTAGTCCGTTAATGGTGGCCACCGCTTCCGGAGTTCTCAGGTGATCTCGAAAAAGCTCCGACTCACAGCACACCGCACTCATCATTAAAAGTGCCAAAAGCAAGCGCCACATTTTGTAATTTTAATCTTGAGCGCACACAGAACTAACTATATATAGGTTGAGATATATATATATGGGGGTATATATATTGGGTTTTCAACGGTTACGGTTTAACGCGATGTGGCTGTTCGAGTTTTAGAGCCAGACTGAGCTGGTGGCGCTCAGCGCGAATCTTTATAAAACTGGAATCGGAAACTCGTTATCAGGCAAATACAACACACTCCTTCAAGCCCCGGTCTCTCAAGCTGCGCTCTTTATTCTCAGCTGATCTCGGGGAGCTTTTCGCTGACGTCGAGTCACTGGTTATACCCTGAGTTTGTTTACATGGATTGGCATCCGATTTCTGCACTTGTTATTGATCTCATCGATCGGTACTTTCTGTGTTCATGTACTGCCCCTTTCAATATTCTGCGAACTTAATGGCGGAAACCCATTTAAGCTCTCTCCGTCTATGTGTATATTTTGGCCCGTGACGAACATACTAAAATTCTCGCGGCCCCTCTAATATTCTCTCGCACCCGGTGAGTAAATATTTTAAATAATTTACAAGCTATACACCATTTATGTTAGATGCGTGTTCGCTGCTTTGTCATTGGAAAGTTCGCTCACACTGGCACTGTTATAAAGCTGGGAGTTTACCAGCGCTAGGATAAGATGAGCACAATGCTGGGCCATTAGAACTTCATGCAAATAAGTTTTAATATCGATATAAAAAGACATCCCACGTACCGGAAGTAAATTCAAAATTAGCCCATTTTGCATTATAAACTACTCGGGAATGATGAGTAATTTGCCCTTTGAGCGATACCCAAGAATATCTAACTAACGGGTAGGTATTACATGAGAATAGATTTATAAAGGGTTGCTTTGTTGAACAAAGTGTGATTTTTGGGATGATCATCGTGATATTTTACCATTTTTTTTGTTGTTGCATTGACACCGTGATAAAAATAGAAATTTCCCAGCGCTAGGATAGGATGAGCACAATTCTGGTTCATAAGATTTTCATTCAAATGGGTTTTAACATCGATAGAAAAAGCCATTACACGTACCGGTAGTAAATTCAAAATAGGCCCGCTTAGCATTTTAAACTACTTGGGAATGATAAGTAATTTAACTAATGAGCTATGACTTAATAACACCAGTTTACAAAAGAAAATTGATGAAATACGCCTTTCAGGAAACCTTTGTTTTCCGGTAAGATACATCTCCCTGATTAAGAAAAGGGCACTTAAAATTTTTTCTATGGTACCAATTTTTTTTAAAGTGTAAAAAACGTTTTTCGCACTTTTTTATTTTATAACTCGAGTTGTGATAAACCGAATTCGGTCATTAAGGACTCATTTTACAGGTAATAGAATGCCCTTTAACTTTCTTATACACATCATTAAGTTCCATTCATTAGTTCAAAAGCTACACTTCGTCAAAGTTGAAAAATTTGGAAAAAAATCAAAAACGCTGGCATAAATGGCTTCTTTAAAAATACACGCGTAAAAACCGAAATTAGTTTTACGTTGTTTTCTTGATGGCTGAACCATAACGGAGAATATGCGCCATAGATCACGACAATCCGTTGGTAAATCGATTTTTAACAGATTTTTAAACGTATATACCCAAGTTCATTATTCGGGAGCAGCGGCCGTTAAACGTTATTTTAAATTTTCAGTGCTGGGGAACGTAAGAATTTGGTGCAAGTTGTTATGCATAACGTCAGTTTCTTTGCTATTAGCGCTGGGCAAGCTAAAGAGTATGCGATTGCAGTTACGAGGAAATCATTTTCATATATTTTTAGCAAGGAAACTGACGTTATGCATAACAACTTGCACCAAATTCTTACGTTCCCCAACACTGAAAATTTAAAATAACGTTTAACGGCCGCTGCTCCCGAATAATGAACTTGGGTATATACGTTTAAAAATCTGTTAAAAATCGATTTACCAACGGATTGTCGTGATCTATGGCGCATATTCTCCGTTATGGTTCAGCCATCAAGAAAACAACGTAAAACTAATTTCGGTTTTTACGCGTGTATTTTTAAAGAAGCCATTTATGCCAGCGTTTTTGATTTTTTTCCAAATTTTTCAACTTTGACGAAGTGTAGCTTTTGAACTAATGAATGGAACTTAATGATGTGTATAAGAAAGTTAAAGGGCATTCTATAACCTGTAAAATGAGTCCTTAATGACCGAATTCGGTTTATCACAACTCGAGTTATAAAATAAAAAAGTGCGAAAAACGTTTTTTACACTTTAAAAAAAATTGGTACCATAGAAAAAATTTTAAGTGCCCTTTTCTTAATCAGGGAGATGTATCTTACCGGAAAACAAAGGTTTCCTGAAAGGCGTATTTCATCAATTTTTTTTTGTAAACTGGTGTAATGGGAACAACCTAATTTTGCTTTGTTAAAAAATGGTGTTTTTTTTTGAGATTAGCATCACGATATTTTACAAGTTTCAATTAATTACTGAATTAATTGTTAAAATTGATATACCTGATAAAACAAAATAAATGGTATTCTAAAAAAATATAACAAGACAGCGAAAAAAAAGGAAATATCACCCGGAAATGTATTTCGGAAGGCTTTAGCAACATGGAAACAAAGAAAGATTGTATCACACGTTTCGGTAAGAATATAAAAAAATTCAACGTGACTATAATTTTGAATTACAAAAGAAAGGTGAATAACACCCTTTTAAAATAAATATATTTGAAGATCACACTGAATAATATTCTTTATATAGTCATTTTTTCTTTATTTCGTCAAATGTAATGAATTTTAAGTTATGTAACATATTGTTGTTTACCACGGCTGTCTCCCTTGATAAACTGAGCAAATAAACCTAGGAATTGCAATTCTCACGCGATTGTTAGTGACACACTTTTTATAAATTGAATTGAATTATTTATAAAACTGCAATTCGATCAGCCTAATGACTAAGCAGCTACCATAATGTATAATTTAATGACAAAGTTGTTATAAAAATATTAAATCTCAAAAAATATGTTTTTGCGACGCCATAATGTAAAGTAAATTCAACACAATAAATAAATTCAACACACACAGAATATACCAATCACACATATCGCCCCTGTAGTTCCTCACATTTCGTGCAGATAAAACCATATCATGAGGTTAAAATATACCTTATATAATGAGCACTTTCAGAATAAGAACATGGCAATTTTTTGAGTTGATCGTTATTAAAATCCAAATTGTGGTCAATTTAAGATCTTTCCAGTGCGAACGTTCTGAAAATGTTCCGTATTGTTTGTAATTTGATTGTTGAAATAAATTTGCGCTTCTTTGATCTGCATGCCTCTTTCCAAAATTCTAGCCTTTATAGTATCCGAAATCACAGTGCTCATAAGGCTGACTTTTATCAGTTCAGAACAGCCATCCCTGCGTGAGAATTTAGTTTTAAGGGTCTGTTTAAGGGTCAGGAACTCATTTGAATTACAACAGTTAAGTGTAAAAACATCTACGTCGACGTCCATGGCTACTGAAACCCTAAAGCTGTAGACCTGATATATATCTCAACACCCACTCCTAACTTCTTGTAGAGTGAAGGGGTATACTAGGTTCGACGGAAAGTATGTAACAGGTAGAAGCAACCGTTTCCGACCCAATAAAGAATATATATTCTCGATCAGGATAACTAGTCGAGTCGATCTAGATATGTCCCACTTTCCGTCTATGAAAGAGCTCGAAGACTAAAAGAGCAGAACGTTGAGATTATCATGCAGATTCTTGGTCTTCCTGCGCAGCGCAAGTATGTTTCAGCAGGGTGCCACGCCCACTCAAACACCCAAAAACGACCATATCGCTAAAATCCGTCTAGCGCCCACATAATATTATATTGATTTAATATTTTGTAAATATTTAAATGAGATTTTGTTCTTATTATTAATAGCTACCTGCATGCCAAAGATTATTAATATCGGTCCATTTATTAAAAAGTTATATCCAAATAACAATAAATAACTAGCAAATTCAACAAAGTGCGAGGGAGATGATGAGATAGTCATACAGCAAATCGGCTGTTTACGAGATTATACTAACACTCCAACCAGCTTTCATTCCTATAGTGGAGTCTAGGTGAAATCTCAAAACAGAAGTTGGGAATAAACGGTGGCGCTTTTGGGTGGTCTGCAATCTAGCACTCCCTTTAGTTGAGTAACGGGTATCTGATAGTCGAGGGCGTCGACTATAGCGTTTTCTCTCGTACTAAAGTTATAACCTCAACTATAAGCACTTTTTGACAAGGTAAAAAAAATAGTGACGATCGGACCTTCAACAATTTTTGTGACGAGCAATGATTATACCCGAACTAAAGAAATACACTTTTTAAATGTACTTAATCGAAACACTGGGACACTTTTTTTACTACTTTTAGAATGTTTAATACATTTATTTGTAATTTAATAAGTGAACTTTTTTCTTTAGACGTACATGTCTACGCAGTTTGGTTTAATATTGTCAATCAGCCCAATAGGTTGTGTCTATGGCTTGGAAACCAATTTTCTCAAACATGCTCCTCGAGGCCGTGTTTTGTGTGACCACTGGGGCCACAACTTGATCTCCTAGTGCGGATATCTTCTTCGCCATAGATTTCACCAGCAAGCTGCCCAGACCCAGACGTTTATGTGATTCCAAAACCTGCAACAGACCCAAAGACCCAATCGGCAACCTAAATAGGTAATGGAAAATATCAAAACAGAGGTTTTATAAATATATTTCGTTAACTTACCTCAAACACCAGGCAACCAATTTTCCGCTGTCATCATAAGCCCCTAAATTTACGTTATACTTTATTAAACTTCTAACAAAGTTTACTGAGCCGGGTGCTCGATGGGGCCAGATTTCATTAATGGTTTCTGCATCTTCCAGAGCCAAGTTCAAGAGAGTAATGCCAGAAGGGGCCCTGGATTAAATTTGTTTATGAAACTGGTAAGCTAGAATACAAAAATAAACTTACTCAATAGCAAAAGTATCTATAACTTCCTTGCTTGCACTATACCAAATGGTTTCAACAATAAATGGATCTTTGTTGGTGTAATATTTCCTGCCAATATGTTCTACTGCCGGCTTTAGTCGAGAACAAAATCCATAAAAGGTATATTTTTTCTCAAAGGAATCAAGGCATTCTAGGGCTTTTATGGCACGATCCAAGTTATCGCCAAGAGTGTTAAAGTATAGGTGCTTAAGAGGTGTTCCGATATCTACCTAGATTTGGGCAAAATTAACAAATAAACTAAATCTGTATCGCATTACTTACAGTTAAAACAAAAGTTCCATCGTTTTGCCAGTTCCCATTTAATGATAAGAATGTTACTTTCAGATCTGGATCTTTTTCCACCCACTTGATGAAATTATTTATGCACAAATAGCCTTGGGGATCGGTATCTTTGTGGACATACAAATCCCGCAGCTTAGTCCAATCGCTGCGGGGAATTTCAATCAATGAATTCTCCTCTGACATGAAGACTACCTCTCTTTCCAAAAGCCGATCGAAGACTGATTTGCGAAATAGAACGAACCAAGAGAAATACATTGCTGTGTTCTGAAGTAATGAGAAATGGCATTTAAGAGAAATGGCATTGAAGAGAGAGATAGAAAACATATATTTACGAAATACGATTACGAGGCAAATTAAAGCAAATAATCGGAATTTTCTCTGTAAGCAGCCGACAATAAATTCCATTTGATTTCTAGATTAGTGTAAAGTGTTAAAAATTGATAAGAATATTTTGTTTCTTGTATTGTTTTACTTAAAAAGGGGATGGCACCACTGCCCAGAAAAGTTTATTGATGGGCTTAAAGCCCAATTTCTCAAACATCTTTTGGGAATTCCGATTTTCGGGCACAACGGTGGTCAGAACTTCCGATCCTGTGGACTTAATCTTGTATGCCATAAAGCCCACTGCCAAAGATCCTAATCCTTTCCGACGATGTGAAGATAAAACATGCAGGTTGCTCAAGCTGCCATTGGGAGATCTGTAAGAATACAGGATAATATACAATAAAAAGTAATGAGAGATAGATTTTTTTTTGTCACCTAAGACACCAAGCTAAGGGTTCTCCATTGTTATCAAAAACGCCAGCCGCAACATTGTTCTCCATAATTCCTCGTATAAAACGTATAGAATCTACTGAGCGATAAGTCCAGTTTTTATCGACCAAGTCAGCATATTTTGAACTTAGACAACCAACTTTATTCGAGACATCTAATCTAAAGGATGGATAATGCAAAAAATGTATTTATCATAAATATGTATCCCACCTTGGTGTCCAACGGGGAACTTTGGCGCTTGGTAGGTGATAAACTATAGCTGGCTGATGTTCAAGTTCACTCAAGTCTTGACCCAACTGCAACCAATAGTTCTCAACTAGTGGCTTTAAACGTTCTTCATAGCCACAGATCAAATGGAATACTTTCAAATTGAGGGAGCACAACAAAGACTTTAGATCTTCTAGAAGACCTTTGACCGTGTTAAGGTAAATGTAAGCCTTGCTATCTAAACAATGCTGAAATCAAGATCTCACTTAAAATCACAAATCCGTAGTATAGCTAGAAATAAGCGTTTACAACAAGTATATAGCTGCCATGTGTAGTCCAATCCTTATCGGTCGAATATATCTCAATTGCCTCGGCATTGGATGAAGGTTTGTAATTCATAAAGTATTCGATTAGGTCGAAACCCGTGAGATTTGTCCGATCACTGGCATATAAGTCTCTCAGCGTTCCCCACTGACCGCGAGCAATTTGTAGCGATTTAAATCCCATTGAACTTGTTGCTGAGACTTTAACGAAATGATACTGAAAATCGCCGCTGTTTTATACGTACATGAACACATTTCTCTAATCTCATTGCGTAGGTTTATCTTCTTTAACTTAAGAGACTGACCTGACGTCACAGATCAAATGTTTTCTACTCTTATACAGACACCTTCTATAAGTTTCAACAATCTCTCGATAGCATTTACTCATTTTTGCGTTTTTATCGACGATTCCAAAAAGCTGTTAAAGCCTGTTAAGTTTTCTTTTCAAAAAAAATTTAGAACAAGAGATACATCAAATGATTAAAATGTTCGGGAAATATGGTTATGAATTTTTTAAATGATTCATATTGGAGATTCAATTACACAGAAAGGGAAATTATGAGATGTAAGGACCTTTTCCAGCAAATTGTTGTCTGGATTTTATTTATAACAGCTGCCATTCCTTTCTTTAATCCCCAAATGATTATAGCTCCGATCATTAATCAAACCAGTTATATGGCAATACTTATTTTCACCAGAAGTTTCCCCAAATATTAGTAATGCATAGTTTTCAACTAACTGACCGTTACGCAAAAAGCCTTTAAATTTCGCATTGACAGAAAGCACTTTAAAAAAATGTTCATAAACAGTCGAAGTAAAAGGGCTAGTCCGTTAATTGATAAACGTGTAAGAAGTAGAAGAACATATTTCCTATCATTTGAAGTATATATGTACATAGTCCATCTGAGCATGTCGCTCCGAGTGAACGTCCAGAACTTGCCATCTATAAGATCTACCCTCTAGTAATACCTTGGCAACGCAAGTTTTAGATGTATCCAAATACCGTAATTCTTTCAAATCGGTGTATTATTAAGAAAGTTGAAAAGATACATTAACGTTAGTTGCAAAGTCAAAGGCTAGAGTGACGGGTATCTGATAGTCGGGGCACTCAACCGTAGCGTTAGTTCTTGTTTTGATATTTACAAATAAATTATATAATATATTTATTAGTAAATTTTAATGTTGTAGCAAAAAAAAAAAGTGCAAGACCATAGACAAAATATGAGATTTCCTTTCCATATATTTAATTTAATTTTGTTATTTAATTTAATTTTGCCATAAATATAAGGACTAGGGTCATCTTGTTAAGTTCATTTCATGTTCTTAGTGTATACAAGTAAAATCATCAAGCTGTCCATTTTTTATATTCCTCAAGGTGTAGTTTCCAAGAACCTTAGCATCACCAGAACACGGCTGTTAAAGTTCTCGATGACAGAAATCAAAAAGATTTAATGCCAGTCGCGCCCCTTTAGCACCTTCTATACCTGAGCCAATCAGTTACAAGTAGCAATCAAAGTCAATAATAATTCACTTGGACCTATTCTGAGTGGTTGATGCCATTAAAGCTGATCAATTTACGCACGCATGTCTGGTTTTTGGACACCCGAGGCCGCCGACTAGCTGACACTGGGGTCACCAGGCATACGGTATGTAAAATTTGAACACTTCGGAGAAGACGGTCGATCGGTTCGACGGAGAGCAGGCCTAATCAGTATCATTCGAATGTTGGAGCGTTCTAGTCCGCTTTGATTCCCCTCCGTTGACGGCGATGACGTGATCCCAGCTGCTACAGTTTAAACTGTCTCAGTTTTGCATTCCGCGGGTAGTTTGACCAAAATGGCACGCCACTTAATTCGGGGCATCGCAAACGTCGGGTTCTAGTGCGGCAGCAATATTCCGAAGTTCAAAAACCACTCCTACAAATTCATCAGAAAATCAACAAACTACGGCTTATCATTGACAGGCGAACCGGTTTGCCCAACAGATAAAGCCAGACTACGCCCGCACTTGGATATTTCAAATACCTGGCCACAGACATGGGTCATAAGCTTTCGTGTTGCAAAAGCTGCGATGAA